>NC_087099.1:6280000-6905000 GCF_963855985.1 Ostrinia nubilalis | reverse complement strand
TAATTGTTGATTAGTTAATAATTTACAAAACTTGTACAAATTGTAATCTTTTTGTTTTTTAAGGCATTGCAATCGTATCTCGTTTAAAGCTAGCTTCGTAAATGCTTTTTTGACATTACTGACATTTGTTTTTGTGTCAAGGTGACATTGACAGATTATTAAGTGACATAACATTGACGCGTTTACTTTTTCGTTTTGTGTTGTATTTTGCTCAAAATGTTGTATTTAATATTGAAATAATTATAGAAGAATGGCTTCCTCCAAAGATAGAGACGTTCAAGTCTCTCCGGCGACGTCTACATCGTCGATAAAGTCTCAGTTTTTCGAAAGATCTCCGTCCGTATCTTCCTCCAAGGAAGACAAATGGCCGGAACTTTTAATTTCAAGACCAGACAACTCGTATTTCTACAGCTCCAAATGTAAGTATTTGTTATTTAATAGTTGTTTTAATTACGTATAATCTTTAAAGCGGTTTTAACAAAATTGCCAAATAAAATCAATTATGCTATCAACCCACTCAACTCACTCTTTCATCATTCCTAATTTGATAATGTATTTTTATGATAATTTTAATTTAATGACAAAGTATATTCATGGCCAGATGTATGTAAATTGATTCCATCAAGAGGTCCGCAGTGATACTATTATTTGTGTGAGCTGTTGTAGTGGCTTAAAATCTTAGATTTGCCTGTTTAATATATAAGGTGTTATTTTTTGTACTGATCATACTTTACCAACGCATCTAATAAAATCATACAAATACAACCCAAGTGTTTTTAAAAAAAAATTCAGGCTAGTTTTTGTTTTTACTTTTCCTAACAAAAAAAAGATATTATTTTTACAACCATCCTGTCTTCACTCACTGCCTCTCTCTCTTTCTTTACTCATTTCATTCATACGAGTACGAACAATGGCCGCGCGCATTCATTCAACGTTCACACACATAAAGGTTAGATTACACTAAACCTACGTTACCAAAAATTATCACTCGTGAGTATGTACGATGTTACGTCATGTTAATAGGTACTACGCGCTGGGAGAAACAAAATCTAGCTACATAAGTAGGTAAATAAGTGTATTTTCATTAGTGTAATAGCGGGGGACTTTTCCAACGAACCGAGGCGAATCATCCGCGTTAAACTAGAAATTTAAAAAAGGATAGAAATTGGAATTCAATATCTACGGTTTCGTAATGCCTACGCAATTTATTTAGAGACGTAATAAAAAATTGATAGGTACATACCTATTACTACTTCGCTTCGCTTCAGTGGAAATGCACCCTAATATTGAATATGAATAGGTGTTGTAAATAAAACTCACTGATCAATTTTCCTGGTTTTAATTCCTAAATTATGATTTGCCATCACACTTTAGATTCATTGATTTTACTTATTCACACATTTACCTATTTTGAATGTTGTTATTTAAAGTTCCTAGGTTATTATTAAACTAATCACAATACATTTTGAACGTCAAGCCTTTGTTGAATGTTCACGTAAACACTGTCTTGCACTGTCTAATCTAGCCACGATCGAATTGAGGTAATGCTTTCGGGCTGCACACTTGCTTGCTGTTCACTAGACACCACGTCGGATGTTGTATTCACAATTCGCGCACTAACTTTTTTACGGAAAAGTCCCTTTCGCGTAAACAAGCACTCATCTGTCCAAATCACACTGTAGGTATGTACCTAGGTAGACTTCCGCAATAACCATCGATAGAACTAGGTCGCGGTCGTGGCCCTCTGGCAACAACTCCTTGATAAGGCATTCCGTTTTTTTACGCAAAAGCCGCCGTCTGCGGCGCTCGCATCTGGGTACCGCCAGCACTGTGCCGGTGATTGAAATTGAAATCCAGAACTTCGTCCTCGAAGCGCACGGAATCTCGTCAAGTCAGGATACGGCTGCGCTCCCTGAAGCGCTGCGCGGCTCCAAACAAGCAAGGTATGAAGGTTTTCGACTCGTCAATGTTTCTCGTCGGCCAGTTAGTGTGCCCGAAACATAATTTCACCTGCGTTTTGTTATTGATCAAGCGCGGCATTGTAATAAATCACACATACACTGCAATACGTTTGGGCGCATTGGACGGACTGGGACGATTATTTATGTTGTTGCGCTCCCGCATGCCGATCGGCGGCTCGGCGCGGGCTGTGGGCGCGGAGCGACTGGCAGCGAGCGATATCAATATGGCCGACTCACGCGGCGCGGCACGTGACAGTGGTCGTTGCCCTCGGCCGGCTACTACGATAGTGCGTACAAACGAATACTCACCGCGCTCAAAGGATGATTTATTTTTTATTTTTTTCGAAACATTCTTTGTCGTTTTACTCGAAAACTAGCCTGAATTTTTTTTTAAAAACACTTGGGTTGTATTTGTATGATTTTATTAGATGCGTTGGTAAAGTATGATCAGTACAAAAAATAACACCTTATATAAAAAATATTAGGTTTAATATGCAGACTAAAATCCTAATTGCATCTTCTCCCAGTCAACCACTACCACTATGTAAGGCAAATGTATTTGAATAAATATAAGAAAAACATTTAACAGCTTTTTTTACTAGGTACCTGTTGTTGTTGCTGTTTTGTTACCATTGTTAATGTCTTGGCAGAGAGCATACAAAATAAAAAATATTATTACTCTCTTAATTTCTGGCATTTCATAAATGGTGAAACATTTTTACAATAGCTTCTCTACTCTGATTTATTAAAGAAGCAATAATTATAAGTTGCTAATAATAATGTTGATGCTCATCTGAAACCGCGTTCAAAGTTATTTGTATTACAGATGTTTGTTTTTGATAGGTTTTTTTACAATCTCTCCATTTTGTCTGTAACAACAACTACAGCATAATAAAATACACTAAACAAAATTAAGCTAAAAACTAAATTGTATAAGGAGTTAATAATCTACAAACATTATAATTAATTTACCTTTACCTAATTCTACTTATGACTCCCATGTACTTCCATCCCAACTCCCACTACATCCCAACATTTCCAGGTGAATGCTAACAGTGTTATGAGTATTAGTTTTATACATAAAGTATTACTAAGTAGTATACATGCAATATTAAATTTCAATTAGTGAGTGTGTGTCCATAACTGTTGGAATTTCCAAAGTATTCATAGATTTTTTCAGGTATTCCTAAAAACCATAATGTCTAATTTTACATTACTTGGAATGCATAATAATAATATGAGCCAAAGCCAGTCCACTGCTACTGCAGCTGGTCAAGAAAGGGGACCAAAGCCTGTAATTAAAATTCCCTGTGAACTAATAAAACTGAATGAATTGCCATATTTCTGAAAATTATTGAAATCTGAAAGAGAGTCATATTTTCATTATTTGTATGAATTATCAAGAGATATTTGCATCAGCTACATCTTTCTGTTCCAAGAAGAATTATATCACCCCTTGTTTTTCAAGGTACACTGGTTAAAGAGGCTTCGCGTAGCATTCGCTTGCCGAACCTCCCGACAGAGGGCGGTACATGCGCGGAGTATTGATTTTCTCACCCTCGCACTGCGAAGCGCGCAATCAATATTTTGTACTGAACTTGCTGGAAAACCCATTTTCCAGATTACTACTAGTTGCCGTCATAACAGTTCTAACTTATTTGTTTACGTGATACCAGTGATATAAAAAAATCTACACCACAGTCAGTGAGAAGCAGAAAAAACGCGAACATATTCGCTGAATTCGCGTGTCAAGTGAAATGCATATACGAGAGTGATCAAGATTCGCAGAATTGTGACTGTATTTTCGCTTGATAGTTTCTTTGCCGCTTTATTATGCGTTCTCTCGCCGCGATTCATGGGGTAGATCCCTTGCCGGAGCTGGGCCTTCCATCGGGCATCCAACAAGAGGGCAACCCCGACGCCGACATGGCCGGGGCCCAAGATACCATCTACCTTTGCAACTTCCGCGTTTCCGTGGACGGGGAATGGCTGTGCTTGAAAGAGCTGCACGATATGGAGATGACCGACTCGTATATCCGACCATCTGAGAGCGGTGCCATTCAATCGCCCGACGACCCTATGCATTCCTTGATGGGTAATATATTTCGCTAGTTATTTAACAATGAAGCTTCCTACATTCTAGTCCGTGTGTTCCTCCCACTGCGTAAGGTTTAGATTTAGGTCAAAAGTTAAGACTATTGTTTCATTGTAGCTCGTGATCCTGTGGTGATTGAGCGCAGCAATCTAGTGAACATCTCCAAGTTGATCGTGAAAGAGCTAATTGAACAATCGCTGCGCTATGGACGGATGTTGGACAGCGACCATCTACCGCTGCACCACTTTTTTATTGTTCTCGAGCATGTTATGCGTCACGGACTCAAGCCGAAAAAGGTAAAACTAAAGACGTGAACCGAATCTTTTGTTAGAGAACTTTTTCGCGCAACGGTTTGAATAGGCTTCATGTTTTATACCGCTGTCTTTTATCAACCTCTCCCAATGCACCGCTGCTACGGTTCATTGACTTGAACGATATTAATTACATTACACGAATTTTCAGGGCCTTCTCGGACCTAAAAAGGAATTATGGGACATATTGCAAATGGTGGAGAAATATTCACCCGAAGCGGCCGATATCACCGCGAGCATAAGGGACTTGCCCACTGTCAAGTAAGATCATGGGACTTACATTAGTAGTACCTAGTGATTTACCTACGTTGTAAACATATCGATTAACTTATTGTACTCGGATGACACGAGTGACTCAGCGGCCGACGCCGCTTATGCCCACGTCAAAACAGCTTTTGGCATGCAAATTATTATTACTTACAAGCGCAATTATCTTGTAAACAAAAATATTATTATGCGATCTGCGCGTACAAATAAAATAACTGAAACTTTAAAGATACTATTACTGAATATAGTGTTTATGCCAATTTAACGCTACTTATAGTTGACTTAAATTACATGATATATTTGGACAAAACAAACTTCGGGCTATTTATGCCATTTTGTAATACTTACATACTATTATGTGATGTAACGTCGTGCATGAATGTCCATACTAAGTATTCAAACGCAGGAATTTGATCGTCAAATAAGATTTCCAAACATAATTACTTACGATCAAAAAATGTTTAACTACTTACATACTACCAAAAAAAATTAATAATTCAACTGTTTATTTTTCTTTCATCTTGTGTCATAACTGCGTAGTGTGTAGATCGTCACAGTATAGTGACTTTGCGTGCCGAAATCATACAGTCAACAGCACATCAAACCGCACATTTTGTCGGAATATAGCACTTAATAGCAACTAAATAAGATGACACAGTGTTTAACTTAAATGCCGGCATCTTGACTTTGAATTGTCCGCGATACTGCAGTCGAATTTGTTCCTTTCAAATCATATTAACAAGGACCTTATTTGTAGAACTGCCATGGGTCGAGCTCGGGCGTGGCTTCGACTGGCCCTCATGCAAAAAAGGCTCGCAGACTACCTCAGGATTCTCCTTGAACACCGCGAAGAAACTTTGGAGGAATACTTCGAGCCACACGCCTTGATGCTGAACGAAGAAGCTGTCATTATCACCGGTCTACTCGTCGGCCTAAACGTCGTCGACTGTAACTTGTGTGTCAAGGTAAACTTTCACTTGTTTTAATGGATGCAAATTACACTTTTAGCGCGAAAACGTAGTTATAAGTGCCAAGGGAGCTGCTGTAAGTAATTAATTCATTTAAAAGTCGCTTATCGACTTTACTGTAAATTATTTCGTCTGCAATAAAAAATTAGTAAAAATTTAATAACAAAAAAATTAACAAGTACCTAACGTGTAGTTCTTAATAAGTTATGACATTGTTATGACGCGCGTGTGCGCCGCGGTGTCACCGGCGAGGGTGGAGCGAGAGTTTTCATCAATGAGCGCCTGACCCGGCTGAATCGCCAGCTCTTTCACCGGGTTCGGGAGGAGTGCCGTCGTCTCCAGTGGAAGTACACTTGGACCAGGAGGGGCCGCGTTTTCGCTCGTAGAGGCGACGGCGCGCAGGTGTTCCAGCTGCGCTCTATGGAGGACGTTGTGAGGGTGTTCGGCTCCCCGGCGCAATGACTGGCGGTTGACTGTAAAATAATAAAAATATTTACTAAGTCACACATTCTTTGTAAAACCAATAGTATCAAATCATCTTTTGCTAACAACTGGCTTACCCAAAAGAGTTGTGTGTAACCAACTTACTGACTATCTTGAAGCACATGACATCCTCCCTCGTTATCAGTCTGGCTTTCGGAAAGGGTACGGCACGACAACTGCACTGGCGGATGTGGTCGATAACTTGCTGGTTGCTCAGGATCGGGGGATGCTAACAATTCTCGCACTACTGGACTTTTCTCGGGCTTTCGACTCAATTAATATTTCTCTGCTGCTATCCAAACTAACCTATTATGGCCTCGACAATGGTTCAGTTAAGTGGTTCCACAGTTATTTGACCCAGCGACTGCAGTGTGTGGAGTTGAGAAGGGTGGACGGCACTTCGATGAGATCTCAACCTCAAATGGTTACTCGCGGGGTTCCTCAAGGGTCCATTCTGGGACCAATCCTGTACATCCTATACAGTGCCGACATCACTAACACTATCGCAAATTGTCATCACCATCTGTATGCCGATGACTTGCAGGTGTACCTCTCTTTTGCACCGGCTGAATTTGCCGTTGCTGTGGCTAAGGTGAACAAAGACCTGAACAGCATCTCTGACTGGAGCAGCTCAAATTGTTTAAAGATTAACCCAAAAAAGTCCCAGTTCTTGGTTATAGGGACACCCAAAAACATTGCTAAACTCAAAGATGTAACTCTAAACATTAATATAGACGGAGAACCTATCGCAAGGGTTGACGCAGCCAGAAATCTGGGACTTGTTATGGATTGTAATCTGAAATTTGAAAATTATGTAGCGGAGTGTGTAAGAAATAGTCTCTATCGGCTCAAACTCCTGTACAAGTTGCGACCCTACCTGAGCGAGAAACTCAGAATTCTACTCTGTGAGTCCTTGGTCCTCAGCAGATTTAATTACTGCGACTCTGTTTACGGTCCGTGCCTTCTGTCAAGAACATCCAGACTTATCCAGAGAGTACAGAATGCATGTGTGCGGTTCTGTTTTTCGGTTCCGCCTCGCTCTCATATCACCCCTTATCTTAACGCCGCAAATATGATGAAGATGGAGGCACGTAGAAGACTTCATTTAGCCACCTTGATGTTTGGAGTCATTAATACAAAGAAACCTAAATACCTATTCCTAAAGCTGGATTGGGTCCACAGCGGATATCCAAAGAGGCAGTGCACCCACATCTTTGCTACTCCAAGACATCGCACTGTGGCATTTCGAGGCTCCTTCAGATTCGCTGCGTCGCGGTGCTGGAACGACCTGCCCCCGCCATTGCGTGCCCTGCTTGTCAGAAACACCTTTAAAACTCATGTAAGGAAGCACTTTATCTCACTGCAAAAGACGAGTGGCGCAGATGCACTTACAGGGGGATGTACACGACGTGCGCGTGCGTTGGCAGGCGTGTCCCAGCATAAATAATTTCTAGCGTCCGGTTGAGCTTCGACTGGCGGTTTCCCCGGCTTTTTGGCGCACCCTAAAACAATCCTTCCATTATGCAATTGGAATGGAACGTAGAACCAAATAACCATCAGATAGGTAATGCTTACCGGGAAGTGCGGTGCGGCGTGTTTGCCGGGCTAGGTACGAGCGAGCGGGGTGGATCCACGCGAGACATTTTCTCTCTCTTCCTGCTGTCGCCTGCCGCAATTTCAATAATAAAGAGCTTTTCTCGCTTTATTACGTGGCAAACACATGGCATAAATGGCGTCTCTCGCGAAAATTTGTAAAATTAATGGCTGTTCTGAATATTTAATTTGCTGGGTAACCTTTTTTCTCTCCGTGACAGTTTTTTTTCTCTTTATTTTAACGTTTTTTTTTTTTTTTTTTTTTTACACCGCTTTGGGAACTTTCATTTTGCCACCGCTGTCGTGTATTTAATCGTGTATTTAACCGTGGCATTAAAAAGTTGCTGTAATGCGATCTTTATCGATGAACAGTATTTTGCATTATTTACTTGGAATGTCTTTCTTTGGAATAATCAGCCAATTACCTTAAATAAATAATTAGTACACACTGGAGTTGTCAAGCCGATTAATTTTAATTTATTACGATACTTACGATATCATCTGTGCGATTAATCGATAATTCGATTTTCGAGGTTTTGTTGTTGTTGTTTCTTGTTATGTTTTTTTTATTTTTATTCTTCTCTTGTGTTGTTTTGATAAGTTATTTGTATTTTTTTTTTATTCTTGATGCGTACTGTAACCGAATTATACACACAACCCTGCGTTGCGTGCCCCTTGGAGAGACATCGAACTTTCACTAATTATAATTTACGGTTACATTATTTTAGACGGTGTCTTCTCCAAGGGTTGCGCAATAAGCAAGGGCGTCCGCGGAAGACCAGCTTCGTGACTTGCCCTTTTGAGCATGTCACGATAAATGCTGAGCGGGTGCCTATTGGCACAGTTTTTTCTCACCACTTGTTTTTTGATAGCCTACATATTTTGTGTTTTTGTTGTTTTTTTTTTTTTGTATTGTGTCTTTTTTACTGTGTCAATAAACCTTTTCTATTCTATTCTATTCTATACATTGTTATTTTTAAAATGTAATTAATTATGCTGTTCGGGTTATTGAACCTGCCAACATTTTATCGTAACACAAAATACGATTTCTTGGCATAATTCCACAATGAAGGAATAATACACAAATATCTAGCATCAAACCATACATTCAACCAAATGAGCTTACACGTGGGTATTGAATTAATTTCAAAGAAAATATTCGTTATGCCTATTGTTATGAAAGGTGTTTATCGTTTGTTTTCATTAAGGAATATCACATTACATATTCGCGATAGCTAACTGACGGACCTGATGTCATTGTAAAGTGTGTCCTATGCCTTTCACTCAGAGTATATCCAATTGTTAACAATATTTTTATGATAAGTACACGAGTGAATGCATGTTCGGGTCTCTTCACGGTCCCCACGATAAAAATTTCTCATCACATATCCATATGACGTCAGAGTCTTAATCGTAGAGACCGAGTGAAAGACGTCATTCTGCATCACGCATTCTTCCACCAAAAATACCATCACATAAAGAACATTCCAGACTATTTCATTGAAACTAATTGTTATAGGAGGAGGATCTAGACAGCCAACAGGGTGTCATAGACTTCTCCCTCTATCTACGCGGCAGCAACTCTTCCAACGATCTGGCCAGTAACAGCAACAACTCTAATAACGAGCCAAAACAACGTCATATCAACACCATGCTTGATCAGAAGAACTATATCGAAGAACTGAACAGGCACCTCAAGTAAGTGTGTAATATTTTCGTTCGTTTCAGCCAATTAATGACGTCCACTGCTGAACAAAGGCCCCCCCAAACAATTCCACAACGACCGGTCCTGCGCTGCCCGCATCCAGGTACTACCCGCGACCTTCACCAGATCGTCGGTCCACCTAGTGGGTGGCCTACCCACACTACGTCTTCCGGCCCGTGGTCGCAACTTGGGAACTCTGCCCCAGCTTATTACGGCTCTGATGACATTGCCAGAATAAATAGCGCCAACATCCAGCCATAGCAACGTAACATCAAAACTGAGCTCGTCCTATGTCTTCTCCTGCTTAGTTAACGAAAATCAATGCGTCATAACTTTATCAAAAACTGCATTGAACCGTTAGGCAAGTTTTTTAGCAATTTCAGATTATTTAGTAGGTCATCTAGACACGGCTAGTAACAGTAACGCCGACAAGGCTAAACGATACTACATGAACACCGTTAGATCTAGAACTAGTTGCATTTAATCAAAGAGACAGTCGACTCAAATCTACCAAATCATAAAAGACATATCAATTAATCAGCAGAGCTTGATATTATGCCAACGAGATACAATTAGTCATATTGAAACGATTGAAAAGATTTTCTTAAATACTCCCATTTACTCTAAATACATCCATATGTGTTAAGAACTCTACACACTTAGCCCGTCGACAGCCTGGAGGCTTGGTGTCAGCGGCTTTATCTCAAAAGGGACGATTTCGACGACATTATTTCGGCGGATTTGGTGTGTAAACTGCATTAGGAGTGGGTTTACCACAATAGTTTAAACTCTATTGACCCTTGAATCGGCAGTTCAATGCCAAGATAACACGATTGCCCTTAAGTAGTCCAATGTCAACACCGTTGTTGGGCTATTGTCGCCCTAAACTACAGCGTTCTACCGAACCAGTCATCTGTTAAACATATTTTTTTATCATAGTCGTAGTTCATTAGATCCAATACCAGTATAAAATGCCACGCATTTCGAAAATGCATAGAATATTTATCGAATGAGATCTACAGGGTGTTAGGTAAATGGGTATATGAGCCGACACTAGCCCATGTTAACATGGGCATATAAATGGTATGGTGAAGTCAGAAATTTGATATCATCATTTTATTTATTTTTATTTTCATACAAAATAAATTTTATAAAATCCGATTTGTATGAAAAATAAAATTATTAAAATGAAGATATCAATTTTCTGACTTCACCATACCATTTTTATGACCATGTTAGCATGGGCTAGTGTCGGCTCATATACCCATTTACCTAACACCCTGTATAAAGACATTTAATTTCAGCGCAACGGTCGCAAATCTCCAAGCCAAAGTGGAAAGCCTGACCACAACCAATGCCCTCATGAAGGAGGACCTGGCCATCGCCAAAAACACCATGATCACGTTAGTTGAGGAAAACAACCAACTGAAACATGCTTTGGGTAAGTACACATAAATACACTGACACATACATTAATAGCATTTGAAAGCTACACAAGGAGGATATTGCATATTTCGAAACATTTTGAGTTTAATGAGTACTTTGCTAATGCAAAATGCAACATTCATTCAAACTTACTTACATTTAATAACACGCAAAAAGTAATTGCAAAAATTTGCATTACATGACGTCTTGATAAGAATTAAATTAAGACCTAATTAGTTATTTAACTGCAAAATGATAAACACGTAAATTATCGGAATAAATTAAATACAGGCATTATTAGTACGAATTTCCTTTTACGTTACTCTTCCAAATTATTTATTATTATTCATATTATGTAATAGACACTGATCTTTAATTTAAATAATATACAAAAATGAAGAGAAATGTGCTGAAGCAGAAAGTCGTGTGTCAGCTTTCAATGAAAACAAAGCGAGTGCACTTGATAAGACACCTTGCGATTTGATGAGTCACAATCATTAGTCGGTCGGCGTTTAGTTAACTTTGGTTTAGTTTGCATTAGTATGCCGAGAGCGAAGCACGGCTTTCGTCGCCGGCTCATATTTTACACACCGTTATGCACTATCGCTCATTCATGGGCAACTCAACGACAAAAAGTCAAGCAAAACACACCTTTTGGGTCAGATCTTGTGAGTTATTTTCGACGTAGCAAATATAACTCGTCTGTGTTTATTTACGTCCGTGTAACACGTGTGATTTTTCTCCTCCAGGTCAGGACATAACCAAAGATACTAGGATGAAAGTGACGGAGCTACATTCGGATGAAGAGGTAAGAAAATTATTGTTACGTATTATTTTGAAATCTTAATAGTTTTTAAAATATTTTTCGATAGTTTCTTTCTGTTACAAAATTGTTTTCCTTGTCTATTCTATACAAAGTCTTTATAAGTATGTTAGGTTTATAGTAAAATCCATCTACTTAATTACTTCACACTGCATTACTAATAAAAAGATAATAGAAACCCCTGATGTCATTATGTCCTTGAAGTTATAGTGCGAGCGCCATTAACTTATACATTGTTTGCTCATAACAAACTCTTTGTATACGCTCCAGGAAAAACGCAGCGTTAAAAGCACAACCTCTGATAAATCTAAACATGACAAAGACACAGAGCCGTCTAAAGCCTTAGAAGAAGAACGAAAGAAAAATGTGGAACTGCAAAAAGAACTGGACTTACAGGTGAATAAATAATTTATTATCTTGATAATGATTACTCATTTGTTTACAAGAAAATCTTATCTTCTTTTTCGCTTCAACCATCTTTCAGATTTCGCTGAAAGCTGAAATGGAAGTAGCTATGAAACTGTTAGAAAAAGATATTCACGATAAGCAGGACACAATTATATCGCTGCGAAGACAGCTCGACGATATAAAACTAATCAACCTAGAAATGTACAAAAAGTTACAGGTGAGTCTCCACACTATTATTTGTTCAAGCTTGGTTTTGTAGGATTTTGTACCCGTGCATTTTTGAAGTGATTAACTAAACCTCATCATTGCCAAATTATTTCCTCACTCCGTCATGGTCTTACTAACAAATTCATTACCTATAATTCAAGTAAAAACCATAACAATAATAAGTAGTTTTTACCGGCAAATTGATATAAACGCAAAGAATGAATGTGGGTCAAGTTCATTTGGTAGTGTATAGATGATTCGGTTTAATGATTATGGGATGTAAACAACAAGGTCTTACATCCACTTTTCCAAAAAAGATAGACTGAAAGACATTTCCGTTGTTTTTCACAGCGTTGATTCTGTAAAAATTCAATAAAAAGCGCGCTTAGTTTTCAAATCGGATATACTTACAAAACAGTAACCGTTTTAGAAAATAAAACCCCTATTAGCCCGCCCACACAGCTTATCTTAATAGACCATTATGCATAGAGTCTACAATTAAACTCGCAAAAATCTCATAACATAAAATTAGCTGGCAAAATTCGCTTCACCTGCTCGACCTCTGTGCAGCCATAAAGCCAAGTTCACACAAGTTTTTGCTCACAATTGTCAATGTGAACCAACAAGCCGTTGCCCCGCGAAGGCCATTCGAGCGTGGGTGCTCCATCGACGCTTCCCGCCCATACAATCTCTTTACCTCATTGTCTAACATCTAATTAGTCGATGAACTCACATTTACCACTCAGCCTGTTGATGTTAATCTTACATCGATTGTTTTGCATTTCTTATATCACACCTCACGTCTACCCAATTTTCTCTATGCCAATGTATTTAGTATTTATTGCTTTCTTTTATTTACGATCTTATACCTTTATCGCTACCATAACAACATGCCATAATATCGTAATGATTTATAATATTTATGTATACTAACGCTATGCTGTATTCACCAATGCCGCTTTTGTCGTACCCCGGAAGGAATGCGAGATGGAACTCACACAGAAGGGTGAAATGGTCTCCAGACTCCAGGGAAAGGCCGAGCAAATTGGCAAAATACTACACAACCTCGAAAAATATAACCACTTCTTAGGACCCGACCATGATCTAGTCAAAGCTCTAAGATCTCCCACCACTAACGAAAATAACTTAGGCGAGAAATTAGAAAAACTCAAAGCGCAAAAGGGTACAAAGTCAAAGGATGAGGGGCCGCCAAACAAAAAATTGAACTTGCAGGAAATACCACCGTTTAGGAAATGTAATAGTAAAGACAAACCAGTCGGACCCATTCTTGAATAAATTATAACTCAAAACGATGCGCATTCTAGTCAATGTTGTAAATAATGTTTATTCCCAAAGTGGTACTTCCTCTTAGTGAAATTTTATGAATCTTACTAACAACTATATTCTTAAAGTGACTATCCTAATATTAGTGAGGCTAATATGCTGGCAATAGTATACGTTCTGAGTTTTTCTTCCTATAGTTCAATGAAACTCAGCTCGCCACAATATTAACCTCATGAACTGTACCATTGTAATGCTTTATACTGGGTTGTATGTATCCGCTTATACTAACAAAATGTTGACTAACGTAAGTTGTCATTGTTATATCAAGTAAAATTTTATTGGCCTTGTTTTAGGAATGTGAAAGTTCCTTGAAACATAAAACTGAGCTAATAGCCAAATTGGAAGCAAAGACTGAATCAATGGGCAGCACGATACATCAACTCGATGAGAAGTAGGTTTTATACTTTTTATTTTTTATGACACCGCATTTGGCGCAAGGATCGAAAGAGTGGCTCGATACGCTAACGCTAAGTGTAACGCCTCGCGTATCAGTTATCGGATTCGCACCTAGGTGTGATGATGTGCAATGCACAGCTTGCGTTGAATATTTAAAATAACGATAACTCTTTCAATTCGCTCGATATTGGCAAACCCTCACAATTGACTAGAGACAACTTGAGATCGGTATATTGTTATTTTTATATGACAAACGTTTAAAGATATCGTTAGGGGTACACTGTTATGACAGTATGCTACTGTTGCTTTGGCTTTCTCGTTGCTGTGGAATGATAACGCAGTATGGTTGTAATAGTGATCTGTTGATTCATGTTAAGTTTATATTAGGTTTACTATGTTTTTCTTAAATATTTTAAATTGGCAGCTGATAAGATTGTATTATGAAATCGTTTTCAATTGTTCTTATATTTAATAATATTTATTCTGTAATTTATCAATTATCTCTAATCCAAAGTAGCATCAACTGGCAACATTTCATGTGCTTAGATTAGAATGAAGTTATTTTGTATACTTTTCTAGTGATATTCTAAGTATTAATAACTGTGACAATGACAGTGAACTATCTGTATTAGTATTATTAAAAGTACATTTAAATTAATTTGATCTCATTATGTAATTAGAGATACAGCATTACCTGCAATTTATATTATTGATATACCAAGATTTTAAAAGTATTGTATAAGCTTGTTGACATCTAGCGACATCTGTTTAGAGAACAATGAAACTTTCCTTTTGTCATAGTTTTGTAATTTATTCGAGAACGTAGAAATGTAAAAGCCTTATTTATAATAAAGCATATTCAGTCGCATTCTGTATTTCATTGAATAGGATACCAAGCACTTGTTTTTGTTTTATGTTGATTGTGTAGGTTTGCCATTATCTTTGACATTGTGTTTGCATGTTTTAAAATAGTTATCTGATCGAACTCGTTAAGTTACTTTTTAACTGAGATATAATTCATATATTTTCATATATTAATATCCCATTCATTATCACTCCCATAGCATTCCTAATGATCACTGCACAGATGTGCGTTAGCTATGATTCATAACATACGTTTTCACTATTACATTCCAAAGAAAAAAATTACAATTCACCACACACATTCCTTTGTCTTTTGTTTTGTATGAAACCGCACTGCTAAATTATTTTATCATGATATTTTTTTAAAGTAAATCACCTACGATGTCATCCACTTACAAAAAATCAATTAGTAAAGCCTCATCCCCACTAGAAAACAACAACAACATAGTTTTAATTCTATAAGCATTGTTCTTATTTTTCGGTCATAACCTTCTCATTTACCCCGAGATGTAGTCATGGGAGAAAATCAGATCCATTTATTTGCAAAATCTGTCTCTGTAAATACAATACGCCTTGTTGAGGCTGTTGGTGTGGACGAGGCTTAGTATATTATGTATTTATTCTTGAGATGGACTCACAAGATTTCTCAACGAACAACAAATTATTAAATTCTAAATTTTCATTATCATCAGAAGATACAATTTGGGTAGTTGACGACACCACCATTCAATTGTCTTTTTATAAACTGTCAAAATACTATTTTTTATTGAATATCGGGGTCACCCTTGACTTGACAAGACGTTATAAAATGTATAGCCTGACCAGGAACATAAAAACCTTGGTATAGAGGCGCGTCAGTTGCATGTGATAGTGCAACACTGAGTACAGTCGTACCTGTGTTAAATTAATAGACTAACTATATGTATCAGGATTCAGAATTACGGGCTAATTTGTTATTTTCATAAATTAACGAAAAAATATTATTATAGGTAACCTGGTTTAAATAAATTAAATGAAACCATCAATCGAGCTAGTACGATTTATTTTATTATTCATCAATAATCAAATTCAGAACTTGAATATTCAACTGCAATGTCTGCTCATGAACGCATCAAACTCGGTACTTCTTTCCCAATTCCATAAAATTCAACACTTAGAAAGTGACAAAAAATCTTTAAAATAGGTAGTTGAAACAAACCACAGCTAATTTTCATAGTGGACTGTTGTTTCAGCCAAATGACGTCCACTGCTGGACAAAGGCCTCCCCCAAGGTTTTCCACAATGAACGGTCCTGCGCTGCCCGCATCCAGGCTCTTCCCGCGACCTTTACCAGATCGTCGGTCCACCTAGTAGGAGGCCTGCCCACGCTACGTCTTCCAGCCCGTGGTCGCCACAGTGGACTGTACTATACGATAAACATGTCAGTCAATTTGACAACCTTTGTCGGAAACATTATTCAATGAAAATATTGTCCGAACCCTTAGTATTTCTCTTCGACAAATACTTTGACACAATGCAAACCACTTTTCTTTCACGACTATAAAAAGATTTTAGCAATTGAATTCACAAAATCAATTGCGCACATTTAAAATAAAGTTTGTTTACACTTTGACAGCAATAGACTGACATGCAAGGTGACATGTCAATGAAGTTTTCAGTTACTGTTGCCATTAAAAGAAATTAGTACCATTAGTTTTCCGCAACATGGCGAGGGTTTTTATGTTCCTGGTCAGGCTATAATTGTATAATTAAAATTAACTTTGTAACTCAGTAACTGTTAAAATGAAGGGATTGTTGGTTGGTTGGTGTCAACTACCCAATAGTAACAGGTGCAATACTTGTCACTGAAGAGTCTAAAACCAGGATGTAACTGGCTAGGTTACAGAGCGATAAAATGGCTAGGCAGAGTTTAGAAGAGAGCTCCCGCTCGCTTGGCCAGAAGGCGGCCACTGCGGAAACTAGGGCAGTAGCGGCGGAGGGAGACCTCAGAATCGAACGAGAGTGGCGGATATCATTACAGGTAAAATTTTATAGATATTAATACTTATTTAGGATTTATTACTATTTGAAAATTTTCGGTTAACACTCTTTAAGTTATAATATCTTGGAAAGGGTTAAATAAGGACGGAAGGTCTCATAGTGATATCTGTCAGAATAACCCTAGACTACCTCCCCTTAACGGCTCCGCCACTAATTACCAGTCACCCTGTATATCAAGTTGTGCTAACTCCGTAACCTCCTAAATAAGTTACAAAACGTGACTGTTTGAATATCGAAAACGCTTCACGGAGCGAAGTAACTTATTGTCTTGGAGGGGTCCACATCCACTTTCTGTGGCACATTTCACGTCACGGGAAAGATTTAGCGATGAGAAATGGTTCAATGTCTAATAAATAAAATTTATTGGATACAGGCGAAGCTAAACTAAACACACATCACGTAAATACTTCTATATGGAAAGTGACGGATGATTCGTCTGCTCAAATTAAAGTTTTAACTAGGACAACATTTCTATTGATTAGTTTTTTTCTGTGGGTTTTCACGAGCCCACACAGTTGTATTTGAGCAGTAGAATGTCTTCATTCATAGAAACAAGTGAGTAATAAAACACTTAAGAAATGATGACACTACAGAAGGGGAATAAATGGATAAGTATTCGTAATAAACTCATGTCCACACTTTACATATTTGGATTGCATTGAGCTCTGAGTACCTATTGACGTCTCGATAAGTATATATTTGTTCGCAAATAAGTAGGGAACCGATAAAAAGGAATTACTATCTCTATATTTACAATCTTAAGTCCATTTATATTTGCACAGTACTTAAGGCGATAATGAATATTGCCAAATAACATATAAATAATCACTTATCGGCTATAAATAGTATTGCTGTATTTCGACGATTATAGTGTTATTTCAAGTGTCATTATTAATCAAAAACGATCGACAGGAATCGATGATGCGGGATCGCGATAAAATATCGATGCTGACTCAAGAGGTTGAATCATTGAAATCTATTGGACAGGTGAGTGAATGAATCCAATCTTATCTTTTATCCTATGTACGATAATGTACACACATAAAATCAGAAGAAATAGTTATGACTAAACTAGACACAGTTGTCTTTTTGAGCAAATTTATATTAATAGACGCGTAGGCGTGCAGATAAAGGAGCATTTCATAGTTGTTATCAGTGCGGACACCGACAAAATTTACGCTACGAGGAAAAATATAAAAATGTATATTATTACGAACATTCTATGCGATTGTATAAAGTACAGTCACGGAATGAAAAGGTTCGTCAGTTTTCAAATTGATTCCTTCAACGAATCGCGAGCACATATTACCTTTTGAAACTATGTTACAGAATAATCTCGAGTTAGAGAAAATAATCTTTAACTGTTCGTCAGTAAAGTTCAAAATTATTCAGATCAAAGTTGTTTGACGATTTATCTTGTCAAGATTATTATGATTGATAAACTAAAACCTTCTTTTTGGTTCAACCTGCCATTATTATTTCTATAAAAAAAACTACATTTTGTAACATTTCACTGATGGGATAGAAAAATAAACAAGCAAAACCTTATTCGTTAGCAAACGTCATATGTATTTATTTAAATGTTAGCAGCACTGTTTCTTGCACTGTAATGTTGGCAGGTTCGACTCTTACAGTACCTAGTGCAAGCGAAAACCGACACTAAGGTGACGAACCTTTTCATTCCGCGACTGTACATAAATTCAAAAAATGTTTAGTTGACGGAGTAGCTGCTTAAAAATTCATATAATGTCAATACTAAAGATAAAAACATAGTCAATAGACCAACAAATCAATCATTTCCAGAAATACATAGCGCTACAAGAAGAGCAGCACGTCTTAAAAACACAGTACAGCGAAGCCCAGAAGACATTAGAAGAAGTGGGAGCGACGTTGAGCGAGAACAAACTACAGCTGGCCGAGTTGTTAGAGCGAGAGGCAAAGGCGGCGTCTACTGACGACACGCCCACTTGGACGGATGACAAGGACGCTGTGTCTTGTACAGCTTGCGCCAAAGAATTCACCATCGCTAGGCGGAAAGTAAGTGACTAATATTACAAAACCTTTTAAGCTCAATAAGTAGAACTAGTTAAGCGTTTAGTTGACATGACGTTATTGGTCACGCCCATTTTGACCCTTTCGAGTTTGAATTTATTAAACCGTTAATTGATTGGGCAAATCTCGTGCGATATCATCATATTAGATGCGTAGTTTTGTCAAGTGAATATTAAATTCATTATATCGGTTGCGACGTTGTTATTAGAAGGTTTATCATCCAATTGTTAAACAATAGGCAGTTTTTGAGAATGTAACAGAATTTTTAACTCAAAAAAAATATCATAATAATTAACTCGCATTCATAAAGTTCAATGCCCTACGTAAACAAGTATCTATTAGCTTAGTTTTTTACCGTTATTTAACTTTCACCTTTATTTCAGCACCATTGCAGACGATGCGGGCACATATTCTGTCGCGCCTGCAGCGAGAAGACCGTAGCACTGGCCGGTAACACCAAGCCGGTGCGAGTTTGCGACGCCTGCTACGCCGAAGTGAGGGTCTCGTAGTAATAATTTCGTAGTTTAGATATTAATGGGTGTAAAAAAAACCTATCACGAAGCTAGTCAGGATCAAATAGTTCGTGACACCCAAGGTGGCCACAAAGTTGATAATACAACCTTATTCCAATGAGGGCTATCGTTTTTATACTTAACAGTTGGCACCCCTGGCGATTGACAGGACCTTACTCTACAGTGGCGCCATCTTGATGAGTGCAAATACGATAGTCCTCCTACCACTTTAGCGCTCACAAGTTGGCGCCACTGTCTTCGCTACTAGCAAGTGACAGGACCTTACTCTACAGTGGCGCTAACTGGTGAGCGCTAAAACGATAGCCCTCAATGAACAAACACGTGTCGCGGACTTATTGGCTGCTTTGAGTGTCACGAACTATTTGGCGCTGAGTATCACGTAATCTCTTCCACACCTTGACGATATTTTTTTCCGTGAGAACCATAGCTGGGAATGTTATGGTTTGGGACCTATTGAAGGTCAAATTCAAATCATTTATTTAAGATCTTTACCACTGCTGTTGTTTTTCCTGCTGTATAAATAACTCAAACTCACAACCATTAAGTTCTTTACTCACTAAATTTTTTACTAAATAAAACTCGATTTGCTGTCCATAGTTTTAGGCTTCGTGATACATTTTTACACCCTGTATAATATACAACTATAGTAAATATCTGTCACTAATCCACTAGTCTGAATGGCTCCAGCTTGCACTGGTACCTAAGGTTTGAAAGGTGAAAAAACTTATTTTAGCTATACCAGATAAACTGCAGTACAGCAGCGGATATAAAGCGCTGACCTATTTTTTTGGTTATACGTACTAATAACATAACTAAGAAAGTGTATAATACTTCAACGAAAAATGGCCAGAAACTCTGTGTTATGATTTTTTTAACACAAAAAATAACCAAAAATTACCGGAGCCGATGTTGCCATGTACAATTTCTAAAATCATTTACCTACTTTATAATTACTAAAACTGAAATAATCAATAGTATGTATTCTTTGGGTAAATTTATATTCACAAATCTTTAGATAATTAAATATTATTCAAATGAAATAAGTCTGCATCGTAAACTCTACTTTAAATGAAATAGAAAATATACTGTTGACCAACGATCAATTATGAACAAAGCGAATGTGTTTTATATGTATATTATGAGGATTTGGATATTTTGCTTAGTCAACTAATTAATTGGTCTCAAGATTTGACTAAAGGCTGTATAACGTTCATCTACAGCCAGAACCAGACCGTAAATGAATTAATAATCATTTGTGGTGAGTTGCCATGTAATTGTTACAATTTATATGTAGATAATATACCAAAATATAGTTTAATGAATTTAATTTAAATATTAAGAGCACACACAGCCTGACAGACATCTTGGGGCCAGAAGATTTTTGTTTTTAGTCATCAATTTAATAAAACGCTGGCCATAAGATCTGTCTGATATTTAGAAATGCAATGGAATATTTTTAAATGCATGAAATGCATTGAGTATTTAGACGAAGTAATTCTTTAAGTAAATTCTACTTAATGTTAGCGTTTATAATGCTATGGTATTTTAATACTTAGAGCAACTTGCATGAACGTTGTTGAATTAAATTCAAGCTAAATCTTTATAATTCTGTTTCTATCAACTTCAAACAGTTGATAGAGACAAAATGCAATGATATAAAACATGTTTAGCATTTATTTTATTTAGCGATGTTTTGAGCAAGTCAAAAATTAATCGAATTTCATTGTTAAAATACTTACAATTATGTATTTTGTATTTGAGGGTGGTGCTCGAAATATTGTGTGTATATTAGGTAATTATTAATTTGTTATTTGAATCGTGTATTGTAAATATATCGGTGTAAAATAAGATATAAGTAATACAAAAGTTATTTGAGAAATTGTTTTTGATTTATACAAAATAATGGTATAATAACACTTTTTAATTAATAAAATATAAAAATATTTCAATATGAAATCCACTCTTCTATTCGTCACTCGACATAACGTGCTCTAGGATTTGTTCCATCGCGACAGGGTTATCTTCAGGTACCTAAAAGAAAAAGAAAATCATTATCAAACATAATTGCATGTTTAAAAACGACAAGATGGCAATCAATATTTTTTTGTTTTATGTAACACCATACCTAGGTTTTGGGTTTAGTAGAAAAATAATATCAGAAGTAAGTAAGTAATCAATATTCGCAAATATTAATTCAGTACCTAGATTTTGCGTGAAAGAGTTACAAATATTTCAAATCTCTTAAAACATCCTGTATTTATTTTGAAGTTCAATCTAACACGGTAACATTGAACTGTCAGTGGTTGAGATGCAATGCAACTTATTATAATATCAACAAATTAAAATTTAAAAAAAAACTTACCCAATGCCCAGAGCCGAAGACCCACCAAAAACTAAATCTGTGCGCTTTTTTATAGAATCCAGTTCGGTGACCATTGATTTTTATTCGTTTTGCATTTTTAAACTCATCGGCACCGTACCAATTGAGCTTGTGTGCCCAATTTGATGCCCCTGAAATTGTTTAGACTTTTGTAAATATTCTGTTAAATGAATTAGAATTCCAATGCCTCAAAATACGTCTCGAGATAGCTTTTTGAAAATCGTATCTTTGATGCTGACGAATATAGGTAACATTAAGAAGTTGAAATACTTCCTCCAAAAGTTCTTTCAGAGAGACAATGACAACGAATCCTTCATTAAATATTACCTGCTAAAGGCGTGACTACATCCAAGTTGCCATTGTAAACTGCAATATTCAGCTGAGTGTTATTTAGCAGCATTTCTACTGAAATACACAAATATTATTATTATTAATATAAAAATACACAAAATATATATTTACTCAAATGTCATGCATGCATTTAAATATAACCGTATTTACTTACAAAATTTCATTGACGGCACAAAAAAACTTCGATTCAAACTTTGGAATACATCTTCAGAAATGTACGACCATTCCAAGCTTTGGTTGACTATTTTCAGGGTTGGCTTTACGTATTTGTTTATTTTCTTTTCTAGCAAATTCAGTGCGCCATTTGTGTCCACTTGGTTAATATTGTTGAAGTTAATCTCCATGCCGGACTCTTGCGTAACGGTTCTATACAAAATGGCGTCGTATTCACCTGCTGCCACGTAGTTCTTCTGTTCTACGGCGTATGCTATCCTCTTGGATATTACGACGCATTTCATGTACGTATTTTGATCGATGGCACCCTAAAAAGAACTTGTTTTAATATTATGATTACATATAGGTATACAGGGTGTCCCAAAAATTTGCACATCACACTAGGTGGACCTTATCCTAGGAAAATTATTTTTTCTTGTATTCAAATAGAATCTACTGTAATGGCTGAAGGCTCTTTAAAATTTCAGGCAAAATTTTAAAAGGATATAACATTGCTATGATAACGCACACCTTTAAAGGATTTTCGAGGCTATGCAACACTGGAACCGTTATTTTAAAGAATTCGTGCCGGCGAATCTTTTTTTTTTTTTAATAAATAAATAAATCTTTGGACAATTTCACACAGCGCCAGCTAGCCCCAAAGTAAGCAACTTAATGCTTGTGTTATGGGTGCTAGCTTAACGGGTATACTACTTATATACTTTTTTTTTAAATACATAAATATTATACATAGTCACACCTAGACCCGTCACAGAAATTAAAATTCATCATTTCAATTTCTGCCTGGCCGGGAATCGAACCCGGGACCTCTCGGCATAGTAGTCCGTTCTGAACCACTACACCAAACGGCCGACATCTGCGTCTTCAGTGTGTATTGCTCCTACGCAACCAATGGTACCTACCATATTGTATAAAAAGCTTGGATGCGCCAAAGTGCTCTCTTTTGGGTCAACCCAACCGCTGCCAATTCCTATGCCTTTGAAATTCATCTTAAGACGCTTCTTTTCAATTGCCTGAAAACAAACAACACAATTAATTACGAGGCTGTACGTTTCAATTAGTAAGATGTCATTATAAATCATCAGTGACGGGTATAGTTTCAAATTATTTAATCATTGTTGACCGCACAAATATGTTTCGATATTTTACTCTAGTGATAAGAAAAAGGTAAAATAAACAAAGTACTTTTCGTATTTGAGTTTCCTGATATTTGTACCACATCAACACATGACAGAAATAACTATTACTTTGAGTGACTAACTCGGATTGTTGGCTTAGTTATTATCAATAATGCGGTGTTAAGTTAATTTAAATAAAGACATAATTTCCAAATACGTACTGTGTGAAGATAATACGCCAATCTCGGGCAAAGTTTTCCTCCATAACTCTGACTGAAGAGATAAGTCGGCGTTTTGCGAAATTCTTTGTGCGTTCGGAAAAACGTCTTTATTGCTCTGGCGAGGTCTGTCGCTGAAATAATTAAAAGGGAATAATGTAATATACATCAATACAGTATTTTATTTTGTTTAAATGTTGTATTTATTGAACCGCCACAATCAAACACGGTGACTAATTTATCTCTTGAGAATCCCAGCCAGCGTTGACGGGTTTTTCCGCTGCCAAAAACATGATAATAATTATGATATAAGATAAATAATTATAAATAAACAACATTAATACATCGAACTGCCTAAGGCGGGAATCGAACCCACGACCTTTCGCTTGCCGGGCTGCTATTCCAAGCAAGCGAAAGGTCGTGGTCGTGGGTTCGATTCCCGCTATAGGCAGTTCGATTTTTTCAAGTTGTTTATTTATAATTTAGTTTGAGAAGCGACTCTAAAATTAAAATTGTCTTACCCATTTGTCTATCAGTCTTTACAAGTAATTTTTTGTCAGTAACATAACTAAACCCTGTGCCCACAGGATGATCTATTAACAATACATTCCTCCCTTTCACCTGAAAAAAAAAACTTTAATGGATATTGTATGTGCCAAGATCCTAAACCAGTTTTTCAACTGAGTAAGTTTACGGTTTAAATTGGGACGTACAGTTCATTGAGTTAAATGTCATTGATGAACATGAAAAATAAGGTTAAAACAATTAAAGTTGTGGTAAGCCACAGTTACTTGTACCTACGTAATAACTGTTGTTCGATTTTGCATATTTTGCAATTTGATTACCTATGCAGACGAAAGCACATCAAAGTAAACTCAGTGGCATCTTAGCAGTGCACAGTTAATAGGTGCCATTTGAAAAAAAAAGTAGGTTGTTAAAATGTTACTTATGCTGTTGCTGTACGAAGTTACGAACGAACACTCCTCTCTCCAGGGATAACCAAACCCGAGAGTATTAAAAATAAGCGCCCATTTTAGACTTTAAACATCTGCCAATTAAAACCCCGCCTAGTCTACCGCAAAACAATTAGCTATTATTGCTTGCTTGCGGTATTGTTACAAAATAATATCGGAAAAAAGTTTGTAACCCTACAAAATTAATCCCAAAATTACAAAATGAAAATACTTACTTAATGTCACCGTGTTACTTTAAGCATGGATATATCACTTCCAGTCATTTTCAATGGATTTTCATCATATCTTTATGTTAGGACTATAGCAGTAAACTAAGTACAATCCTAGGTTTTGCTAACTAAAATTTGTTTTAAATAAATAAAAGGTGTCTGAGCAAACAGAGGCTAGGCTCCCGATAACTTAGTATTCTTGTCGTTACTCACAATTTATGCTCCTAATATGGATTTGAAACAAACACTACGTATTATGTGTTCCGTTTGACGTCCGAAGTCCATTATGTGGGAGAGAGTACATCGTATTTCCTTGCGTTGTCGCTAGATATCGCTACTTTACCGTCACGTGACCACGCCGCTAGCGCCCCCAATAGCCAAATCTGGAACTAACTCAGAAACCAGAGAGCGAGCCACCAGTTTGTGTCATTGTTGCGTCGTTTTTCGAACCGAACGGTTGTCGTTAGATTTTTCAATCATAACGTTCATTTCTACCTACAAAATTTTTTTTTATTTTCATAATTTTTCTAACTTTCGAGATAAAAGTAGAAAGTTTAATATTTTTTTTACAAAATACCGTTGCGTGAAGTGAAATGAGTGAAAATCATTCGACCATGCCTACGACGGACACTTTCGGCGGACGGGAACATTTGCGGTCGGCGGACGGCGACGGCGACTCGAGTGCGGGCCGGCGCCCGCCCCGCTCCGGCGCGCCCAGCTCCAGCTCCTCGGCCGACTCCAGCTCCGAGGACGACGAGCCGCGCCCCAAGCGGCGCCGGCGCCGCGCCAGCAGCAGCTCGCGCGACTCCACGCGGGACTTGGACCGGAGGTTTGAGATACTGTCCCAGCAGCTGGTGAGTCATGTTAACAATATATTTTACGCGAATCAGGCTGCCATGCATCCCGGTGTTTCGGCCTCTGTGACGTCGACCGTGCCGCGAACGGAATCACGCGATGTGCTCGAGGCCCCCTTTTTGTGTACCCCCGCTCCGGTGGGCGACATCGCGGAGCTTGACGTTTCCGTTAAAGAGCCCTCGATTCCTAAAGCTGATCCCGATCGAGTTTCTAAGCTTGTTAGTATGCAGAGATTCAATTCTACGGAGTGGAATGCGGTGCGTTATACGGATGTGCAGAAAAAATACGTGGCGTTTCCGGGTTTTTGCGAATTAAAAATAAATGAGGAGTTGAGACGTTTGGAAGATCCTTTCGCTCCGATTAGATGGTTTCAAATGGAACGTAGTTTTGCGGCTTTATCGAATGCCCTATTGGCACAAAACGAATCGCTGAATACGGCGTTACGGAAACTTATTGAGTGGTCTTCGCAACCGAGTGCTAAATTATCTGCAATTCACGATAAGTTAAGAGAACTTTTTGGTAACGATTCTGATTATAAAGCGGTTTCACATGATATTCTGCAAATGGTATGCGGGAAACGCGCAGAAGTTTTAGAATTTCGTCGTAAGGCACTTCTTAAGTGTTTGAAAGAAAAGTTTACGCGTGAAGATATCGAAAAGATTCCCCCTTCTGCGGAATACATGTTTAACCCTCTAGATTTGGCCGGTTATTTACAAAAAATAGGCGGTACTGAAAAGTTGGTCAAGGAAAGCATGCCTAGGGCAAAGCCAGCTTCTCGTTTTAAATCTCCATTGCGCTCGAAGTCCCCCGTTGCCTCAACGTCTCGTGAGAACTCCTTTCGAAATACACAGCAGTCAAAAAATAGACAACAGGGTAAATCGGAAAAGCGTAACTATGATCAACGAGACAAAAAGAAAAAGGGGGGGCGCAAAGATCAAGGTAGCAGGTATAGAAACAAATGACTCGAGACGGTTTTCGGGCGGTTGTCTCAGGCTATATCGAGCAGCCTGGGCCAAATTAGATCCTCCAAAAACCATTCTCAATTTGATTTCGTCAGCGCGCATTCCTTTCGATCAAACGCCACCATTAGTATTCCCAACACCGGAAATAATGCAAAAATATCAAACCCCAACATCAGTGGTGATGTCATCAGAGATCCAAGAATTGATTCAGAACGGGGTTCTAGAGCCCGCTCCCTTAACTCCGTCTTTCATTTCCCCACTTTTTATCATAACAAAGAACAACGGCAAAAATCGGGTCATTTTCAATTTAAAAGCATTGAATCAGTTCATGAATCCCAAAACTTTTCATTTATTTCATCACTACCTAATGCCCAAGTTCTTACAAACCAACGATTGGATGATAAAACTGGACATCAGCCAAGCTTACTACCACTTGCCAATTGCGGAGCAGCATCGATGCTTCCTACGCATCAGTTACGAGGGTCGGTTACTCCAGATGACTTGCCTTCCCTTCGGACTAGCTGCAGCACCAAGAATGTTCGCCTCTGTCACAAATTGGGTGGCCGAACTACTGCGCAGCCAAGGTCTCCGCCTGATAATATATTTGGACGATTTCATGATTGTGCATCAGAACAGAGAAATGTTAGAAGCTCATATTCAGGTAGCGTTGACATACCTCTCCAGCCTGGGTTGGAATATCAATTGGGAAAAGTCGATTCTTGCGCCAACAAAGTCGTTAGAGTTTCTGGGGATACTTTGGGACACACAACTCAACACCAAGTGTCTACCCCTGGACAAGGTGAGGAAGATTCGCCAATGTATATTGACCCGCTTGGCAGCCGGCAGTTGGTCCCTCAAACAGGCGCAAAGCCTTTTAGGGTACCTCAATTTCGCAACCTTCACCACTCTCCGAGGAAGGTTGCATTGCCGAACGCTGCAGCGACACAGCCATGTACTTCGAAAAAGCCCGCGGCGACCCAGTCCCATCACGAACGAAGTAAAGTCAGAGTTGGAATGGTGGCTCGACAACATAAGTCAGAAGACCCCGATTCACCAACCGGTTTTTCCAACAAATTACCTAGTCACGGACGCATCAGACATTCTATGGGGCGCCACGGTAAACAACGATACACTTCAAGGCACGTGGGATCGTCGTCAACAAAGATGGCATTGCAATCTAAAGGAAATGTACGCAGTGATAGCCGCTATCTCGTCAAAGGCAGAGGTTCTTCAACACTCTACAGTAATCTTGCAGAGCGACAATCGCACCGTGGTGTCGTACATAAAGAACGAGGGCGGGACGAGATCAGCGAAGCTACTCGAAATGACCAGACAGCTGTTAGCGCTGACGGACAGCCTCAGCATAGTACTGGTCCCTCACCATCTGCCAGGCCGGTACAATACAGAAGCCGATCACCTCTCGCGCAATCGCGCCGGCTCAGAATGGTACCTACTACACCAAGCGACAGTAAAGGTCTTCAACCGCTGGGGAACCCCCGAAATAGACCTCTTCGCTTCCAGCGAAGCTCATGTCGTATCGAACTATGCTACGCTAGACTTGTCAGACTCGAACGCTTGCTTTCACGACGCGTTCAGCAGGTGCTGGAATTACCACCTAGCGTGGGTGTTCCCTCCACCATCCCTGCTGCCTCGAGTACTCCATCACCTCAACTCGGCAACAGGCAAGTTCATCATAATTGCACCCAAGTGGACGAAGCCCTTTTGGCGCCCAGATTTGAAAAACCGGGCCCTAGCACGCCCTGTGAAGATTCAGAACCTGTCGTCGACACTGATAGACACTCAGACGGGACGGCCACCAGCTCAAGTTCACAACCTACAGCTGGAAGCTTGGCTCGTTTCGGCTGGGACGCCTTAACAGGAAGTTGGACAGCGGAGGAGAAGCAGCTTCTTTCGACGTGTTGGAGATCTTCGACGCTAAAAACATATACCCCAATATGGAATAGATGGTCGCAGTGGTGTCTTCAAAATAGCTTAGATTTTAAAAACCCTTCCCCCGATAACGTAGCAAGATACTTAGCGAAACTGTTTCTAACAGATCGTTTAGCATATCGTTCCATTCTTGTGCACAAATCGGTAATAGCATCTATTTGTGAAACACTCTCTGACATTAAAATATCTTCTAACAACTTAGTTAAACACATTCTTAAAGCAATTTCTTTGGCCCGACCAATTCCTCCTAAATTGCCAATATGGGATGCAAGATTAGTCATTCAGTTTTTAAAAAATAACAATCCTAATTTACTTAGCATTTTTGATGTTTCTAGACGTACTGCCACAATTCTTTTGTTAGCTTCGGGTCGTAGAGTACATGATTTGACACTTTTACATTGTGATACAAATCACTTAATAGACAATGGAGATTCCATTACCATGCATCCCGTATTTGGTTCAAAGACAGATTCGGCATCCTATCAACAATCAAGTTGGACTTTGTATGCTTCGCCAGATAGAAATACAAATGCTTTATTTTGGATAAGGTCGTTGATAGATATCTCAAAAAATAGAAGGGGTTCATTAACAAATTTATTTATCACAACTAGAGAACCTGTTAAGCCAGCCTCCGCGGTAATCATAGGTGGCTGGGTAAAACGAACTCTTTCTGAGGCAGGAATAGAGGCTTCCCCTGGTAGCTGTAGGTCAGCGGTGTCATCACTAAATTTTTTAGAAAAATATCCTATTAATAAAATTTTAGAAAAAGCTAATTGGCGGCATGAAAACACTTTTAGAAAGTTTTATAACAGAGATGTAGAAAAAAGTGGCCAGAGTAATGATGTGACTTCAGAAAAGTCGCTTTCTCAATTCTTTACACCCTCTAAATAATAGAAAATTGAAATTGTATTAATTTTTATTTATCAATCGCAATTAACTACCTTTACTTTTATTTTACCTTTATGTTGCTGAAATGATGGTCAGTTAATTTTTGCCAGCTAATTGGTTGTTATGTTTACTTTTATTACATTTTCCTACATATACGATTACTAATATCACATTGTTGCCTTTTATTTCGCAAGCCACCAGAAGATAACAAACAGATCTCACATAATGGACTTCGGACGTCAAACGGAACACATAATATTGAAATTTTACCTTAAAATAAAATTTGTATTATGTTTCCTCAGACGTCCGAAGTCCAAATAATGCCTTCCTGGTGCTAGACCATATCCTCATTATTGTTTTATGAGCCGAACAATGACACAAACTGGTGGCTCGCTCTCTGGTTTCTGAGTTAGTTCCAGATTTGGCTATTGGGGGCGCTAGCGGCGTGGTCACGTGACGGTAAAGTAGCGATATCTAGCGACAACGCAAGGAAATACGATGTACTCTCTCCCACATAATGGACTTCGGACGTCTGAGGAAACATAATACAAATTTTATTTTAAGGTAAAATTTCAATATTAACGTTTGTACGGACGAGGGCAGATCAACCTAAACACTATGGCGCCTTATACAATTGTAATTAACGCTATTTTGCAATGAATTATGTGAAGTATGAAGTGCTTATGTGGTCAGTATTGTAAGAGTACATATTTTCTTACCCAGGTATGGTTTCGCGGTTGCATGTGCATATCAAAAGGGCCAAGTTCCATAAAGTTGGCTATTCCGCTGGCTGCCAAGCCTGGCCCTCCTTGGATCCATATTACCAGCGGCTTTCTGTCCGCACCGTAGCTCGTGCCATCAGCATAGTACAGCCAATAGAACATGAACGCTCCAGGCCTCACTTCCACATACTTTTGTACACTTTTCCAGGGAGTGTAACTTAGTGCTTCAGTATACGGATTGATTTCTAAATATTGGACGTTTTAACAAATTGCGTTAGTTACTTTATTAAATTTACCTTAATTAAATGATTAGGTTGTAGCTACTTACCTAATTAATACTCAATTCGATGTTTCCTCAAATTATTTTTTATTAATTTACGATAACGATTCATGCTATCGTGGTATTTGTCTACATGTTTGTGCGGTAGAAATGGAAATATTAATACATACCTTCATAAAGTACTTCAGCCTTAACGTATCCCAATGCCACCAAAAAAACAAGATAATAGCGCATTATTTTTAAATTAACCAACAAGAGATAAAACGTTGTCCAAGCGAACATCCACTCGCGAACTTCACATGTGCGCTTTTGAGCCTCTTCAGAACTTTTAACGACATTTCAAATTCGCCAACGAATTACTCGCGGTGATATCATCCTTACAGTAATGGATTAATGAGGTAAATGAACAAAAATACGACAACGTGCCTAATCCAGAGACTTAAATGACGACTGTCACGTGCTTCCTATTAGTAGGTACTAGATTCGTACGTAGGTGGAAACACGATAAACTTATCTGTCCACAAAGTACCTACGTCAATCCAGAGACTGGAATAACAGAATTCCTGTCAAAATGTATAGTCTTAAAATGTGCATGCACACACCTACTCGCGTAAAGGACTTTCACTGAATGACAATACCAGTCTGCACTTAAGGTTACGACTTGGTATTTTCTTCATCGCGAAGGTTACGTGCGGATTACTCGATTGTTATGGAAACAAAAGGTCAGTCCTTGCGTACGAAGAACATGAGTAATACTTACTATAATATAAAAAAATAAAACATAGGTTTATTGTGTATGTTTCATTTGAAAAACAAGTCTATGAAGGATCCAATTACAGTGCTGTCATTAGTTAATTTCCTAGGCCTTGGGCGTCGCGTTACTGTTTGAAAAGTCGGCGGCGTAGATTGTCGGCGCAAACTGTCAAGATATTCTTGTCGCCGTCTTATGGCGTCATTAGGTGTGGTGACGGTAGGTCTAGTCAGGCCTACTATATGCATAAGAGGACCTCCCACGACGTCAGGGCGATAAGTCTGTTGAACTTCCGAATTATCCGAATACTCGTGCACAGGTTTCAAATGATCTAGAAGAAAGTTGTTTTGGTTAGCACAATCAAGACTTACAACTTTCTCTGTAATGTGGGTTAAGTCTTTTTCATGAGTGTGTTTACATTTAATAAAAGTGTTATGAATTGGAGATGTGCCATTAATAAACTTTCTGATGCGGCCCATTTAGTGCTACCAGTACCAGCACTTACTACTAGGTACCTAGTTTTAAGTTATCTGTGCTACTACTATAGGTGCATGGAACAAAACCTTTTAATAAAGTAATAAAGCGATTAAAATTACTAAATGTGAATTTACAAACCTGATGGCACTTGATGATATGGCGGCTTGTAGTAATTATTGCTCAACAGACCTCCTGACGCGTATGGGGGTCTTAGAGGAGCCGGGGGTCGACCCCCGTTCTGAGGGCTATTTTGGGGTCTATTCGTAGTCGTGGGGGGCCGATACGCTGGCAACTGCTGAGGCGGCCGATTGTCGAACAACCCGAAAAACCAACGCTTATCCTCACGACTGCCACGGGTCCTTCGAGGTGTTACTGAAAAAAGATTTTTAACAATGCGGCTTAAAGGTAACAATGGTTTGTAAAAGTTTTAACGCACCTAGGCACGTACGTCGTACGTGCAGTTTATTTTCATGGTACAGTTTACAATAACGATCAGTCTTTACAAATGCTTTGATATTATATAAGTGTGTCATTTGTTGCGGCATCACGTCATAACAATACATGTAGTGCCTATCAATAGGAAGAGTTTTTGAAGACTAGTATGAGCCAACCGGGAGTTGAACATTATCTTGATCTTCTAAGAAAACACGCATCAAAAATTGATGTGATTTCCCTGACATAGCTTCGTGGAAAATTGAGGTAAGTATTTATTTTTATGGTGTATACCTAATAAATAATCCTTTAGTCGAGTGACATTCAAATTACCTACTGCCGCGAATTTCCCGCGAGTAAAATCCACCGAACCCAATGCAAGCATGGTTAAAAATTATCTACTAGTAAACAACACAAAGTAATAACTTGTAAGTTAAACTTACCAGAGCTGAGATCATTTTCATCGTAGTCCTCGATTTCTCCGCAGTCATCTGGCTGGTCCGGCTGAGGGTCTTCTTGCAGCGACGCCTGATCCTGAAGAGGAGAGTTTGGAGGGCGAGGCGCCAGGAGGTCATAATACGCGGCGAAAGTCCGTCCACTCGGTGGCCCCCAGCTTACGATCCTCCGGTGGGGAGCTATTTTGTTCGTGGGGCACAGGTCCGGGCTTACTGTGACTGAGTCTAGTGGTACTGCTAAAAAGAAGACCTGTAAGTATAAAATTACTAAAATAATAACTTAGCTTACAGAGTGATTAAAGATAATTGGGCCTTTATTCGATACCAAAAAAAAATAAGTAGAACAAAACCATACCCAATAATTTTATTGATCTACACTAATATTATAAAGAAGAAAACTTTGTTTGTTTGGTTGTAATGAATAAGCTCAAAAACTACTGGACCGTTTTTAAAAATTCTTTCACCATTCGAAAGCTACATTATCCACGAGTAAAATAGGCTAAATTTTATTTTGGAATAAAATAGGGTTCCGTAAAATATGTAGATAATGTAGTCCACGCGCGCGAACCACGGGCGGAAAGCTAGTAGCTTATAAAAGTTTATTTAATTTTATGATTGACTGATTCAAAGTCAAAGTCAATTTTTTTTTATTTGTTTAGACTAATAAATAGTTCTTACAAATCGTCATAAAATATGCTCTTAAGGAGCCTCTACATGTCTCATAATCTTTTTACCCTACCAGCGCTTCGAGACCAACATTTGGCAAGTGCTGAGAAGAAGCGCCGCAACAAACTCAGTCACCACTGTCTGCCGGTTAATATAAATAAATAGAAATAGTAGTAGTAGGTACATTCGATTCAGGAGCAGTTCACTGAATTTACCATGCATTCTTGTATGGTGTTTCATAAGAATGGGTAGGTATACAAGATTGCGTGGTATATTAAACAAGGTAGTGACGTGCTAATATCTAGACTTACATATTAAGGTACTAGTAGAAATGACTCGCATACATAAATTTGAATAACTTGGATTGACCAGTCCCCGAAAGCAGCGCCTGTTCACAGACATGACGAGTGAACCAGCCATCGCTTCACTCGACCATATTAGAGGGAATGTAACGACCCGCCTCACTACGCCACCACCCCAGAGACATTTTAGTGAGAATGACAATGCCAAGTTATCTCTTTAAAAAAAACTAATAATAAAGCTAAGTAACAGTCTAGATTGAGAAGCATGACACTATAACATTTGAGAAATTATTATTAGTTTATACAATATTACTTTTCATTTTAATTCTTTTTAGTGCGAGCATGAGAGGACCATAATCCTACTCCCAGGATGACTTATCATTAAGAAAATCTCGAGTTGTATAATAGGCTTTTTTAAGCATGTGATCTTTAACTATACCTTTAAATTTATTATACGGTAGCTCTTTATATTTATCAGGGACTTTGTTATAAAAATGGATACCTTGTCCCATAAAAGTGGCAAACACTTTATTAAGTCTAAAAGCGGGTATAGCCAATTTATTTTTATTTCTAGTGTTAATTTGGTGAATATCACTTTTCTTTTTGAATTCGTTAATATTTTGTTGAATAAATAGAATACAGTTTAAGATGTATTGTGAAGCGGCCGTGAGAATGCCAATTTCTTTAAACAATTCTCTAAGGGACGCTCTTGCTTTCATTTTATACAAGTATCTTATCGCACGTTTTTGCAAAATAAATATTGTTTCAAAATCTGCAGCTTTGCCCCATAGCATGATTCCATATGACATTAGGCTATGAAAGTAGCTAAAGTAGACTAAGCGAGCTGTTGAAACATCGGTTAATGACCGTATCCTTTTTATTGCAAAAGCCGCTGAGCTGAGCTTTCCCGCCAGAGTTTCTATATGGGGGCCCCACTGGAGTTTTGAATCCAGGGTAATTCCCAGAAATACAGTAGAGTCTACCAGATCGATTGCATTATTATTAAGTTCTATTTGGGTACTAACTGTTTTTACGTTAGGCAAAGAGAATTTTATACATTTTGTTTTCTTTGCATTGAGTTGTAAATTATTTGTAGTGAACCAACTTAAAACTCTTGTTAGTGCATTATTTACATCGTCAAAGTTATTTTTACTTCTATCAATATTAAAAATCAAAGATGTGTCATCAGCAAATAACACGATTTCGCAAGAGTCCTTAACAAAATATGGTAGATCATTAATGTATATAAGAAACAAGAATGGACCCAGAATGGACCCCTGCGGAACTCCCATTTTCACAGGTGACCCAGAAGACAAAACACCATTTATGTCAACTTTTTGAACTCTAAAGTTTAAATAGGATTGTATTAAATCCAAAGCAGAGTCCTTCACCCCATAATAGTGCAGTTTGCGAATTAGCGTTTGATGTTCTACGCAGTCAAAAGCTTTTGAGAGATCACAGAAGACCCCTAGTGCATTTTGAGAATTCTCCCAAGCCTCGAAGATATGTTTAAGTAGTGCAACCCCGGCATCGGTGGTGGAACGACCCTTGGTAAAACCATATTGTTCGCTATGAAATAGTTTATTAGAGCCAAAGTGAATCATAAGTTGCTCCTGTATGATTTTTTCAAAAATCTTGCTTAGAGCGGGCAAGATAGAAATGGGTCTATAATTGCCAGGGTCGGTTTTGCTACCAGACTTAAATAATGGCATTAGTCTACTATGTTTCATGAGGTCGGGGAAGATGCCCTTCTCTATGCAATTATTGAATATTATCGCTAACTGTGGGGAAATTATATCAATAATGTGTTTGACTATCTTGACAGAGATGCCCCAGATTAATTTATATGTATATTATTTAATTGATTTATTTAGTCCACAATTTTCGTCAATGCAAATAAGGTATAAATTTACCAATGCAATTTTGAATAAGTAGAAAACTCGCTCTTAACTGTTCCATGTTAAAAAAAATCCCAATCAAAACTAAACACAATGCCGATGATACTAACGCGGTGTCCTGCCGAGGTCTGATGGCGCGACCCGAAACTTTAAAATAGGCTAAATTTTATTTTGGAAAAAAATAGGGTTCCGTAAAATATGTAGATAATGTTGTCCACGCGCGCGAACCACGGGCGGAAAGCTAGTAGCTTATAAAAGTTTATTTATGATTGACTGATTAATTTATATGTATATTATTTAATTGATTTATTTAGTCCACAATTTTCGTTAATGCAAATAAGGTATAAACTTACCAATGCAATTTTGAATAGAAAACTCGCTCTTAGCTGTTCCATGGTAAAAAAAATCCCAATCAAAACTAAACACAATGCCGATGATACTAACGCGGTGTCCTGCCGAGGTCTGATGGCGCGACCCGAAACTTTTGTTACCACAACTCGCGTCTCCCACGCACAGGTGAAATTATGGAGGTATAACTTGGGCAACGACCTGCCTTTATAAGTATAATCTGATCTTTGGTCAAAAACCTAACGAAATCGAACCAAAGATGCATTTGAAAGAGGTCGACTTAATAAGCCGGCGACCTGCGTGTCTCAACATGGATGACAATGAATTTATGGCTGTAGACCAGACGCAATTAATTTATTTATCGTTAAGTTTTTAGGACACCTACTGGTTAATGACTAAGCCCATTAATGCTTTTGTTGCAGCAACAAAAATTTTTTTTTATCTGAAGTTATTCAGGTCAACAAAACGCATTTGATTCCTACTTACTATCTGCTAATAAAACTTCCTACCTTGTCTACTGAAGTACTGAAAACATTTCCCAGGAGTTAAATACCTAGTAGGCACTAAATTCTCGTACTGGTAGTCACACATTGTAATAGTACCTACTTATACCTGCATTATGCAGGCTGCATAATACCACATACAAACGACTACCTATTTATAAAACTCCCCGTGTATGTACCTACTGATAACGCTAACAATACCTACAAAATACATTAGGTATTAGGTAAGTACTTGTATTCATTACAAAACCTGTCACACTGCACCAAACATTCTGAAAACGTGGGAATGAATGAACCTCATTAAAAATGTAGGTACGTATACTTAGAGATAACACTAAAACGTTAGCTCCAGATTGTTTAAAAAAAAATAAGTTAGTCGGGGTTTTTAAGATTTAATACTTTAATTCCGTGAGAATCGGAACTACGTAATCGTATCAGCGTCTTTCCATTATAATATACATAGCCAGAACGCAAGGGTGTGAAACTAATCGAGTATAGTTTGGATATGACTTTTTTTACTAAGCTCCTCCAAACTATACACGACCAGTACGCATACTGCATGACTGCGTACTGCTCGCGTATACTTTGTAGTGACTTATAAATTATCTTCCTCCAAAATATACATCGTCAGTACGCATACGGACTAATCATGTAAGTATGTATTGTAATAAGTTCGCGATTACAATGTATACGCGAGTAGTTGCATGCTCGTCATTTTGACTTATTTACCTCTCTTTCTATTACATATTAATTCATAACTGAGTTGTTTTGGTGTTTGTATTCTGCCATAGAAAATATATTTGTTTTGGGGCTGGATATTTTATCAATTCTCCAATAACTCATAAATTAAGAATTATGTATGTCAAAATGATTTTGTTCTTGAGATAAAAGCTTATAAATAAAAATAAATATCCCTGGACATTTTACACTAAGCAAAGCTTGTACTATGGGTACTAGATAACGGATATAAACATACTTAAATACTTTTTTTTGTAAATACATACTTATTATACATAGAAGACACCCAGTCCAATACAAACAAATATGTTCATGCACACAAATTAATGTTTGTACTGTGCGGGAATCGAACCCGCTACCTCCGGAACAGTTATCCGTTTCGAAACACTACACCAAACGGTCGACAATTTTAGTTAATAATGCACGATAAACTTTCTTCATTCACTCTCTCTCATTTTAAATGAATTTATGATTACACTAATAAATAATTGTTATTTAATTTGAAATCTACCTAATCAATTTAATTTCAGAAACCACTTACAATAGTGTTATAAATCTAGATTTATTATATGTAGGTAGATTCAGTAAAATAATAATATTTTATGTAATAATTAATTAATTTAAAAATGGCATCACCGTACGTGATACTACATAGGTAGTTCTTATTTCTAATTTCGAGGACAAAGCAAGAGCATAATATCTAATAAAAGTAATAATTCCATATTTTACTAAATCAAATCAACTAAACACACTCTAGTCAACTGTAAGTGGTGTAGTATAGTTTGGAGCGAAGACGGAATCCATCCACGATACAAACTATACACGATCAGTACGCAAAATTCGTGTATAGTTTGTTGTGACCGATTTACAAAGGGACATTCCAAAATATACACGAGCAGTACCTACCTCTAGCATGAACAACTTTCGTCTTCAATTTTTTGGGGTAACTCTGTAAATGTTGAGTCCACTTTTATACTCCAAAAAAAATGTCTGCGTATTATGTATAATATAAATAAATATGTATCATTAAGAAATGTATTCAAAGACTATAAATTCTTAACTGTGACGTGTATATATATATACTAGAAATATGTGTTTTTGTCAAAGACCATAAATATTTGTTTTGTAAAAAAAGTGATACTAAGCACAATCTACGTTCGCAACATAAATATAATATGTGTGTTGTAAAACCCTCTAGTTACATTTATGAAAAAAGTACATAGTTACGTAACTGGAATAAAAATATTCAATCGATTGCCAAATAATATAAAACAATTAGAGGGAATCAAATTTAAACGAACGCTCAAAGACTGGTTATTTGACAAATCTTTTTATAATTTAAATGAATATTTTAATGTAATGTAATGAATAATTTTATAATAACTGACATTGCAAAATAATAATCCAATTAATAATTAATTATGTTTTTGACAATTTATATTGTACGTCCGAAATGGATAAATTGTGTACTTTAGCATTATGTGCCTTTTATGTAACACCACTGTATCAACACAACTAAATAGGTAGTTAAATAAATGCTTATCTTATCTTATCTTATCTTATCTTATCTTATCGAATCGTTTGCGTATTCGATAAAATTCGATACTCAATCTTTGAATTAAACGATAATGTGACAATTTTGATTCTCAAAATAAGTTTCGTGCAACCACATCTCATACTAATTTCACTTTACGACACGTTCACAAGGGCGCTGTTGTAGTTTTCTTACTAAATCTTTTGATGGCGATTCGAGTACGCAAACGAAAGAAACTCGAAAGTTTTTCGTGCTAGCCGTACCTTTTCCTATGGGTGCGTTCTGGCCATGTATAGAACGGAAAGACGCATCGTATCAATAGTTATCGAGGTCTGTGTATTAAGTCACACAAAAAAAAAAACGAAAATTTTTATTTTTTTAATTTCTTGTTACTATAGGATAGACTACGATGATTCAGCGATTTCGCTGTTAAAATTGAGTAAGTTTATAGCACTTCCAAGTAGATTCATCTTTCGAAACTAAATAGGTAGTTAACTAAATCCTTTTATAGTGCATCAGTCATATATGTAGTTAGCCGACACGCGTAACTTGGATATTCGACAAAGAATTTCGCAATGGTTGTATCAAGTTATAGTGGTTATAGTAAAATTTAAAAAGACAAGGTCAATCTATAGCAGCAGAGGCCGTCATTTATTATTCGCCTACTTAGATTACCTTAAAAGTACAAAACTTTTATAATTAAGTTTATTAAAAAAAGTTATGAAGTTGTTTAATTGTATTTATTGCACATAAATAGATACATTCATTCAGTTAGCCTTAAGAATAGGATTGCTTGTAACCACCTTTTTCGATAATTTGTTTTATTTACCACTAGCCGCCATCGCCACCATTACCGCCACAATCAACTTTTCGTATTCCGTTTCCGGAATGGCGATCTGTGACAAATTTCCATTCTATGCATTTAATTTTATAAAAATGATGTTTTGTGTTTAGTAGTTAAGTATGTACTTACTTACTCCCTTCCTGTTTATTAGATTTTTTTTTGCGTTGAGAAAATGTACAAATTGGTGTTTTTTTTTTTTTACTTTTTTTTGTAACTATGCCCAATATTCAAAGTTCCAAAACTAAAAAAAAAAGAATGTCAAAGTTTGCTGCACATCTTTCAATTTTTGTTCATCGATTATTTTCCAAAAATAAATATTTTACTTTAATTTTGAATGACAATGGCAAAACAGCAAGGCAAAGTGTATTTGGGATACGAAGACGAACCCATCGGAGAAAAGTTTCAGACGCTTTTATCTTACACAGTGAATAAAATTGGGGGATTGCCTGTGAGTGATATACCTACTGCAAAGTTTTTCTTCTAAGACCATGCTAGACGACCGCATGTTTTTCATCTCTTTCTTTTGTAGGATTGGCCTCCTTTGGAAAATGTGCAATTCTCTTCGAAGTGTCCCCTCTGCGGGCTACATAGGCTGCTCGTTGTGCAATGCTATGCTCCTCTTGAAAATTCAACCTATCATCGCACTTTGTATGTTTTCGCGTGTATCAATCCAAACTGTTGGACGCAATCTGAGAGGTATTTATTATCTTGACCAATTTGTAAACATCACATTTTAAAAACATTGCAGCAAATTAATTAAAACCTTTTTACAGCTGGCTATGCCTCCGAAGTCAAATTCTAGATAGTGCATCGAGTCAGCCAAGTACTATAGTTGCTATGCCAAAATCGGAGAGTAACCTTACTTGGTGCAACGGTGCTGATGAATGGGATGAAAATGATAACGGAGATAGCGCTAACGGAAATGTAATGAATGTTGACAACGCCCCTAGTCCTAACAATGCAATGCAAAGGTCTGTAGTTTATATGAACTTCAGCTGGCTCATTAATAAAATTTTACAATAAATTGCTTAATCTTTACTATTTGATCTACAGAAATTCAGATGAAGACGAAGAAAGCAATTCCATAGAATTGGAGACTGTGGAACAAGCACTCGGAAACTTACAAGTATTTGATGCTCATAATGCTAACATGTCCCCAGTGCAAGGTAAATTAAATCTCATTCCCTTATTATAAAGTAGGTTTTTTATTGACTTCTAAATTTTTGTAAATTATGAACCTTATTTTAGGAGCCATTGGGGCTATTGGTGCTCCAGTAGCAGCGGCAGAGTTGGAAGGCGGGGATGAACCAGGGCTGGTGACGGTGGACACACCTTTGGCACCTACTAGTGATATGGAGACCTTACTTCACCAAGTATGTGTATGATACAAATCATAATAATATTATGTACTTCATACAAGCTAAATGGTGAAAACCTACCTGAAATTAGTAAATAAATTTTGTATGTAACCTGTCTTTTGATATGGATATTAATTACAGAATATAAAATTAAAACAAAAATACTTTTAAGTCTGCAATGTCAGCCTGTATGAGGTGGGCGCTAGCAACTGCGACACAGTCCTTGACTAATGCAGTTGCTAACGCAACAATGTTTGTGCATGTAAGTGTTTTTGTTGCCAATAATTTTTTTATTATTATTTTTGTTTTAGACAGCTGAATTGCCACCTGACTTACGAAGTCGACTAATGCTAGGACCTTTACAATTTGTGCCAAAGTATATTTATGTTGAAGAGGAATGGAGAAAACCACACAACTATGAAGACAAAGTGACTGAACTTCTTAACAAATATCAAAGAGAAAATGGTAAGGAACTCATTTTTGGAACATCTACAGCAGCAATAAAATGTATGACCATAAAATTGTATGTTATGATCCATAGAGTAATGTAATATATTAGGGCCCCTTATTTAGGGCACTTCTTTTCCTTGGCAAAAGCAATGTATTAGTTTAATGACTATAAAATTATAGTTGTTTGACTGAACGATTCTGAAACATCTAGTGGCAAAAATTGGAATTTCCCTCCTGTCAATGTCATAGCTAGAACGGTTCTGCCATTATGGTTATGAAGCAAAGGACATCATCCACGTTTCATATATTTTTGGTCCAAAATCAAAAGTGCCGGCCAACAAAAAAAAGTGCTGTATTCTGACAGAATACGTCTGCCTTAGCATTTGTTACTATGGCACCAAAGCCGTAGCTCCACTGTGCGTCGAGTATTTGAGATCTAAAAGTCATCGACTATTCATACATTTTTTGTTCAAAATCAAAAGTGTCGGCCAATAAAATAAAAAGTGCTGTATTCTGACAGAATACGTCCGCCTTAGCATTTGTTACTATGGCACCAAAGCTGTAGCACCACTGTACGTCGAGTATTTGAGATCTAAAATTCATCGACGATTCATACATTTTTTGTTCAAAATCAAAAATGTCGGCCAATAAAAAAAAAAGTGCTGTATTCTGACAGAATACGTCCGCCTTAGCATTTGTTACTATGACACCAAAGCTGTAGCACCACTGTGCGTCGTAGTATTTGAGATCAAAGTCAGTCGTTTCATATATTTTTAGAACTCAAATACTACGATGCACAGTGGTGCTACAGCTTTGGTGCCATAGTAATAAATGCTAAGGCGGACGTATTCTATCAGAATACAGCACTTTTATTTTTAGGCCCGCACTTTTGATTTTGGACCAAAATGGATGATGTCCTTTATTGTTTTTTAGAAGAAATAGAAGTACCCGCCGCCGGCGATAGAGTGGGAGGGGCATTGGGCGGGTCGGAGGACGAACAGTACGAAGAGGCCACGCCCCTCCATGGTGACAGACTCTTCCACGCGTTTATAACCCGCTTGCAGGATAATCCTGGACAAATATTGAGGTAATTATTAGTATTGAATAGGGAACTGCATGCTGGCCATTTGTCCCTCAAATAAAAGCAGGAATTTTCACCTCCAGAGAAAAACTGAAATCATTGTTAGGTGAACTTGAACCCCAATTTAACCTGACTGTAAGATATACCTCATTAATTTTTTTTTTTACTTTCTTTTTCTGCAATGACTAAGAGTAGCCGCACAACCGTTGATTTTTAGTTGGCCGATAGTTGTGCCCGATTTTAATTTGTATGAAGAATCGGCCAATTCGAATCGGCGTAGTGTGCGCACTCCCATACATGCCCATACTGATCAACTGCCCGACTAAACTATCGGCCGACGAAAAATCAACAGTGTGCGCATACTCTAAAACTAAGATGCTGATATTTTCAACAGACTGTCTCTTACATTCACCTAGATACTACTGCAATGATTAACTGGTTAAATGGATAAATGGTGTATTTCCCATAGATATTCCCGCGAAGTGCCACCATTGCTTGGCGCGCCGCTGCCGAGTGCCGCCAACACGCCTGAAGGAGGTGCGGCCGCGGCGGCCACTGGACTTGCACAGGTTGGTTTACATTATAATATTATTATCATAGTCAAATACTGACATCCCAACTAATATTATAAATGCGAAAGTAACTCTGTCTGTCTGTCTGTCTGTTACGCTTTCCCGCTTAAACCTCGCAACCGATTTTGATGAAATTTGGCATAGAGATAGTTTGAGTCCCGGGAAAGAACATAGGATAGTTTTTATCCCGGTTTTTGAAACAGGGACGCGCGCGATAAAGTTTTTCTGTGACAGACAAAATTCCACGCGGGCGAAGCCGCGGGCGGAAAGCTAGTAGTTTATAAGAAAAAAAAGAGTTAAATCTTTCTTATATTTTTCATGTGAACATTTTGTATGGGGCCAAAAGTCGATGACGTCAACGTCACTGTTTCACTTCAACTAAAACACTATTATTAATAGATTGTTTGGCGATTGAAAACTAATTTAATCTTTAAAACCAGACCAGAAGGATGATAGTATTAAATACATTTTTGTAGCTTTTTAGCACCGCCTACTCAATATCTCTGTTTTGCTCAAGGTCAGCTGGTAGAGAATGACTTATTGCATTAAGCTCGCCTTTTTGTACTGAACATTGTTGTGTGTGCAATAAAGTCATTAAATAAATAAATAAAAAAATAATTATTTTTGTATTCTAGGTTGGCGGCACCTGCCCCCGCTGCGGCCGCGCGCGCGTCTGCGAGCTCCAACTGGTGCCAGCTCTGGCACATTCGCTGCGTCTGGCCGGAGCCTCCCCCGCGCCGTCTCACCTGCACTTCCTTTCAGTTTTAATACTCACATGCCCGCTCAGCTGCTGGCAACCCCGAGACACACTCGTGCAAGAGGCCGTTGTGTTCCAACCGGAAGTCGTTTAAAAGATGTTCGAATTTTGAATCCCACTTGTCAGGAAATAAATTAATAGCGGATGGAATAGTTTCAGAATGAGAGATTCCTGTTCGAAAACAAAACACTAGCGATAGTGACGTACGCGGGTGGTATCAGTGCTGGCACGGTAATAATATCATACAGTATTATAACTTCATATAAACCGACGAAACGCGAGCTTTCCTTCGAATTTCAAATCTCGGGACGCGGTCGAAATCCGAAAGTTAGGGTTAGGGGTGTCGCGAATGTGCCGAAAGGACGTCGATGGCCTAGCTAGTGTTGAAAATGACAAGTACTATACTCTATGAAAATGACTAAGGTGATTGAATTTGACTACCGTCATTTACGGTCAATTTTGTCAAAAACAAGTTATTAACAGTCAAAAATGGTCATTTTCAGTCAGTTTGATTTGAAATAAAAATTATATTGTATTAAATCAGCTTTTGCCCACGACTTCATCCGCCTGAAATTAAAGTAACAGGTCATTAAGTACTCATTATGATTAGTAGATTCAAAATTATTTTAGTATATTTTTTTAAATTAAATCTACTAACACAAAACAACACGCATTTTTATCCTATTCCATTCACAAAGTATTTTGTTTGTCTAAATAAAAAAAAATTACAATCACAAAACTAGATAGAAATTCTAAGTAGACAGATGTAATTAGAATGGGTACCGCAGGTGAGCAGCCCTATCGCATGTTGTCATACCGTGACGTACCGCGGGGCTGTTGACATTTATTTCAAAAATATGGCCGAGTTGGAATACTGTATAGATAGTATTACCGTGGTGCTGGGCTCCTCTGTGCCAACTGACCTACACTTCCTCTCAGTCCTCATACTATCTTGTCCACAGGCTGGCAGCCACGTGTTTAAATAGAAAAGGTGGTTCGAATTTTGAATTTTATCAAAAGGAAACAAATGAATAGCTGATATTAAATTGTTATTTGTTTCACTAATTCCTGTTCAAAACAAAATTAAACGATAGTAAGGCTGGGTTGCACCATCTTACTTTAACTTTATCAAACGTCAAAAATCTGTCAAACTCTATACAAAACACACCGGTTATCGTCAAAGTTAGGTGGTGCAACTCGGCCTTAAAGAATGTAGGCGATTATTATGTAAGTAGAATCTAAAGCTCCCTAGAGCTCCAGTCTGCTCTGCCCATTTCCCTTTGGGAATTTCTGAAGTTTTCCATTTGGAGTAAATAACTTTAAATAAAGTAGGTATCTTAGATGTCAATTCTCCGTCAACTGAACCTGACAATCTTGTAGTGTAAAACTTAGCGTCAGTGTTTTAATCAACTTCGACGTATTCACATTATAATTACCTATATTATACCTATAATGACAAAATGCATGATGTATTGGTGTTGTCGCCATGTACTTACTGTACAGCTTTAGTCATTTAACTACTTATTATATTCTTTGTTTTTATTATGTAAAATCAGTCAGCCAGTCTTTTAAAAATTAAGATTTTAAACATTTACATTTAAGTGTAAACGTGCGTCTGTGATCTTACTTTTGTTAGGATGTAATCTTGTGATTATAAATAAGTTATTTCCATTATTGTGGCTTCCTGAATACAATTCATCTTTATTGAGATATTTATTACATAGCATTTACGAGTATGTATAGAACTTTTTATTTCAGCACAAGTCCATTATAAGCTGCTAGTTAGAGTTAGATTAAGGTGTATAATTGTAATGGGGTAGTAATTACTTCTAAATTCTTATCCATCCATTACTACTTTAGACTTTCTGATCTAACCCATGTAATTAGATTTTTGGATAGCAATAAAATCCATAATTTAACTGTTATTTTACTGAAAAATATGCCTGTCACCTGCACTAAGTTATTTATTTAATCTTTATGGCATTATCTGCCAGTAAACCTACGGGCGGCTTTACTCCATGGTCCCCTAGACTAAAGTAACAACCCTACAAATCAATAAGAATATATTATGTAATTTTATTACTTCATATTATATGTAAGTATTTCTGTGGAAACAACTGGCTTTTTGCACTGAAATCAAACAAAAAAAAATATTTTGCGAACATTTTACAAAAATTTGATAAATGGAACGCACGTTCACGAGAGAGCATTGTTTCCGGTTTTGAAATCTGTGTTGCCACTACTAAAATATTTAAAAAAAAGTAGTAGATTTATATTATATTTTACACCATACATTGAAATAGACTCGATACAGGCATACTGAATTGAATAAATTAATCATTAATGTTTTTATTACCTTTAACGCTAGTGTGCTCTATGTGCTTATTGAAACACAAAATTGGAAGAAATAAATGAGCCTTTCTTAATAAATTACTTTAACTTATATTACAATAAAAATAATTATCCTAGTTGTCTTTTCTAAATAATTTATTTAAATCATGTCAGTCTTTTATTAGGATATTAATCATCGTCTGCAAAAAAAAATTAAGATTGGTCACCCTATTATGACATCGCATGAACAATTTAGAATTTTCTAGAATAAATTTAAAACAAACCATGGCAACATTGAGTTTCCATAAATGAATCGGCGAGTCGAAGAGTAGAACACGGGGTGGAAACGCCATAGAGTTTGACAGCTCCATAGAGAGTGATTTTTTTTGACAGTTCCGAGAGGAAGTGACTTTTTTTATAGTTGTCCTTTATGCGACAATGGCAATGGTCTTTTGCGTGTCTGGAATCAAGTTAGTAAACATTTTCGAATTACAACTTCAACTTTTATTTATAAATTATTTTATTGAATCTATTTGCATTCTATAAATGAAATGTTTATTTAAAAGTATATTAATTCAAAGTCATAATTTTCACTTTAATCAATTTAGTTCCGTCTCAAGTCTACAACTGTGAAATTATTAAAAAAAAAAAACGTCAAAAATTTTCACCGAAAAAACGTGTTTTTCTTTAAACAAATTTTATCTAAAATCAATAATTTCTCAATCAATATTAATAAGAACTACATGTGCATGGATTGCCAGTTGGATTGATGTTTGTTTTAAGAAGAAATTTCTCTCAAGTAAGATATCCACTCGAGAAAGTTTATTGCAGCTTGCAGCAACATCATGTTTTATCAAGTATTGAACCACACAAAGGATTAAATCTTCATTACAATATCATTCATAACTCCATTTAAATCAATGGAAACTAAATATGGATCGTTTCATGGAGTAACAACATACTTTGGAGTTTGGACCCAAAATACAATACACGTAGGTACATTGCAGGCATAGATTGCAGGACACAGTGAATGATGATACGTGTTTTATACAGTGAATCTAAGTACCTATTTGTTTCAGGTTAATATCGAACTTATAAGGTGTTAAGCTGCAATAACAATAAAAGTGCTTGCTATGGAATCACCGGTGCTGATCATTATTGTCAACTGTTACTTAAAATCCAGATGAACCAACCTTTACTTCCTATTCAAATAAGTTTAGAAGAAACCTATATAAGCAATAAAACCAGACCAAGAATGCTTGATTACAAACGATGAACTCATTTCATTTGCAAGTTATGCCATGACATAAATGCATTAAATTAGGAAGATTTGTATTAGATGAATATTAACTTCTGTTGATAAGAACATTTGGTAAGTACCTTTAAAATTTAAAACACCCTCAAAATGATTCTAACACTATCCTCTGACGCTTTTCGACTAGGATCAAATAAAAGTTAATTATTTAATTACAGATTGGTGGAATCCAGATTCTGTGAATGTACATGTAATTGATTGACAAGTACACATTTGACAAGGTAAATTAATTTTATTTAACAAAGTAGTGCAAATCTAGAAACAAAACAGACAGTAAGATAGGTATGGTAGATAAGACAGATCACTTGTTCATCTGCTGTACTCTTTATAATATTAGTGTAGAATGTAGAATAATTCATCATCTGATGATGTAGGAGATTACAGTCTTACGGTGACATGCGCATCTTTTTGCTCTTAATTTACAAATATTTCATATATTTTACAGGTGGTGAGAAACGTGTAGATCTGGCCTGCTTACAGTGGCTATTGGATTGGACAGAACCAAAGTGAGAGTGAACCACAGATATGGATAGATGCAGCATGTGTCAAAAATTGTATGAAGCCGAGCGTGCCACTTTTTAAACGTCATTAGTGTCATTTTAGCGAATTTTAGTGATTGCCGCAACGTAAAAGTAATCGTATCATCGTACTGCATTCGCAAAGTCATCGAAAGATATCGTGTGACTCGATTCGAAAATTAATTAATTCCGATAAAACTGATAATTTGTTAAATACAAAACCAAAAACATCTTTATTTACCTTTTTAAAATAAAGTAATTCTTACAATTCGTCAAATCTCGTTATTTTTTTTACCCTACCAGCGTTTCAAGACATAAATTTGTCAAGTGCATGAATACATGGATCAGTGTGTGTCTTATTGTTATGAGTAAGTACGGTTCCTTGGGATCGGTATGAGTGCACCACATATAGGGACCATGGTTTTAACTCTTAAGAGTACATCGCAGGATATGTATTAAAAACAATGCTACTTTATACTTCTTCTACTGCTACTTTATTCTTATTAATTATTTGCTATTTGTGCTGTTAATTACAGTTCTCAATCCGTAAATAATATTATTTTCTTTCTACCGTGTTCGTACTACTGTTCCCGTAAAATCATCGTACCCGATTGTTTTAATCGGATTACATGAACATCACTCGACCATGTATGTCCATTTGGACATATCGGAATGGCACGCTTTGACGATCAACTTGCTGTATCTACTCTAATCCATATCTGTGGAGTGAACGTGTGAATTTATGGAGAACATTAAAAACTATTTTACTATAAGTCATAACGCAACTTATTTTGTATGAGTTACATACAAATGTCAAGCCGTGAGTACATTATGTAAAAACTAAAACAATGTACCTACTGTAATCACAACAGTAACTGTAATCTTTTAAAATCCAATAGTTTTAATGCTTATTGATTTTCGTAAACAAAATATTTCATGTTATATTTCATCAATAAAGTTTCATTTGATACTTCAATAGTTTTATTTTTAACCGCAATACATGAAAAGGAACGGATCATAAAAAAGTATGACAGGTATATTTAATCTGTGGGCGGCAGACGCCATATTGTATTCAGCGCCACCTACTGGACAATCTAGCTCGGTACCAGTTTGTTTATCGTTTAACCAATACTAGGGCCGTTTCCTATCTGTCTTTAGACATACTCTCTAATCTGTGGAGTAGAATATCAATTGTCACGATTCTTGTGCGATTTTATGTGATAAGTTCACGTTTGATCAATTATTTAACGTGCTAGTTTTAACCTATAGTCATTTTTGTACATAATTAGCATGTCGGGCGAATCTCCAATCCCACCTCCAGTTTTATGGGCCCAGCGGAAGGAGGACGTCTTCCTCACGTTTAGCGTCGAATCTAAAGAGCCGAATATTAAAATAGAAAAGGATTCAGTTCATTTTAAAGGTATCAACGCTCAAGACAATAAAGTTTTAGAGGTGACAATACCATTGTACGATGCTGTGATACCTGAAAATAGTGGATTCATTAATAAAGGAAGGTGTATAGAAATGGTGCTACGTAAAGAAAAGAAAGACGCTCCTTACTGGCCTTCACTAACAAAAGATAAGAAAAAGCCGCATTATCTCAAGATCGACTTCAACAAGTGGAGAGACGAAGATGATGAAGAAGAAAATGGTGGTGGTAATGATACTTATGACATAGAAGAAATGCTGCGTTCAATGGGGGGCGGCGGCCCAGGTGGTGCAGCCGGTGATAAGGCAGAGAAACCCTCCTTCGACGACTTAGAAAGTGATTCAGATGATGAAAACCTACCAGATCTAGAATGAGCCTCTTGTAGTAATAACGCTTATATTTAAACTCTGACAGTACATTATTGTATATTAAGGTTTTTACAGTTATAATAAAATCACCCTAAAAATTAATTGTCTTTTAATACTTCCCTAGTAGATTACAATCCATTTTCTCAATAACTTTCATTATTAGAACCTCAGGCTAGGAATTTGTACTGAATGAATAGGTTATCCGAAAACAAGTTCGTAAAAAATAAGTTTTGCATTTTAATCAATATTTATCTTGAAAAATATTAATACTCTTTATGCACTACATTGATTATTATTGTAAATCCAAAAGAGCAGCCGGCATAGTATTTTTTACCATATTTGGTATCATTATTAAGAAATTCTTGTGGCAACTTTTATTTACATTCATGTACTAATTCTTCAAATATTAGTACTTACTAAAATGTCATAAATCTACCTTAAGATTTCATTATTTTTGAGATATTAATTTGCTTTGCATCAATATCATTTCCATCAATATCACCTAAAATCCAAGAATGGATATTAGTCTGCACCAACTAACAAACAGATTATGGTAGATAGTTAGAGTTACTGTTGGTTGGTAATTAGGTAGTTCATTATCTTGATAGTTACATCGTCAACAGTGGGCCACGCTAAAAATAATAATTTAGGAATTCTACTATCGCATGCGATAGTAGTATCGAAAGTATTGTGCTACCCTGTGCTACCTATAAACTATAAATACCTACCATACTTACTCAAAACCTGGTGATAACCCTTGCAGACATTTAAATAGCATTGGGTAATTTTGAACCCGTTAACAATTTATGAAAAATGACTTTATTGCGTTCAGTTAAAGTCCATCGAATCATCGATTAAGTTAGGTTAGATTTACGAGTTATTATGGTGTCATGACATTGTTTCGATCGCACCACATCGAACCAACTTTCTATAGAGTGACGCTAGGAGGGGACCTGCCAGTGCCACTGCTCTAGGAATACCTACAACGATTATTGATTATTACGGTATCAAGTTCAATGTTTTTGAAAATCGCGCGTTAGTTTATAGACGGGGAATTTCCCTTAACAATGAAGGTGACTCTTGCTAAAGTTAAACTGAGTTTTTGTTTATAATAATTACCTACACCTACTTATCCCATAACCGCCAAATAACACGTGTACACTATCAACGCCAGCCATCATCAGATTAGAGTAGGTAGGTAGCGTAAAGTATTCCGTAATTCACATTACCTAAGTATTTATGAGTAGAAAAGTCAGAAAAAACTAATAATAAATAGCGAAACCTATGCCCAGTTTCGGATCTCCTCATTTCTAATTCGATCTCGTAAAGAAACACCAAGCATAGCCCTCTCCATAACGTAAACGCACCGTACGTCTCCGTAAACGTATTAAAGTCGCTGACATAGCCCGACGGATTAGCAAGCTGAAGTGGCAATGGGCAGGGCACATAGTAGGTACGCAGAACTGACGGCGGATGGGACAGCAAGGTTCTGGAGTGGAGGCCGCGTACCGGAAAACGCAGCGTGGGATGGCCACCCACAAGGTGGACCGACGACATCAAAGTGTTGAAAGTTTATATTTATTGATAGATAAGTTTTCGAGAATTAGTTTAAAGCACAATCGGTTCGAGATACATTTTCGATATTGATTTTATGAAAGTTACGTTTTCGAGTTAGGTTAGGTTAAGTTTTCGAGAGTAGGAGAAAGAGGGACAGCCCACCGTCAATATGGGTCTAAAAATAACTAAAGTAAATAGAAACTAAAATAACTAAGACATACATAGTATAACAACAATTTATTTAGCTTTTTCCGTTAGGGTAACATTTACATTAAACAAATGGAATTGTTGTCCGTGTCGCCTAATATTCAAAGTTAGAGTAATGCAATAGATGAGCCTGTTCAAACTCTCACACTTTAGCATGTATGCTGCTCCTTGCCCGGGACAAAATACCGGAGCCCCATGACTCTGACAGTCAAACATGAAATAAGACCCTTTATATTTCCCAAACGCTAAATTCTTCGTCGGACTTGTCAGTATACCCAGATTGTGCTTTTCAAAGAAATAAACTAGAGCTTTACTCAAATTAAAACGGTCCGGTAAAATATTGTACACAAACCCAAATATAACTTTCTCAAATTTAACGGAAAATGAATATGGAAACATGTCGTCAAATTTAGTATCCAGATCTTCTATGGCTATTTCATGGTTAGGGGATGAGCCGACTTTGTCGGAACATTTTTTGTGGTATTTGTCACCTGATTCCACTATTCCATCCAAGAAACTACCGGTCCACGCACTCAGGTCGCAAGCTTGCGTCATCACTATCGCTACAACACTGGTAGCAAGGTATTGTTTTCCGCGGTGTTTCGCGTCGAACTTAGAATCCAAAGGATGCACCGAACCCCATAATGAGTAAAGATCCCCAGGAAATTCGATATCCCAATCTTTCCACATTGTTCGTGGAGTCTTTCGCTCAAACCCTAAATCATTGAATGGATTCATTCGCGACCATGGAATAGTTTCGATATTCAACCAATACATCTTTTCGTCAACAATCGGGCGGATTTTCCTTCGTTTCAAATAAGGCAAGTTAGGGTTATCATCCGGTCTGAATAGTGGACTCAGTCGGTAGTTCATCGCAGAGTGTCTCGGAGCTGTCTTGACAGATGTTAACTCAAATGTATAGAATTCTGGGTTATCAGTTGTCCCGGGGCATCCCGGCACGATTTTTTTTATTCGCTGTATTAAAGCGTCCATTGATCGATACAACGTCCACGAAGCGACTGGGTTCGCTTTTCTTTTCGGTTCCGCGTCTTTCTTTTTAGCTTCACCTTCTTTTTTTGGTTCCTCCGGCGCGGCTGATGCATACGGATCAAACAGATGGTAATATCCCTCCGTTTGACAAATCACCAAACTGCACGGTGGAAATCTTATGATCACATACCGAAGTCGTCTCAATACAGCCTTCAAATATTGTTCAAGTCTCTTTTCCGGGTTTTCGTTCACTACAGTTATCTTTTTAATGTTTATGTTGATAAACTTGCCATCCAATATAACGTTTTTGATTACTCTCTTTTCACATACGTTTAGGTTTGTTGCTTTTTCGTGTATTTCGAGTCCTTTCTCTATGCAGGTGTCTACCATGACATGATCCCACGTTCTGATGGGATGCATCGCGGCCATTAACATTGCCATTAGGCTGACGAAGTGGCATGATTTGACGTCACTGCTCGCTTTTCTATCTGTAAGTGAAGTGGTTCCTTCAATCCTGTATCCACCTGCAACCTGCTGATATCCAACGATAGTTTGGCTTTTGGGGTCTGACGCTTCTATGGAGCTCTTTTTATCTCCTTTAGGCGGAGTGACAAAGGTTGGTTTCGATTTAGCGGACTTCGGTCGGCCGGTCGCGAAGTCGTAATCCTCTGGCAACTTCTGACGAGCTTCGGTTAGGAGTCGACGAACCAAGATTCGGCTTAATATGAATTGCTGGTCTTCTGTTTTTCCGTCCTTGTTGTATAGAACTCTGTAAAGTAAAAAAAAATCAATTGAATTCACAAACATGGGTATAATTTTTGAATTTTCGAAGCTACAAAATTGAAAATTGCAATTAAAAGAAAATGACACTAAATTTACCTGCTCACAAGGTCATGTAGATTATGGAATCGTAGCATGCACGCTTTTCCCTTAGTCTTCGCTTTTTCCTCAAGTCTTATTCCCATAGCATTGCAGTTACTGCCATCGAATAGGTAGTACAATCCCGATCTCTTGAAAAACGCGCAGCTGTAGTTGGTCGTTGTTATCATGCCTCTGTCGTACTTTACAAAGTACTTGCGAGTCAGTACGTCTTCCAGTTGCCAAGTGGCTCCTTCTCCCACCACGTCGATATTGGCATGGTAGGCCTGTGAAATGAAGCGAGAACGTTTAGCCAAAAATAACATACAGAGATCGTACATAACATAAAGTCCTATCACTATTTTCAAGCTGTGAAGCAAGTTATGGTTTATGACGTCATCGAACTGAAAATTAACAAGCTACAACAATCTCCGAATAATATAAAATAATGAAATTACCTGATGTCCTATAGCAATCTTAGGAATAATATGCGCAGGCGCAAGCTGGAACTTCTCTTGTTTATTATTGTACAACTTATTAGCGGTGTCTACCACGAAATTGACTATCCCTGGGGTCCACGTGTTAATGGAGTATTTGTATGACGTCACGATGGCCATGATAGAAGCGAAGGGCAGAATTTCCAGCCCGCCTTGATCAGATATCCCTGAAGTGCCTCTGATAATCTGCGTATTGTCCGGCAAGTTCTTGAAATTGCTGGGCTGAGCTAGTTCTTGGGAGGGAGACATTTCGACTTGGTCCTCTGTTAGAGGTGGCGTCGACTTTTTCCGTAACTGTCTCAATTTGAACCTGTATCTTGCGTCTTCTGTAAGAAGAATCCGGCGATCTACATTCACTGGTTGTACTGTTTGTACTTCATCTTCAATTACTTGAATAGGTGCAGCGAGCTGAAAAATGAAACAGTTGTGTAAATTACAATTTATCAACATATGGTTAACTCATAATTACAAAAGCTTGGGTAACCCATTTGCAAAACACTATGGCGGCTCACAAAGAATATAATATCCCAAAAGATAAGAGAAAGAGAACATAAGAACTTAAGAAGGCTCCTATCAATCAAACACTTGGCGATTGATCGTGTGACCAAGGCCTCAGGAGGTACCAATTTTTACAACAGTGCGGCACCTTTGTTTTTCATACAGCTAAAACGATTACTATACCATAACGAGAAAGATATGTTTCCGTGTTTCTGGTACAGGTGAACTCTCAGAGACCAGACGAGAGATCAGGACGACCAATGCTAGTTAGTGGACTATCCTACCACCACCTATATTTTTTTAACTCACGGGTATTTCGGTCTGCGGCGAGGGCAGCTCTTCCGCTTTCCTCCGAGCCTCTTCCTCCTCAGCTTTTCTTTGCGCCTATCTTCTTCTTTCTTCCTCTTCATTGACAATTTTCAAGATTTTCTTCCTCTTCAGAGACAAATAAATACTTTCTATTCTATTCTATTGTCTTATCTAATAGTGGAGTGCATCTTCGTGGATGAAACGATCTACAATCCATTTTTTTAACTCACGGGTACTTCGGGCCGGGTGGCGGCGGCAGCAGCTCCTCCACCTTCCTAAGAGCTTTTCTTTGCGCCTATCTTCTTCTTTCTTCCTCTTCATTGTCTTATCTAATGGTGGGGTGCATCTTCGTGGATGAAACGATCTATAATCCAGTTTATTTTTAACTCACGGGTACTTCGGGCTCGGGCTGCGGCGACGGCGGCGGCGGCGGCAGCGGCGGCGGTAGCTCCTCTGCCTTTCTACGAGCTTCTTCCTCCTCAGCCTTTCTTTGAGCCTCTTCTTCTTTCTTCCTCTTCATTGTTTCTTCGTCTTCCTCTTCTTCTGCTGCCTCTTCCTGTTTTTACAAAGAATCTTATAATTTCAATCGATGACTGGTAAATATTTAATCCTTCAAGCTCCGCGAATCTAGACACAATAGTCAATTGTTATGACATTAATTAATGCCGTCTGGGACTCAATCGGTTAAATAACAATGACTGACAACATCAAGACGACGCCTATGCTCTATGGTACTTTTTTGCTTGCTCTTTTTTACCATCTTGTGCAACAAGGTGGTTGCATTTTCTCCGCAATAAATTAATTACTTGCAACTTGAGTTTTGCTGTATGGGACTTTACCTGTAGACCTTAGGGTGCGCGCCGCGATAAGCGGTTATCGCTCTATTTTATCGATTTTACGCGATAACCCCATACATTTTGACGTTTAAGGTCATCGATAAGATTATATCATGGCACGCTTCCTAGCCCAGCTGGACACTATCCAATGACGTTAGAATTTATCAAATACATAACTTTCTAAATAAAAACACTAATTACCTCTTCTGGTAGCCCACCTTCTGGTATCTGCAAAAACAATAGAACAAAGGTCGTTAGAATTTAAAACACAGCGTGGTAATGTAGTCAGCATTCTGGGCACATTGATATCGCGTAAGAGATTGGGACATACATATTTTTATAAACAGTTTAGTAAGTAGCTTAAGTTACAACACGGTCGAGTTAACTGCGCATCTGGCTGCCGTGACGTCACATCGACGTTCTAGTACGGACGGGGCGAACGCGGGGAGGTGTGCGGGTAAGCAGGGCCGGCCCGTGAGTTTAAGGAGCCCAGGGCTAATCCTACTTAGGGCCCCCTCTACTATAATCTTTCGCATTATCGTCTATTTTTTACTTGACTTAGCTGGGGGCCCCTTGAATCCATGGGGCCCTGGGCTAAAGCCCAAAAAGCCATATGCTAGATCAGGCCCTGCGGGTAAGTGTAAGGGAGAGTCACAATCCAGCGAGGTGCGCAGTTAGCTCGATCGGATTGTACATATTTTTATAAACAGTCTAATAAATAACTAAGTTAGTTTAAAGTTTCCAATAGCCATCTAACTAATATTATAGTTCTTTTCATACCACAGGTGGAGGTGGTGTGGGCGGAGGAGTGGGTTCAGGGTCTGGATCAGGTTCAGGAGGTTCGTTGGTCTTGTCCCGCGGCTTCGGCCAAGGAGGCACCACTTGGGTCACCGACACCGTCGGCGAGTCCAAATTGACTGCGTACAAGTATTAGCTTAGAAGCTTAAAAACTTTAAGGACGGAACACACTTGTCTACTCGGAAACGGATCGTAACCGTCGCAAACGGTCAGTATTCTTTGTATAAAACTCCGTACTGCAACGCACACTTACTTATCCGTCCGAGCGGCGAAAGGCAATACGGTGATGATCCTTTTCCGGGTTGATAAGTGTGCTATATACCTTAAAATTGCAAGGCTACTCCGACCGAAACGCTTTTTATTTTGTGTAGTTTCGAGTCTATCTATCACAGTCGCTGGCGTCACTCATGTTGGCATCTCTTTGCGTGAGAGGGATATTAACATTCAAAACTACGGATAACAATTTTCGGAATAACCCCGCTAATTTGGCTGTCGTAAAAGCGCTTTGTAAAAGTCTATTTGCAGAAAATGATTTAAGTACTTCTCGTATTATTATGTTCGTGTAATTTGCTTACCGACTTTCGGCTCTAACGGTTCTGGCGCCATATTCTTGTATCTTAGAGGAATCGGAGGCAGATAATCTTCTTGTATGCTGTCTACTAAGGAGACGATGTCACCCATTTGCTCTTCATCCACATGAGCCTATACAGATACGTAAAAAGCAGCGTCAGCATAAAACATAAGTTTACGTAACGTTATTTTATCTAAATAACTTTAAGGCTGGGTTGCACCATCTTACTTTAACAAACGTCAAAAATCTGTCATTCTTCATACAAAAAGCACCGGTTATCGTTCAAAGTTACCGTCAAAGTTAGGTGGTGCAACTCATTAATACCTTACCCCAAGAGGCTTTTCGTCCAAATCATCCATCGGCAAGACATCATGGAACAACTCTCCACCATCACCTTGAGCTTGACTTATTGGCAACACTTTCCTTTTCACTTTCCCCTTTGCGCCGGGTAGATTATCGTCACTCAAAGTACACACTATTTGCGTCTGTAAGATTTTTATTACATTAGTTACACAAAGAACTTCAATTCAAATCATCGTAAATGGATATCTCGCTAAAGCCCGGTTTGTGAGCACGTAGAATTTTGTCCAATGACCCCAAGCTACCCATCCTTATCGCTCGCGCGTAATTATATTGCTGTCGCGACTGTGCGACGGGCGCCCGCAGTGAGTGTGCGAGCGCGACAGCAACATAATTACGCGCGAGCGATAAGGATGGGTAGCTTGGGGTCATTGGACAAAATTCTACGTGCTCGCAGACCAGACTATAGATACCTTCGGCTCTTTTTTCTTTAGCTTCAACACTTTAAAAGCATGGATGTAAAACTGCGTCGTAGCTGGTAAGTAGTCCCAGTTTTTGGTGAATACGGTAGCCATTGTGTCAGCGTTTAGAAGCATCAAGCAACAAGCTCTCCCCGTCTTCACCGATCTCAGCCCATCGTTTGTACGAGGGTAGGGATCGAACAAGTAAAACATGTCTTTCTGCCGCCACACAGCCACAGCATAGTTATTGAAATCCAGTATACCACTGTTATATTCGTGGCTGAAAAATTCTTCTAAGCCTGTCCTAATGTTTAGCAAGCATTCTTTGGTCGTAAACAACTGACCTTTCACCCTCTCTCTGTATATGATTATCTCACACGCGTATGGTCCGATAGAAATTTCATTGGGGATGTTGTCTATCGTCAAATCAATCATTACTTTGGGATGTGCACAGTCGACGTACAGTTTGTTGCCCAGACGTAAAATTTTGTCCAGTGTCTTCGTAAACCAAGTATTTGGTGGTGATATTTTGGCATAAGTCATTGCAGCAACGGCTATGGTCAAAGCTTGTCTGTATTTCGCATCTTCGAAACATCGATCACCTAAATGCATATTTGCATTGACAATCGCACAGTTTTCGTTTAGAATTCTGTAGCCCATCATTGCTTTTTCTGCTTGCGTAAGCTCTTTATCAGATTCCAAATCTTCGTCGCATTTTTCATCCACCATTTTCAGAACCTTTACTGTCGCTAGCACGAATTTTTGATCTTCAACTAAGCTGCGAGCTAATAACACTTCGCATACCGAATCCAAATCTTTGACATTAACCAGTGCAGCACAACCATTGGTAAAATTGGAATATGCTCTCGAGTCTCTTCCGGCTGGGTCGAAAATGTAGTAGCATACTTTGTCCTTCCATATCACAACTTTCAGTACCCTAAGTAACATCAAATTAGTAATCTGGCAAACTAAATCAATACTGTAAACCTGAATTAATTAGTTTAGATTAAGAATACCTGGTCAACAAGACGCCAGCTCGATTGTCCTTGAAGAAAGCCTTCAAACCCCTACATAAGTTATAAACGGTAGGGTCTAAAGACATGGTATAGCCAACGAAATCCGGTTCTCCTAATAACACTTGCATTTTTTTCCCGTTCAAAACTAGAGTCTGCTTCTTCCCAAATGGCAACACTTCACACATCCCTTGTACAGCGGAATGATCGTGAACTTTATCTAGACATTGTAAATACCTGGAATTTTTCATAGACCGCAGTATTAGGCAACATCTTAGTGGAAACGAAAGAAGTTTTGAACAGACAGAATAAAGTTGGTAAGTGCTAACCATTGGTCACCAGCGTCAACCAAATTATCAACGAGCTTCATCGTCCATTGTTTTGGATGGTAGTGGAAAGCCAAGCAATACGCCATAACGCTCATGGTTAACGCTTGCCTGCCTCGAGATCTTCCTCCTATAAATATGTCAAGAATAAGAAAAGAAGCGAAGAAAAAGAAGTTCATCAATATGGACAAAAACTTACCGAATTTAGCATCGTACATGTTAAAAGAGCCAGTGAGGATTCCATAGTGGATATCTGGTCTCCTCTCTTTGGTGCAGGGTATCACTGTGAGGGAATGCGTTTGCAGTGTCCCACGTTTCAGATTAGCTGGTATTTGCACCTGAAATTAAAAGTAAACACCAGTTTAATACAGACTTATAGTTAGATCTTGGAAAAGGAGATTTTATCTTTGCCCTTCGATTTTTTACTGACTGGGTACTGGCACAGAATAATAATAAGTACTACGTACAGAAGTTTTACTTCGCGAAGGAATTTAAAAAAATGTATGCTCAATGTCATTAACAATATGGTGTAATTTAGCCTGTCTCAAGAGTCAAGCACCATTTTGTTGACAAACGTCAGTGATCGGCACTGCGCCGAAGCTATAGGGCTGACTTCGGTAAAATGATGTGACGTGAGGTGCCAATCTGCGGAAAATGGCGGAGGAAATACATGATTTAGCATGAATTATCATGAATATTAACTACTTATTTACTACTCAGTGTCTTGAGGCAACTTAAAAAAGTACATTCTGTGTTTTTATTATTATTTAGGCAGTTAAATACTGCACAGTATTTAGTACACCATTTTCTTTATTTTCTTCCATCATACACAAGAATACGCGTGCGTGAGTCAATGTTCGCTCGTATGTGAGGCCTTGTCGAATAGTATCCTGTAGGTGGGCCATCGTGTGTGTTCGATGTAAACTCGCGGAGATGAACAGGCCTGGTACTGGTAAAGAATCTTTAGTTATTGGTACTCACATGTTCAGGCCTGGGTATTTCATCCAGGCCACAAATAGAGTCGTCATCTTTAAGGTGTTTTTGGGTTCCCCTGGCTCTGGGTTTTCCGTCTGTGACTCCGAGTGTAGTGAAAGGTACATCTGAGTTAGAGCTGTTAGAAGAAAAGTAAGAAAAATTAAAACGTACTGACATAAATTGATCTTTTTAGTTTTCGGAATAAAGATAGGCAAACGTATTAGTATACCTTTTCATTCTTCGAGACATCTGTCGCTGCCTCATTGCTGCATATTTTCTGTAAAAATAATAAAAAATAATTTTGTGATACCCTTGCAATTTTGTTATTAAATTAATGCTACATTACTTGCAGTTATAAAAGTACTCACCGACATTTCTTCCTTGTGCATGTTTTTCTGAGGCACACACTGTAAATAAAATCAGTTGTCTCTATTTTTATGTAAATTAAATTAGTTATGTAAATAAAAATCTTATAAATGGTGTCCTTAACTTACCCTCCTTTATGACATGGTTTCCTTTTCTTTTTGCCTCTGAAATATTATGACAATTTTTTTTTTAAATCTTAGTTTCTCGTCTAAAACTCAAATATTTGGTCCTTCGAGCCGAAGAAAAACATATTTTTAAAATAAAAGTAAAAGCATACATACCCTGGCAATTTGTTGGGACCAGGCACGTGAACTACATCAGGAACAAAATCTTTGTCCCTGTTGATAACGATACCGCTGTGCGGTTTGAATAACCTGAAAAACAAAAGTAAGTTTTATTCTATTGTTAATTTATTTCGATGTTGTAACATAGGTAAGCTGAAACTTACTGGTCTGCAGCTTTTGGCGGGACGGGTGGAACCATGTCTGCTGGTTTGACGCTGGCCCTACGGGCTTGAATCACTTCACCACTGATCTTAGGGCTTGGTACCTACGATTTAAGTAAGTTATTACTTGTATGTACCTCTTACTTATATATATGCGAAAATCTTTTATCAGCAATATGAAAAATTTGCGAAGAGTTGCGTTGCATTTGCTACCAAGAGATGGCGCTAGCTCAGGGCCGCGCCGCCCCTGTGTGCGATGTGTGCGGCGCACACAGGCGCCAAGACAATAGGGGCGCCGCGCCGCTACTGCCACCTATTTTTTTTTAAATGGAGTACATATTGATAAGTAAGTAGGTACAGTATGCGCAAGCGCAACAAAACAAATATTACGCTTATATTAAACAAGTCTCTCAATATTTATATGTTTATTATGAAATTATGATTCACGTTTATGGTTTCATTTTACGCTTAGGGTTTTAGTTTAGTTTACACTAGCGGCCGCCCGCGACTTCGTACGCGTGGATCCCGTTTTACCCCCTTCATCTATCTTACGCGGTTTTGATTTTTTATACAAAAAGATGTTCCCGTTAATTCCCGTTTCCGTGGGAATTCCTAAGTATACTATAACCTGCCCAGGAGTATGAAGAATAATTGTACCAAAGTTCGTTAAAATCCGTCGAGTAGTTTTTGTTTCTATAAGGAACATACAGACAGACAGACAAAAATTTTACTGATTGCATTTTTGGCATCAGTATCGATCACTAATCACCCCCTGGTAGTTATTTTGAAAATATATTTCATGTACAGAATTGACCTCTCTACAGATTTATTATAAGTATAGATTACTTACGAGCTCAACGTTAAAACGGCGGCAGTTCTTTTGAACCATAAAGTACTAGTTACATATTTTGAACCGTAGAGGCGCCGAGTTTGCAATACAATTTTTTTATGACTATGAGTGAGTTTATGAACGCAACCCGATGCGATGCGTGCGAGTTGCGACACAAACGGGATGGGGTCCCGGGGATTCCCCGCCACGGGGATTTCAACGAACGAGATAGCCAAGCCAAAACCACAGTATACAGGGTGTTTGGCGGAAGGTTAGACAAACTTCGTGGGTATATAGGTAAGGTCATTATAAGAATACAAGTTCGCCCATTTTACCCAGTGAGCTACTAAGTACGTAAGTAACTACTGAAGTAAGTAAATAGTTATGTTCGCAAAAATAAATTAACGAAAAAGAGCGATTTGCATAACTTTACTTTGGAACGGCAAATTTATTTTAAACAAAAATAAACTTGCCGTTACTATGGAACAATAATACAAAAGTTATCCATACAAAGCTTCTTCCAACATCGTTATATTTTCTGCTATACTCATTTTCATTACTTTTTTTGTGTTTTATTTCAAAATCAATTTAAAAATAATAACCACATTATGAAGAAAAAACAGTAAAAAAAATATAAATTTACTTTGCATGGATAACTTTTGTATTACTGTTCCATTTTCTTCCCTAAACTTTGAATTTTTGACGAATTTCAACATCTAATTAGGCTACATGTGACATAATATCATTGGGAAGAAGAGAAGCTAGAGATGTTTTTAAGATCATTGGCAATTCACTGTCATCTTTAATTTTTTTTAAATAGAATTCCAAGTAGTTTTTTTTATCATGGTTCGTACTTTTGTTAAACTTTGGCGGCTCGTAACTAGCTATCCAATCATTATCTGGATCTGAAATTTATTTTACTTGACTTAAGACATATTCGATATTAATTTGAAATAATAAAAGCGATTGAAAACACGCGAGAAAAAAAAAGCAGTTTTTAGGTCAAATTTCGGAAAAAAATAAATTAAAACAAAAATATAAATTTAAAAAAATAGCCCACTTAGGGTAAAATGGGCGAACTTGTATTCTTAAAATGACCTTACCTATACACCCACGAAGTATGTCTAATCTTCCGCCAAACATCCTGTATTATAATTTAAGTATGATTAAAATATTCTTGTTAGCACCAGTTGCAAGTGCATTTCAGTAGCACTAATATAAAAAAAAAAGTTAGACTCTTGCTGTTTTTACATAGCATAGGTAGGTACGTAAAATAGTCATATTAAATACCTATGGTCAAATACCTGCCTTGTCTAGCATAAAAAAAAAAAAATTAGTATTATTATGAATAGAAACAAGTAAGCTTCTTTGTTATTAATATTTAAATATACAATTCTTTGTATTAAGCATGTAAAAATTTAGTTCGAGTTTTCTTTTTCGTAGTAATTGGCAAGCAGAACGAACGGGATTTACCTATTTAGTATCCTGTTAGCAACGAAAGGATTAACGCTGATTTGGCTATCAAATTACACCTGAGGAACGCGGGGAGTCGTACGGGATAACAAAAAGATATTCCTTGTGGCATTCGAACGTGGGCCGCGAGCGAGTAAAGCCGAGAGCTTTCGAAAGTGTGTTGTGTATCTATGATTGATGGCTTGATTTAGCAAATTATGGTATTGGTGAATAAGTTGGTTTCAGACTATTTGTATTTAATATCCAATTTGTGAGTGAGTATGTGTACGAATCTAACATATCAGAAGTGAGTCCGACGCCCATTGGTATGTAAATTATTTTTATTATTATTGATGCAGTTGCATGAAACAACAAGTGAGTTTTCTGGAAGTGGCCGCTCAATCAATAGTTGACTGGCAGAAAATAACATTGAGTCCTTATTTTATGCGCTTTTATTTTGCGCGATAAAGTTCACGACAAATGAATGGAAAATACAGTGAGAAAAAGGAAACTGATATTGTTTTGGATACTGTTACTTACGTTATTATTTGAGAAGATCTGCTTCGATGGTTTAAAATTTTAATTTAATTAAAATAAAAAAAAAAAAAACGCGAAGTGAGTAATTTTTGGTATGAGGATGTCATTATGCAATTTTTGCAAAGAAAGATTTCTTTTATTTATCAAGTATTGAAGATATTTATAATTTAGATCTTCGCAAGCAACTAAGTATGAATTTGGAATGGCTAAAAGTGATTTTATAGTGAATATATTGAATTCGTAAAAGTACCATTTTACTATGAGAAAAGATAAGTTCTCAGCAGATAGTTTATGATTAATATATATCATAATGGCACAGTTCATTAATTTCATTTTCTTACTCCATCATTGGTTATTAATAAGATTTTAACAAAATAAATTTTGTGAATTATTTGAAAGTGACAAAGGATTATTAGAAGTTATGTGTGTCAATTATGGAATATATTACTGTGAAATAATATGGTGATGTAAATTAAGTAAATTTAAATTACCCATATAGAGTTCGTAATTATTTTGTATTCAATTAATGTAATATTACATGCTGTTTGGAACAAACACATCCTGACTCGGATTGCGCTAGCGAAGCGAACCTGTGTTTATATTAACACCATTAAGATAAAATTTCGTGGCGAGGCCTCGGAACAATAAACACCATTGTGTGTGGTTCTAAAGGTCCAAAGTAAGTAACTACTTGTGATTTGTTACTATTATGATGAATTTGTTGTGATTGTGCAAATATGATCTATGGAGATACACATATTTTAAGAGTTACTGGTAATAATAATTTATATTTTGTGTATTTTAGCCCATGGAATGGTATGGTACCTACTATATTTACAAATGGCAAATGTACTGAAATAACCATAACGATTATAATCTCCTTTGACCGTTTCAACCCGATATGAAATTAGACAGCAGCTATGTATGTATTACTTATTAGAATATCCTTAACGAGTGGAATAGCAATAAAGAATTGAATTGGAATTGAATTGAGTCGGATTGAATTGAATTAAATACCTACATAACATTCGATGACTGAACACATGGACGATGAAAGTTGGTAATTAACAAATCGATAATAAGTAGGTAAGACTACCTAATTGTCGTAGAGATGTGAACACAAATGATAAGTATTTTGATGATATTTTGACGTTGAAAAATAAATAAGATTCGGTAATTATTTCATTACTCCAGTGAACGGAGTTGTTTTGAAGATAAGTAATTAACACTGTCAGAGTGGTTAAAGATTGGTCAAAGTTTACAAGTTGAAAAGCGACACCTACGTGATTGCCTAAATGTATCTGCGTTACATTTATGTTACCACACGCAATGTATTTGGAAATAAAATCGTATCTGAGGTAAATGAAGTGATAAGTAATTTGTTTTCAACCATTAATGTGGGATTTAACAGTTGGGCTTTCAGCCCTTGACCAATGATATGAGCTCAGATTTGGTAGCCGTTGTACTAGAATATTTGTGATATTATATGAGTAACGTATTGGTTATTGCATCACTATGAAAAATTGAACTTGAGTTAATAATGGTTTGATACCTAAGTGTAAAGATCACGAAAGTCTGGTGATGTTGTGATGATAACAATGATTTTACAGGTAATGTTTACAGATACTGATTGAAAGATTTGAATTAAATGATGTTTTGTTAACCGGAACAAGGTAATTGATACATAACTGACGTATAGTGAATCCAGTGCAGCTTATACAGCCATGTGTAGTGAGCGATATCATGTAGTATCGATGAATATGATTTTAATCAAATTACTTGTTTTTACAACAGTTATTTAGAGTGGTTTAAAGTTTACGTTTGTTGAAGCGGATGTAGCAAAATTAGAGCTAGATAAACTGTGTACCATATGGGTAACAGTATGTTTTAAGGCATACCTACAATGATTTACCAAGAGACAGTTTATTGTGATTGGTAGTATAACCAACTAGCGGTGAAAATAGATGAATCATTGAAATTACTTTATATCAGTTCGAGTGTAACTATCCCATTGGGAAAGTTATGGTGTGTTAATGCTGTAATTATTATTATTATTCGATGACTGAGTATGAAAGGTAGGCCGAATAGCAAGCAGCGCTCACATAATTGTGAAATGGATGCTGAAGCTAAGCGGTGCTCACTCAGTAGGTAGATAGATACCTGAATTATTTAGTAAGGGAAATGCTATGAGAACAAGTACGAGAGTGCCAGAGATTATTCTTATAAATAGACAAATTACGCATAATAATTGATGCAAATCGAACTATTTGATTCTAGTAACACAAATTGTGTCGAATACCCTATATTTTAAAGTGAATAAATAGTGATGAATGAGCTAACAAATAAGTAAGCTATAGACCTGAATCACAGTTGTCATGAAGATGAGACTAATATACGAGTGATACTATGTGAAAAGAATGTATGTTTATTGAAAATCTTTCAAAATATCTGTGACAAATGTTATCCGAGTTAAAAAAAAAATAAAAGAAGCAACCTGCTTATTACATTCTCTGTAATTTATGAAGAGTTTAATGTTTACCTACCATTTTCGAGCAGTGTACTAGTGGACCTGCCTGATAATGAATTGATATCACAATACTAATGATTTATGAGACTCAATTTAGCTGTTGTTACGTATATGCGAGACCTACAACACTGAAGACGAAAAAAACTAGAGGTGTGTAAATTGGAGAATACAACTATGTAAATTCAAAACAGGACTACCTGGTCTAATGACGAGGAGGCATGTGCCTGACAGACAGATCTTAGAGCATTTTGTTAACTAAGAGCAGCTTCTACGAGTGTCATACGGTGAAATCAATGTACTCAATTGAGTAGATATATAAAATCCTCGCATGGATAGATGTTATTATACAGAAATAAAATTTAATCACATTTCAAGATGCGCTTAAAATATTGTATACGAAAGTTTAAAATAAGTAATGTACTTATTTGGTGATTGAGTTAACATCAGAATGATATGTAAAAGGTTAATAAATGGAAAGTTAAGAAAATGAAAAAAAAAAAAAAGTTGCTTATTGATAATGGATATAATACGAGTAGCAAAAGATACCTTAAGCAGGCTTTTGACGGAGGACAAAATTTTATAGAAAACCCGATCACTAGATTAAATGAAATATTAATAAAATAGAGCAATAATTGCAAACAGTAAAAGTTTACGTTTATCTTGGCGATTCTCGAACTGACTGTTCCAGTGTTAAAATAAGACATTATTTTAGTACATTACATGTATTTACTTGGTACTAAACTTCTTTATAATGATTCAAGTTCATTGGTGGAAGAGTTAGTAAGTACTTACTGAATTCTGCAACGATCGACCCAGTTCACAAGGGTTATAACGCATACTTATTTGATTCCCTCTTTTAAAATCTGAAGATAATGACATTATACCGGAAATGTAATGTAATGAGACCGTAACTGAATTTAATAGCATAAGATAATGAAAAGTTGAAGATGATAATGTTGATAATGTAATAATTAATTGGCCACATATGAAAAATTTGTCCATGGAAGTCGATACAAGTGTGGAACTGTGGACACAGATGTTTACGAACATTTCAAATGACCGACTCCAGGCTCGAGGGTAGTTATTGTGATAGAACATTATCGGAACATTATGTATATGAAATTCATACATAAATAATTAAGTTGCAAAGGATACAACAAGTCGTAATTCATTTAAATGAGAAGAGTTTTAATGCTGGACTTTATGAAACTGAACGATAATGATGAATGATAAAGTCAAAGTGATTGTGTCATTGTTTTATATATTATACGTTGGTGAAAGTACTTATATACATTTACTTTTGTACATTTAGTGGACGTGACAACAAAGAAAAGTATATTTACTGCCATCTCAGTGAAATAATCCAAGATGTATGTATACATGATAATGTGTTCCAACTTATAGAAAACAGTGAATTTTTATAAATGGAATACACTTGTAAAAACATAGGTACGATTAACACGTGGTAAAATCTTTATCTACAATAATGAGAAATAAATAATTTTAATTTGAATAAACATGTCTTGTTTCATGAAGTGGTAGACATTTGACGAATATAAGTGTTGCTTCATTAGTTTGTCACACTTGAAAAGCATTAATGGAACTTAAGATAGTGATCTAATCCACCATACCGTGTATGCGAGATGTGAGTAGTACATCCAGACTCACCAGTATTGCCTTGAGTAAAGGGGCAGCACTAAAGTTATCAAGCATTTATAATTACAAACAGACCTTGGACAGCAGTGCAGTAATGACAAAGGCCGATTGTGAATCTAGCGAATACTAGAATTGAGACTAAAGTGAATTTAAAATTAGAGATTTGAAATGTGAAATAGTCACATCACCAATGGATACTTACTTTATAATACATTGAAAGTTGAGACTAGAGTGAGTCTAACTAGAGATTTGACAATGTGAAATAAATAGTTGTTACCAATGGATTTGACAATGTGAAATTAATATTTGTTACCAATGGATCCTACTTTAGGATATAATGCATTGAGAGTTAAGACTAGACATGTGGACCATCCAATTGCTACTCATTTTGGGATATGTACGTGACATAATTTGCAGGCAACTATTTTAATCATGTGTGCTACAAGTAATGATTACTGGGTCCTATTTGTGAACATTTACATATTGGTTGACTATATTGAGAATGAAATGTAATGTAAATTATAATGTTACTGTTAAAGCAATGGTTGAATTCCTTACTTCAGAATGTTTATTATGTTACTGTAACGGGACCAAACTACTTAAAAGGAAAGCAAGTAAAAAAAAAAATGGTGATTAAGAATATTATTTTGGTAGCAATGCTGGCACCAATCGAGGTTAATGATTTAATATTATTTATTAGCCAAAGGAGTGAAAAGTATGCCGAAGAGCAAGCAGTGCTCACTTAATCGTGAAATGGATGCTGAAGCTTAAGCGGTGCCCACTCAGTAGATAGCTGAATTATTTTAAAACTACATTATGAGTAAAATAAAGAAACGCTGGTCTCAATGCGACATTTTTATACGAGTTACTGAATTGAAATGGAACGCTAAAGTTTATAAATCTTATTTATTATGAGTGAACAGGAGGCCGAAGTGCAAGCGGTGCTCACTTTAATTGTGAAAGGGATGTCGAAGCACAAGCGGTAGTCACTCAGTACCTGAATTATTAAGAATATGTATATTGTGAGTGAAAAGGGGGCAGAAGTGTAAGCGGTGCTCACTCAAAAATGTGAAAGGGATGTCGAAGCACAAGCTGCGCTCACTCAGTACCCAAGTTAATATTAAGTATGATGTATGTGATGAAATATGACTTGCAAATAATGAATAAATAAATATTATGAATATACATATTATTATGAGTGAAAAGAATGCCGATGCACAAGCGATGCTTACTCAGTTTTTGAACGAGTAGAATCTTAAAGGGATTGGTAAAGAAGCCGGTTCGATGGAGATTTGTTACAGGCACTATACAACATGAGAACTTGATATTATGTCATTATTAGAGAGAAATTATGATTGTATTCAGTTTGGTTTAACTGTTCATTTAAAAACAAAATAAAAGTAAAATATGTAAATTTTAAAGTACCTACTATTATACATAGAAGCAGTAAAGATGTGTATGAGAATATTAAATGCATATTATAATTAGGAAATTGGTAAAGTGAAAGCAGGAGTTCCACAAGGTAGTGTCATGGAACCTACACTGTATCTATGCCGCCTAAACCTGTTATTAAGGAAATGAATTGTATTGAAATGAAATTAAATAATGTAATGAATTGAATAAATGTAATGTAATGAAATTAAATAAGATGAGATGAGATGAGATGAAATAATGAAATAAAATGAAATGAAATGAAATGAAATGAAATGAAATGAAATGAAGTGAAGTGAAATGAAGTGAAGTGAAGTGAAGTGAAGTGAAGTGAAGTGAAGTGAAGTGAAGTGAAGTGAAGTGAAGTGAAGTGAAGTGAAATGAAATGAAATAATGAAATGAAATAATGAAATGAAATAATGAAATGAAATAATGAAATGAAATAATGAAATGAAATAACGAAATGAAATGAAATAATGAAATGAAATAATGAAATGAAATAATGAAATGAAATAATGAAATGAAATAATGAAATGAAATATTGAAATGAAATAATGAAATTAATTAATGAAATGAATTAATGGAATGAAATAATGAAACGAAATAATGAAATGAAATAACGAACGTCAAAGCGAACGTGACAAAATTAGTTTCGATGAAGAGATATTTACATCTTGGCATGTACTTGGATGAAACGTAACGTGGAAAAAGCATGTTTTTACCAAACGTCCAGCAATAGGACAACAATAATAGGAAAATAAGGTCTTGTTATAGTATAAGTGTATAATGAAACCAATCTAGACAAACGTTTTTGTTGAAGTTTCAATGGATACTGTCGAAGATGCTACCTGAATTGTAAATCTTTATGTGAATGCACTAATGTGGTAAAGCAGCTGTATACGATGGAGTATTGAGATATTGTAGAAGCACCGTGGTACGTCACGAAAGACTTTACCGAAAATTCTGTATCAAAACAGTGAAAGAAGAAATAAATAATAAAGCTAAACATATCATAATGAAAACTGGAGCTACATAACAGTTTATTTGTTAGTGGACGATATATTTTCAAGTATTCGTTCGTAGACTAAAGAAGAAAGTACCTCAGGACTTACTGAAAGAAGATTGATTTATGACACTGACCTCGAAGACCGCCAGAATTATTATTATGAAAATGGTACTGAATATCGCTCAGACAGAATGATTGCAATAACAGAGAAAAAGAAAATGTAACGAAGACGGAAGATGTAAAATAGAATATTTAATTTGAGGTCCTCGGGTGAAACTATTCACAAGGAAGGTGTTGACACTACACTGGTGTTGTCAAATGCGAATCGAATTTCAGCTGGATGATTGATTCAACTGTTGATTAAGGTGTTACAGATGATAAATTGATTCTCAAGTAATTAAACGATATAGATAGCATACATGTATGGGGACATACATCATAACGTTCGAATGGCCGAAGCGGAATGGGGACATTCCGGCATCAGGACGGCCGTCTGTTAGCAACGAAAGGATTAACGCTGATTTGGCTATCAAATTACACCTGAGGAACGCGGGGAGTCGTACGGGATAACAAAAAGAATTTCCTTGTGGCATTCGAACGTGGGCCGCGAGCGAGTAAAGCCGAGAGCTTTCGAAAGTGTGTTGTGTATCTATGATTGATGGCTTGATTTAGCAAATTATGGTATTGGTGAATAAGTTGGTTTCAGACTATTTGTATTTAATATCCAATTTGTGAGTGAGTATGTGTACGAATCTAACAATCCTAATTCCTAAGTGGTTTTTAGTTTTAATACACTTATGATAATATTATCTAAGTACCTACTGTAAAACTGAAGAACATTTATTTTAGTCAAAATTAACAATTAAAATATTCGTTAAAAATAATTTAAATTCGTTTTTTTATGACGATTCATTAGAAAAGAGGCGCTTCATAGGTTCCGCACACAGGCGCTGCCGGCGGTCGGCGCGGCCCTGCGCTAGCTGTATATTATTTAGTTTTAGATCATGGTGAGCCAAGTTTAATGGGAACTGATTCGAATGATTGTTTCGCAAAAAAGCTTTTAGAATAACATTTTGGAAGAACTTACGTTTAAAATAGACTTGTCGGATGGCGAATGCTTTATAACAGGAACAGGTGTGGGCAGCATAATATCCCCAGGCAGCAGATCGAAATACGTGACTTTCTTTTTATATTTGTCCCTCTTTGCTCTCCCCGTCCTCAAGATACCGCTCGTCGTATCTTCTGAAGCCGTTTCAAAGTCATACTTGTCGTAGGCTTTACTGCAATGTAACGAAAAGGATATCAAATCATACGTTTCTATTTTTTTTTAATTTCATAGTAAAGTACCATGCGATCTCTCCCGAACACCTCCCCGCGTTGGCCCCGTCTGTACCAGTACCTCTAGCATAAACAACTTTCGTCTTCGAAACGTTTGCGTATTCGACAAAACTCGATACTCAACCTTCGAATTAAACGATAACGCGACAATTTTATTCTCAAAATAAGTTTCGTGCAACCATTTCTCATACTAAGTTCACTTTACGACACGTTCACAAGGGCGCAGTTATAGTTTTCGTACTAAATCTTTTGATGGCGATTAGAATACGCAAGCGATTCGAACTCGAAAGTTTTTCGTGCTAGCCGAACAGAGCGTCGATGTGACGTCACGGCCGCCAGGTGCGCAGTTAACTCGAACGGGTTGTAAGTATGTAATTTAGCCAGGCAAAAAAATTTAAAGCTAAGGAAATCTACTTAGTTCTACGACGTATCCGGGTAACCTTAATGGTGATTAATCATTTAAGAATTATTTTTTATCATGTCAACAGTCTTACCTGGATCTAGGACCTGATGCTCGATGTGGTTCAACAGGACAGTGGCCAATGTAGCGCAATCTGAAATTACAAACAGTTATTAATGAGGTAGGTATGTCCAAACATAAATTAAAATCTATTTTTTCTTCACTCACCTCGTGTGCATAGAGGGAACCATAGGCACACACGTATCCTTATAATGCCTCGGTGTGAACGGTTTAGTTTTGAACTTGGGCGGTTTAGATGACTTTTTAACTTTTCTGCCACCTAGATGGAGCATGTTAAGTTTACACAATGCAATTTTCTACAGGCTGTGAAAGAACTCGTGTCGTGAGCCGCCATAGGTATTTGGTTAAACTAATTTTTCCAAGTATACGGTAAACGGAACTACTATTTTTCGGATAGTTCTAGCACTTATACGCCCGTATTCACAAACGATGCTTGCTTAAGTAAAGCAGCAAATAGAACGCACAGCGTTGAATAAAGCTCTGATTGGTTCTTATGTCACTCTGTGCGTCCATGCGCACTGTAAGACCGCATAGTAATGTTTGTAAATACGGGCGTTACTTCCGCTTACCTCTCTTTACCTTACTTAATAAGGTAGTATGCAAGTTACAGGTAAAATCTTACTTTCGGCCTCGTAAGTGAGGGCTTCTACAATTTCGGAGACATCCTTGCAGTCGGTGTTTTTCACTTTACACATCTGCCGCAACCGCGGTGGACAGCGGCATGGCCTAAAAACTCTACAGTGTTAACAACAACCTAAATAACAATACCTGATAAAAAAATACTACAGTATAGCAATACTTACGCTTTTTTCTTATCCATTTTTAGGTATTATTTTGCAATATTTATCATGTTTCTATATTTTTTACAATCAATTTTGTCTACTCGGTAAGTATGCGTAAAATGTCAATAATGCAACATTTTTTGTCAACTTTGGCACTTGATGTTGTATTCCAAATTTGAGCTGTCATAAATCGAGGAGGTCGTGTTGAAAGTCGCTGACTTTCTCACACAAGGCGGGAAGGGCGGGAAAGCGATCCCATATGCCTTGATCACACGTACCGAGCAAACGGGCAAGACAATGCTCTCGGCCGAGTACTGGGTGTGTATGAACATTACGCCGAGTGCTCGGCCGAGCTCTCGAGTATGTGACTCGCTCACCCAACTGTCTCGACCGAGACATTTTACTGTCTCGCCCGTTTACTCGGTACGTGTGATTAGAGATGTGCCGCTGAGAAAGTTCTCGTTCCCGGCAATATTCCCAGTGAGAATATTCTCGAGAACCGAGAACGCTCCCGGGAATATTCTCAGTGTTCTCGACAGAACACATTTAGTTATATTTTTAATTTTGTTGTTTATATGTGATATTATTTGTAATGTTTCGATGTTTTATTAACTGGGCGTTAAGACTAGTCGTTATAAACAAGGCATGAAACGTGTGAGTGAGATATTGCTGTCTTGCTCAGTCTTTTCGTGGCAAACGCGTACCGCGGCTTTAGGACTCGGCTACGGTATTTGAACATCAGTGTGCCTCTGAGTTTTAAGGCCCTTGCCACCCTGGCGGATTGCAAACGGATTCAAAACGGATTCAAAGTGGATTTAAAGCGGAGTGGCGACGCGACGGAGAAACCGCGTGAAAATATCGTAAAGCTCTCCAAAGGCTGCCCAGCCGAGCTGGAATTGATGATTGACCTTTTTTTCGAAGTTGGACCTACCTAACTGGACTGTTTGTCCCAGGTATACATTATTGTCAACAACCTCGAGTGTAGAGTCTCCAACATTTAGAGGAGTGGGTGCAACACGGTCTTTAGACATGATTTTTAAATCTTGTCCATGTTCATTTTGAGACCCACTTGTTGAGAGACTATTGAGGCCATCGAGCATTGTGCCTAGATCTTCCACGATCTCAGCCATGACTACGATATCGTTTGCTGTCTGGGTGATGTACTCGCCGTTGATATTTATGCTGAATCTGCTCCAGCCCAGAAGCTTGAAAACATCTTCCAGGGCGGTGGTGATGACGTCTCCCTGTCTCACCCCTCGCTGCAACTGGATAGGTTTCGGGTCCTGATCTTAAAACGGACTGTCACTGTGGCGTGTTTGTACAAGCCTTTCAACACTTTAATGTATCAATAGTCAATTTGGCACAGTTGAAGAGACTGAAGCACTGCCCATGTTTCAAACGAATTAAAGGCTTTCTCATAGTTCACAAACGCAAAGTGGCTGATTATAGTCCTTGATCTTCCGTATAATCTGCCGTTGCGTATATTATTATGGTATATGGTACTAAAGCCTTTTCGGAAACCGGCTTGTTCGGGGGGCTGAAAGTCGTCGAGCCTGCTAGCGTGACGTGAATCGAAAACAGCTTGTAGACATGGCTCAGAAGCGAAATGGGTCTATAATTCTTCAACAAGGTTTTGTCACCTTTTTTGAAGAGGAGTATTACCATTCTTCTAAGAGCAGAAACTGCGTCAAGCGGGCCCCGGCGCGGTTTCATACAAAGTGTTCCGTCGCGGGCACCCGCGCGGGGGACTTTCGTATGAAACCGCGCCGGGGCCCGCTTAACGCAGTTTTGGGCTTAAGTGTCGGATCAATCTAGCTAGCACGTATTTTCTATAAAAATGTGTCAAATGATCCGTCAGACAGGCTATCCACAACTTATCCAGAAGTGGCGAAACAGGCCCTTACTAAGCGATTGTGAAATATGCCCTTAATGTCAAATAAGAATAGCTTAAAAAACTAAAAACACGCTTTTAATTACTAACAGCACTAAAAAGCTAAAAATCATCAGGACCCTGGACATCATCTAGCATTAAAGTGCTCGAAAAGACAAATCCAACGAACCCAAACTCGATGAGTTTCCGGCGTTTCGTTTAGGAGTTCTTATGGCTACCTTCTGACTCCATCATTAGGACCCTGGACATTATCTAGCACTTAAAGATCTCGAAAAGACATCCAATGAACCCAAACTCGATGTGATTCCGCCGTTTCGTTTAGGAGTTCTTTTGGCCACCTTCCAGTCCCATCATCAGACCAGCTGGTACCACAATATTGTATTATCATTTCTAATCTACATATAATTGCCAAGTTTCATGATGATACAAGACTTAGAAGTGCGTGTAATTCAGATTCTAAGATTCCATTACATAGTTACGTACACGACGACCTAATAAGAGCGTGTTAAAAACGAAAAATGGACAGTTACATTATTTAATTACGTGTAAAAAGAAATTTCTGCCATCTTACATATCATTAAAACGACATTTCACGACGAAAAAAATAAAATATAATAAAGGTGCAGTTGCCAAGAATATTGCCGAGAAAGTTCCCGAGAATATTCTCGGGAACACTGAGAATATAGCCTTTCACTGCAAATAGAGTGTATTGTTTAATATACACTTATCTGTTGACTTCATTTAATACTATTTTACTTAAGAAAGTTTGTTTATTTCCATTTGATAAACATGATTCTCAACCTTTCTCACTTAGGAGAACGCTCCCGGGAACGCTCCCGAGAATATTCTCAGTTGAAAGAGCGTTCTCGGGAACGGCACATCAATACGTGTGATCAAGGCTATAGCGATCCCGCGCAAAACGCTAGACGCATATTGCGGCGGGAGGTGCTACTAGGCGTCTGCTTTCTATGTGACTGATTTTATACAATCTAGAACATTACAAAAAAATATCGTCCCGGATCGCGACCGCTTTCCCGCACTTCCCGTCTCTATATGCGCTGACCTTTAAGAGTAGGCGCACACCGTTGATTTTTCGTCGTCAGATAGTTTAGTCGGACAGTTGATCAGTATGGGCATGTATGGGAGTGCGCACACTACGCCGATTCGATTTGGCCGATTCTTCATACAATTTAAAATCGGGCACAACTATCGGCCAACTAAAAATCAACGGTGTGCGCCTACTTTAATAGTTCATCATCATCATCAAAAAGTAAATAGAATATTTACACAACATTATACTAGAGGTTTTTTCAAATATGTGATGCTGCCACTGCAATGGTTCTTCACAGGCTTTTAGTATCAGAATGACCATACGAGATGTAGTACGATTTAACAACTTCCCCAGCTTTGAAAGACTTAAAATATCAATGTGTTTACATAACAAAACGTTAAGGTTTGCATTTCAGAAAAATTGCATCATGCTAGATGTAAAGGATAGTTAGTGTACACTGGGTTGCACCATCTTACTTTAGCTATAACAAACGTCAAGTCTGTGAAACTCCATACAAAAACATCGGTTAAAGTTATAGTAACAGTTAAAGTTAAGGTGATGCAACTCAGCCTTATATTACACAGTTAGATGAATAAAAGTTTACAATGTATTACCACCCATGTATTTACATAAAAACTAATATATTACTCATAAGTAAATTATTTACATTGAATACTAAAACCATTATACCGCAGGTACACCAGAAAACACGAAATTATACTTTAGTATGTAATGAATAAAGTAGAAGAAATTGGAATTAACTGAACATGGAATTGTGCAGAATGTCTAATTCTTGTTCACGCTGCACTGCACGTTTCTTCTCCTTTTTAAATGCTTCATAACCTTCATCATCAGTGGGTAACTCGTGCCGGCAGAATGGACAAGAGTTGGTCTGAAAAATGGTGATTATATTGTTTTAATTGTAACTTTAAAAATATTATCAAAGTAAATATTAGTTATATTAGTCAAGTGATTATGTTTAGTAATAGTGCTATTAGTTATCATAATAAATCTGCTATTTTTTTCATCATTACATAAACTATACAGAATGATTATTTTGCAGGTAATCAAATACAACAACTTCTCTTAGGAAAACCAAGTACAAATAAAAAAAAAACATCCTTATAAATTGTCATCAGCAATAAGTAATTGAATTTAGGGATATCAATTATTTTTTGAGAATGTGAACCTGTTTTTCTTTGAGCATCTATCAAAGAATCAGCCTGTATTTGCCAAATGTTATGAAGGTGTTAATGTTAGTCAGCCTTGAATGATGGCAAGACTTACAATTACTGTAACTATACTACATACTAGCTTTCCGCCCGCGGCTTCGCGCGCGTGGACTACATTATCTACATATTTTACGGAACCCTATTTTTTTCTAAAATAAAATTTAGCTTATGTTACTCGTGGATAATGTAGCTTTCGAATGGTGAAAGAATTTTTAAAAACGGTCCAGTAGTTTTTGAGCCTATTCATTACAACGAAACAAACAAAGTTTTCCTCTTTATAATATTAGTGTTGGTAGATAAACAAATACTGTAAGAATGTACTGAATATATTACCTTGTTTAACCACACCAGGATACATTTATTGTGGAACTGGTGATTGCAAGGCATTGTCGTTGCTTTTTCACCGACAAGGAATGTTTTCAAGCAAATTGTGCAGCTCTCATCACTAGTTTCGATAGTTTTTTCTGGTAGGTTCTTCACTACTTCTTTGGAAGCTGGTGGTGGTAATCTGTAGAGGAAATAACAGATTAGTTACATAAGATAACTTTTAACGGTGTACAGAAGACAACACATTAGGGTAAACACTGAAAACACATCTTAAAAACATAATAAATAAGCGATAACATAGTAATAGGTGCAATTTTGCAAAAAAAAAAAAACTGATGTGCTGTATACTATACAATTCAGAGTTGTCTTCTGCTGGACATAGACCTCTTTTAATCTACACCCTTGAACTCACTTTTAACAATCATCTTCTAACCGACAACTACCCCTGTTTATAAATGTGTGTAAATAGACACAGTATAAACTGCTATGTTCATAAGTGCCACTTGTGGTCTAAACTGAATAAATATTTTTGATTTTGATTTTTTATAAAATACTTGTTATTGTTACTCAGAGTATTATAGGACAAAAACTGTTAATACCATACCAAATTAGGTAAGTATTTGTACCTTAATAACACAAAATAACAATGAAGGACACTCCAAATTTTACTGTGATCATAGTTAAAATACTTTTTCAATTTAATGATTACAAGACGAAATTAACCGTCATGAAGACTTAAATATTATTGTCTGTTTAACAAACTGTAATACAGAAAAATAATTTAAACTTAACTCGGCCATTGACCACTGAATCCATCTTCATGCAATCCAATGTCAAGCATAAACCGTGCCATATGAAGGAGGTGGTTTGGTTGTTCCCCATCTTGTAATTCACGCCATCCCATTTCTTCAAAATAGCCAGCCATTGCTTCTCAAACAACTTTTTTAATGCAATCTAGTGCACTATGTTTGTTGAAACCTGAAATTAATTAGTTAGTTTAGAACTTTAAAAAAAATCACTGAGAGCTCAAGAATGTGTTTGAAACTAGGTAAGTAGTAAATCAAAAAAGTTAATTCCTACCTAGTAAAAACTTAGTTTTAACTTACCCAGTTTAATAAAAATTCAAGATATAGATTATTTGCAGATTATCCTGATACATTTAAAACGATTATTAGATACTGATAAGAGGTATTGAAGATGCAGCAAAAAGTTATTTGTTATTTTAATCGTAATTAATTAAAATTTCATCATCAAAAAACCACCACTCATCATCACAACAAATTCTGACATTTCTCACAAGTTTGACAACTTTGACAACACAACATGATGACATGAGACAGCTGTATGTAGGGATGTACAAAATAAAATACTTTACTCATACATATCACCTTGTGTATCAATATTTTCTACACATTCTTCCAAATAATAATAAAATGCACAAAATTATAATAATATTCTGTTAAAATAAAAATACCATTCTGTAGAAACTTGATTTTTGTTACACTGTCTAACAATTTACTTAGTCATCTTCTAGTGTGTTCTAGTGTAACTCCATAAAAATAAATAGTTTTTTTTTTCTTAAATCGTTAGTCTATTTTCTGAAATATTTTTTGTCACATCCCTAGACATCAAATGCAAACGCTTTTTTAAAAGCATTTTACAGCTCTGGGTATAACTCATTTGGCCCTAATGTCAGTGTTGTACAACAAAAAAAAAGGGTGAAATAAACACAGAATGTTGTTTTCTACTGCTCAAATGCAACAATTTTCCCCATAAAAAGGTTTTTTCTACTGCTCAAATGCAACAATTTTCCCCACAGAACTGAATTTCAGGATCTGCCTTGCAATTGGTCCTGATGAAAGTACTGTTATTTAGGAAAATGTAGAACCTACTATTTCTGTTTGATCGACTAAAAACAACGCAGGCACTCACTTAGTTATTTATTTGGTACTGAGACAAGACAAATGAGCAGTCATTGATTCGGCATTGGCTACATAAGTTTCTGCTTGACCCATAGTTGAGTGGAGGAGAATGCTCCACTGTACGCATTAAGTTCATCTTTTGTACTTTTCAGTCATCAAGGCGATAGGTAAATGAAAAGTAGGAACAGAAATATGGGCACATGATGGGACCAACAAAATTACTTAGGCATCATACTTAGGTTGCGCTTGCGACGCTCGTCTCGGTTATCATCATTACTTTTTTAGGAAACTCAAGGTCACCTAGTCCACTATATGAGAATTCTGACACTCCATAGTTCCATGCACCTACCTATAACGTTGAACAGAGCCCACACCAAATCCTTATCTAATCAAACATGCAGGAACCAAAATTATTTACAGAAGCATTTCCTGTGCAGTGTGCAAGTACCTAAATGATCTTTGCACAAACCTTTCTTGTTTAGGTATCACTCAACATAAGTTTTTCTCAATTCATTCTCTTGTGTTATGTAGTTAAGAAATTACAATCTTTACAGTTTGTTTGAAAATTATAAGTAACTTGAAAAAATCTCCTAAGGGCTAAAGCGGGGAATCAAACCCACAACCTTTACAATGTAGTTGTCCCCAGCCAAATACAACATCAATTAAAAGACAGTAAGTAAGAAGTAGGCTTCACAAATTAATGCTCGTGTGATTACATTGCTAAAATGAGTAATAAAAATGCAAGTTGCGATAAACTTCCTTGCAATATTACCTACTTACCTATACTTACTCAAACAGCAGATGATTCAACTCATTCACCAACATACAGATGCGTAATATGACGGAACATCGAAGCCGAAGCCCACTTCATTATCAATTAGGTCGTAAAATACTATGCATACTAAAGCCAGTCCCCGTAGCGTCAACATTCCGTCACCCAGATAAGGTGGCTAGAGGTAGTGTCAGCCAACACCCGCAGTTAAAATCCAACCTGTGGAGCGATAGGTCGACTTTGATTCGTGTTGTGATTTTGTAACCGTCCAGCAACGAAAACCGGTAAGACATCAATGTTTACATTCAGGCAGTTCACTGGCTTTCACTACGCTCTCCGCCGGACGCGTTCCGTGTCTCAGTTTACTAATCTTATCTATTTTTAGGAGGTACCGTAAACATGATTCTTTAGATAAGTTAGTGACCATTGTACAGTAGAAAATTATGCATTTCTTAAAATACTACGCCTTGGTATATTTACCAAGTGTGTTTACGACCGGTGTATTAATACAGTACAACTAAGTAGGTAGGTATTTGGCGTACGTTAACTATTCTATTGTAAATACGAAATGCTTATCGCTTCATATCGATGTCGTTATTTACGAATTGATATGTAAAATGAATAATATTGAGTTATTTAAAAAAAATATTACACCCAAATGTAAAAACAAAATCAATGGTGGAAATTAGTACTATAAATACTTAAGTCAATACTTGAATTTATTAGGTAACAGAATATAATACCGTTCTAGATGGCTAGATATACGCAATACGCATAACGTAAGGTCTAGTTAGCAGAACGGTTCGATTCCACGGCCAGACAAATTATGCGCTTGCACGTTTATGCGTATATGAAGCAATTAGCAATAGAAACTTCGAAAGGATGTTAAGTAGGATTTATATTATATGACTGCCGGAAGGTATTATAATAATAAGGTTAACGATGCTGATATAACTTGCCGTGAAGAATCGTCTACCAACTGTTTCAAGCCTTATAAATAAAGGGAAAGTGCAGTAGATCTGTTAAGAAGCACCGCCCAATGTCCATATTGTTTGGTTTTTTTTTTTGAAATATTTTCTATTCTTCTGATAAATTGAAAAGGAGTCGTGTTTTTTCAGGTCATAGTGACCTGATGATGATGACTGTATAATTGGAAGATTACTTTACTTGATAACAATAAAATGTAAAAAGATTAATGTTGTAGGAGTTACCACCTACGCCTACGTTACGTAGCCATCTATGATTCAACTAACATGTACTTGTTGACGTTTACGCGAATGAAAAATTCCTTTAAGTCCTACGTATTATCAGTGTGTCACCAAACAACTTAAACAAGTATTTAAATAAAAAATACAAAGAAATGAAAGTCACCAACTGTGATTTCAGTACAGATTATGAAGCCAAAGATCAAAACAACTTGATTTCTCTCTTCGAAATATTTTTTAAATTCCTTCAATGTCTTATTTTATTACTAACCCTACCTACTCTTTGAAAATACTCTATGAAATCATTGTTAGTACTAACTACTGTTTCTGTTTTGGCCACACGTTCTTGACGAGCGTTCATAACACCTATTTTAATCGGTATTTATTATTGTTTTCAGAAAATGGGCAACGTATTATTCTCAATAATTTGGCTCATCATTCTGATATTCATCGGATTTTGGATAGCTGGAATTGCAGCTGGCTTTTATATCCTTCTAATTCCATTCACAGTTTGCATAGAACCGCTATCGGTAAGTACTAAAATGTAACAGTTAGAGATCTATTGTGACCTAAGTTAGGGCAAATATTCTTACAGCAAAAAACATGCGGGATCAAGGCCCATATTACGAATTCAAAAATTAATGTACACTCGATAATAAATTCAAGGTTTTGAGCTTCATTAATTTCATAATATTATTCGCTTTTAATAGATTTTAAGCCTAGGCGCAGACCATCGATTTTTCGTCGGCGAATAGTTTAGTCGGGCAGTTGATCAGTATGGGCATGTATGGAAGTGCGCACATTACACCGATTTGATTTGGCCGATTCTTCATACAAATTAAAATCGGGCCCAACTATCGGCCAACTAAAAATCGATGGTCTGCGTCTAGTCTAAAAATAATACAGTAACAGAAAAATAAATAAGGTCAGACCAATGACAAAAATAATTGAATCATACGTACACAACAAATTGCCAAGCCCAAAGTAAGCCAAGCTGTTACTATGGTGACCATAGATAACGGATTATATCACATCTGAATTACTACCAATACATACTAATAAGTGCCATCAAACTAATATTGCGAGAATCGAACCCGCAACTGCGGCTGTCCAAACAGCACTAATTTCCACTAACTATAATAATATGTACTGATTTGTAATATAAAATGCGCGATCCAGGAGTTAACTATGAATTATCAATTTTCATTATAACGGGTAATCCAGTTATCAATGTGTTATTAAATTGAATTCTTTGGTAACGTTTGATATGAGTAAGCCGTTTGATAGATAATTATTTATGCCATTATGGCCATCTTCGCGCTATAACAAAATGAAATATTTATGTATTTGGAAAGATGAACGAACATCTTACACAAAAAAAAAAGGCTTAAATACAGGGTGTCCCAAAATTTGACGTCAAACTGACACTGGAGTTCGAACAAGCCATATTATGTCCATAAAAACTTTTATGAGTTTTGAGATTATTATGACCAATTTTAGATATTAATGTCCATAGAAAAGTTTGATGAGTTTTGAAATATGGCCCAATTTTAGTATTTTCTAAAATAATATTATTCGATGCGAAGACGAAGGATGATCTAAAATCTAATCAAATCAAAGCTGATAATATAAATTAATCATTATTTTCTCTCTTTCAGGGACTCACGGACTTCCTCCTGTCAGTAATACAGTTCCCGAAATATTGCGCGCAGGCTATGATGGACGGAAAAGGCTTTAATTAATCTTAGAATTAGACAATTAATTTATTTTCCAATATCACTTTGTGCCATAAGTCTTAAATGTTTCAGTTTTTTTGTTAATATTTTTTAATTTACATCTGTTTTAATATAATGTTTATTATGAAATAGGGCTTGGCACAGACAGCTTTTAATATTTCCTATAATTTTGGTATTTTATTTACTTATCTGTATTTGTCTTCAACTTTGAAATAATTCTGTGCAGGCCAGGAGGTATTTGTATAGTAAAATAAAATAAAAATGTAAAACATTTACTGAATACTTACAACTTTAAAAAGAATCAACAGTCATGTATTTACAGTTAAGAGAGTCAATAAAAAATTATAATAAAAGAGATATCACTTCCTTTTGCACTTTCAGTTCATCTCTGCATAACAAAATACTTACAAAGAGATACTATTTGGCTACTTTACGGCTTCAATAACTACATTGACTGCTTCTAGGAGAGTGTTGGCTTGACTCGAATACTGTGCGATGATATCCCTAAAACCAAAGCATACGGTTCAAAGTCGTGAAAATTTGCTACTCCTTGGATTGTCATCTTGTACAGCAAATGTTCGATGTACTTCGAAGTAAATAAGTTTAAGACAAACAAAAGAACTTGCCATGAAGACGTCATCTAAACTGACCTTAACGAAGGTGATAATAAAATTTGTAAGATTTCTCACCTGTACTCAATAGACTTATTGGCATCAAGGTGAAATCCAACCTCTTTGAAAATATTCAGAATTTTTTTTCCACCGACAATCTTCTCCCGAGAAAGTATGCTAAAAAGTGAATTAAATATGCATAAATAATGCAAAAGATATTAGTAACCATATTATTATGATGTTTGTAAATATACATACGTTTTTAAGGAACAAAGAAGTATTTGTATATGTAACCGCGCCTTCTCAGCTTTGTCTTGTACTTCAAACTTTCTTGGAGAACTTAACGTCTTGGAAACACTTAGTTCTTCTTTAAACTTTGCACTACAAACGACAAGAAGAGGTTACTCGAGTGAACAAAAAACTCAGTCAAAACTGCTAAAGTAGGTAAGTAGATAGAAACTTACCAAAACGAATGCACATCTAAAAATGTTTCCTGGATTTCATTGAAAAATTTATGGATAAAACATTCAAAATAAGAATTTCCATTTTTGTCGACATTCTTTTCGTCACATAATTGAGATTCATCTCCTTCACCATAGTATTCAGTGTCTTCGAAATCCTCAACATTATCAAAATCGCGGTATCCATAATCATAGTCATAGTAATCCTCATAACCATCATCACTGTTAGAGAAATGTGCATCCATAGCATCCATAGGTAACGATTCTTTTTGTTTATTTTTTAACTTCTCTTCGTACTCGGCTAGACACTTGCTAAAATTCCTAATTATTTTTGGCTCGTTAATTGGCTTATCTATTTCAGTTTTAGCTTCATTTGTCTCATCATTGTTTAAACTATTTATAGGTTTTTCGTGCACAGTATTCGATAAAGTATTATGACATGCAGCAGAACGAGTCAAAAAATTTATGGCGACGTTTGGGCTGTCCTGATTTTTCTGAAGTTTCAAACTTGTGAAAAATGTAGATTCAATATCAATCTTTCTAATGAATTTGACGGGTTGTTCAGTCCTTTCTTCGTCCTAAAAATAATTCGAATGAAATATATTGTTCATAAACATTACAGGTAATTTTTTTATTACCTATTTTAAAAACTCACCTCCATTGCTCTTTTTCGATTGGATCTGAGATTGTATTTCTTTATTTCAGCATTATTATCAGAACTTTTTGGGCTTTTAAAAACAGGTAGCTTATTTTCATCGGGTTTCGGTGTTTCACTTGTGTTATCATTGTGTGGTTTATCTAAGAATAATAATTTTGGAACATAATTAAAATCTATAGTTATTAGATTGTTTATAGTATATTTATCGGTAACGATGAAACGAAAGTGTAATGCTTACCGATGCTGACATCTGTGTTATTTGCAGAACGATGATGGGAAGTATCCAAAAAGGCTTCCGTGTGACTGGTATCGAGGTTTGGGTCGGTAATATCACTTAACAGTTTGGCTAAGGAATCTGCGGCTGTTTGAAGGTCTTCAATGTTGCTGACAGACTGAAAAAAAAACATTAAAAAAAGCATTCAGTCGAATTGAGAACTTCCTCCTTTTTTTTGAAGTCGGTTAAAACACATTTATGCATTTAAAAAGTTGTCATTGCGGCTGAAAAAGGTATACATTTTTAATTTTAATATAGCGATTAACTCACCTGCAATGCGTCGACCAAATAAACACCGTAACTATACAATTCCATGAACTCTGATGGTTTCAAATTCACGCTAATATTACCTGAAAACAGATTTTTAAATCAGTGACTATAAGTTTAATTCAGAAAATTAAATACCCCCTTAATACAATAAATACCTCTGCCATCGCTGATTCTAAACAGAACTTTAGTTAACATATTTGCCGCATCATTTACATCAGGATCATTTTCAAATTTCTTTTTGATACATTCAGTTGCTTCATGTATTGTCCAAGGAGGTGGTAACATGCGATTAAAAAATGTAGGTCTTTGTTGTAATATTTGACTCAAAACCTCTTCCATTATTTGAACAAATCTAGAAACCCACTCATCACTCCTCATTTTTAAATACTCTTCCATGGTAGGGCTTTCGACTTCGAACATCACGCATTTGTATAAATCCTTTTGTTCATTGTTTAGTTTGTTATAAATCTCTTCATTGTGCATGCTTTCAGAATCAACATTACTGACCGTATTGGAAATTACTCCAGACGTAGAAGTCTCTTCGATAACGATTTTTTCATCAACACTTTTTTGTATGAAACATGAGCTACTGGTTTCACTACCATCAATGGGTTCGAAGTAAGAATTTCTAGTTTCATGAGGGAATATATTCTCAAATCTAGGTTCTGGGCCCGCCTGTTTGGTATGAGTTTGACCTTCTGTATTGGAAGAATGATCGCTAAATGTCGTCGATTTCTCATCTGTTGTATTATCGTGTGGAGCTGATGCAATTCTTTTTCTCCGCCATTTGAATTGTTTCTTTTCTCCATTATTACCCGTTGCTGGCTGATGAGAGATGTTCCTTTTCAGTCGTATTTCTCTTCGTTTAGGTATTTCATTGGAATCCACAACATCTCTATTTTGCCGATCTTTGCTTTCTTCACTGACATTACTTGAATTACATGTTTCAGTGTTTACTCCCATGGAACTCAGTTTCGGTGAGCTCTGAAGTTCTGGTAACTGGTCAGTTTGTATTCCAATATCAACAGCATTCTTTGATGTTGGTTTACTAAGTAAGTTACTAGTGGCAGTAAACGTATTACTTGTTAGAGTTCCAATGCACTCTTTTTCATACACATCAAACTGAGTCCCTACAGACATCGCTTTTGAATATTTTGCGGCATTTGCTTGAAGATTAGGTATTGTAATTTCAATATTATGGTCGCCTAATATTCGTTTTGGTGGATGCACATTAGATAGCGTATCTTTTAGTTCTTGAGCACTGAGTATAGTTATGGTGTTATCATTATTTCTTCTCCATCGAATATTGTTCGATATGAGAACCTATAACACAAAAATTACTTTAAAGAACTCAAGCATAATATTATGGTAAATATAAAACTTATTTGCACTTTAGGTTTTACATAGCTCCAATGCTTGTTGTTTAAAATCCTACTATCCTACTAATATTATAAAGGCGAAAGTTTGGATGTCTGGATGTTTGTTACTCTTTCACGCAAAAACTACTGAACGGATTTTGTTGAAATTTAACAGTATTATTGTTTATAACCCAGATTAACATACATAGGCAATAATTTATGACGTTAAGTGACAAATAAATCTCAATAGATAAATAAGACGTGTCTAAAAAGCGCCATCTATCGTCATTGGTTAAAATCTACAGCGCTGGACAAACAACTGTCTTTGACCTTCGTAAATATTCATGCAGGGGAAGCAGTAAAACGCCATCTATCAACATGATATCTAACGGGGGTAAAACGAGGTCCACGCGTACGAAGTCGCGGGCAGCCGCTAGTATGCAAATAATAACTTACCACATTATGTTCTGCTTTTAATTTGCAACAAAAATCATATGCATTACTGTCACTTGTGAGGTCTCTTCCTGAAAATAATTGATATTATAAAAATAGTATTACATACAGGGTGGAAACGTTAAGTGATCTCACTCGATTATTTCTAAACTATAAAAGATATTGAAAAACTGGTAACTGATCCTGAAAGTGCTGCATGAGCTCTTTCAAACGGTACCAAAATAGGAAACATTGAATTTTCGGATAGATCCAGTTTATTCTGTAACCTATCATTAATACCGATTAATAGAGCTCATGAAGCACTTTCAGGATCAGTAACTAGTTTATTGATATCTTGTATAGTTTAGAAATAATCGAGTGAGATCACTTATCGTTTCCAACCTGTATATTTAGGTATGAACCAGCTACATTTTTAGAAAGAAATTTCTAGGAGTATAGGGTGTACTGGTTATTCTCTCTTTGAGGACGAATAAACTCTTTGAGGACGAATAAACTATTTGACACCACCATTTTTAAAACTGTCAAAACGAGACTCCCTTAGATTTTTGTATGGCAATACAAGCAAGTGACGTCACTATTTTGTAATGATGCAACAAATACAAATACGAGTATTCGTATTTGCCGAATAGTAGATATTTACCGAATATTCGTATTCGGTGAAATGATAATAATTACGAATACGAATACCTACTTTTTTAAATTTTGTCACGCACGTGTGTGTCTCTGAACACTATAGCCACAACGACACGACGGGAGTTACCCCGGTCAGTATGTAACAAAGTAGTAAGTAAGTTCTCTTCCGGAATTTGACAGTCAATAGCAGATCGATTGTACAAGTATTATTTTGTTTTGTGATTAGTTACAAAGTAAAGTGATAAAATAACAAAAAAAATGCCATTTGTAAATTTTAATTACTAAAACATTAACCATAATAAAAAGAGTTAAATTTATGAGTATTTCATGACTATGTAGAGATATTCGTATTCGCCGAATAGTAGATTTAATATTCGTATCGTAAAAGTAGTATTCGTTGCATCACTACTATTTTGTCAACTCAATTAAACTACTTTTATCAAAATTACAATGCAACCAAAAATCTTAATTTACAGGTAATTTCAAATTAATTAAGTTTTTAAGACCAGAATGAAGTGTATTTTTAAAAAACGTTGAGATTTCGGATTATTGGGGAATGGTGTCAAATACATAGTATAGTTCGTTAAATACACGAAGACGCGCGGGGTCGAGGGAAGCGCGGGGTGCGGGGAGCATGGTCCGACCAATCCGAGCGTCATCAATGTAATTTGCGCGCGCACTCACGGACAACTATCCAATGAGGGCTATCGTTTTTATACTTAACAGTTGGCACCCCTGGCGATTGACAGGACCTTACTCTACAGTGGCGCCATCTTGATGAGTGCAATTGCGATAGTCCTCCTACCACTTTAGCGCTCACCAGTTGGTGCCACTGTCTTCGCTACTAGCAAGTGACAGGACCTTACTCTACAGTGGCGCTAACTGGTGAGCGCTAAAACGATAGCCCTCATTGCAACGCTGCCAATGCCAACAATGACGCTCGGATTGGTCGGATCAAACTCCCCGCACCCCCCGCTTCCCTCGACCCCGCGCGTCTTCGTGGATGAAACGAACTATACAGGGTAGAATTTTGTAATGCCACCTGGAGGGAAAGTACTCTTAATACTGTAGATAGAAAAATGTACTCAAAGAAACCATTCTTTTATTTTTGAAAAGAAATAGAACTGCATTCAAAGATTTCCGTTTTTTTTTTCGAAAATTCACTACCATACCATAAAATTTTCTGTGAATAATTTAAAAAAATTAAGATGTCATGGTTTTCCTTTCATTTGATTTATCAAGTTTGTTAGAGAGATTTCATCCTTATACTTAACCCTAACGATCTATGCAATAAAAAACAGGGTGTAATTTTTATCAGATTTTAGTTGGTTCGATTCCGGGATTCATTCGTGTAAAGCGGATGCGAGTGCCGGGCAAGAACTATACCTGTCTCTTGATAGATTGCACATTTTAGAAGGAACATGTAAATAGTATCATATTGGAAGGAATTTGTAAATAGTATTAGCCTCCAATTGGTAATAGTTAACACACACCTACTCGTAATGTGCAACGTCGCGTATTAGTAAAATGCGAAAGCAATATTCAACCTAATTCACATAGAACATTAACTTCTAAATGCTCTAACTTGTCGTTTGCTAGCTCGTTTGTTGCGCCACTTATTCCCAAAACATGAATGAACAAAGGGAGTGGCAAATCAGTTTGCGCACTGCATAGACAATTTTAACCGTAAGGGTGATATGTATAAGTAAGGCGGCAGCGACCGCGATAGTACTTCTAAGGTGTAAGCCACAAATTGAAATCTTCACTATTCTAGTATCATTAGCGAAGAAATAGCGTACCAATAATAATAAGCTGACAAAATAGAATTACTAGACAGACTTATTAAAAGAACAGTGTTGTGATACGAATATTTGCCTCAACACAACACTATACCACTCTGTAGCAGCATGAGCATAATTAATATTTTTTAACTTAGCACACAGCAGCACTTTATGGTACACACAGCAGTGTCCTAGTAGAGGCAATTAGTGCGATTTTGCAATGAAAATATTGCAGTCTAGTGTGCTGTTGTTTTTACATTTAATCATTGACAATTTCGTTGAAAAAGAAATACAACATTATTGAAAAAATAACATAATATTATTTTTTTCTATACTTATTATGACAGTAAACACATACCTAAGACAGCTTTACCAGCACTAATTTGTTGGGAGAGAATTTGTAAACATTGATGTGCTCTGCTAAAAATATGTGTATCAAAAGCTCTACTTCTGTTTTGAAGTGTCCCCATTACAGAGACAGGGATCATAAGCTGGCACTTTTCATCTGGAATAATAAAAATAATAATAAATATCTTTAGACATTTTACACTGTGCCTCTAGTTCCAAATAATTATGTTTTTAGCAATAATATAAATATTGGAATAACACAGTTACATAGCAAAATTTCCATAAAACACAAGGCCAAAGCAGATTTGAGATTACTTTAGTAGGGCAATGAGAAACCATGAAAGTTATGCACTAGATAATGTACACTTACCAGAATTTACAACACTAATAATCAAATTGATGTGGTTAAACAAAACACCAGGGTCGGCCACAACATACAAACTGGAGTTGACATTACCAGTTACAAGTTTCTTTAGAGGGTCCACATTTAAAACCAATTGAGTACCTCTAACAGTTGAATGTTCCTGAAAATATGATATTTAAGTATACATGTTATTTACAATTAATGTAATAAAATCCCAACTAATATTATAAATGCGAAAGTAACTCTGTCTGTCTGTCTGTCTGTTACGCTTTCCCGCTTAAACCTCGCAACCGATTTTGATGAAATTTGGCATAGAGATAGTTTGAGTCCCGGGAAAGAACATAGGATAGTTTTTATCCCGGTTTTTGAAACAGGGACGCGCGCGATAAAGTTTTTCTGTGACAGACAAAATTCCACGCGGGCGAAGCCGCGGGCGGAAAGCTAGTAAAAAATAAATCATTTATGTGTCATTATAAATTTTATGTGAAATTCTTATGCCCTTTTTCACCATCAATCCTTAATTTTTAAGTGACCCTATTGAAAACAAAATTCTTCTTGAGTGTTACCATAGGGGTCACTTAAAAATTAGGGATTAATGGTGAAAACGGGCATTAATTTACTAATTCTAAATAAATAAATCACCTTTAACCAAATGTCATCTGCATCACTACATGCTACATTGGCAAACTTTGGCTTCATTATTTGTATCCTTGGTGACTGACTGTTACTGACTTCTTCATCTAAAACAAATAAAAGAGATCAATTATTATTACACATAGAAACACTCAAACCCTAAGGCTAAATAAGTGTCAAGAACATACCTTGGTAATTGTCATTGACATTGTTCCATGCATTATTTAATCTCTTTGCAGTCAACCGTTGACGCAAATCCCTTTGGTCACTAAACCTATTAAATTTATTATATGGATTACCATTCCTTTGGCCAAAACATTCATTTCTATTATTCTGTGGTATAAATTTGTTGGGTCCATTTCCAATACCAAAATTTCTATTTATGGTATTTGTGTGTGGCATTTGATTGTAGCGTTGTGTTAGAGGCAATGACGTATTTTGAACAATTACTGGCTGCTCTAAGCTGTTATCGATATCATTGTCTATTTCTGGTAACGGATGGAGTGCTGGAGGTTTAGGTGCAATAACTTGGAGGATTTGGTAGTCCGGTGGAAGACCCCATGCGTTTGGATTGCCATTGTTATGTACAGCCACTGAATCAGGAGCATAGTAGGCTTGCATTGGCGCAATTGCTTCCTTAGGAAACTGATTATTTATAACCTGTTTGTTGTACACTCTAGAAGGGACATACTGTATTTTTGTATTTGGTGGACTTATAGAAGTTTTGACACTGTCAATAGGAGGTTCCTTTGGTTCAGGGCAGCTTTCAAACTTTGAACCTACAATACTTGTTGTTGCTTTTGCCTTTTCAATCTGTAAAAAACACAAGTTACATTAAAAATATTGAAAAACAATACTTCAAACAGTGAAGAACAAACACTGAAGGCTTAATATTGATTTCTTATTAGATGATATTTTTATTGTAACAGATTTCATTTCAATAACAATAAAAACCTGCAATCTGACCAACTTTTGAACTAATTTAAATAACTATGTAAGTAAGTACACCAAATTCATAAATACATCAATGTAAATAGATCTCCTTACTTCTTGATCACTTAAGTTCCATGCTGCTTCACCAGTTAGGGTATTGAAGTAATAAATTCGACCACCATGGGACTTGGACCGGCATACTATCCAAGAATTACCAACGGCTGTTACCGTTTCCACATTGTCGCGCTGAACAGTAGATTGATTCTGGCCATCCATCTGTTTAATAAAATAAAAATAACTAATGTGTTTCCACAAGGTTTCAACTATTTTAATGCGGACAAAGCAGTTTCTCAAGTTCATGTAAGGATCACCTACTTTCCCTGAAAAGTAGACGCGGTAACGTACTTCCTATACTTTAAGAATTCATGATATTACTTGCTTTATAACAAACGTAGAGATCTTCGTTAGAGAATCTCACTATTTGTAGTTAAAATCAAATAAAACTACTCGCAATTCACAAAATTTTGCAACAAAATCTGACCTGACATTTAAAAACAGACAGACAGACCACAGATTACTCAAAGGGTATGACATAGACAAGACCACAGATTAGAAGTCAAGAAACAACAGAGAAAAAAGCGATAGCCATTGTAAATCATCGAGTAGAAACAGGAGACGACATAAATGTTACAAAACGAACGACTTGGCCTAGGATGCGAGTCGCGTTAAGCTTTCATTCCACCATTTTACGCGATAAGCCCATACGTGTATCGTTAATATCATCGATAAGATTGTATCATGGCGTGCATCCTAGCCCGGCTGGCCAAGGGTAGAGAAATACCTCATAGATGAAATAAAAAAATCGTAAATATTGTCTCCACGGTCGATTAATATAAATAACGACTAGACTAATAAGGAATTTCTAGTAATAATTATGGTAATACTCCTATGAATCTAAACATAGAAGATGGCGATATGGTAAAACTTTAAACTGTAACAGGAGTTTCAGCTTAATACATGAAAACACTTAATAAAAATTACTTACATAGTGGCGAAAAAGCGATTTTATTATTTAAGTATTCTTAAAAATATTTATTACATTAAATGCAATTATTGTGCTATTTTGTTTGTCAACTTCTCACTATAAGAGATTAAAAATGGAATTAAAAATGATTTATAAATATAGCTTTGAGCTTATGTTACAAAATGTAGTTATTTCTTATTTATCCTTAACAATGTAATATCAGAACTTCTATAATTAGCATGTTGTTGTTCTTCTGGGATCTTCTCAACATTGAAATTATCTGTCAGTTTCTCATAAAATGTGTCCCATAAACCTTTTTGTATATCAGAATCTCTCATTTCCTGGGTCAAATATATTGTAGGCTTCTTTGACATGGTGTTGTTGAGACTCTGTAGTGTTTGAACAAGAGGATCTATAGCCTGTAATAGAAAATTATATTTATGAATTTAAAATAAGATAATTATTTTTGCCAACTTAATACTGGGTGGCATTCTCTACCAGTCACAGTTTGAATTATGATATTAGTAGTTTACCTCCTCATAATAAACACAATCAGCCATAACAATCATGTCAAACTCTTCTTTCAGTATTTCTGAAGTACTATCTCCCCATACAAGGGATTCAGCTGTGGCATATCCACCCATGCTGCCAATTTTTGTCTTGTTTTCATTTATGTTGAGCCGTAACAGTGGCAATGCTTCTGGCAAATCTGTAAGTGTGACCTGAGCCCTAGAAAAGGAAAAAGGAAAGGAAAAGGTTGGTGGTACCTAATAACATCAGTGTGATTCAAATTTGTAGGATTATTGTAACTTACCCTAAGGTAGCAGCTGTCAGTCCAACAACTCCAAGACCTGATCCAAGTTCTAATACTTTTATGCCACTTAAGAAATCAGGTTTATGCTGACACATTGTTTCAAGATACTTCGCCAACACCAAAGAAGCATCCCAAACAACACAGTTTACATCACCTTCCATTTTTTGATAGATTTTCAATGTTTTCAAACATATCTCAATATCTATTTCCCTGGGAAACAAATCGTTGGCTTGGAAACTCGATCTTCTGTGTGACATCTTTCCCAAATTTTTCCTAAATTTTACAAAATAGCCAATTCGATGCTCATAAAAATAACCAAAATTTTGTAAACATTAGAGTAAAATGCGGGATTTGGAAGTTCTCAAAATATAAGGAAATTTGTTGTTGTCTCTTCTTCTCTACTACTACTTGTCAATGAAAAGTGAAACAGACACAGTTTTAACAGAAGCTTTTTAAATTATAAGGATATTTCAGTAATCAATACCGTAAATATGTCAATGTCAAAACTATTCGTTCAGAAATACACAGCAGAAATACATGGAGGAATACCAATCGTTGCATTGAGATTTCACACATTTTCCATAGACACAGATGAGCTTCTAATTATTTCGTATAGCAAGACTGTGATCATATGACAGTCGATCATCTATTTTCGAACAAAATGGCTGTGACAATGGCTCTTTTTTGGATAACTCTTGTTTTATCAGTAATTGGTAAGTATTTACACGTTTTGAACTAGTATTTACGTTGTTTAGTTGTTCGTTAACGTATTTATATATATTTTAAGGCTCCAATGCCTCGGGGGAATTGGCTGTCTTGCACAGCCCGAAATCCCTGAAGTTCTCAGGATCTAGCAAGACCCTTGAGAGTGGCCTGAAAGAGGTTTTCTCCGCTTCCCTTGGACTGTCCGTGGAAGAGGTACAAACAATTTTAATGATATTAATACTTGCAATGTTTCTTTGTTAGTTACCATCATATAAAACCAATAATTCACTTGCAGAACTCTGACTGGGATGGGCTTTCAATTGTAGACCCATTCAACACCCCTGAGGCTGCAGTAGAGGTCTACATTGATGGAGTTTCCAGCCTTGGAAATGATGTAAGTTTATTTCATTCAATAAACATGATCATTATCCCTTTCAGCACGACAGAACAAAAAGTGAAAACTTGAAAAAACTTGTATTTATATGTAACCCATAGCAATCAAAGTCCCCAACAAAAATAGTAAAAAAAATCCCCCCCCTCTAGTTTCCCCCCAATAGACATCGCACGTACGTGCGTTCCAGGTTCTACTCAGCTAACGCAGGATCGTGCATTCCATAATAAATCACACAAAGTTTGTTTAATTATAAGTACTTTATTTATTATAGCCCTATTTATCAGTCTCATCAACATAAGTATTAATCTCGCATATTAATTACATTTTCATGACAAGATTTTTTTAAAATATCTCATCAATATCATTTTCGATATTCTTAGACTTAAAAACAGAATTACTTCGAGTAACATAATTATGACACCTTTATTGAACAATAACATTAATCAAAAACAAACAAAGATATTTCCTACCATTTTTAATGAAACAAATCAGTCTTCTTAGTAACAATATTAATCAAATAGAAAATTTGGTGGTATGACATGCTAGGAAGCAATTTTTATTCCTAACAAGGCACAAATGAACGTTGCATTTTGTGCAACGGATAGTAGTGGAAGACGTGCAGTTCTCAAACCTACATTTCTACCACTTGTGAGATCAGGAAATGGTTAAATTTGTCCAATCGTTTATCTGACGATGGAACCACAGCTGGTCTATATCTTTTAGTTGATGGTTCAGAAATAGGAGCTTCATCTTCTAAAACTTGATCAGCCTGAGGAACCGAAGCAATCAGAGCATCAGCAAGGTCCAATCTGAACCACAGCAAGTCCTTAGCCTTAATTTCTTTACCTCACCAGCTGTTACTCTTGGTGGAAAATCATGACATTTGTTTTCAAAGTTAGTTGCGCGCCAAATTCTGCGTCTTTCTTGCATTGGTAGACCACTGGTAGAGGCTGCTGGCTGGTTTCTAGGCTCTGTTACATTTAATTGCCGCAGTTGTGCTAAGGGGACTCCCATTTCTTCATCAGACTCATTCCCTTCACCGTTGTGTGGACTATCTGCATCATTTTCCAGAAACAGAAAAGCTTCGCTTAGTTATTCCTCGTCCGATTCCTCCTCCAAGTCAGATGTGCACCCATTTCCGATCAGTTGTTCCACCAGATTCTCGTTTAGAGCACAACCTGTTGAAAAATATAACATTTTAGTATTATTTCAATGTTACCTAAAAGCACAACATAAAACGACAACGCACGAACGTGCGCTCGCAACTAAATGGCTCTTTTTATAAGAAAATGTTGATAAATACTGTAATATTTTTTTGTTTTATATTTAAGGGATATATAAACAAATGAAATAAATACGATTCATAACATAAATATCACATTAAATATAGAAACAAAACACTCACGTCTACCTCGGCCGTCAACAAACATGACTCCTGTCTTGCACAAGTCCTGACGCGTCACTAGCAAGTATTTCCCCCCGCGCGTATGTTCTAACGGTTAGAATAGGTAATGCATAAACGATCGAGACCGTTTCGGCGCAGCAAAATCAAAATCTGCGACCTCTAGAATTTTTTGAGTGTCAACGCAAGTTTAGTACAATCCGTGCTGAAAGGGTTATGATGTCTAAATGTATATCAAGTTATAATAATTTAAAAATCCTTACAGGCTGGGTTGAAGTCAAAAGTATACCCACTTACAGTTGACGAGTATGAGCCTGACACATTTGAAGCCGTGAAACACAGGATCAACCAGAGATTTACCAATGGTGGCAACAAACTTGTCAAGATTGACCTTTCAGACACTGATCAGGTGATTATCATTAACAATTTAAGTGTAATAAAATAATATTCTAATATGAGCTAATATAAAATTGTAATGATTTATCTTTCAGTTAACATCCAGGGCTGACATATTTGGAGAAATCACTCCACCAAAGGTTACAAAAGTATCTTTGCAACACTTGAAATACTCTGTTGAAGAAGACTACCAGTTCCTTACTGAATTGGAGGCTTTAAAAACTATTGCCAACCAGGTAAGATTGTGTACTAATATTTGACATTATCTATTAGATATCTATAACAGTGAAAGGTTACTGATTGACTGACTCACTCATCACAAAATCTCAGAAACTACAAATTTTTCATGGAGGTTCCTTTTAGAACGTAGGTGCTCACTAACAACGGATTTTACGAAACCACCCCTAAGGGGGTAAAACGGGATCCACACGTAAACATTTATGACTAATACTATGAAGACGTGGGCGGCCGCTAGTTCTTTAATTTTTACTAAGTTTAAGTATAACAATGATTTATATTAAATAATTTCAGGTTCGGTCGTTGAGCCCCGACAACATTGTTGACTTCTACAACTTCAGATTCCGTTCCCTCCATGCTTTATCTGACTACCATGGACCTAACTCTCTGCAAGCTAAGGAGGCTAAGAAGCTTTTGGGTATGTATTAAAATTCCTAGCAATAAGCTATAGTTCAAAAAAGTTAATAAATATAAGATTTTAAACTTTTGCATTCCATTTCAACTAAAAAAGAGAAATACGGGTCTATAGTAGGTGTTGCTCCCGAAACCACAGAATATTAATAAGTACTACGTACAGAAGTTTTACTTCGCGAAGGTATTTAAAAAAATATATGCTCAATGTCATTAACAATATGGTGTAATTTAGCCTGTCTCAAGAGTCAAGCACCATTTTGTTGACAAACGTCAGTGATCGGCACTGCGCCGAAGCTATAGGGCTGACTTCGGTAAAATGATGTGACGTGAGGTGCCAAACTGCGGAAAATGGCAGAGGAAATACATTATTTAGCATAAATTATCATGAATAATATTAACTACTTATTTACCTCTCAGTGTCTTGAGGCAACTTAAAAAAGTACATTCTGTGTTTTTATTATTATTTAGGCAGTTAAATACTGCACAGTATTTAGTACCTACACCATTTTCTTTATTTTATTCCATCATACTCAAGAATACGCGTGCGTGAGTCAATGTTCGCTCGTATGTGAGGCCTTGTCAAATAGTATCCTGTAGGTGGGCCATCGTGCGTGTTTTGTTTTCGATGTAAACTCGCGGAGATGAACAGGCCTGCCGAAACATCAAGCCTTGAGTACATATGTAACATATCAACATATGTGACGCATTGAGACCTGTGTTTCTCTATTTAACCCTAACCAGGTCTAAAAAAAAGTAATTGGTTTTCAATCATATCTTCACAGCATAAAGTTCAAATAGATGTGGTCTCTGTGGATACCAGAGGCTGGTTATGGGTTAAGATAATAAATATTTATGAGAAAGTTACCATAAACTACAGATTTTAGTGAAATTGTGGTATAGATAAATATAAAATATCTAAAATTTATTTCAGGTGATGTGCTGGAAGATTTGAGCAATGCCTTTGTGAAGGCATACGATGGATCGGTACTGGTAACTGCTGTGACCACAGATGTCATTCACAGCCGCCGTGTTACCCGCTCAGTTAGCAATGAAGGAAAATTGAAAGATGTAAGTTTTTTGTAAAATTAATAGCTGTGCAATAGTATTACCATTTTTTTCTTCTCTGTTTATAATGTTGAATCTTCTTGCAGACTCAGAGCTTCAGCAGCGACAAATACACTTCAGATTACTCCGCCATTTTCAACATCATCCTGTGGTTCGGAGTTGTTTTCTCCTTCACTCTGATCGCCATTGTCTATGCTATCATGGATATGGACCCTGGCAGGGACTCCATTATCTACCGTATGACAAGCACGAGGATGAAGAAAGACAACTAAATTAATTAGTTTGTGAAGCTCACACAGAACTTTTATGTGTTCTGATCACACTTGTGAATATGATCCTGAAATGAACACCTAGGAGATTTTACTGTAAGCAGTAATTAACTTGTCTTTAAAACATTGTTTTATTCATATTAGAGTCACAGCCACAATGTTTGAATAGACACTGTAAAAATAATTAGTTGTAATGTGAGTTGTTGAAATGTATGAGCAGTTTATATTTATTTGCAGTTATTGTACATAAGTGTTACTAAGTTTACTGGATAGTTTACGTAATGGAGTACAATACGACCTTCTGTAAAATATTATTATGTAGTGTTGCAAGTGATGTGTTAGTATGGATTAAATCGATATAAAAATAATAATCAATGTTTATGTGCAACCCTACTCATTGACTTACGGCTTTTAATGTATTTCAGTATTATGTACTGTTTTAATTACTGTTGGAATTAATGTTCAGAAATAATTCAGATAAGCAAATAAATCTAATAAACATTCCCACTGTAATATTAGTTCTTTATTTACATCATCATCATGACCTTAATATATTTTTTTTGTACCTGGTTTTTGAATTTCCTTTAGCTAAATGAATATTTTTAATTTATTAATTGTTACAAAACATTACTTGACATTAAAATTTATTCTTGTGGACGGGATATTTATTTAGTTGTAGTTTTTCAGTAAAATGCGTTTTAGTAAATACAATTTTTATTAAAACCAATATGGCAATTTTAATGGTTAAATACACATACTTTTAGTTACTAAATTATTCCATTATTAAACTAATTAAAGTATTCATTAACAAAAAAAATATAATTAGTTCATAAAATAAAGTACTACAAAACGGGCGCTAAAAATTGTCAACCACAGATCAAACCAGTTTTGTTACATCTCAGTAATTTAAAACAATACAGAATGCTTAGGTTTCAATTAAGCTTTAAACGTCGTTTCGTAATACGGGCCCATCTTATTCCGTTTATGCACAAATCTAAACAATAATGTATATCAATAGTATTTTTTAGTTTTCCTTATAGCGTAGGCACTTCAACTTTTAATACATATCGCTATTAAGTCCGAGCTTGCGGCGGCAATAGCATTTTTTATATCTAGGCACTTGAGGCGCATTATTATTTTAAGAAATACACTTACAGCTAGATTTAAAATTGTGTCATTTTAACATTAAACATAAATGTATATTATAAAAGTTAGAAATGTAATATATGGAATTATAATTCATATTCTTTGATTTATAAATATAGGTTTGTATAAAAAGGCAGATCATTTAACTTGACAGTTGGCTTTTTTCCTAAATATTGTCAACTTGGATCAGTGCAGTGCACACATTGATGTCCTTTGCAAGGATTCTAGGCACCGGGAAAGCACTGCTAGCACTAAGGCACTTTTATCGTGCAACGTTGCTAAAGTATATTTACTCAGCGAGCGAGCCGCGCCCACTGCCATTTAATTTGGCAGTTCTGCACGCTATGTTGGTTACTTTTAGTTAGTCATACAAGTCCTATACTAATTTTCTCGCGGCCGAGTTCCATAATTTTTCCTCCATAAGTCACTACGCATACAGTGCATACAGGGACGTTATAGGTTTTTTTTTGTTTTCGGGCAGTTATCGGTTATTTAACGCGCGGATCTTTTAACTTTTTTTGACACGGAGAAAAAGAAAATACAATCGTTCACAACCAGCCAGTTAGTTCCGTTTGCGTTACGCTCGTAGAAGCGGCGGCAGGCGGGCCACTCGTCGTACTCGTAGAACTTGACGCACTGCGACGCAACGCTTACACTACGGCACTTTAGGCGACTATAGGGTTGTGACGTTCTACATAATAACTGAATGCGCGGCGGAGTTTAGTTTTTTTTGACGTGGAGTAAATAACCTAACCAGCCAGTTAGTTGCGTTTTAGTGTGTAGTTATGCGCACGGCGCAGACGGCGACGTAGTTCGGAAGGCAGACGCTCGTAGCAGCGGCGGCAGGCGGGCCGCTCGTCGTACTCTTAGAACTTGCCAACGCTACGTAACGCACTTCTAGCACTTAGGCGACTAAGGGATGTGACGTTCTTTAGATAAACTGTTATTAATGCGTGGATGTTTTTTTTTTTTTGACGCCGGTGAAATAGACAACCGCGTGTAGTTATGCGCACGGCGCAGTTCGGAAGGCAGGCGCTCGTAGCAGCGGCGGCAGGCGGGCCGCTCGTCGTACTCGTAGAACTTGACGCTACGACGCACCGCTGGCACTACGGCACTTTAGGCGACTATAGGGTTGCGACGTTCTACATAATAACAGTGAATGCGGCGGAGTTTAGTTTTTTTTTGACGTGGAGTAAATAACCAGCCAGCCACTCCAGCCAGTTAGTTGCGTTTTAGTGTATAGTTATGCGCGCGGCGCAGACGGCGGCGTAATTCGGAAGGCAGACGCTCGTAGCAGCGGCGGCAGGCGGGCCGCTCGTCGTACTCGTAGAACTTGACGCACTGCGACGCAACGCTTACACTACGGCACTAGTTAGGCGGCTATAGGGCTGTGACGTTTTAATGCAAGATTAGTTTTTTTTTGACGCGGAACAATAGACAATCGTCTAATTGCGTTTTAGCGTGTAGTTATGCGCGCGGCGCAAACGGCGGCGTAATTCGGAAGGCAGACGCTCGTAGCAGCGGCGGCAAGCGGGCCGCTCGTCGTACTCGTAGAACTTGCTGCGCGTGCTGAGAGGCGCGTCGCAGACCGCGCACGCGAAGTGGTGCACGCACCACGCCTTGTTCAACGCCGTGAATACTGTAGAAAAAGTTTAGATTATGAAACGTGACAAATATAGATGACTTACACTAAACTGTCCTACCAAACAGTTAGACAAAGTGCAATTATAATCGCAAACCAGTCGAAGTGGTCGAAAAGCCCCTTTTTTGTATGGAGTTTTGACGGATTCGATTTTCGATTCGATCAAAAAGTGCGTTTTGTCTAGGGGGGCAGGACCACACTCTTCTGTGGATGTCGTAAGAGGGGGAAAAAGGGAAAATATTTTTTTATGCGAACTTTAGGCCTCTTCTATCAATCTGGCTATAATCAACCAAATCTCTCCTTTTGCCTCTGGTAGGTAAATCAGAGGGCCGTCTTGCAGTAATGATGACACAACAAATAAATAACGTTACAGGTTTTTTTTTTCACATTCAGATCGGGAAGACTTCTGTGGGTCTAGACAAAGTGCACATTATAATCGCAAACCAGTCGAAAGGCCTTTTTTATATGGACTTATGACGGATTCGATTTTCGATTCGATCAAAAAGTGCAATTTGTCTAGGGGGGCTGGTGTTGGCCCCCCTAAGGTCATAAAACTAAAATGATTTTCCTTTGATAAACCGGTAATTAATTTACAAAAGCGAACTTACCATCACCAGCAATGACTTGGTTGCAGACATAGCACAGGTTCCCGAAGAGCTGGTGGTAGTGCTGCTCGCAGTAGGCCAGCCCTTTCTTCTCGTAGTGGCGGTGGCCGTGGAAAGGCTTCTCGCACTTGGCGCAAACGAAGTGCTGGAAACATTACACAGGCATATTAGTTGCTTAATTGACTTGGCTAGTAGATGGCGCTGTGTGAAATTGTCCAAAGATATTTAAATATTTAGAGTAATAATTACTAATTGGTATAGTTGAGCTATTACTATAATCACAGAATAATAATAAGTAAATGACGAATTTCTGAACGGCTTGTATGAATGTTGAGTCATAATCACTTATCAATGTTTAGACACTGACTGGCTTCTAACTGAACGAACACACATTTTTATTGAATTACGACATTCATGTTTTACACCACGTATTGTTGACGTTGATCGAGACAAAAATCGATCGGTTGTAACATTTTCGCTTCGTGTCCTAGGCACGAGTAGACTACCCATTGTTTTTATAATAATATTATTTATTTTATTTAAAAAAAATCACCAACATGATTACACCACAGACTAGATATGAACAATGAAATGTAATGTTATTTTCTAGTTGGATCTCTCTAAAAGTTATGTTAATTAATTTATTTGAATATTTAGTTCACTCACCTCAACATGCCAATGCTTGCCAAGGGCAGTTACGATTCTCTCCTCGATGGGGCGGCGGCAAGCGCCGCAGATCGGTATACCCATCTTGTCGTGGCAGCGGAGGCAGAATAGATTGTTCTGGAACGGACAACATTATTAGTACGGGATCGGACTTTCGATACTTTACCCACCCACGTGTTGTTGCATGTTAAACTTTATCGACAAAAAATCCAAAACAAGAGATGTTGCGCCCTTCGCCACTCATAATGGGACCCTATCATAATATTAATTTCTTGTCGAGTTCTTATTGAAACTCATACACGAAAGAGACCTTGCTTTTAAGGTAATCTTCGTGCCTTGGAAATGAAGATGAGGGTAGTTGCAAACCGAACGTGACGCACGCAAGGTCGAGCTCGACGCCGCACGTGAAGTGGTACACTTGCCGCGGCGCTTCATGACGTCACTGTGACGTCAGCCTGCAAGGCTCAGCACTCACCACGTCGTTGGCAGCGTACCCGGGGCGGTGCTTGACCTCGCGCGCGGTGTGGTCGAGCTCGACGCCGCACGTGGCGCACGTGAAGTGGTACCCGTGATACACCTCGCCTCGGTAGCGCAGCGGCTCGCCGTCGATCACGCCACTGTTAGAAAGAAAGAGAGAGAATGTGTGAGAGAATCTGACTAATCACTGTTCAAGATCAAATCGTCTATCTGTCCTGTTCCAAAAAGTCCCACAAATTTTCCCAAAAATTAGCTTTATACGAACTTACGGTATTCTTAGTATATTGCGCCTAAGGCGATTGTTCCTTTCGCTGTACAGAATAGTTTAATTGATATAAAGTTAAGTTAGCACGCATAAAATGCATAAAAACTAAAAAGTTAAATTTTATTTATGTTTTTGGTCAGTTGCTTTAATAAGTCAAATATTGTTTCTTCATACATACTTCATCAAAGAGAATACATAATCATAATCGCTGTTACTTATAATAATTCATTTTTCAGATAAGTGGTTCTATTTTAGGAAAAAATAGGTTTATTTAGAATCTAAGAAAAAAATAATAAAATTGTAAAAGAATTATAAAAAAAAAAAAAAAACAAATTCCACTACTGGCAGTAAAGAGACGTAGGTACCTCAAAATATCCCTAAAGATCAGTAAGACAAACGCGCGTCAGTTCCATGTTGCACTCCTCGCAGCTAGAGCAATATCTTTCGGTAACTACACTAGCTAATGATAACACGAGTTGCCTTAGTATAAGTTGTGTAGAAGTGGTATGGTAAAAGACTGCTTTTAAAAGAGCTTTATACAGCTCTTAACATACTTATTACCTCAGAAAGGGATCAACACCGTATCGCCTTTCGCGAGCTGTCATCGCCTTTCACGCGCTGTCTGTGTTACGGTGGGTGCAGGTGCGGATAAGTGTGAGTTGCAGTATGGAGTTTCATACAAAGAATACTGACCGCTTCTAGTTGATACGGTTACGATCCCTTACCGGGTAGATAAATCTGCGACGTTCTTAGAAGCGCTATTTAAAAGGCTATTTTGGATACTCACTGGCACTTATGGCACATGTAGTTCTGCAGGCCGTCGGTCTTGATGCGCGCGTTGCAGCCGTGGCACAGAGCACGACCGCCATGCTTGATGAAGCCGGCGTCTGCTAGTTCCACATTGCACTCCTCGCAACGGAAGCAGGCAGGGTGCCAGTTAGCGTTCATCGCTTTGATCACGCGACCGATGATGAACTCGCCTAGTAAAAGTACTTGGTTAGACTGTTTGTTTGCTTCAATTCAACTGCTGGACAAAGGTCTTTCTAGGATAAATGCTTGGTTAGATCTTTTGTTTGCTTGAATACAACTGCTGGATAAAGGCCTTTCTCAAAGATTTCTACTACAAACAGTCTTATGCTGTCCACCATCCAGATGATTCACCTGACCAGCTTGCTGATTCACTATACTCATTACTCGTAGAACCGACGTCATAACCTTTAGCTAACTACTAGTCAGTCGGTCTTAGATACAGTAACTTATCATGTTACTGAGTCGAATTCACATATGACAGTCTAATCATAAACTGTTATGTAAAAAAAACTGTGCTAACACTAAAACCAAACATTTTCCCCCTTCTAATAAAAAGTTACACAGTTGTTAAACACTGTTTTAAAATGACATTTCCATACTAAACGTCACTTTAAAACACTGTTCAACGAGCGTGTAAGTTTTATTAGTAAGGGGGTTTATGTTTATCAAATATCAATTTTTTACATACCACATTTTCCGCAGCATGGAGCAAATAGCACCTGGAAATCACGTTCACAGTACTTGCGGCCTTCGAACTCGTAAAAAATACCCTCTGGGAACACTCTGAAGCATTGGGCGCATCTGTATTCATAACAAAAACATTATTTTGTATTAAAAGCATCTCATCAAATACATAGGCAAGTAGTGAAGCTGTTAATAATGTTCAAAAATGAACAATTTAATCATGACACTATCATGTTAATTACGTATACAAAATTGAGTGATATACTTACACAAAACAGTTGGTATGCCAGAGTTCTCCATTGGAGTTGACGATCTTTTTATTGGTCTCAAAACCTTCACCACAGCGGGTGCAAAACATATTGTCAAGGGACATGGTTGCAATGCTGAAATAAAAAAAAAACACTATTGTTTCTTTCTACACAAAAATTTGAATCACAGGTCAGTTTAGTATTAATAGTGATGATGTAGTTGAGTGAATTTTAAGGAAAATGAATTTTACCTGTTATTGTTACAAAGCCTACTGAATCTGTTTGCTATCTGAATAAGCTTGTTAGTTATTACTTTGAATGTATTAAATTAGGTAAAACAAATCTCATTAAACATTGAAAATACACAATAGAGATAAGCAAAAAAAGATCTAATTTGCTTAAAAACAAGCATTGTAAATGTGGGAAGTTGACTTATAAACAATTTTCAAGGCTGAAACCTGCTATTGTAATACTTTAATATCAATAAAATTTACTATCATAGTAGTCTATAAGTAGTTTTGTATTGTTCAAAACATTAAGTATGTTGAAATCAATGTCAAGGATTGATTTTTAGGAGGTATTGAAAACATAAGTAGTATTTTATGATGTTAAACCTTGAGTCTATGCAGTTTTATAAATCAATCTCATCTTTAACTATTAGTTATTTCACAGTTTCTGCATTTTAATAGAGTACATAACATAATGTAGTATATCAAAGATAAATACAAGGACACAAGTAATATACCTAATCAAAAAGCAAATACATCAACATTATCAGAAGATTGATAGAATCAAAACAGTAAAGTAAATAAAGGTCAGTAGTAAATATTTAAAGCCAGATAAATATTGTCAGTTGGCATTGTGGGCAATGGAAATGTGTAGGTGCTAATGGGCGATCTTTGTAAGTATTTAGGTTAGCCACTCCCTCACTACCAGATGTTTCTTACCCTGGCATTTTCACTGTCTTATAAAAACTATTTTACAATAACTCGAACACCAATAGCTTTTCTGTCAAAAAGAAGAATATTCTGAGTCAATGAAGGAATCCAAGATCTTATGGAGCGCCCAATGATGTAATGCTAACCAAAATAGAACGAGTTCACCATGGAAGTTTATGAGTAATCGGGCTTAGGACTTACCGTGATCACTGTGGATTTGTAGATATGTGTAGCACTGAAGTTTAGCACTTATAGGAATATCGGTGACACGATAAATAGCTGTGTAACCAATGTATAATTTAATTATGATTATAAATCAAAAATAAATACACAACAAAAAAATCAAAGAAACAAGATGAGACGAGACTGACAGCAGACTGACAAGTATGACAGATTGTGATGTGGTGTTGGTTGACATTGACAGACTTGACAGACATGTGACACCGACAGACTGTGACGGTCTCGAAGATGTTATAAAAAGATAAACACTCTTTGTTTCACAACAACTGTAACCATACAAAAAGGCGGTTTTAAGGCGGACTAGACTAGAACTACTAGAAGCGATCTTGTCCCTTGTCCAGACAAAACAAGGATTGTGGCGTAATTTCATTTTAGATAGTTGTTACAAAATCATACTATAACGTATAGACGTTTCGGCCAATGATCCTGAAAAATGCCTTCTTCTGCCTTCATTTACAGTCGGTTTACACTCACTGGAAAGCATTGGCGCATTGGAGTTGGGTCTAGAGATGGGTTTCCACCCGGGTAAAAACCCACATGAGGGTAAAAACCCAATAAAAACCCGTTTCATTCCACCCGTGGGTGTTTACACCGGGTGAAAACAAATAATTTTATAATTATTTCAATTGGTATCTTTTCTTTATTTTTATTGAATTTTTCTCATTTAAGTTTATTGATTAATAAGTAATAAGGCAAATTTAACACTAATATGCATTTATATCGTGGCCAAATCGTAAAATTGAACACGTTATGATGATGTGACCAATTATTTTATAAAATGGTGTTATTTCAAGAATCGTTGAACCGATTTAGAAGAAATTTAGTAGGAACACAATAATTTGTGATCATGGCAAGGACATGGAGGGGGGGGGGAGGATGCCAAAGATGCCAAACTCTCTCTTTGATGACATTACGGTATAAAGTTACAAATAACAACACCAACTACAAAGTACTTCTGCTTAAAAACTTGAAATCGAACCGCCCTTCCGCCGCTGTAAGCATTGTAACGTTTTTTAAGACCTCCTCTCCCCCCAGATTGCATTACGTAACACTAGAACGCCCCCTTAGCAACAAATACCACTTCTCAGTTTTAAAAAACTCTATTTTTGTTTTCACCCACCAGAATGGGTGATAATGGGTAAAAACCGGGTTTTTACCCAAATCACCCAGTTTTAACCCAATCGGGTGAAATGGGTTTTTACCCACTACCCATCTCTAGTTGGGTCCGGTCTGCGAATTACGATTTTAAAAAAAATAATGTGTCAAAAACGTCAGGCAAACTTGTCACTGTCACAATCAGAAAATAAATAAAAATCTAACCTAAAAATTCAAATTGAATTGTAAATACATATTTAAGAATGTAAACTACTGTATAGGTGTTACTTTTAGTACATTTGTAATAAGATATTAAAAATGTCTAACATAGTTCAATATGTTTTACTTCGAAGTGATCTCCTAAAGGAGCTGGGTTGGTCCATTGGAGCCTTGGTGGCACAGGCCTGCCATGCATCAACAGCTGTGCTGCATTTACATAGGGAAGATGAATGTACTATTCAGTATTTGAACGATTTAGATAATATGCATAAAGTGGTCTTGGAAGTAAGTTTCTATCTAGAGACCCTAAGCTCTTCCTTTAGATGCTTTTTTGAAATTTACTAACAGATGTTCAATATGACTATAAAAATATAACAACTGTTTACTTTTCTTTTCAGGTCCCTAATGAGGAATCACTGAAGAAAGTAGCTGCTAAGTTAGAAGAAAACTCTATTGCACATAAACTGTGGATTGAGCAGCCTGAGAATATTCCTACATGCTTAGCAATCAAACCCTATCCTAAGGAAGAGCTAAAAAAATATGTAGGGAAATTTAAATTGTACAAAGCTACAATGGAAAGCATTAAAGGATAGTAAATTATTATGTTCACATGTTTCTTTTCAATTAGATTAGCTCCTGTTTATCCAGTCATCTCCTTGATTTTTCATCTTCTGTTTGACCTAAAGTTTAACTGGTAGAGAATGCCACACGGCATTACGTTCGCCTTTTGTAAATTAATTAATCCTCAATCAGGCCAATCAAATCAAGCCAATTTTAAACTCTGGGAGATAAACAAGCACCAATTTCGTTGTGTACGCTCAGGTACGGATTGCAAGCAGACAGATTCTCTTTTAACCGAAAAAACAGTATGAAAGATTTTATAAGTAATCCACAGTATAAAGGCGCGCGCACGGGTGATTTTTTTGTCGCCGTGGCAGATTATCCGAGCTAATATAAATCTGTTTCTTTTACACCTTTTTAAAGAGAAAAAGAGAGACACCTGTCACGATGACAAAAGTAGCCAGTGCGCGCGCGCCGTTAGAAATCGAACCTGGAACCGAATGCATGGCTTTAACCAATAGAACGCGTACCTACCTATCGCGCACTCACTTAGCACAAAATAGGTGTTATTTCGCAGTTTCGTGAGTTCGTAGCCGACACCATAAAGCTGATACAGCAGCAGCTGAGCAGCAGACGGCGTGTCGTCGCGAGTCGCGCGCGACACTATACTGGTTTCTGGTAAGTAATCTATGAAATATCTAGCAACAGATGCCATTCAGACATCTTGTATATGTACTACGTCTAAGGTGTACTATTTGCGAATCCTTTAAACGCATTCGGTTTCAGGTTCGATTTCTGATACAGACGTGGAATGAACTTTCTTAGCAACTCGTGACCTCTTCTGGAGAAACTGTGGTCCGGTTTTTGAACTTAATTGGTATTTATCGTCACTTACATAATAACTTTTATATTTAACAGTGAGTCCTTAAGAATTCTTCGTTACGAATCATGACAAACAAGGAATTAATCGCGCAATCTAAATTTTAGACTTCACTAGTTAACTAGGTACTTATATTTAAGTTGGTATTGCTTTGTAATTATGAATTAACTACTTACTTTGCCTAGACCTTCTTTCGCTAGCTCAAAACAGGTTTACCTAACCATACTGTAATATACACTCAACATCAAATAAACCGCACCTTCCGCGACGCGAACTTTAAAGATTTTCTTCTGACACAATTATGGTACCCCAACAATATTGGTGTTATTTGAAAGCCCAATAAATATCCTTAAAGAAAAATACATTATTTTCATTTCTAAATAAATGATTAACATATACCATAAATGTGACTTGAAAATAGACCTCACTTTGGGCTCACCTCTGGGATTAATGAGACCAATTTTTATGGTTATAAAACCAAATAAAGATCTCACGTGTCCTCTTTAACAGATGGATAGCGATTAATCCCAACTTAACAGTTTTATAGTCATAAAAAATGGCTATAGCGTAACTACCTATTTTTTGAAGAAGTGACTCTGGATCCTTGTAAAGACACATTTTTGGGGTAAAAACCTTTCCTTTAATGAAATGAAGTTTAGAACTAGGCTTTCAAATGGTACCAACGTTGGTGGGAAGTGGGGATGCATACGTTTGATAAGTGCTTGTCGCGGGAGGTGCGATTTATTTGATGCCGAGTGTAGTTTGTTACGCAAATAGAAAACGATATTTTCTTACTCAATTCGACTTTTACGGAAGGTCACTGTTATTAGACATTATGATCAATCTTAGCATAAAGTTTGGCAATCTTTTAATATCCGATAGGTATGCATAATGAAATAATTTTATTAAAATAGATAGGCAGCCTTAAAAGTTCATTCACCTCAGAAGACAGCTAACCTTCAGAGTGTATTTTATAGTACTTAGTTATTTGTTTTATTTTTGTTATTTTGGTTGTAAATGTTATAATGTATAATGTCTTATAGTTGTGAATAAAAAAAAATAGTAACTATTTGCTTTATTTTCAAGTCTAAAGTTCAAGTCTAATATTTAAAAAATAATTCATACTTCAAGAAATCTAAAGAGGATAGTCTGAGGATAATAATGCAATGGTAGAAAATATTACACTCGCGAGCAAAAACATGGAATCACCCTATTTGTTTCGAGCGATCATAACAACTAAATAACTAATAGATATAAATAAAAATGGTACCATTTTAAAGGCAATATTATAAACTTTTAATTGATACCCATACTTAGATACTTAAATAGTCTTCAGTTCTTAAGATTGCTCCGAACAAAAGAGATGGGGGTGATTCCATCCATATTTTTGCACGTAAGTGTATACTAGAGTATTTAATGCCTTAAGTGTAATAAATAATGTAGAGTTAATTCTACAGTTAGCGCCAAAATATTTGTTGGAGTTGAGAAACGATTCATTGCCCGTGTATCTCAAAAATTAATACTTATTAAAATTCTACGCATGGAGTCGTGGCAGGTATACTCGTACAACTCCAATTTTTACTGGACTGCATGGTCCGAATACATAAACTTTCTATGCGACCTTGGTTTATCGTTCTTAAATATTGCAACAATGTCCGACCAGTTATACAAATAAACAAATTCACTACTATGTGTTCATAATCGTGACGCCCCCCACTACATGCGTAGCATTTTAAAATTCATTCCTTTTCTTTTTCTTATTTTTGTTTGCTCAGAATATTTTGAAAGTTCGGTCCGATTACGCGTTAACTGACGGTGCAATCAAAGTTATCCACGATGGGTACCATAGCTACGGAAAGACTGGACTTGGTAGTGCTTGGTGCAACAGGATTCACGGGAAAACATACGGTGAAGAATTTGGTGAAAATAATAAAAGCAAACAATTACAACTTCAGTTGGGGAATCTCGGGGCGGTCGAAGGAGAAAATTCAAAATTTGCTGACTGATCTGGAGGAAATAGGTTAGTGTCTATCGCTTATTTTTCTACTCGGTTTCGTTGTTTTTGTGTTCCGGCACAGAATAAACACTAATAGTACCAAGGCTCCGGTCCGGCAGATAGAAGTAAGATAGCTATTAGCTATCGATATACAGGATGGAATTTTATAATGCCACCGGGAGGGAAAGTAGGTACTCTTATTACTTTAGATTGAAAATTTTACTCAAAGAAAACATTCCTTTATTTTTAAATAGAAATAAGTAGAACTGCATTTAAAGATTTCCAAAAATTTCCTTGCCACACCCGGGAATCGAACCAACTAAAATCTGTAAAAAATCGATCGTTATGGTTAAGGATTAAATATCTGCAACACACTTGATAAATGAAATGAAAGGAAAACCATGAAATTTTAAATTATTTTAATTAAGTAAATTTACAGAAAATTTCGTGGTGAATTTTCGAAAATTTTACGGAAATCTTTGAATGTACCTAGTTCTCTTTCTTTAAAAAATAAAAGAAATAGTTATCTTTGAGTAATTTCCCTCCAGGTGGAATTCCAAGATTTTGGAGAATTCGAACCTTCGGCTTGATTATTATTATCGTCATGGATTTACTTAACGCGTAAAACAACATAACAAATATTTCTGTAGATAACCATTTGTTTTGCAGTTTTAAAATTAGTTACTTACTATTTTAGTTAAAGTTAGGAAGGCCATAATCTTCCTTGTTTTGAGAGTGAAATTTATAACAATTTATTGATACTTCTAGAGTTTAATTAAATAGAGTTGATCTTGTTTTTAGAATAGAAAGGACAAAAACAGCTAAAAATTCAATCAAGTTCTTATAAACAGACTCTTACGAAACCGTAGAAAGTGCAGTGAACTTGTTATGATGGTCTACTTAAATGGAAATGTTTAAATATAAAATACGTAATTAAGTTTTTTTAGTGAATCCTCCTAATAATCGCTAAAATCAAGTGGCAGTGGGCGGGGCACATAGCTCGAAGAGCTGATGGCCGCTGGGGCAGGAAAGTTCTTGAGTGGCGACCACGAGCTGGAAGACGTAGCGTGGGCAGGCCTCCCACTAGGTGGACCGACGATCTGGTGATGGTCGCGGGAGGTACCTGGATGCAAGCGGCGCAGGACCGGTCTTTGTGGAAATCCTTGGGAGAGGCCTTTGTCCAGCAGTGGACGTCTTTCGGCTGAAACGAACGAACGAACTAATAATAAAAATGCGAAAGTTTGGATGTCTGGATGAATGTATGTTTGTTACTCTTTCACGCAAAAACTACTGAACGGATTTTGATGAAACTTTACGGTATTATTGTTCATAGCCCAGAATATCATTAGGCTATATTTATGACGATCTGTGACAAAATAAATTTCACGCGAGTGAAACCGCGGCAGAAACAATTGCGACTTTAGTTCGTTTACGGATCTCCTCATTTCTGATTCGATCTCGTAAAGAAACATCGAGAATAGCCCTGTCCACAGCACGCTGTGCAACTTTGAGCTTCTGTTCTGTACAATATAAAACCTAATTTCTTTACAGGCGAGGAAAAAACAAAAATAACTGTAATAGAATGCGATATTAAGAGGGATGACATCAGGAACGTTACACGAAAGGCTAAGGTTCTCATCAACTGTACTGGACCCAACACGATTCTCAGCGAACCTATAGTGAAGGCGTGCGTGGACACCAAAACGCACTATGTTGATATTTCCGCGGAATTATATGTGAGTTTTTTTTAATTAAATGTATGTATCCCATAAAGTTCTGGCATGTTTGGATTTAGAGTTTTTGAAGAAGTAAGTATTAGCTACGTATGGTAGGGAAAAAACTGTCAGAAAGAATAAGAATCGAAACAATTATGAAATACTTCCCTACACAAAAACAAAAGATGTCATAGAAACAATAAAAAAGTTTAAGTGGAGGTGGTCAGGCCACACCATTAGAGGAAGCGAAAAATGGTCAAAACTAGTCATCAACTGGTAGATACACAGGGGACAAGAATAGGAAACGAGGTAGACCATTTAGACGGTGGATTGACATCAAAGCCATAGCAGGTGGCACATGATGAAGAATAGCCAATGATAGAGAGAAATGGCGGCAGTTGGAGGAGGCCTTTGTTAAGAGCTCAGATCATATTCTATGATCTGAGGTTAAGAGTGACATACAGACGTAGTCAAGCAAGTGTTCTGGTTCTGTGTAAAGTGTTATTGTAAAATGTACCTAACACTTTCTGAATAAAGGCTATTATTATTGTACCTACGTATTAGAATAGTCCTTGGAAAACTTGGATATAATATGTGACTAGAACTCTTGAGATACATAGTCTCATGTAAAATGCGAGGTCAAAGTTGAGTTTTGACTGGTTAAGTTAATTTAATTGTGAATATTCAGGCTCTAGACAAAATTGGGGGAGGCCTATGTTCAGCAGTGGACGTCCTGTGGCTGAAATGATGATGATGATGATGATGAGACAAAATTGTTCTGCATTTAATGTGTGCTCATCTTTTCGACGGCTATAACTTTGGAAAAGTGTGTCGGGTAGATATTAGATACCTATACATGTATAAGTGTTTAAAAAATATAAATAAAAAATAAAATGGATTGAAGTGCGTGTACACTATACGAGTAATTATGTCTCGATCTCAGATCATACTATTAGAGTAAGAGGCAAGAGCTAGTGAACGCCACACCAACGTCATTTTATAAAAGCTGAAAGTTTGTCAGCGTATGCTCCCAATATAGGATATATGTTGGTGAATTATGAAGTTTGGGTCATCGTGGCTTTGGGAGCTACCCTAAAAAAACTGTCTGGCAAAGAGTTGGAACTGTCAAAACTGTCTGGCTGTTGGGGAAAATACTTCTAATTATTGTCCAAATATTATACATAAAAATCAGATTTAATGGTATACTTTTATTTATTATGGAATGAATTAATTGATTTACCTACAGCATCTGCTTTTTTCATTTAGCTTGTATGATTCAATACAAAACCAATTTTCCAGCACATGCTCAACTTACACAGAACGTTCAATGAGAGCGCAGAAGAAGCTAACATCGTGGTGATTCCAGCTTGCGGGTTTGCAGTCATTCCTGCCCTGACGGGCTTGATGTATTTGGAACAACATTTTAAAGGTAACTAACTATTAAACAAACATGTAAAGTATCTATATAATTTGTGCCCGTGATTCTCAACATGTCTCACTCATCTCTACATTATGTAGAGAAGGCTTCTAGATTGTAATACATAGTATGAAAATGATAATTAAATGTACCTAAACTTACCTCTAAAAAAAATAAAAATTGTTTATTTCTGTAAATCATTTACAATAAAGTTACCGGGGTCTCCCAGAAAGTAATCGTAAGATACTTGTGTTGGGAGTACCTCGCTCTTCCACCTTAGTTACAAATTAGATTTACGTGATACTTAGATTAGACACGCTGTGCAACTTTGAGCTTCTGTTCTGTACAATATAAAACCTAATTTCTTTACAGGCGAGGAAAAAACAAAAATAACTGTAATAGAATGCGATATTAAGAGGGATGACATCAGGAACGTTACACGAAAGGCTAAGGTTCTCATCAACTGTACTGGACCCAACACGATTCTCAGCGAACCTATAGTGAAGGCGTGCGTGGACACCAAAACGCACTATGTTGATATTTCCGCGGAATTATATGTGAGTTTTTTTTAATTAAATGTATGTATCCCATAAAGTTCTGGCATGTTTGGATTTAGAGTTTTTGAAGAAGTAAGTATTAGCTACGTATGGTAGGGAAAAAACTGTCAGAAAGAATAAGAATCGAAACAATTATGAAATACTTCCCTACACAAAAACAAAAGATGTCATAGAAACAATAAAAAAGTTTAAGTGGAGGTGGTCAGGCCACACCATTAGAGGAAGCGAAAAATGGTCAAAACTAGTCATCAACTGGTAGATACACAGGGGACAAGAATAGGAAACGAGGTAGACCATTTAGACGGTGGATTGACATCAAAGCCATAGCAGGTGGCACATGATGAAGAATAGCCAATGATAGAGAGAAATGGCGGCAGTTGGAGGAGGCCTTTGTTAAGAGCTCAGATCATATTCTATGATCTGAGGTTAAGAGTGACATACAGACGTAGTCAAGCAAGTGTTCTGGCAAGCATTTAATGTGTGCTCATCTTTTCGACGGCTATAACTTTGGAAAAGTGTGTCGGGTAGATATTAGATACCTATACATGTATAAGTGTTTAAAAAATATAAATAAAAAATAAAATGGATTGAAGTGCGTGTACACTATACGAGTAATTATGTCTCGATCTCAGATCATACTATTAGAGTAAGAGGCAAGAGCTAGTGAACGCCACACCAACGTCATTTTATAAAAGCTGAAAGTTTGTCAGCGTATGCTCCCAATATAGGATATATGTTGGTGAATTATGAAGTTTGGGTCATCGTGGCTTTGGGAGCTACCCTAAAAAAACTGTCTGGCAAAGAGTTGGAACTGTCAAAACTGTCTGGCTGTTGGGGAAAATACTTCTAATTATTGTCCAAATATTATACATAAAAATCAGATTTAATGGTATACTTTTATTTATTATGGAATGAATTAATTGATTTACCTACAGCATCTGCTTTTTTCATTTAGCTTGTATGATTCAATACAAAACCAATTTTCCAGCACATGCTCAACTTACACAGAACGTTCAATGAGAGCGCAGAAGAAGCTAACATCGTGGTGATTCCAGCTTGCGGGTTTGCAGTCATTCCTGCCCTGACGGGCTTGATGTATTTGGAACAACATTTTAAAGGTAACTAACTATTAAACAAACATGTAAAGTATCTATATAATTTGTGCCCGTGATTCTCAACATGTCTCACTCATCTCTACATTATGTAGAGAAGGCTTCTAGATTGTAATACATAGTATGAAAATGATAATTAAATGTACCTAAACTTACCTCTAAAAAAAATAAAAATTGTTTATTTCTGTAAATCATTTACAATAAAGTTACCGGGGTCTCCCAGAAAGTAATCGTAAGATACTTGTGTTGGGAGTACCTCGCTCTTCCACCTTAGTTACAAATTAGATTTACGTGATACTTAGATTTGCTAGTAGTAATAACATTGTTAAGTACACAAGGTTACCTCTAATAGATAATATTTTCGTTTACTTATTTAAATAATGCTCCTTTCAAAATTTTAATTACAATGTTAATTAGCATAATGTATAGGTTAATTAACATAACAGAAATGTTGAATGTTTCAATATTTTTGTAACGTCTTTGCTTAGGTTTCAAATAAAAGGATTATCTTTTGTAAACAATTTGAGCAACTTTCATTATTATATTAACCATAGAAGCATGATGATTCTCAGTTACTATTTACATATTCTATGTGAATTTATGTAATAACAGGATTTTGGCGCATTCGCCATGAATTTATAGAAATGCAGCTAGGTTTTTTTGGTAGAATGGTCCATGAAATTTTGTCCAAATTATTTTCAGGAACATTAAATACAGTGGAATGTTATGCGGAAGTAATCATACCAAAGAGGGTCTATTTCCCTGGCCTAAACAAATGTATACTCCACTATGGTACTTGGGAGTCCCTAGTGCATGAGTTACAAAATTTGAAGGCATACCGAATACTGAAGGCCGAGACATTTCCACAGAACATCTATGATTCAGATCTACCGGAGATAAAAAGGTGAGTTACCTTTTATAATACATTAACATTCGTAAGATACCACCTCCATTGGTTATTATTGTTGCGCAACATTTCTGCATATTTAAAGTATGTAGTACGACAGCTTGTGAGGCCCTTGGGTGCCCTTGGCAAGGCGTGCAGGGAATTTACGCAATACTAGCACTCATTGTGCATATAAAGTACCATCAAAATTGCCATTTAGTCCATTGTATTGATTATTAAATAAATATTTAAGTATAACTAGTATAAAATTCTACTCTATTGTTATTACTTCCAGGTCGTTTTTCCACAAAGACCAGGGCAGGTTATGGTTTCCATACCCTGGGTCTGATGAGGATGTGGTAGAAATGTCCCAAAGATACCTTCACGAGAAAAAGGGCAAGAGAGCGTATCGTTGCAAAATCTACACCGCTTTGCCGGCATGGTTTCATTACATGATTATCCCAACCATGTTTATTTACTACTACCTCTGCTACCTGGAGTGCTTCAGGCACCTACTGTGGAAGTACCCTCGCTTCTTCACGCTAGGCTATGTGTCCCATAAAGGCCCAACTGAAAAAATGGCTAAAGATATAAAATTCGCATACACGTGCAAAGGGAATGGGATGGACGAAAATGGTAAAAAAAAATCTTTGACGGTCAAAGTAAGTTTATTTATTTGTGTTATGAATCAAATGTGTATTTAGATATTTATTTACTAGTCATTATTTAATTTTCCTCGTATAAAACAATTTGATATCAAAAGGTCGAAATAAGTACATAGCTGTATTCAGAATCACGTGGATTAAAAAGGGATTAAAAGCTATCCCTTCAAGCCAATGTCCCGCAATCCTACTAGGTAGTTGTTTAACCTTACCTTTTTGTTTGAGGTAACTGGAAGTGACCCAGCATATGAAACTACATCCATAACAGTAGTTATAGCAGCACTAACGATCTTAACAGAGGGCTCGAAGATGCCAAAGTAAGTATGAAGCACAAAATATAGAAAGAGATTTCTGTGGATGAAGCATACATGCAATGTTTAAGTTGTCGTTTATTATTATTTAATAATTTGATTCAATAGTTTATTGTTTTCATTTACAGAGGGGGAGTTCTACCAGTTGGTGCAGCTTTTCAAGACACACAAATTGTCGACAATATTATGAAAAATAAAGGGCTCACTTATGAAATCATAGACAATAAAATCAAAGAAATTACTTGTTTACCTATCGAATAAATTGTCGATTTACAGTTAGAAGTTCAGTTCATTTACAGTATACAACCAGAAACGTATAGTATTTATATATATAGGTATATATAGGGCACCTTGAGTGTTTAGTGTCTCAGAAACCTGCTGCATACTTGTAGTTTGAACTGTGAAGTAATTCTAGTCACTTCTAAATGTAGTATCAATTCAGAAAAAAAAACTGTATTTTCCCGAAAAGTGTATTAATGAGAATTTATATAGGTTTTAAGAAGTGGCTTAGAACTACTAAGTTATTTCTTTACCATAAAATCCCAAAGCAGCAGAGACGCCGAATAAAATTGCCATAGATAAGGTAGCAGCCGGTCTCTATATTTGGCCTCATAGAAGGTCGTCTTCATCCATGGGTTCAAAGGTTCGCTAAGTACGTGATTATTAATGTGATTAATTAGTAAATAAGGAATGAGTTAACCAAAGTAAAAGGATGCATTCTCAAAGAACGGATAGCCGCTGGGATAGAAAGAAATATTCTAAAGTGGTGACCTCGCACTAGAACACATTAGGTACTGAGGCAAGCATCTCACTCGGTGGACCGACAAATATTTTTAGTGTACTTCAGTGGATGTCTTTAAAATTAAAGTAAATGCTAACTACTGTAGTTCTAAGTTGTGGGAGCAAGGATAACGCCTGTGATAACGCATAATATTTACCGGTAGTATTTTTTTTTATTGATGCAGCTTAGTAATACAATTCATTGCTAGCGATTATTTTGGTCTAGAAACAAAATTATGTAAGTTTGTATCTATTTGGTTAATTATTTAATTTAATTTTAGTTTAACCCTTAACCAGGCCTAAAAAAAGTTTAGGTACCTACCTTTTGGTTTTCAACCGTATCTTCACAGACAGGATAAAGTTCAAATTGATAAGGGGTTTTGTGGATACCAGACTGGTTAAGCGTTATTGTGGTGGTAGTATCCCCTGTGGCGTGGTGGTAGCGACCCTCTCTCGTGGTGTCTGCAGAATACAGTGGCCGTAATGTGCTCCCGAGTACGTTATTTATGGCCTCATACTAAGCAGAGACCAATTTGATACAACTAATATACCTACTTTTTTTTTATTTGTGTTGAGCGGCTACTCTAGTTCAATAAAGTCCTAGTATCACTGCGACCGTTATCGATCTATTGTTATCTACTTTTTCTTGCTCTTTAAGTTGATTTGCATCGTTGTAATTTTGGTACCAAATAAATATTTTTACTTTCTTTCTTTTATTGCTGAAAAGTAGGTACTTACCTATCTCAGTCCAGTCAATGAAGAGCCTTCCTGACAAGGAGGATCTCGTTGCAGTTTAGAATCTAAATGTAACTCTTAAGAATGTTATTGAGTTTACTGCATCCAATCATCTACCATACAAATAAAAGTGCTGACCTGCTTTACATTGGACAAAGTAAAATTTATTTATAAAGTCATGTCTCTAGGTCGCAACCGGACCTTCAAACCCCACTCTCCCCGCGGCTCAGAAATTGTGTTCCACACATTTCTCTCTTTAGTACTTCGTACTTTATTGGCTGAACTCTTATATCTTAGCAAATGTCAATGTATTTATTCAGAATTAGAGATAGTAACCTAATGATAATAAATACAGCTGTTTTCTGTGTTGATTAGGTACTTATTAACTAAATTATTATGTCAACTAACTTCAGGTCAAGACCTTTAACCGGTTTGACGAGTTCTATGCGATCGTAAGTATGTAACTACTTAGTTAAGTAAATAAAAATATTGGACTTCAGCATGCTTTTTGACAGACCAAAATTCAGTAATAAATGAATGATTGATATAATAGAGTTAAGCATTAGATGGTTTTTAATCAGAGCGTTACTCATATCCTGTAAAATCTGAAAATAGTTAAGCCCAAGACCATAGTATACTACATAAAGTCTTTAAAGAATATTATTTATACCAAATGTTTAGTCCTAATGTTTACATGAGAAAATACCCGAGGAAAATACTGATTAAACATCATTACTTTCAACGCGATTAACCATGATGATCACAGGTGCCTACCTAATTATTTTAATAATCCCAATTATCATTTAAGTGGCTATTGTTCTTAGACAGCCATAACAGAATGTAATGCCATGACAATGTAGAATACCATAAATAAACAGGCACAGCTTTTCAAATATATAATATCTTAAAAGATATAAGTACATATTATTATGTATGTAGGTTTACTGTTTCTAGATTGGTAAATAACTTTTGAAGCACGAGCCCTAGTGTCTCCGTAATCAAAGTTGAACTCTACTTCTGTAGATAGCCCTATTTTGCTGTAGGTCGGCCGTTTGGTGTAGTGGTTCGAAACGGACTACTATTCCGGAGGTAGCGGGTTCGATTAAATATTTAAGTATGTTTATATCCGTTGTCTAGTACCCATAGTACAAGCTTTGCTTAGTTTGGGACTAGAAGCGCAGTGTAAAATGTCTAATGATATTTAATTTAATGTCTAAGGATAAATAAATGAATAAATTCTTTATTGAATAACTTATTGACAGTTTTTAATAATAGGCTAATATTGAACTATAGTAGGTAAAAGTACATACGTGCCTGACTAAGAATTATAATTCCTGTATCTCAGGCAAAAAAAGGCTTACATTACTTTATTAATAGAACTATTTCTAGCAAAATATATAATCTAATATTTATACATAACAATATTTAAATTAAAAATTAAAATCTACACAAGTTACATAAATTTAAGATTTAAAATCAATACAATGTGCTACATAATAGGTATTGCTTGTCCAACATACAGTGTCTGCGTAAACAAAAATAATAAACTGAGTCACAGTCAATGTTGCAAAAATCATACAAGTTATTTATGTTTACTCTAGATATAAATGCAATTCGAGTTTGTTAAGGTAGATTTGATAAAAGGTTTAGTGGGACAGCTCTGTGATTTATGTACCTACAATATGTTTATGTACCTACCTACCTACAATAACTTCTATCTAATATTAGTGCTCTCTTGGTTTACCAATCTTATTACAAGCTTTTATATTCCCTTACAGTTACACCATATGCATACGTGCATACTCGTCGTTCATGTTTGCGGCCGTGGCCTTAGGTACCAGTTTTTTTTGTTGCGTCATAAGCGCGCTCTACACTCGCGGCGCGAAAGGCCGCGAAAGCCGCGAAACGCGTGTGTAGATGGTTTCGCGGACTTTCGCGCGTTCACGTTCACGCTTCGCGCCGTTCCCCGTTCGTTGTCGGTTTTTTGTCCCGCGACAAAGGTTCGCGCTTGGTTCACGGCGCGCGATCGCGAACGCAACTACACTCGCAGTTTTTCGCAATAGCTGAGAAGACGCCGTCGCAAGTGGTTGTGCATTATTGCGTACTTACTAACGTTCTTTTTTTTTAAATGAGTACTAGGCATGGAATAATGAACTTGAGTTGAAATTTATCGAGTGTTTTCAATCCGAACTAACCTACTTTGGCAGTCCAAACCATAAAAAAAGGACCATAAAAATAAAAATAAGACCCACTATGCCTGGACGCGGATAAGTGACATTTTAAATATTCCTGTGGGTGAATTTAAAAAAAAAAGGACTCACTTATGTCCAGTTATAGAACCTATAGAAAGAAAGTTAAGGATTCCACTCATAGTGGGGCAAGCTCAAGTGAAATATATAAACCCATTAAACATTTTTTATTTGTGTCTTATTTTAAATACATAGGTAATTACGATATAGCACAGAGCGTCACCGCAGCAACAATCACGTCGTCATCCATTGAGGCCGCGAACGAGACTGCGAGGTTTCGCGAGTGTGGAGAGACACATATAAACGCGAAGTGCACGGCGCGAATCGCGGCGTGAATTCACAGCAAGAATCGCGCGCGAGTGTAGAGCGCGCTATAGTACTTTGAAGGGCCGGCTCCAAATAGTCGTCGATACTTGCTCGATAAGTGTAGTTTACCGCGATGAGTTCGGAAGCTACGGAGAGGCTGGACCTAGTAGTGCTTGGTGCTACAGGATTTACAGGAAAACATGCTGTTAAGAATTTGGTGAAAATATTAAAAGTGAACAATTACAACTTCAGCTGGGGGATTTCAGGACGGTCGAAGGAGAAAATTCAAAGATTGCTGACCGAACTGGGTTAGTACCTCCCACCTACAATTTATTGGGCAATTTTATTATTTTTATACTTTATTAGCTAAGTTATTTTGAAAATATCTACTACTTAGCTGATACGATTTACGATTTACGAAGAACGAGAGGGCGCCACCGCGCTGTGTAAAGTTCGTCTCGCGTAAATAAATTCTTAAAAATAGTTTAAGTGAACTCTTTAACGATTTTATAAAGTAAAACTGTTCTATGATGTGATATAACCCTGGACAAGTGTTATCTTTAAAATATACAGTAAACCTAAGAAGAAAAAGTGCAAAATAACAAAGTGTTAATACTCAAGTAATTTCAATATAAACAGCAATTAAAACTGTGTAGGTACTCTATGTTTAAACAATTGAAATAAAGTGTGAACGTTGTAAACTCTGTGCTTTTGAGGTATTTATAAATTAGTGCTAAACATAAAAAAAAATGAATCGAGAATATTCTGGAAATATTTTTAATATGATACAAAAATACAACGACATCTGTTGTCTAGTAGCGAAACTAACTAGGACCAATTTAAGCACTAGATAAAGAAAAAATCATCCGCAAGCAAATCATACCTCTACTCTCCAAAAGATGGCGCTATGTGAAGGTTGTAGACAAAATATCCCAGATAGACGATTCCTCAAATGTTCTTATTGCGATAAATTCTACGACTTGGAATGTGCAAATGTCTCCGAGGCGCGATTTTACAATACTATGTCACCTAATAAAATAAAATAAAATAATAATAAAATAAATATCCAGATATTTTACACTGCGCTTCTAGTACCAAACTAAGCAAAGCATGTACTATGGGTACTAGACAACGGATATAAACATACTTAAATACTTTTTTTTTGTAAATACATACTTATTATACATAGAAAACACCCAGTCGAATACAAACAAATATGTTCATGCACACAAATGTTTGTAGGTACTGTGCGGGAATCGAACCTGCTACCTCCAGAATAGTAGTCCGTTCCGAACCACTACACCAAACGGCCGACATATTATATACAGTGTGTCCGGGCTTGTAGTGATCAAACTTTAAGGGCGTAATCTATGGACAATTTTATCGATGAAAATACTTCAAATTTGGGGCTTGACCCATTTCTCGCAAAATTACGAGGATTTAAGTTTTTAATTTTTAGTTTTCACCTCTTCCTTCAAAAACAAGTGAAAGCGTGGGTAGCTTAACACTAATAAGCAAAAATTTTATATCATGCGATAGCCAATAAAATTATCTATTAGCAGAAGTAGAAAACAGATACAAGTTTCAGACATTTTAAGGGAGTAAGAATGGATTTAATTAGAAAAAAACATGACTTTTTTCACTTCTTTTTCATTTATTTTCCAACACAAGAAAAACCAGGTCGTTAAGGTATGTTTTATTTGCATTGTATTATTAGTATTGGAGCTATTCTACAAAACGAATATAAATTTATTAGTCTACGTCTATTAGTTTCGACGTAATTGTTGAACAAAGATACCCCTTCCCAGCGGTTTCCATAGCGCACGCGACATGCGAAAATGCACTGCCTGAAAGAATCACACAACCTATTCCGATTACTATGGAAACCGCTGGGAAGGAGTATCTTTGTTCAACAATTACGTCGAAACTAATAGACGTAGACTAATAAATTTATATTCGTTTTGTAGAATAGCTCAAATACTAATAATACAATGCAAATAAAACATACCTTAACGACCTGGTTTTTCTTGTGTTGGAAAATAACTGAAAAAGAAGTGAAAAAAGTCATGTTTTTTTCTAATTAAATCCATTCTTACTCCCTTAAAATGTATGAAACTTGTATCTGTTTTCTACTTTTGCTAATAGATAATTTTATTGGCTATCGCATGATATAAAATTTTTGCTTATTAATGTTAAGCTACCCACGCTTTCACTTGTTTTTGAAGGAAGAGGTGAAAACTAAAAATTAAAAACTTAAATCCTTGTAATTTTGCGATAAATGGGTCAAGCCCCAAATTTGAAGTATTTTTATCGATAAAATTGTCCCTAGATTTGGCCCATAAAGTTTGATCACTACATGCCCGGACACACTGTATAATAGAAAAAGGAATTGGAAATGCCAAACGTGTATTTGTAATGCTCCTAAAAAAGATACTCAAACACTCCTATTAGACCAAAATCTCCTGATTCATTTATTACAATGAGAAAGAAAAAAGACCAAATCGAAATAGCTTCTATTGCATGCTTAACACTAGAGTACACGCGCGGCCTACTATAGTAGACCAGGGTAACATTTTACGCTATAACTTTTTAAAAACTTGCGCCAGAGAGCTGGCATTCCAGGAAAGCCTCGTTTACTAAATTTGTCAATAAGCCAGTAATGCTTGGGTAGCTAGCATCTACGCACTTTTCTAAAATTGGCCGTCAAAACTGCAGGTTTACCTAAAAGCCCCTTAGCACTCAACAAAAAAATTATGGAAGACTTGCAAAAAATGGATTTATCCCGTGTACCAGGCAGTAGAAAGTCTTGAATACTATGACAGATAAAAAACAAATCATATTTTTGCAGAAATTTTTTTTGCTAACATGGATCTCAGAATGCAATTTTGGTCCAAAAATGTACAACTTTTTAATCTGTTTATAATTTTTTATTCCAAATAATTAAATAAAAACACTTTGATAATAAAAGAACTATAATAAGCACTTTAATCATTAACTTAATAATTTTAGTCATAAATTGCTTACAAACTGATTTACAGTGATTTTAAATTGGCTTACCAGAGTAGGCCGCGCGTGTATTGGTGTAAAAAAGGGGGCGCGTGTACCTACTGTAGTGTTAAATCAGACAATAGATAATATAAAAATTAAAAAAAATTAAATCGGAATTTAGAAAATTTACTTTGTATGAAAATTAAAAAAATTAAAATGATGATATCAATTTTCTGACTTCACCATACCATTTATATGACCATGTTAACATGGGCTAGTGTTGGCTCATATACCCATTTGCCTAACACCCTGTATAGCAAATGTTTTATTTTGCCAAATATTATATCCCAAATAATTTGTTTAGTCAAATTGACACTTCACATACTTACCCACCGTTACCCACAAATCAAAGCATAAGGCACATGATCGTGGTTTTCACAAGAATTTTATGTAAAACAAAGAGATTGCAGAAAATGGTATGATTGCAGAAAGTAGGTATTGCCGAAAATAGTAGGTTAGGTTAGGTTAGAACAGTGACCCTTAACTCTAGAATCACCTCTATTGTTAATGAATCATTTAGAAATTTCGATAAAAATAATGAAATATGAAAATTAATTTAGAACAAATTTAATATTAACTACCCACTAAACAAAATAATAACCACAAACTAATTTGTATTCCATTCTATGCACCAATCAAATTGTTTTATCAATCAAATAATCTACCAAAAACGATGCTCAAATCTACCAAAATCTACCAAGACCTATTTAAAATTCTACTTAAATTCTACCACTAATACCTATCTAATCCAGGTGGTTGGCACATAAAGTAAAACATATAATTTGAACAAAATATAGTATTTATATTTATTTATCATCATCATTATAGTCTTTTTTATCATTTTTATATAATTTTTTGTCATTTTTAGGGTACAAAAAACGGAACCCTTATAGATTCGTCATGTCTGTCTGTCCGTCCGTATGTCACAGCCATTTTTTTCCGAAACTATATTAAGAGCTATACCTACTGTTGAAACTTGGTAAGTAGATGTATTCTGTGAACCGCATTAAGATTTTGATGCAAAAATAAAAAAAATAAGAATAATTATTGGGGGCTCCCCATACTTAGAACTGTACATACGTGTGGGGTATCTATGGATAGATCTTCAAAAATGATATCGAGGTTTCTAAAATATATTTTTTCTAAACCGAATAGTTTGCGTGACAGACGCTTCCAAAGTGGAAAAAAGTTGCCCCCCCCCCCCCCTCTAACTTCTAAAATAAGAACATGAAAATCTAAAAAAACATATGATGTACATTACTATAAAAACTACCAACGAAAATTGTTTTGAACGAGATCTAGTTCATTACTTGTAGCATGGATGCTTCAGGTTTACAATTTTTGCAATTTCCAGCGCTCTTTATAATATTAGTATAGATAATTATAACACTTTTAAAATTAGTACTATTTAATAATACAAGTTTTAAGTTTAATTTCATTGATAAATAAAAGTACTTCTTAAAAATAAACCCTTGGTATCAACGTTTGAATTTTTTGATGTCGATATTAACAACACTAGCCAATATGTGGCAACATTTGTGTGCATTGAATTTAATTGAACTGTCAAGTTAGTTCGCCTTCATAATATGTTTGTCACTATATATAGTGACCATAAAGTTAAACGGTCCCTAAAGTTCTTTTTTTTTGGCCTGGATTCTCAGCTCGGTTACAATTTAATTTTGGACTACCATTTATAAGAATGTTCTAAAAATACCAATTATCTACCAAAATCTACTAAACGATTTCGCACTACTAAATCATCGTTCTCTTTGCCTCAAATCTACCAAAAAAGTAGAAATCTACTAAAAGTGGTCACGCTGGTAAATAGTTTATCGTGAAATATTTTTGCCAAATGAAACATTTGGCAAAAAATACTTTGCTAAACAATAATTTGCTAAACAATAATATGCCAAAAACGACATTTGCGAATTAAAAGTTTGCAATAAGTTGTTTTGCCAAATGAGAATTTGCCAAATAAAAATTTGCGAAACGTTGTTTGCGATGTGATAATTTGGGAAACGTTTTTTGGCCAAACATTAGTAATCCGTTCACATACGCCCTTTTTGAAATCAAACACAGCACCAATACAGAAACAGCATTAAGGCGATAGGTGAGGCAAAACTTCAAAATAGACCTCTCTTTGAATCCCTACTCCTCCTAAATGGATGATCCAAACAAGAAAAAAAAAATATGTGTGAGATGTATAATATCTTAAACTAAAAAATTGTTGTTCGTTTTTTTTTGTTACAACAACTATTAGTTTTGACAGAAAAAAATCTTAACTTTCTTCTAATTTCACCAAAGAAATTTCCTACTACTCCTAAACGGCTGAAGCGCTTTTAATTATTCTTTCACCAAATGATAGAAAATTTAATTATCTAAAAAATTGTTGTTCATTTTTTTTTTCAAAAATAATGTAAATACGTGTCATACATTCAAAATACCCTGTAATTTCCACACGCGGGCCGCGCGAATGCGGGAGCTCAGTCTTTCACTAGCGTTCGCACGGGGAGGCTGTGTCGCACATCGGCACGCTCCGCTTCTTTGTTTTTCTATAAAGAATTTATAGCGCAGATGGTACACTAACTTGTATGCCTCAAGTTGAAGAGCTTGTACGAAAACGCCACAATGTCGGTCCGCCTTCAGGATCAGAACTCGACACTCATCCAGCTGCAGCGAGGGGTGAGACAGGGAAATGTTATATCTCCGAAACTGTTCACCACCTCCCTGGAAGATGTTTTCAAGCTTCTGGACTGAAGCGGATTCGGCATAAATATCAACGGCGAGTATATCACGGCCCACCTTCGATTCGCGGACGATATTGTAGTCATGACTGAGACCGTGAGGATCTAAGCACAATGCTCGATGGCCTCAGTAGAGCCTCTCAACAAGTGGGTCTTAAAATGAACATGAACAAGACAAAAATCATGTCAAATACCCTTGTTGTACCCACTCCTCTGAAGCAATATCTCACTTTTAGCCATCGATTTTTGGATAAGCTACTATGGATTAATTATGTCCTCAATATTGTCTATTTTTTGAGATACATTCGACTTGCGCCGGGCCTGGGTTTTTTTTTGTATGGGCTGCGCCCATTCTCCTTTATTCTAGATTTCTAAGAACATTGTTAGAGCATTGTTAGAGTTAGTTTAATGATAATTTTGCTAATTAAGTACCTGATGGTATTTTACAGGTGAAGAAAAAACTAAAATCATAGTAACAGAATGTGACATCAAAAAGGACGATATCAGGAACGTGACAAGAAAGGCTAAGGTTCTTATCAACTGTACTGGACCCAACACGATTCTCAGTGAACCTATAGTGAATGCGTGTATAGACACTAAAACGCACTATGTCGATATATCTGCCGAATTGTATGTGAGTATTTTTCATAATTTTAGCTAGTCAAAGTTCTATTCCGTTCCGTTCTATTGTATGTTCAACACAACTTTGCTGACCTGACATTATTATTTATAAGTTATTTTTAGTATAACGTAACTTATTATTATTATGTGGTATAACTAAGTACCTAAGCCTAATCTTCTATTCCAGCACATTCTTAACTTATACCGAACTTTCAATAAGCGCGCAGAAGAAGCAAACATCTTGGTGATTCCAGCTTGCGGTTTTGCAGTCATTCCTGTCATGACGGGTTTGATGTATTTGGAACAACATTTTAAAGGTATTTACCTAAAACCTAAATAAAGTTCTTTGATTAGTACCTACATACTTAAGTACAAATAAAAATAAACTTTACGCTACAGTTCATGGGGACTTCCTTTAACATGTTACTACTTATATTATGTATTTCCGTTATTAGGTACCTAGATTGTTTAGAAAACTGTATCATTCAGTATCTATCTACCTAAGGGTTCTTACACACGAACAGCATTTTGCTGTCGACGCATGTAACTGCAGTCGACGTCAGAAGGCGACGGCTAGCTGTCGACATGCTGCCGACGTGCTGTCGACGCGTTCGCGGCTGCCGCCGGCAGGTGGCGGCAGCTAGCCGCCTCCGCCATTTTGAAGGTCAACTGTCAGTAGTCCAGCCCCCCTAGACAAAACGCACTTTTTGATCGAATCGAAAATCGAATCCGTCAAAACTCCATACAAAAAAGGGGCTTTTCGACCACTTTGCGACTGGTTTGCGATTATAATTTGCACTTTGTCTAGACCCACTGGAGCTTACACGCACACCTAATGAGTTCCGAACAAATTGATTCGGAATTGCTAAAAAATTAGTGCTGTCAAAAACAATGAAATAATATGGAACTCGAATTTAGAAGGCTACCATAATAAAACATTAAAAAATAGAGCATGGGCGTCGATATGTGTAGTCTCATTCTCTATTCAATAACATTTCTTAAACCCACAATGACCGGTTCTTTCTCTTTCGTCGACGACGACGGAGTAAATGCAACAACAGTGTTTCTTCAATGAAATCCATTTTCAACTGGCTGGCTCCTGTACAAAGACGTACGCCGACACGGTCGTCGCAGCAAGCTGTCGACTCGTCGACGGCAGACGTCGACGTGTCGACAGCTTGCTGCGGGCACGTCGACGGCTAGCTGCCGACAAGTGACGGCGACTGCGGTCGCCTTTGCTGTCGTCAATGTGCTGCTCGTGTGTAAGAGCTCTAACTGGAGTTGTGAATGCTCCATGAACATGACTATGTCCAAATTATTTTCAGGGTCATTGAATGCAGTGGAATGTTATGCCGAACTAATGATACCAAAGAGGGCCTACATCCCTGGCCCAAACAAATGTCTACTCCACTATGGGACTTGGGGGTCCCTAGTTTACGAAATGCAGAATATGAAAGAGTACCGAAGACTAAAAGCCGAAATATTCCCACAGAACATTTATGACTCAGATCTCCCAGAGATAGAAAGGTAAAGTTTTTAAATCAGATTAATTGCTTCGGTAGACTTATTTTATCTTACTGTTTACTTTCAGATCGTTTTTCCACAAAACCAAAGGGAAGTTATGGTACCCATACCCTGGCCCCGATGAGTATGCTGTAGAAATGTCTCAAAGATACCTTCATGAGAAAAAGGGCAAGAAAGTGTTCCGTTGCAAAGTCTACACGACCATGCCGACCTGGTTTCATCTCATTATAATGATACCAGCTATGTATCTTTACTACTACTTCTGCTACTTAAAGTGCTTCAGGAACTTATTATGGAAGTACCCACGTTTCTTCACCCTAGGCTATGTGTCACATAAAGGTCCAGCCGAAGAAATGGTTAAGGATATAAAATTCGCATTCACGTTCAATGGAAGTGGGACTGATGAACATGAACAGAAAAAATCTTTGTCAGTCAAAGTAAGTAACTAAGGCCCGATTCGACAAAACTTTTATCCGAGAATAATTCCTGGTATAACTGGCACATTGACAGTTTCAGCATGGGAAATATGCCAAAATGTCGAACTTAATTGATTGTCTTTCGGCGCTTAAATTACTTACTTACGCCCGCGCCGTTTCTTTCTCATTTTTTAGTAATATTGACGTATTTGTTATATTGACATTTTGGTGCCCGTGCGCCTATTCCTTTTTGATTTTATCCCTGTAGTAGGTACTCATTTAAAGTAGGCATTAAAATTCTTGTTTTCAGATTACCGGGTGTGACCCAGCATATCAAACTACATCTATGACGTTGCTTGTAGCAGCTTTAACGATTTTGACGGAGAGCTCGAAGATGCCGAAGTAAGTATGGTATAGGCTTATGAGCAAAGCACCCTTTGCCGAGTAAAATGTCCAAAATCAAGTCTGTAAAATAGTTTTGACCGTTTGTTTTTATCAACAATTAATAATTTTAATTAGGTTTTGTAGGCAGGGACAATAATTTGATGTGTTAAAAGTAGGAATATTTTATTAATAATAATTATTTGTATCTTAAATTGCATTTATGTTTTTAAAATTTCTTAAATAATATTATTTGTTTACCTACAGAGGAGGAGTCTTACCAGTTGGCGCAGCTTTTCAAGACACTCAAATTATTGACAATATTATGAGAAATAAAGCACTTACTTATGAAATTATAGACAGTTAGGATTAAAAAGGAATTCGGTTTTTTTATTTTTAGTTAATACTTTATAAACATATGTTATTATTTAAATATAATGCATACTTAATGGTTTATCTTGTAACTTGTAATATAATTTAAATTTAACTGCTTAAGTACTTATTTAAATCTTGGTATTTAATAGTTGAATACATGGTGTTTCGATACCTTATCGTTGGACTATTATTTTCTGTGTAAGTCACACGATACTCAATAAAAACGAGAAACTATTTTTGTTCCGGTAACCTGAAAAGAAAGAAGAAAGAGAAATAAATGTATTTTTATTTGGCACATTAAAAACAGCAAATTACAGAATTTAACAGTATTGTATAGATTAATTTGAAAAGGCTTCCGCTCAGCATAAATGCCCCAGTGCGGCAATAAATAATTTGAAGTGACGTTATAAGTACTGAAACTTCTTTGTTTCCACTACCAACACTACACTCATGCACGTTTACGAACAATCAAGCAAATATTACATTTTTATTAATCTGGGGGCACGGCAGTGCCCCCACCAAGTCGAGCAAAAAAGCGGCACGGCCGTACCATCCTTTTCTCGAAGCAATTCAGGCCATTTTCGACCGCCTGTATAGGTGTACCAGAATCTCATGGCAAACAAAAATATTGGAAAAGTGTGTTTTTCATATGGCAATTATCTATGGTTTAATTGTCAGCTGTCAAAGAAAATTATGAAATCTGTCAGCCGCTTCAAAAATTTTGTAATCTCTTCTTGACTATTTGTTATTTTTGTGGAAAAGTCGAAAAAGTTGAAGCAAGTCATATTGTTTTCAATGTGAATTGTAAAATAAGGCATAATTCAAAGTCAATCTTTGATTCTAAAACGCGTCGTCAAGTTGACAGTAAGTTGGACTGAAATGTTTTGATACATTTAGTTTATTACCCAACTGCGTCAGAAGGAGGGTTATGTTTTTTTATATTATTCTTAATAGCTGCTTTATCGGGGTTTTCAGGTATATCTCACAAATTGGTGCAGAGGAATGGTCAAAATGTTATGACCATGTAAAGATAATTGAAAAAGATTTCATAAAGCAAGATTGAATAATGGATAAGTTTCCAATTTTTTTCTTTCAAATAAACTTAAAATAAATATAAGTAAAACTAATAATAATTGTGAAAGCATCATGAAAATATCTCTACAAATAAAGAAGTTACAGAGCCCTAAAGTTGCGCATACATAACTATTCGCGCCATTTTGATCGGTGTATTCACGACAGTCATTCGGACTACAAACAGTAAATCACCCCTGTGGGTCTAGACAAAGTGCCATTATAATCGCAAACCAGTCGAAAAGTGGTCGAAAAGCCCCTTTTTTGTATGGAATTTGACGGATTCGATTTTCGATTCGATCAAAAAGTGCGTTTTGTGCCATTATAATCGCAAACCAGTCGAAAAGTGGTCGAAAAGCCCCTTTTTTGTATGGAATTTGACGGATTCGATTTTCGATTCGATCAAAAAGTGCGTTTTGTCTAGGGGGGCTGATCCAGTGCTGTTGACAGATCCATTTTTTTAAATCTAGCAGTTTTTAATTTTTCAGCTGGGGTCACTCAAGAGTTTTCTAGTTATGAATGAAGTGATAAGTTAAAAGTATGATGCATAATAAAATTAGTTACTTAAAGTTATATACGATTTATTTATTTTTCAAGAACCTACCTAAAATGTATAATTTCGTATAGCCTGACCAGGAACATAAAAACCCTGGCATAGAGGCGCGTCAATTGCATTTGATAGTGCAACACTGAGTACAGTCGTACCTTTGTTAAATTAATAGGCTAACTTTATGTATCAGGATTCAGGATTACGGGCTAATTTGATATTTTCATAAATTGACGAAAAAATATTATTATAGGTAGCCTGGTTTAAATAAATTAAATGAAACCATCAATCGAGCTAGTAGGATTTATTTTATTATTCATCAATAATCAAATTCAGAACTTGAATATTCAACTGCAATGTTTGCTCATAAACGCTTCAAACTCGGTACTTCTTTCCCAATTCCATAATATTCAACACTTAGAAAGTGACAAAAAATTTTAAAATAGGTAGTTGAAACAAACCACAGCTAATTTTCATAGTGGACTGTACTATGCGATAAACATGTCAGTCAATTTGACAACCTTTGCCGGAAACATTATTCAATGAAAATATTGTCCGAACCCTTAGTATTTCTCTTCGACAAATACTTTAACACATTGTAAACCACTTTTCTTTCACGACTATAAAAATATTTTAGCAATTTAATTCACAAAATCAATTGCGCACATTTAAAATAAAGTTTGTTTACACTTTGACAGCAATAGACTGACATGCAAGGTGACATGACAATGAAGTTTTCAGTTACTGTTGCCATTAAAAGAAATTAGTACCATTAGTTTTCCGCAACATGGCGAGGGTTTTTATGTTCCTGGTCAGGCTATACTTCATGTTCATTAATATTATAGTCATAAAAGTAAAAAATTAAACAGTATCAAGATCGTTTATTCCAATTTCCCCAGTATTGCTCTCAACAAATTTTATTTTCCCTATTTGCCATGAGATTCTGGTACACCTATAACTTCGTTGTGGATAAAACTAGAAGGCTGAATTTTCATTAGCTATGCAGGCATTGTAAAGACACGGTATATTTAAAATTTCATTCAATTTGAACCAGTAGTTTAGGAATTATAACAGGTCAAAGTTACTTAATTTTGTCACTCACTGACTCACTGACTCACTGACTCAATGACTCACTGACTCACCGATCATCAAAATTCTAAGGCACTTCTAGCAGACCTAGAAGCTTCAAATTTGGAATATAAGTAGTGTTTGGTGTATGAATCAAGGAAAAACTAAAATATTTAGGAGCACGGTAGTGCAACCGCCAAGTCGAGTAAAATTTTTCAATTTCGGTCCAGTTTTCTAGATACATAACTGTTGTCTACAAAATACAAAAAGAAATGAGATTTGGGGGCACGGTAGTGCAACCGCCAAGTCGAGTAAAATTTTTCAATTTCGGTCCAGTTTTCTAGATACATAACTGCTGTCTACAAAATACAAAAAGAAATGAGATCCCATCAAAAACAATACTTGTCAAAAAAACCAAGTCTCGCAACTCAGTTGTTCTACGGTAAAAAGTTGTGAGATCCATGTAATACCAAGTCCAGGCCAGGAAATCTTTAACGTTTTACATAAATATATTGACTTGGCCATCGCATGAAAACACGTGTAAATTAAATTATTTAGTGCGATGGCCAAGTCAATATATTTATGTAAAACGTTAAAGATTTCCTGGCCTGGACTTGGTATTAGATGGATCTCACAACTTTTTACCGTAGAACAACTGAGTTGCGAGACTTGGTTTTTTTGACAAGTATTGTTTTTGATGGGATCGTTTTATACAGGGTGTTAGGTAAATGGGTATATGAGCCGACACTAGCCCATGTTAACATGGGCATATAAATGGTATGGTGAAGTCAGAAAATTGATATCTTCATTTTAATTATTTTAATTTTCATACAAATCGGATTTAAAAAAAAATATTTGTATGAAAATTAAAAAAAAAAAAATGATGATATCAAATTTCTGACTTCACCATACCATTTATATGCCTATGTTAACATGGGCTAGTGTCGGCTCATATACCCATTTACCAAACACCCTGTATACAACTTTTAAAAACTTTATCAAAACATGATGTATCACTTTCCCGCCAACCAACATCTCCGAATTAAGTTGTGCCACAGATAACTAGAACTGTCATAGAACTCCAAAAGTATTTTTAGGTAAACGCTTACTTGTTCATTTGTACAGAGCAAAACTCGGCAAACTTGTCGCCAAAAGAGAAAAATTAAATGTTTCAGCGATGAATTTGGATGAATTCGATATATTCGAGTAGGAAATCTATTTGAATGAATAGCGAAATTGAATCGAACTTAAATACATTTTTTTCTATGGCAGCACCGTTTTCCGGTTTTCAAAATGTCAAATATGTCAATCAGTGTGACAAACAACGATTTGCCCACTGAGATGTAATTTCTTTTTTCTTCAAAAAATAAGTTTGTGTAGTGAATTTCTGTGATTTGCAAACGCATTTTCACATATTTGGTTGTTTCATAAAGGTAGGTAGATCGTTTTAGTTCCGTTAATCGGTAAATACGCACTCATATTAATAAGTGATCTCACTGGGCAGTTTCGTATTGTCAATCGTAGCCCAGCGCAATAATGACTAATTAGTCCATTTACAAGACTAATTTAATGCCAACAGGCCCTCTTAAATTTGTTTAATAATGTAATAAATATAATAGGTTACTGAACATTGACTGGGTTTTGCTTCTTGATAAAATACATACTACTTGTACGTTTACGTGACTCATGTTTTTCCTCTTACCTTGTATTGAATCCTCTGTATACCTTCTGCTTGAACCTAATTCGGTCAAAACTTTTTAATTACTGAAATAGTCTTGTAATAGTAACAGTGCATATTCTAAAATCATTATCAGAGGTGACCTGTTTGTGGCAACAAGATGATCCTAATTAATCCCTAGAAATACTATTTCTTTATCAACTTCAGTGATTTGACACAGTCAATATTTATGGTAAAATCATTATATGAAGCAAGAATTTACTTGTGAGATTGTTTACTAACAAATACACATTACATTTTCACAGAAATAAATAAAGATGACATCATCAAATACATTGCAAAAGGCTATCGACCTTGTAACGAAAGCAACAGAGGAAGACAAAAATAAGAATTATGAAGAAGCTTTGCGGTTGTATGAACACGGCGTGGAATACTTTTTACATGCTGTCAAATATGAGGCCCAAGGGGAGAGAGCTAAAGAGAGCATTCGGGCAAAGTGTTTACAATATTTGGACAGAGCTGAGAAACTGAAAGAATACCTCAAGAAGGACAAGAAGAAGAAACCAGTTAAGGATGGAGAGTCTAATTCAAAGAGTGAAGATAAAAAAAGTGACAGTGACAGCGATTCTGATGACCCAGAGAAGAAGAAATTGCAAGGGAAGCTGGAAGGTGCTATTGTGGTGGAAAAACCTCATGTTAAGTGGAGTGATGTTGCTGGGTTAGAGGCTGCCAAAGAAGCGTTAAAAGAAGCTGTTATCTTACCCATTAAGTTCCCTCACTTGTTCACTGGTAAACGGATACCCTGGAAGGGAATTCTGCTGTTCGGACCGCCTGGTACTGGTAAATCATACTTAGCAAAAGCAGTAGCTACTGAAGCTAATAATTCTACTTTCTTCTCAGTGTCTTCATCTGATCTTGTGTCCAAATGGCTTGGCGAGTCTGAGAAACTGGTAAAAAACTTGTTCGAAATGGCTCGTCACCACAAGCCAAGTATCATCTTCATTGATGAAGTTGATTCCCTCTGCTCTTCCCGATCAGATAATGAGTCTGAATCTGCCAGAAGAATCAAAACTGAGTTTCTTGTACAAATGCAGGGTGTAGGAAATGACATGGATGGTGTTTTGGTGCTTGGAGCCACCAACATACCGTGGGTCCTTGATGCTGCTATTAGGAGACGATTTGAGAAGCGTATTTACATTGCATTGCCCGAAGAACACGCTCGGCTGGATATGTTCAAATTACATTTAGGTAACACACGTCACCAGTTGACAGAGCAGGATTTAAAAGTATTGGCTGCAAAAACAGAAGGATATTCTGGTGCTGATATAAGTATTGTTGTCCGTGATGCATTGATGCAACCTGTCCGTAAGGTACAGTCCGCAACCCACTTCAAGAAGATAACTGGGCCTAGCCCCACTGATCCTGATGTGATTGTCAATGATCTTCTGACTCCCTGCTCACCCGGAGATCCAGGAGCTATTGAAATGACCTGGATGGAAGTTCCAAGCGACAAATTAGGAGAACCACCTGTCACTGTGTCTGACGTGATGCGATCATTGGCAACATCTAAGCCAACTGTTAATGACGAAGATATGATAAAGCTCAGGAAGTTCATGGATGATTTCGGTCAGGAAGGTTAATTTGCAGCAGTGGAATTTTATTTTTATAAGAAATATTTAAATGGTAACTTAATATTTTGTTACTGCACTCTTTTAATGTTAACAAGCACATCTTTTTATTTAATTGTAACATCTAAGGCTTGAAAAATCCTTCTGCGTCTCATTATTTTTATGAATTATGTATGTATTTGAAGTTAAACAGATTATGTTGGTAGGTATATTTTACTAGTTGATGCTTTTGCTAGTTCCACACCATCCTATTGTGAAAGTAACACCAATTTGCCTTTAATATAAATCTTAATGTTTAGTCTGTGGATTTCAATAAATATACTGTTAGTAAATTGAATAAAATATATTGTGTACTTAGGTAGGTATATTAATATTTTGTCTAATTGTACATGAATGTTAATACAGGTCTGATGATTTGGATTTCACGATTTTAATTATTAATGTAAACAAACATATATTAACAAATCCACAAGTTGTGCAATGTGCATGGAGATTGCTTTGTATGTGCTGATTTTGAATTCTGTGAAGCTAAAACACTGGACTGTGCCTGTGCAAAATGAGAGATGTCTCATACAAATTTCTTACATTCAAGGCTCACTCCACACATACCTTGTGGCCATAAATGTATTTTAAGGGCTCTAGTTTGCTTCAAATTTGAAATATTCGATGTCTAAGCAAATAGGTGTTCTATAGGATGAGATAAAATAGAATACCCAATACTTCCCATGATTAGGTAACAGGGTTTGTATGTGTTAAAATATCTTTGCACCTATTACGAATCTGCCTACCTAATAATTCTAGTTGTAGATAAACTAAAATTTATTGTTAGGAATTAATTGTTCATCATGTTGAAAATATTTTTCGTGGTCATTGTGATAATGTTCAATATTTACTTTCACAAGTTTTACGTATCTTTTTTGAAACAAGAAATAGGTATGTATGTGTAATATATTTATTTGGCTTTTAAATTCAGACTATAAACAGTAAATTGCAAATCACTTAAAAATAATAGGTACTATATAATCTCTAACATTCTTAGCTATTTTTAGGTTTCAAAATTAGTATAAAGCGTATTTTTGTCTATTGTTTATATTGTTGAATAAGCGATTAAATATGTTTCAAATATTTAAATTGGTCTTTGTTTTGACACCTTAACTTGTTCAGGGAGCAATCAAATGATACGACGTTATTTTCTTATCTTTTAGTTTTAATACTTCTTCATAATAATTGTAATCTTCATTAGGTTGCATCATTTTAAAGAATAGATAAAACAAATGAATTTTATTTACATTTTGGCATATTTTAACACTTACATATTAAAACAATTATCACAATATCTTATCGAACATTTTAATGTTGACGAATACTGGTATCAGGGGAAATAGAACGAACGCCTTCATCACGCTCGAAGAGTTTGTTTCTGAAACAGATAAGATACTTAGTTGTAGTTCGTGATTTACATTTGTGTAATAATTTTCTTAATCTAATATAAAAAAAAATCTAAGTGTTTTAATGTTACGTGTTGAAATTTTTCACAGGGAAATGACATACCTACTGCTCCACAACTTCAGTGATTCTCAAGATAACGATTCCCAATTTTATTCAAGGAGGTTCAAGAGCTAGAGTTGTGTTCCTAGCTTGATTATTCGCTACCTTAGTCCCTCGTACTAAGCTAATACGCTTGTGTCACGAGTGGGTTCACCACAATAGTCGAGCGTCAGCGAGGTTCGAACCCGCGTTCCTCGGATGATATCAAAGAGTATGTAAGTATGAGAACTTTACTGACCTATAACAACGGTTCTTTCTCTCTGGTGCGTGCCGAGGGTAGCGACACATCGGAGCTGCATCAGCGGCTTCGCTGGAGCTTGCAGGCCGAGGGTAGCTACTAATAAACCCTGTGGTGCTGATCGCGCACCGTATGGTATCAACCAGGATGGCTCTGTAACCTGGAAGAACAAAACAATTGAATATGAAACGCTCTATCCATCTTGACACGAAAAGGTACTTGTGTTGTGTGCTCAATGCTCATGATTGGTTTGATGTGTCAGTTAATCTTCAGGATCGTTCCACATGTTGCCGAAGAATGAATAAATGATTTACAGTATCGTACTTGTAAGTACACCAAACAAAACAAGAATAGAAATAAAACAAATGAGAAGGCACAATTTAGGCGGACTTATCGCTATATTTATCTCTTAGCTCTACCTCGACAATTTGAAGTCCGTAGAAGTGGTAGAAGTTAAACAATCTATCGACAGCTGAAAGCGGCTCTAATATTTTTGTAGTCCATGCTCAAAAAATAAGCACGAATTTGGACGTCTCACGACCATTTTCAATCTGAATTTTACTTGTGCAGCGTCCTCGGCACTCGAGTTCAGGAAATATTATCGAAAGCAATAACAATCCTTTTGTCCGTCTACCTACGTGCCTCTGTAGGTCTGGGATCGGGAATGAGCTATAAGAGCAATTGAATTCTAGTGGCTCGCTCATACTGCATGTAGGTAGGTACTTTGATATGAACAAATCCTCGTGCAGAAGTAACTAGGTAGGAGGAGTCAATGGTAGGAGTAAAGTATATTTTTGGATTATTCAATGTTTTTACAAGCAGACTTTTAATTGAATAAGCAACACTAACTAGGTACTTTATCAGTAGAGATACCAATCATGGCACACAGAGTTATTTCATAAGACGATGTCCGCATTTTTGGTTCATTCTGGCACGTTTAGCTTTGCTCTACACTCGATAAGCTAGTTGCCCGTGCGAGTGTCGACCGCTAGCGATTTCCAATTTTAGATTTTATTTGTGCAGCGCAACACTTGAGTCGTGGAAATATTATCGAAAGCAATAACAAACCTTTTGTCCGTCTACGTGCCACTGTAGGTCGGGGGCCGGGAATGAGCTTGAGGAGCAATTCACGTTGAGTGGCTCGTGTGGCGCGTACGCCCGCTCGTGCCCGCTGATACGAGGGCCTTCGCGGGGGATGTCTGGAATTAAACGGTCATTCTTGGTAGGAGGAAGGTTTTTTGATAAAAATGGTATAAAATAAAATAGGTAAAACAGCTTTAAGGGCATTGTACTTGCACAGTGTACACGATCACATAAGTAAGCTGTGAAGTATAACGTAATGAGTTAAAGCTTAGCACAACTTACGCAAAACAAAGAAACGGCTTTTATTAAGGTACCTATAAGTATTAATTGATTTTAGATTTTTATTAATTTTTCACGACAGCAAGGCTTCTTTCAGTAGGGTTAATATTTTAATGAAAATACAAAACATTAAAAACATAACAAAACCCATTTGGCCACAACTTTTCTATTTTTAAGTTTATTTAGGTACAACTCGATGGGTGCCGGGAATAAAGCCACAATCGACAAAACACAATTTTACAGGAGAAGAGATTTAGTGTCAATTTTGAATAATTCTAAACTACGAGGCGTATCCAAACGGTTTGTATATCCAACGATGCGTTATTTTTTCTGGAGTAACATTTAATGTGCTTAAGGTTATAGTGCTTAGAATATACTTTAAAAAAGGTAGTAATACATATTGCCGCTTCATACATTGAAAGTCGGTTCCGTAAGAGTCCATTGTGGTTTTATTCCGGTAAAAAGTGTGCAATTAATCAAACAGCAATAGTGTATTGCAGCCTCAGGCGCTGATCTGAAGGATACAGTAATAGCCGTTTGCTTGTAGAAGATTTAAATAAAAGTTTTAACATTGTATATGGCACGATTATTCCGGTCAACAAATTTTAAATGATGAATGGGAATAACGATTCAATATCCATAGTGCTTTTGGTAAATCAGGCAGTTTCAAAGATAAATTCTGAAAAAAATTCAAAAGGTGTATGTATAGGGACCCGCAGTTTACTAAAATGACTTAATCGGAAAACTGCTGCTATGGCTATTGCGGCTTTATTCCAGGCACCCATCGAACTGTTTATACTACTTAGTAAATTTATAATAAGTTACCAAAAGTAATAGTTTATACTTACAATAAACTTCCATGAAAGCCTCGGCCTGGGCTGAATGGAACGATGGCGCCTCCTTTGACACTTCACACCGGTACAGGCCCCGGGATTTCAGGCTTAAGTCCTTCAAGTGAACGCGGCGGGCGCTTGACTTATCCAGCTGCAGAATAAAAAACGTTTAATGAATAAGGTTTCTAATATAAGATTTTAAACTTTCGCGTTCCATGTAACTCATAATGTCTCATTAATAGTTTTTAATATCTAAATAAACTTGAATGAAAATAAATAAAAATGATTTAATTTACAATACTGTCGATGCTTTCGTGGTAGTAGTAAAAGTGTTTTGACTCTCGATCCGGAGGTACTGTGTTGAATTCTCATTTTCAAAATAAAAGTTCCTACTAAAATGTATTAATTACCTGTGACTTATTTATATTCACAGAGAGTCCTTTTAACATTTTTAAGACAGTAACGGAGTCTTCTTCATTGCCGATAGGTAGATATGACTAGTAATAAAAAATAACTAAAAAGATATTGTTACTGCTATCTTATCTCACAAAGCTTCAGCAAGCCACAAATAATATCATTAAAATTGATGATCGGTAAAAAAGCGGCTCTGAGAAGCCAATACGGTTGATATTTTATGACTGTTCTTATGACACGATGAGGCGAAAAATGTCTAGAGCCTATAAGATAGGTAAAAATATGTTTTGTCTTCACAGACATGCCAAAATAATGTCTGTCTTTTTATTGGCTGTAATAATATTATAACACTGAGCTGTGCCTTCCAGTTTGTGTGGTAAATAAATAGACACATAAATCCAGTCCAGTTCTTTGTAGGTAGTTAAAGACGATGTTGGTAATGTAGTTATCTTCTGAGTTGGTAAAATATTATGCAAACATGGACCGTCCCATAAGTCAGAAAAATAAAATTAATATGATTATTATATTGCCATTGTTAGGTACGATTTTTAAAGGCCCTTTTCAGTCATCACTATCTTTTTCTCAAAAATTTGCAACTATTTTTGAGAGCACTTTAACGAATATAAGATACTTTCGCTCAGCAGTGATAGACTTTCGGCAAAGTAAAGAATCTCTCACATCGACTGTGACTCCATCCAAGCTATGTGCTCTCTATGGTGGGTGTAGTTTCGGCATGAAGACAAGGCTGGGTTGCACTATATTACTTTAACTTTAACAAACGTCAAAAATCTGTCAAACAAAAAACACCGGTCATCGTTAAAGTTAGCTGGTGCAACACAACCCAAGTAAAAAACTTACATCGACCGTGACTCCGTCCAAGCTATGTGCTCGTTGTGGCGGGCGTAGCTTCGGCATGAACCGGTAGAACTTAGTTTAGGCTAAGTAAAAAACTCTTACATCGACTGTGACTCCGTCCAAGTTATGTGCTCGTTGTGGCGGGCGTAGCTTCGGCATGAACCGGTAGAACTTAGTTTAGGCAAAGTAAAAAAACTCTTACATCGACCTTGACTCCGTCCAAGCTATGTGCTCGTTGGCGTAGCTTCGGCATGAACCGGTAGAACTTAGTTTAGGCAAAGTAAAAAACTCTTACATCGACCGTGACTCCGTCCAAGCTATGTGCTCGTTGTGGCGGGCGTAGTTTCGGCATGAACCGGTAAAACTCTTCATGATCCCGGTACCACTTGACGGAGTAGAGCTTGCCGCCTTCTAGCTCATAGTCGCAGGTCAATGTGGCCGCTTCGCCTCTCTGCTTGAATGGTGGCACTGATACTCCGATCACTCGAAGGCAGATGGAAACTGCGAACATTTTTTTCCAATGGTCATGTTGAGAGATTAGCCTAGATAAGTAGGTACACGTTTGGTGTTGTTCATGTGCAACCGATTCTTTTGTATTATGATGGACTTTGTTTAAAATAATAATAATTAAATGTTTAAGTTTCCTTTTGAATTTTCAATTAGTTATCGATAGTTTTTTTAATTAAATTAATATCAATAGATAATAATAATCTACTAATGTAAAGATGCTATTATATGAACATTGCAAATTGGTATATAAATAGAAATACCATACCATTATTGTCATTTTCAACTCACAATATTATTCATTCCCAATACTTATTACTTTTCTAATCCACCTCACTGAAATTAATTTCTGCTGGCGCTTTTTAACATTTACAATCTTAATCTTTTTCTTTCTTTCTTCTTTCTTTCTAATCAAACTTAACTGTTATGGTAAGTTATTAATTTTCAACAAAAACCAGTACCTTTAAAATAGCTGATAAAATACCAAACAACAGCGATCCGCTTCATTTTCACATTAACCACTCACTAACTTACAACCAACTCGCGTCATTGTTACAACGGTAACATAAAACCATCAATGTTACAAACTTAGCGCGTAAGCAATAATGAGAAAAGTTCGGAGAGCCCGCTGGTAGCGCGCGTAGCGTATCGCGGGTGGAGTGCAACTGTTGCTACGATGCTTTGCTACGAATCGCCGCTACGAGATCTACGAATACTGCAGCGCACTAACTTTCGGACGGGACAATATTTTTAACGAAAATTCTGTAGTAGTTAGTATAGATAGTCGCTAAATAAAAGGAAACTTTTTAGGAAGAATTTAGGTCGAAATACTTACTTGTATGAAAGTTCATCATCATCATCATCACTTCAGCCATAGGACGTCCACTGCTGAACATAGGCCTCCCCCAATGCTTTCCATGTTGATTGATTAGTAGCGGCCTGCGTCCAGCGCTTCCCTGCTACCTTTACGATGTCGTCGGTCCACCTTGTAGGTGGACGTCTCACGCTGCGTTTTCCGGTACGCGGCCTCCATTCCAGAACCTTTCTGCCCCATCGACCGTCAGTTCTGAGTACTATGTGCCCTGCCTATTGCCACTTCAGCTTGCTAATCCTTCGGGCTATGTCAGCGACTTTAGTTCGTTTACGGATCTCCTCATTTCTGATTCGATCTCGCAAAGAAACACCAAGCATAGCCCCAGTGGCGTAGCGTGGCTTTTCGCCGCCCGGGGCCGTCCGGAAATCCGCCGCCCTTTATTTTAACTATAAATATTTTAAAGTTTAAATATTATTTGAATGGACTTCAGGTACACTATTCACCTTATTTGTTGAAAGTCAAAATAAACTACCACGCACTGCTTCAGAAGGAAAATACATTAAAGAGAAGCAATTGCTTGAAACCCACAGGAAGTTTGATTTTCTTAAATAGCTCAGCTTTATTATGTAACACTAGGTGTATAACAATAAACAATAATAACAAGTATTAAAGTATTTATTTGTCAATTGAGAGTAAATATTATCTTAAATTATACAGTGTGAGTCACGTTAAAGTGTACATATGAAAATAGATGAAACTAGACCTATTTTTATCGACAAAAAATAGGTCAAAAAATTTTTGAGATTTTTTTTTAATTTTTTATCGAATTTTTTTTCTTCCAATTACTTATTGTAAAGAAAACGTAATAACTTTTAAACTAATCGGTATATCCTGATAAAATAAAAACAGTAATAATGCTAAATAACAGGCAATACTAAAAAAATACATAAAATACACAAAAAAGGTCAACAAATGATAAAAAAATAATACGTTTTTTAAAAAATCTGCTTTGAAATTCGTGTTTTTTTGGTTATTTGATAAATTTCTCCAAAAAATGCCCCTATAACCGGTGGTTTTTACTACTTTGTATTATTCTCTATCGTATTACCTTCGTAAAACCAAAAATCACATGTCTCTATCCCTATCACAACATTTGCAATGATCGTTTGAACTAAGACTCTCCGGGCGCGCTATTCAACGCTTCGTTAACAACGAAACTGAAAATGGCTCTAGATTTGTAATTTAGATAAAGACAAGTTAAATTTCAAATAAAAACAAAAGATTTCGAAGTAAAATAAGCATTTTGGTTAAAATTAAAATTTTCTCTACCTGCAGCGGAGAATAATGTTGTGGCAGGCCTTTGTTCAAACGCTCATAGCAAATGTTGTGATAGGGATAGAGACATGCGATTTTTGGTTTTACAAAGATAATACGATAGAGAATAATACAAAGTAATAAAAACCACCGGTTATAGGGGCATTTTTTGGAGAAATTTATCAAATAACCAAAAAAACACGAATTTAAAAGCAGATTTTTTTCAAAAAGTATCATTTTTTATTATTTGTTGGCCTTTTTTGTGTATTTTATGTATTTTTTTTAGTATTGCCTGTTATTTAGCATTATTACTGTTTTTATTTTATCAGGATATACCGCTTAGTTTAAAAGTTATTACGTTTTCTTAAAATAAGTAATTGGAAGAAAAAAAATTCTAATAATTATTTTTTTTAAAATCTCAAAAAAAAATTGACCTCTTTTTTGTCGATAAAAATGGGTCTAGTTTAATCTATTTTCATATGTACACTTTAACGTGACTCACACTATCTACTTTTAAACTAAGCGGTATATCCTGATAAAATGAAAACAGTAATAATGCTAAATAATAGGCGATACTAAAAAAAATACATAAAATACACAAAAAATGCCAACAAATAATAAAAAGTGATACTTTTTGAAAAAAATCTGCTTTTAAATTCGTGTTTTTTTGGTTATTTGATAAATTTCTCCAAAAAATGCCCCTATAACAGGTGGTTTTTATTACTTTGTATTATTTTCTATCGTATTATCTTTGTAAAACCAAAAATCGCATGTCTCTATCCCTATCACAACATTTGCTATGATCGTTGGATCAATCATCCAGTCATCTTCAAGTTTGGAGTCAATAATATATTTTAATAATCCCAGAGAGCCGGACTTCATAAGCTCTTTTTTACGGGTTAGTAGTGCGAAACGCCTACTAAAAAATATTAAATTATTATTGAAAGAGTAGAGAGAGCACATTCGTGCGAACGAATTTCGTGCGAAACGACCACTATAGGTCTACCAGAATCTCATGGCAAACAAAAATATTGGAAAAGTGTGTTTTTCATATGGCAATTGTCTATGGTTTAATTGTCACCTGTCAAAGAAAATTATGAAATCTGTCAGCCGCTGCAAAAATTTTGTAATCTCTTATTGACTATTTGTTATTTTTGTGAAAAAGTCGAAAAAGCTCAAGCAAGGCATATTGTTTTCAATGTGAATTGTAAAATAAGGCATAATTCAAAGTCAATCTTTGATTATAAGCGCGTCGTCGAGTTGACAGTAAGTTGGACTGAAATGTTTTGATACATTTAGTTTATTACCCAACTACGTCACAAGGAGGGTTATGTTTTTTATATGTATTATTCTTTTTATTAGCTGCTTTATCGGGGTTTTCAGGTATATCTCACAAATTGGTGCAGAGGAATGGTCAAAATGTTATGACCATGTAAAGAAAATTGAAAAAGATTTTATCTCTTTATCTTGATCATCTATTGAAGAACAAGAAATTGCAAGTGGAGTTCTTAGAATAGTTTTCTAGTTCTGAACGAAGTGATAAGTTAAAAGTATGATGCATAATAAAATTAGTTACTTAAAGTAATAATACGATTTATTTATTTTTCAAGACATTTTCCTATGTTAAAAACCCGATGTATTACTCGCCTACCCATCAAAATAAGTGCGAGTTAATTGAAAGCGTGCTTATCGGTGACCTGCCGTCAGTTTCGAGCCTGTGGCAGGCCTTTTTGGAGTCAAATTCTATTGCTTATATCTTAGACGAACTGTCCACACGCTAACAGCTATCCTACGAACATTTCTGAGCTCTTGCTGGACGTCGATACCAATCAAATGACGATTTCATAGAGAGGTTGACATGAAAAAACGGTCATCCTTCTGCGATGTGCACTGGCGCTGTTCAGAACTTGGTCTCGGGATAAAGCCACTAGTCTCCCGAAAGCGTCTTAAAACTTTCGAAACCCAGGACTGGCTTATGTGGAGCTGACATGCGACAGCCCGCTGGCTGAGCCCTGCTTGCAATAGTGCAACGATTTGTGCTGCTTCTGTAGGTGTAGAATCCCAGGTAAAGTGTCAAAAAAAGCGGAGATGTGTATGGATCAAAGTGTGAAAGCAAAAATCCGAAAACACGTGTTTATATAGGGGGTAAGTAGGCCGCAACTCGCGACGTATCAAACAGTTGATACATGTCTTTTTCCTTACTTCTTCACATCAGCCGGGATATCTTTTTAAATACCGGTGTGATTTAAATGAATTTGGTATCAATTAAAAGGTAAAAGTTTAATCTTTAAAATGGTGCCACTTTTTTTGTTACTAACAAATTCGTTAGTACACAAGATCGCGTGGAAACAACTTCATGTAAGTGATTCCATAGTTTTGCTCGCGAGTGTAGATTAAGTTTTTCTGAGCCCAGCATTACTGCCGGCATTAAAAAGGAATACTTTTGCGCTAGATTTTGCAGGTGTTGGAATCGATCACGAATTTCAGCAGTTACTCTGTCTATTGAATTGAACATTGTTCGCCTGAGTTCATTCTCGTACGAGATAACCCAACGTCTAAAGATCCATCGCCAAAAAGATGCTTTCTCTTGATTTGTCTTGGGGGTTCTACTGAAATTCCAAGCTCTTCACATAAACTTTTAGCATTTTGTAGAGCTCGTCGCGCGCCGACCAAGCGATATACAAGTTACTCTATGCAAGCGATTATCGTCCTCTCTTGCGCACATTTGTGCGTTTCGTTTCGCTTTATCGGTACGTAACATATTACGACGCGATTTGGAATAACTTTTTTTTTCTTGTTCATGCAATGTTTTTTTTTCTTATCCGCCGCCCCCTTTCATATGCCGCCCGGGGCCATGGCCCCCCCTGCCCCCCCCAAGCTACGCCACTGCATAGCCCTCTCCATACTCGTGTGTATGAAAGTTACTTCATATTAATAGTATGAATACGTACCTATGTTTTTCTGCTATAATTGTGTAATGATTTTAGAATGTATATCGTATTTTATAGGTACGATTGGTTGCTTATAAATAGTTATTGTAACAACTTTAGTAGAATTTAGAAACCCATTATTAAATTAAAATACTTTATTTGATTACTTCCTGGACATGTTACAGATATTAGAACGATTTTTTTAATTAATTCTGAATTGTATTCGATTGTCTCATATTATTGTTTAATTTACATTAATTTTAGAATTTTTATTGTATATAATTTGCTATTTTAGAAATAAAAATAAACTAAATTAATAATTAGGTAATGCAATTGACTACTTCCGGGGCATGCCGTCGATAAGTCGTTTGAATTAGACGAATGGAAGGGGAAGCTACCTTTTTGCTGGCATGCCACCGGACAGACAGTTCGATTTGAGCTTTCAAACAAGATGTACTTATTAGTAAGAAGTAATGTTGTAATTATGTAAATCAGTGGTGTAGAAATACATACTTGAACAAGTCTTCGATTGGTTTTTATTCACATTATTGTATTTTAGATCTCACAATTTACTACTTCAGTTTTAGTGCTACGTGCTTGTCTTAATTCTTTAGTATTATTAACTGTAATTGAAAAACTGTAAATAACAACTAAATCAAGGCTAATGGCGTCGATAAATAATTAATTTTGAACACGTGTAAGTAGGTACGTCATGTTTCTCTTACCGCAAAGAGTTATTAAAGTTGCTTAATTAATTATACCTTACTTTCATCGGCGGTGTTTGTTAACTATAAATGTAAGTAGGTAGGTACCTACATGTTAACGAGGCTTAATTATATCTTTATTAATTAACATGTTTATTTCGACACTATGACTACGAAATTCATTGAACTTTTTTGATGTTTTAATTAATTAAAAATTAAGTAAGTATTCAATTACATAGGTATTCGATCAAGTGATTTTGATGGAACATGCCTACTATATGACTTTTAGTATAGTTAAGTATCTTTTTGGTAACGCTAACTCGTGTGTAACACAATGAACGTTGCATTTGAGACTTATTATTTTCTGTATCTCAGGAAAGATACGAGTGTTTTACAAAAGGGTTATGTTAAAAATAGCAAAACCCAAATGAAAAGTTCAGTTACTCGCTTTTACTTTGCGGTTTGTTCGCCCAGCTACTTTACTTGGCTTAACTTCAGATGTATGTCCCTCACTCTGCTGGTTCGCTTGTGTTACACCAAAGGTAAGAAGGAGATTAGGAGCATTAATAAATACGTAATTTTGCTAATGGTTTACGTGTAGCGCGTGTCCCATTGTGGTCGACATGTAGGTAGTAACTTTTAAAACAATTGCTTAAACAAGGTTTCTACTCATAACCACGAAAAACGTAACTTATGAAATTAATGGTGATAGCGAGAAAAAATAGCAGATTCAGTAAGCAGCAACGCTAATTCAAATAATATAAGCTGTTTACAGGAAATACGAGTAACCATATCAAAGACAAAGGTGGGTTTTAAAAATTAGTCGTTTATACTACAGACTAACGGCACACAAGCAAGGTGACAGATCCTGAGCATCAGGCTAAAAATATGTTGGTCAACTTCAAAAATTGGTTGTAGAAAGAAACTACGGTCTTATTAAAAGTGCTTAAAGAAGAGATTTCATAAAAGTTTATTCAAACTCAGAAAGGAATATTCTTCTCACCAATCAATTAAGTGCACAGAATATTATGGCACGCAATCATGACGTGGTGTCTTCTAAAAATAGAAATCTTGGAAATATAGGTCACTCTATTGTCATTTATTTGAGCTTCCAATGTAAAATAAGACCCATAAAAGGCTTCATTTTTAGTTTCATACGTGTCGGTGCAAATGGAAATCTCCTGCACAGTGGAAAAAGAACTTCATCTTGAATTTATTGGCCGCGAGAATTTTCTTTGAACTCGAGGTAACGACCTCGTTGGGTGTCTAACTGCATTAAACAAATAGTTTTTAGATGATAATATGAGTAATATAATGTGTGAAACACCATGGTCATTAAAAAAAAACTTTTTCTTTTCAAGAAACAGATGATTTTTAACATATTTTTTAAAGAATTTCAAACATTTAAAAACAGGTGACGGCACCAGTAATGGACACGGCACCAATTATGGACATTTTTTTCCTTGATCGAATTTATTAAGCAACTGTCGCAACATTTTGAACTGGCAACACTAAAATCACAATCAATAGACGTTTGGGCTATCATTTTGACACACGTCACCAAAATCGGCCACTTTGTTTTAAGATAGCTGCGAAGTGAAATCTCGTTGCGCGCGGTGGTCATGAAAATCCGTTTTTACTATTGAAATCGTCAAGGAAGTGAGTACATATTTGTGCATGGTGCTATCTTGTGTTGTGTTATAATGAGATTTGATGTTATTTTTACTGAATAATAATAAATAGCAAGTAAATTGAGCTAAGTTAAAACTGTCTTATCACAGCCAGAAGTTTTTTCAGGGGTTTGTTCATTACTGGATTCGATATTTTATGAAATTCAGTAATGGACAAGTGTCCATGCTTAAGTTATTAATTGATTTTTTAGTTTATTGTATTAAATGATTTAATTTGATGCACTAAACATTTGGGTTGAGTTGATTTTGTAATTGATCTTTATTTTCCAATGATGGACGATGTCCATAACTGGGTATTTTTAGTTGTCCATAATTGGGATCTTTGTTTGTCTTAGATGGCACCAAAACAAAATTACACCCCCAAACAAATGGGAAGAGCATTGGATGCTGTTAGGATGGGGGAAAAGATAAGCACGGCTGCCCTCCGGTTTGATGTTCCTCGAATAACCTGGGTTACCTCCGCCATATCGAATAACAAATGATCGAAAGTAAAAATATCAAACACGTTTCATCGAAAACTCAAAACATCGAACGATTAAATTATAGAATTTACAAAATGATCGAAATAATCTTCAAAAGATCTAACGATTAAACTATCGAAAATCGATCTTATTGTATAGTTTAATAGGAAGATGGAGGTAAGGGTTCCTTGTTGACTATGGTACCCTAGAAATTAAAAAAATGTATTTATATTCATCATAATTATGACATTTAGTTTAAACTTCTTTATTGATTTTCGATATTTTAATCATTTGATATTTTGAACATTTGATCATTTGTTGATAACGAGATACATAGAAGTTATAGGTTTAAAAGATGTTTTAGATGAACCCAGCCGGATATTTAATACCGAAGGAAGCGCATTTTGTCAGTCAGATGGTTGATTGAAAGTCTGATACTTGAACATCGAAGACTGATCATGTTGAAAGTTAATAAAAGTTGATTTGTGACATCATTTGTTTCATTCATGTGTTCAATACAAAAGTGTCCATTAATGGATGTTCATAATTGGGTCCATGTCCATAACTGGGTGTCCATTACTGAATTTTTGATGTCCATCAATGGTGATTTCGTAAATTTCAATTTATAATTTTTTTATTAATTATTTATTAAACATACAGGATTTTTGGTTTTGTTTAAATGTTCCTCATGTATTTGAGTGCCGAAAAAAAAAATCACCACTTTTGTATCGTCAAAAATCATCCCCTTTTTAAACGAAATTCGAATTTAGTGCGCTTAACATGTCCATGATTGGTTCCGTCACCCTACTTTTACTGTGAATTGTGTGTTGTTGTTGAATTAAGTTTAAAAAAATTAGTAAAGTACACAGACACACACCATAACAAATGAAAAAGCTCACATTTTATGAAACTTACCATACTGAATATTAAATTTCAAGATATTTTATTACCATAAAGGTATATGAATTCAGCATTAAACAATAATGGTCAGTAATAATAATTACCAGCGACTTTAACTGCCGATTAATTTTAATTAAAAGCCTTATTGTTTGTGAAAATATCTTAATATCTTCCCATTTTGATACTTAAGTTTTTATTGTTGGTGTAAAATAAATACTATTTTTTATTTCATACCTACTCGTACCGTTGATATTAGAGACCAAAAACCTGCTAACTACGCGTAGGGTCTCACATTCTTTTCTTATCGGTTATATTCTTCGATCTTGTATTTCTGAGATAACTCACTTATCCCATTTTTGTCATTGCCATTTTTGCATAACGTGTCACTTACAGCAGGCTTATGGGGTCTTACATTAACAATCATATAAAAGAAATGCCTGTGTGCCTTTTTGGAGACTAGGAAATTGGCTTACTATTCCAACAATATCTAAACTAGTCATTGTAGTTAGCAAGTGCAGATCACGCGGGTTGCATACGTTTCCGTTATTAGTTGCTGATTACATTATATATTCATCGGCAGCGAGATTTACGTAAACAGCTTATTATGCGGCGCGAGGCTGGGGCGCCCTGGCTTGATGATAAAGCGGGACATGTAGAGACAAGTCATTTTAACTTAGGTACTTGTTGCATACACAAGGTGGACCGACGACATCATAAAGGTAGCAGAAAGGCCAGGAAGGCGCTGAACGCATGCCGCTACCAACCGGGCAACATGGAAAACATTGGGTGAGGCCTATGTTCAGCAGTGGACGTCATCGAATCTCAGCCATAGGAACGGCTGAGATCATGATGATGATGTTGATGACTCGTTGTATTATATACCTACTTATTTAGATAATTAGCTGTAAAACGTCGTACCGAACGTCGCTTGAATAATTTTAAGTTAGCTTCTTTTAAAGACTGACTACTCCCGGATTCTGATTTGATATTTTTGAGCTAAGAATCTCAATTTAGAAACAAGGCCATTGATTGAGATATTAAAAAAAAACTCTACTTATTTAACTATGCCACAGTGTAGTTTTGTAGCTGACAGGCTTTTATGCTTTCTGATCTCTGTAAAATTTAATTGAAGTTTATTTTGTACCCTCTTTGGAAAAGACTGCCCTTTCTTTTTGGAAAAATATGGTCACTCCACCAAGCGGGAAACGGTGCAGCTTCATTCAAACATGGCCGCTGTAATATTCGCGGCGTAATTTACGGCAGTAGAACTTTACAGTTTTTAGCACATTCCGTCTGCTCCAGTATTCAGTGCTTTTGGGAAGGCAGCTCTCGAATTCTTAATTCAGGTGCAATGAGATGTTTTGCGTTATTAGGCATAGAGCGAGTGTTTTCCCTGAAAATAAATCAGCAAGTCTAGGTGAGTAGTGAATGCGGAGCGCGAGAAGGCTGAAACCTTGTTGTTTACCTTCGTCTACGGACTACGCAAGAAGGTTTCTATGAATACATCACTGTTAAATAAAGTTTTACGACACGTAAGTGTTCGTGATCTTGGCAAATCTCGTAGGTGTTGAATGTTGATGTCTCAAGTCATGAGTCATGAAATGTCTGAAAAAATAAACACTTGCAGGACTGGTCTGGTATTGTTATACTTTGTGTAATACGGAGCCCTTATTGTTAGTTATTCATCGTTAAACAAGAGCGAAAGCGATATAAATTTTTTATCAACAGAAAGAACCAAAAGGGATTGGGGATAACCAATGAATTTGTCTTCAATAAATAGTAGATTTTTCCGCAAAACTGATGGATACCAAGCTTTATTTAGTATACAGTGCTAGGCATAGCATTTGCGAAGCCTATTCAGCACAGTCACTTCATACTAGACCTAAACTGGAGGCAATAAAGTCGACTTATCAAAATGTAGGTATACTAAACTTCGGCCATGACTGTACCAAGTCCCATGGCGGAACCGGTTCGGTGCAGCACCGGCTTCAATTAAACTTGCCCCATTCACCGGACGCACGTGCATAGGTAATGCGCTCGCCTTCGCCTTGTTAAAACTCCATACTGAACTGTTAGCACTCTATATGAATACTCCACTAGAGGACCATAACGTGTTGCGCAATTTAAGTTATGATCTATTTACCTGGTGGGACTACCAATATGCTTATGCAAATGCTTGTATACCTTCGTAGAGAAGTTTATCTAAACAGGTGGTAATATTATTCGGAAATTCGGAGGCATGTGTATTAGGTCAATTTCTCTATTGTAAAGATTTCTTAAACCTCAGTGAGAGCCACTGAATTAAGTAAGTGAAAGTTGAGTTTACAAATTGGCTCATTCCATAATATGGTCATTGGACGGCAGATGATGACGAATTCGGAGAATCTTAAGTGAGACGTACGCTGATACATTTATTTTATGTAATCAAGTTTCCACTAAACTCTAAACTAACGAGGTCTGACTCTCTGAGAAATCAATGAACTCTACCTCCATAATACTTGTATGTAGGTACTCGTAGTATCTCCAAATAGTTCACCTACAAACCTCAAGCTTTATTGAGGTCTTGCAGGTCCCAGGTGACGAGAGTCCGCTAAAGGCGTTATTAAGTCCTCAAGCTGAGGGCAGCCCTCGCGTCCGCAGTCCACAGGGCTGTCAACAACACAGGTTACGACCGCTTGACCTGCTCGTCGTTTTAAACAGGGTTGGTACTTAGGTTGTTACAAGATGCACAGGTTATTGATGATAAAAACATAAATACTTTATTATTTAATGGCTAATCAGAGGTGGAATTTTGCAAAGCAATCGTAATCATTTGACAGTTTATAACGTACCTACGATAAAGTCAGTTAAACAAAGCGTTTGACAGAATAATAGTACGTTATGAACTGTAAAATGATAACGATTGCTTTACACAATTCCACCTCAGATCAAGAAGTTATTTTCCTAATAAAAACAAATCAATTTCCACTAAACGTCACATAAAACACTGTTCAACGAATGTGTAATTTTTGTTAATAAAGAAGGGGTTGAAACTGTAAGCCCAAAGTTTTAAAGAGATCAATATGTGACACGAAAGAAAAAAACAAACACAGCAATTTTAAACTGTGAAAGTTTAGATTTGGTTACATATTGTACAGTGGTGGATTTAACTGAAATATGCAAAACCGCAATATTTGTCCTACGAATTTGTTTGAGGACCGAGGTGGATAATATTGGCTTCAATAACACTTGCGCCATTAACCATCAGTCCGCAATAGACATGACACTATAGCTTCCTGGTGCATACTGAATTTACGTACGAATTTGCACTCTTTCATCCACTCGTAAAGTTCAAAATGGGACAAAAGCCTTTTTGGTTAGCGCACCCATCTTAACACAGAAAAAGATGTAACTACCTGACGATTTTCAATAGAAAATCACACGTATAGTTTGGAATTAAGATTGAAATTGAGATGGGGTGAGACGGGCCGATTTATTCTATTTCATGCGAGTCCAAATTGCCGACAGTTAGGTTAACTGTTGCTCGCAGTGCTTTCTATCTGTGCCATAGTACTGCTTCCTGATATATTGCTGTACAGATTAAGGCAAAAAGCCTGTGTAACAAATGTCGGATTCGCAGTAACAGGCTATAAATAATGTAACTACAGATTACAGCATGTGATTCACCGCACTAGTCTCTTCGTGTATTGCCAATAAAACAAATGAATGGAACACTTAAGTGGCTAGTCACTTTGTCACGTAATAAAATATTTCTTAGAAAGTGCAGGTGATGGAAAAGTTTAAATGGTGTCCGAGTCTGTTCATATAGTAGCAGTAAGGTACCTTTAGATTTTAGATACATAACGCATAATTGAGTAGGTGTCTGTGGTAGAGAGGTGGTGTGGGTATGAATGATATTTGACGTAACAGCGTTGTGGTACAGAGGCGGTGTGGGACGGATGAAATTTGACGTAACAGCGCTGCCACGGATGTCTGAAACACATCTAAAGACTCGCTGACGTTACGCTTACGTTTGACGTTACAATATCACACCTACCCCTATCGCTCTACCTTTGTAGAAATCTACGTTTAAGAGCCATTTTACATTTTCGTGCAAATTTCTAAGATTTTGGAAGCATGAATTACTATCTTAAGCAACACCCAGAGATTATTTAATTACTGCGAAAGATAGTTCAATCCTTGTTGTTGACCAATAATGTAACGGATTTACTAAAACTCTTTTGATTAATTCTCAGTGCCCCATCTCCCACAACCATTTTACGGAAAAATTGCCGCAGACTCAATTTCAAAGTCCTGTATCTATTATTTATGCTCGTATAATAAGCTTAAAAATATATAGAAATCATCGGACATATATTCTTGTAGTCCAATAATCAAACGGATTCTTGAATTTCATTACCATTATTGAGTAAAATCTAAAAATATTTTGGCAAATTTTTAAGATTTACGTCACATTTTGATCGTGATTTTTGGTTTTAATACACAGCAATAACAGCAATAAAAGTATCCCAAAATAAAGAATATTCATTGGAGAATTGATTTCCACAGTTATTGTTTAAATATTAGTAACTACTTTGTCAAAATATTGATGTGAATATCAGTATAAATTACAATGCGGAAGCCGACATTGATTAGTACGGCGCGAGCGCCCGTCAAGGCAGGACCTGTGTCATTTTTCCCGCCATGACGTTTACGTGTGTTCGTGTCATGAAGCGGAGATTTATACGGCGACCAAATACTTTTGATACTATGCCGGGAGGTCCGTTTTGAGTCGGCCGTTTGGTGGTTCGAAACGGACTAATATGCCGAGAGGTCCCGGGTTCGATTCCCGGCCGAGCAGAAATTGAAATGATGAAATTTAATTTCTTTGACGGGACTGGTAGTAACTATGTATTTATGTATGAATTTAATTTAATAAATAAATTATAAAAAAGGTTGTAAGTACATAGTATATCCATTAAGCTAGCACCCTTAACAAAAGGATATTAGTTGCTTATTTTGGGACTAGATGGCATTGTGAAATTGTCCAAAGATTTGTTTATTTATTTATCCGCTTTGAGTTTTGTTTCGTGAAGAAGAAAAAGAACCGTTTTGTTTCGAGAGGGAAGTTTTGTTGTTAAATCAATAGTAATAAAAGAGGAAAGATTTGATTATTTGTTTGTTTGAAGGCAATAGGCTCCGAAAACAAATTCTTTCACTAAATGTTTCCTATGTTGGCTATAAAATATTTTCAAAAACTTTACTCCAAAATCTTCGATAATTGGTCGTTTAATAAATAAATTAGATAACATATTAATATTTTTTTATTGTTTCCAGTACGATTTCAGTACTAGTTTTTAGAAATTGTATGATTTAACTAAAGTGTTATTTTATGCATAATTTATTAACTTCTAAAATATATTCCCTATTGATAGATGACGTGCTTCGTATTTGGTTAAAAAGGTGTAGAATGTTATTTTGAAGATAACTTGCTTCCATAGAGATATAGAAAGATGCTAAGTAATGCGCTGAGTTCGAAACTCAGTGTCAAAGAAATCAAAATATGTGCTCATTATCCACTGCGGTATCAGTATTCAACGTTCGAATAATCTTTAGTAGTATGCAAGCAATGTAAACTGTTTACATTATAACGTCGCTGCTGTCATCATTGCTTTCACAAGCAATATGTTCTGTTTTTGGGCATATTGTTGCGACACCGGCTCCGCCCCCTTATCACATTTCCCTTTAGTTTCTGTGATCTGTGCTTGCTTCGAAGTTGATATCAATTAAATATTCCTTAGTGCTTTTGATTTAAATTATTTTTTTTATTTTGACACGTGTTTGAAAAATCAAGAAATAGTCAATAATACAACAAATGAAAACGAAACATTGCATTGCAAGTTGCAATGTTTCAATATTGATGAGGAGATTCCATTGGAAAGTCTGTATTCATTCCTAGGATTCCCCTAACACCATCAAATTCAAGAGAATTCTAGAGAGTGCAGTTTCCCATCTCATGCTTAGGGGCCACGGTTTAAAATAGCGTGGTTGCATAGAGCCTGCAACGGGCAACCGCGTGCGCTGCTCATACTAATTTTCGATACAAAAACAAGTGTTGGCTTACGAGTTTTATCGGAGTTCCATGTGGTAGCGGGAGTAGACTTAAGGGAAATCTATGCTTCTCCGACGGCCAGTTGTAAGTTGTATGCTCCAGAGTATGTGCACACAATAGCCTGGTGATTTTAGCACCCGAAGAAAATGTTTCAATTTTGTTGTAGAAAGATATCATAATTTTGTAAGTATTCAGATATTTAAACATACCTAATAATTTGTAGGTTTTATATTATAATTATAAATCAGCTAGTACCTAGTGCAAAGAGGCAAGGCATGTTTGTAAGATGGGGATAGCGGTGCGGGTTGTACAATAACTAAATGTCGATGTATAACTTTACTGCATATCTGAATTGTACAATTGTTTGTTATCCTAAATAAAATAAAATAAAATAAAATAAATAAAATATTAAAAAATATTATCATATTACAAAATTAATAATTTCTTAGAATAATTTAATTTTATTAGAACCAGTTTCCACTTCTTCGCGGAAAAAGTCGCGGGCAAAAAGCTAGTATGAAATATGTAGTATTGCCCGCGGCTTTACTCGCGTGAAATTTAGTTTGCTACAGATCGTCATAAATATATTGTTATTCTGGTCGACGCCAGGGATGGATGAGCGTCGCTGTCGCTGGCGACAGGGTCTTCTGGTTAAGGGTTCATGACGTAGTTCTCAGGCAAAATGAAATCCACTCATAGAAATTAATAAACTTAGTGTATTCACGAGAATAATTACACACAGCACTAGAGTGGTATCGGGACTGAGTGAACCAACGGTCTTGCGATAGGAACGTCCGACCCGAGTGATAGTTGAACACAAACTGCCTAGTACTGCTGTACTGTACTGTAAAGCTTCATCAAAATTTGTTCAGTAGTTAGTTTTTGCGTGAAAGAGTAACAAACATCGAAACATCCATACAAACTTTCGTATTTATAATATTAGTAAGACTAGTAAGAAGAAAGACAGTAAGATGAATTTATTTTAGTTATTTGTTAAATAATAATAATATTTATTTATTTCTTAGCTCTGTCTGATCTGGAGGAGTTGCAATGGCCACCTCCATTGCAACTCCATAACAAAACAATAGAACCCTATGGAGTTTGGGCTTGTGTAATTCGCCTTGACGAATACTTAGTCTAGGTAAATGATATCCAGGGTCCGATGATGGAGCTGCAAGGGGGCAGATTTTTTTTCACTATGTGACTGTCTTTATTTTGTACTTAATATAATATATTTTACATATTATACCTATTCGTGTTTCATTATTAATCGAAATAAGTATAAAAATCTTTAAAAGACTAAATAAACTCTATTAACATTTTAAATTAATTTATCATGTTTTAATACCTTATTCTACCTTAAAATTAATAACTTATATCAAGTCTTAATACGGTTACGGCTCAAGATTTTTTTGTCCATTTCGGCGTTCTTTTTACTCTTTTGTCGTTGCGTTGACAGTTTGTAGCTAAATTCGCGCGGAATATTTTTGTGAAATGGCTCTTAAGCGATAGTCTGTAATTCCTAGTTTCTCTATCGTTTCGTTCGTTCGTTTCAGCCAAATGACGTCCACTGCTGGACAAAGGCTTTCCACAATTAACGGTCCCGCGCTGCCCACATCCAGGCTCTTCCCGCGACCTTTACTAGATCGTCGCGTGATCGAATCAGAAATGAGGAGATCCGCAGGAGAACCAAAGTAACAGATATACTCGTAGACTCTCTATATTGGCAAGTAATCCAAGACAGTATCCGAGGTATCAATTCCCATAAGTTTACGATATGATACGGCGTTTATAGCGTCGCCGCCGGCGTTACAATAAAACGCGCTTGTTTTATGTTAAACTTTACGATCTATATTTTATAAAAATAAAATACCTGACAAGTAACGATTTCACACCCCTAAGGGATACTTTTATAATAGAAACCCGGCGCTCGTTAAATACACAGCAGCAGTGTAGACAATAAATTGCGTATTGATATAACTTACGGTGTGTGATGGCGCTTTATTTGCTAAGTATATTGCTGCAATAACGTTTTATTGCTCGTAAAATGGGCTTCTTATGTAGGTAGGTACCTATTAACAGTATTTCAAAAATGATGTGTTTGGGATAAAAGGTAGTGATTTGTGTAAAAAAACTATTCGTATTTAGCTTAAAACTAATAAAAGCAATCAGTGTTACCAATTTTGTAAGCTGTCATTACAAATACCAAACATTTTTCAGTGAAAGCAAATACTTTTAAAGATATAGGTACCTAGTTCAAAACCAATGGAGTAATTCGTCATCTACTACGCATGTTACGTAAGTGCTATACTTAGTTAAATCAAAAGCATTCACTGCGCTCAGCCAAAAAATAATTCACAGGAAAACGCGTGGTAAGAAGTCAAAACCTCAAACAAAAGTAAGAAAACCCATTGGACCCAGGTATCCAGTTTGTGAGAAAAAAGGACCGAATAACACAGAGATCCGCAACCTTTTCATAACATAAAATATAATATTTGAGCGTTTAATTTAAGGGTCTTGCGGAATAATATTAAAAGAGGTGCTTTGTGAGGTGTTGTAACAAATTGGCGGAGTCTGTGGCCGCCCGCAATGGACGCTTGACCGAACCTACGGGTAGGAGGTACGACGAGCTTTGAAGTTCTAATTAGAAAATTAATTTAAAAAAGTGACTTTAAATAAAATAATAGAGAAAGAAGAAAGTATAAAATAATGATAGACAAAATCAAAATAATGTTGAAGATACTTACCAAATATGACAGTTTAATCTCTACTAACTCATAATAATCTCTAGTAAAGTAACTAACTTTTTAACAAGAGTCTACAGTAGGTACTGGCGCGGACTATACAAAGTATGCTTGCAAACATTCACGATGAGTAACATCATAATTATTCACATTAGTTTTGGTAGAGTTAAGAAAATAGAGGTAACGTTTGGTAAAATAAAACACTTTTTCAGGAAAACAATCAACATGATATTTGGAATAAGTATATACCTAATGTTGACCAAACTTCCATCGTCTGTACTCTATCCTTCATGGAGGAATATTTGAAAAGAACGCGACTTGTAAGGTTCTTTGTTCACGGATCGCACAGCCTGAGGAGAATGCGCGCACTGCGCTTCAATACTACCTTCGGCCAGACGCCTCATTTCATTCCAACATGACCCTTAAGCCAACAGCAGACAGGTCCCAGCAATATTTAGCTGTTAGATGTGCCAAATATGCTTTACGATTTTCTCGCACACGAATTTTTGAATGTGCATTTACAGCTGAAATGTGGTTTCTGTACGTGTTCACTTCTATTTCATTTTTTAAATCTCGCTAATTGCTTTCGTTATTACAATTTTAACTAGTTTTTCGTGTTTATTCAATAATATGATACGTATTTTATGTATATTTCATCAATTTCAGGCAGAAAAGTGTGTAGTGCACTTACGAGTAACAGCCCTCTTTATGGTGTAGCCGATTGAGAAATTAATTACCGAGGGGTTTTAGGTAAAAAGTTATAAAGGTTCGTATAGTTTTAAACTATTCGGAATAATATCACCTGGTCTTTAAAATAGAAAATAGGTACATAAATAAACAAACAAGTCCTTGATTTTGTCAGAAAATCTAAATTAAGCTCCCTTCACTTGCTGTACAAACCGTAGCACACCTTGCTTGGTCACCCAAGTTCACAGATAGTAAGGTAAGTGGACAGAAATTCAGCCCAAATTATTCGAGAAATGTGTGTCAATTGGCTTACCCAGTTGCTATTCAGGTCGAGTGTGCAGGTAAAGGAGGTGTATTGGCTCTATTAGCATCAGATGTCGGGTGCTGCCTGGAGTGCATAATGCAATACATTGCTTTAAAGGGGTTTGGCTTTTGCTACGCAAATGCATTGCAGTTTTATACCGTTTTAAAGACTGGAAAGCTTATCTACAGATCATTGTGCCGTCGTACCATTTAAGTAGCAATTTTTAGCAATTCTGGTGAAGGTCGCGGGAAGAGCCTGGATGCGGGCAGCGCAGGACCGTTCATTGTGGAAAACCTTGGGGGAGGCCTTTGTCCAGCAGTGGACGTCATTTGGCTGAAAACGAAAAAACCATTTAAGTATCTAAATAAGATGTGATTTTACGTAGGCTGCAAGTGCCGACTTTAAGTAAGCTGAAAATTGATGATATAGTTGTGACGTCATCGACTAATGTTATACAAAATCTATGAGAGACGCGTTTTGAGTTGATAGTCATGTCTGATTACCTTATTGGCAATTCTATTCGATAAAATAAAACTGAGACGTTTTCAAAGAGGAAAAGCGGCATTTGATATTCAAAGAAACAATAAAGTAGATAGTAAATACGTATAATCGAAACAATATCCCTCAAATGATTGATGTAGTTAGTGTCACAATCACAGGCCTTGCGAGTTTTAATAGCATTGCCCATTTTTAATGCAATATGGGTTCACAAAAGGGAAAAGTACGACCGATGCAGGGGTTGCTCTTATCAAACACATTTTCGATGCTTGGCAGGAGAAAAAGGATGCTATTGGTGTATTTTGTGACTTATCGAAGGCGTTTGACTGTGTTGATCATCAAACTCTGTTATTTAAGCTAGAACATTATGGCGTATCAGGCAAGGCCTTAAGCCTATTACACTCTTACCTCTCAGACAGATTACAAAAAGTAAATATTCACGGAACTAACTCTTCGGGCGCCCCCCTAAAAATGGGAGTGCCCCAAGGCTCAATACTGGGACCATTGCTCTTTCTGATTTATATAAATGATCTACCTTTTTATTCAAAGGACCTTTGTGAGATAGTATTATTTGCTGATGACACTTCTTTAATTTTTAAAACTGACAGGCGTCAGGAAATATTTGACGACGTGAATAATGCTCTTTCCAAAGTATTAGACTGGTTTACAACTAATAATTTGCTATTAAACGCAAAAAAAACTAAATGTTTAAAATTCACTATGCCTAATGTCAAACAAGTTAATACTAATATTACAGTAAATAATGAACGCATTGAACTGATAAACTCTACTGTCTTTCTAGGTATTACCCTAGACTGTAAATTACAATGGGGCCCCCATATTGCTGCCTTGGCGGGAAGACTTAGTTCAGCTGCCTTTGCGGTGAGAAAGATCAGAAACTTGACTGATGTTGAAACAGCAAGGCTTGTATATTTTAGTTATTTTCATAGTATTATGTCTTATGGTCTTTTACTGTGGGGCTCAGCAGCAGACATAGAATCAATTTTCATTTTACAGAAAAGAGCTGTTCGGGCAATATACGGTCTTAAACCACGTGACTCGCTTAGAGAAGTTTTTAAAGAAATCAATATATTGACTGTGGCTTCGCAATACATATTTGATAACATTATGTATGTCCGTAAACATATACATTTATTTACTAAGAAAAGTGACGTCCACTCATTTAACACGAGACATAAGAATAAACTTGCTGTTCCATCATTCAGGTTGCATAAGATAGGTAATTCATTCTTGGGGAAATGTATTACCATATTTAACAAAATACCACACAACCTTGTCGAATTGCCAATAAACAAATTTAAGATACATATAAAAAATACCCTTATGTCCAAAGGGTACTACAAGGTTCGAGACTATATTGATGACAAGGATGCGTGGTCAGTTCAGTCTGCACATATTTGATGTACTTAAATTTGACTATTCTTACCGTTAGATAATTCCTGGCAATAAGTGGTGACTGAGTTTGTTCCGGCGTTTCTTCTCAGCACTTGCCATATGTTTGTCTCGAAGCGCTGGTAGGGCCCAAAAGATAAGGAGACATGTAAAGTGCCCCATAAGGGCTACCTTTTCTTTTTTTATTATTTTCTATTGACGTTCATAAGTGCCACTTGTGGTCTAAACTGAATAAATATTTTTTTGATTTTTTGATTTTGATTTTTTGATTTTTCACTTCGGTCTGATTGATGCGGGGATTTATTAACGCTTTGCGACGGGATTCGGTATTACTTGCTTGCTTGCGATTTAATAAAATGAGGATTTGATAGATGTCGGTTGGTTTGTTTTAAGTTTATATTTAAGCCGGATAACAAATTAAAACGTTTGTTTTGAAACAATAATCGATGTCCCTGGGATGTAAAGGATTGAGGTTTTCATTGGATAGTGTTGGGAGTCGACCCAAAGCCAACAAGATGAAAAAGTTTTGAGATCTCTGATAGACTAACCACAAGTTTGAAGCCATTGTTTGTTGACATACTCGGGCTCATGGGCACAACTAGGACGAGATTTCAAAATACAGGCCTACTCACCTACGTTTACAGTTGATGTAGTTGGTTTTGATCCTATAACTCTTTCTATTGGCCCATTTCACGACAAAGTACTACAAGTAGACTTAAACTTGGATCTTTAATAGAACCTTAAGTGCTAGTGAGCTATTTTCGAAGAGTCGAACCAATGTACATTTAAGCCGGTACATTTCGCAACAAATAGTCTTTTTATTCTTCGAGTGATGTTAAACGTGGTTGGAAGTTAAATTGAACCATCCAAGGAACTTTTGTAATGTAACAAAGTTCCGTTCACACTACAAAATGGTCCGCTGAGCCAATTTGCTTTTTCACTCGAATAAAAATAGAATTGAAACGGCTTTGTCAAGATTTTGTCTCCCGCTTCAGGTTTAAAGTACCGTGTACTATTGGCTCAGGTACTCGTAAATGTAGATGTTACTGTTTTATTTTACATCTTCTTTCTGTTATTATACCAATTTATCTTTCTTTAGGAAGGAAGGAGGCCACGTATCGGAAAGCGCAGCGTGGGACGACCCACAAGGTGGACCGACGATATCATAAAGGTAGCGGGAAGGCGCTGGACGCGGAACGCTACCAACCGGGCAACATGGAAAGCATTGGGGGAGGCCTATGTTTAGCAGTGGACGTCCTATGGCTGAGATGATGATGATGATCTTTCTTCAAAGTATTTTTTGTAATTATGTTGTTATTAATTATTATTAACGGTACCATTCCCACCCCTCGTTTCCACCGCTGCAACTCCTGTGTAGCCAGGATCTACAGCTTGACCGCCAATAAAAACCCAACCAGTGTTGTATTATTAGTCACTTTTGATAAGACGATCTATGACTAATATTTTTGCGGGTTACTACAATCTACGCTCTACGTTTCGAGCTTACCTACCCTAGTGCAGAATTAAGCCATTGTTGACCCGTCTATGCTATATTAAAGCTATCCATGTTACCTTTATCCTGTCCAAACATGTTCGTGAATGTTGCCGGTCCTGCCTAAGGCTGCTCCGACGATTTTCGTCAATCGCCAAGACAAAGAGAGGGGTGAATACTAAAGGGTGCAGCGACACTTGAGCGGTTTTCATCAGGCGACGAGACACCGGTGCTCTTTCAGGCCCCCTTTTGAGATCCCGCGCAAGATTAGGCACTAGTTCTTATGGTGTGAGTAGGGTTGCGACTTCGTGCAGGTGTGACTTGATGTCGATGAATTTGAATGAAAAGCTTTGTTGTTGGTGTCATCAAAATTGGTAGTACCTAATTAAATTCTCATACTGTGCTGGCTGATACTAAAGTTATAAATAGTAATTTAGTTTTTAGTAATAGTGCTGTTTTAGAAAATAACGTGAATGTAAGACAGTTTCTTAGCGAATTAATTAAAGTAAAAACTATATTACTTTAATTTTCTTCTCAAAGCAAACTCATCTCCCAGGTTAAAACAAAATTAATGAGTGTTTCAAATATTTTAATACTTACATAATGTAGGTACTCATCCAAATTTTAAGTTAAATAAATACTGACTCTTTCCATTACCTAACAGTGATATTCAATGTAAGCACACGCAGCCTTTGAGTTTTTTGAAACTTTACAAAATATGTCGACATCGACTACAGCAGGACTCGCAACAGGACTAGCTCGTTATTGCACGTCATCAGTAGTGCGGCTCGTCGCCACCACTCGGCGCCGCGATGATTCAGCATTCTCAATCCAAAAGCCTTTTACGATTCCACTCTTTCATTCTCCACATTCGAGCATTCGAGCCTTTGGCTCACGCAGGGAACGTGACGCGCACCGCATGTTTTCCCCATTCATGGCCCGCGAGATTTTGCGGGTGCTTTTTGATGCGGTGATTTGCCCACATAAAGGCCCGCGTTCACGAAACCGAAGCGATTTAGAGCGGAATCCGTGTCAGCTTTGCTTGATCAATCTTTTGTAAGCTGGAAATAAGTAACGAGTGCGTTTTTACAAAGAAATCGGTCACTATTCAAGAATTTATTTGTAACTTTATGCAACATCAATAGGAGGGTTGTGTTTTTTATTCGCTTTGAACATTGTTTAGTTTAACCGCTCGGTCATTTTAGGGTACTTATGTTTATCTTTAGTTAGCATAGGACAGGGAAGAACAATTTAATAATACAAGGTATGTTTAGGTTTCGGATTACATTCGACGTAGAGCGAGATGCGAAATGGGCCACATAAACTATGTTTATCAGCACCAGGCTCGACAAACAGTCATATTTCCAGTTGAGGAATAAGAGCACAGGATAATTGGTAATGGTAACTTGCTAGATGCATAATGATTCATAACGTTGGTTCTGGTTAATGACTTAAAAATAGACTTTCATGGTTTTTTGGTCCTGAGATTTTTCCTGGTAAAAAGAATACCTCTCTTATCTATTCTCAATAATATTTTGCGTCTATTCTTAGAGCCAAGATAGAAAAAAATATTTTGCGAATAGCTCATTAGTGCATATGTTACGGTCAAAGTGATAAATGTGAAAATTATGAATAATCGCCGGTTATTATGAATAATTACCGCATGATTTGGTAAATGTGATTAATATGAGGTCATTTATGTGTGTATAAAACTAAATAGGCGGCTTAGGGGTGGCCCAAGGGCCACCCCCGCCGCAACTTAACCTATTTTTCACTTTAAATCAAAACATTATGCTATAGGCATCATGGAAAAGTAATATTATGCAAGAAACATTCCAAACTCATTATGCCAAATTATATTAATATATGATATCAAAACGTTCAAAAGTTTGGCTGTACACGAGCACGTACACAAGATGTTGTTCTCTTTTATGAAATTTGTTAGTACTAAGGTTGAATTATTAAATAATCACTGTTAAATGTGATTAATTTATCACTTTTACCGCGACTGTCGGTAATTATTCATAATAACCGGTTATTATTAATAATTTTCAATTTATCACATTAACCGTAACACATACAAAAAGTGACCAGAAAGGGGGTGTAGTGCATGAGCTGGTACCTAAAAATTTCTTCAGAAATTGGTTTAGGATGCTTAAAAAACATAGCATATAATAGAATTTAGGGTAGAAAATATTAAAAAAGTATAGGGCAGTCATAACACAATCTCGAACTCAATCAAAGTTACATTGTCGGCGCGATCTTGCACCGAGTGACTTTCCTGAAAACTTTTGTAGGTTGTGAAAACTTGCTCTAGGATCTAGATCATTTTAGCGGTCTACAATGAGATTTAGAATGTTCATTTATTTACCATAAGCTGAAATTAATTTCAATAATGGACTTCCAAAATTATGAAACTTTTTGTGAGCTTACTGGTAATAAAGAATAAAAGGCCTTTCAAAACTTTAATACCTAGAAGTTGAAAGATTTTCTAAGAATGTTCTGTGTTATGTGATAGCAAAATATTACCTTACAAAACTCCTGAAAATAATCATTTAAATCGATAGTTCAGACTTAATTAATAATAATTGTTAAGTTTAGCTACTGGTCAAACCAGCAGCGCAGGACCGTTCATTGTGGAAAACCTTGGGGGAGGCCTTTGTCCTGCAGTGGACGTCATTTGGCTGAAACGAACGAACGAACGAACGAACTGGTCAAACAAAAGGACAAACTATGAACATCTTAAGACAAAGGGAACCAATTAGAAGTCGTATTGAACTGAGTGCTATTCCACTCAATAACAGCGGCACAAAGCTCAAGCAAAGAGCAGCGGTAATCCCATCAAAGTACGATCAGTAGCCATGGCTGGGCATTTCTACATAATGCGGATAAAACTCTATTAAACTCTATTAATGTTGATAATCTGGAAATCAATGAGAGACGTCTTTATTCAGCACTGGAAGTACTGTAGCTAAAATAATAATGATGAAGGTGGAAGTTGATAAACCAAGGCTGCTTTTTTTCCTTTTTTTATGTGACAGGAGGTAAACGAGCAGATGGATCACCTGATGGTAGTGCTGATCATAGTGTTTTAAGAGCTCAATTTAGGGAGCTGTGATGATTTTGAATGTCAAGTTGATCAGAAGAAGATTTTATCCAAATACATAATGGGTAAGCTATAAGAAGAGTATGTGTCATGAAACTGATGAAAGTTTACTATCGTAAGTTACTAAATTCATTATAGCTTCACCTTTCGACCACCTTTGCGTTTTTAACGCAGTTATACAGTTACATAGTTAACGGCATGTTAGATAAGCAATGTGTTTTCTATAATCATTTCTATAATCAATCAGCAGAACAACAGTACATGTGGATATTTTTTGAGTTGATATTACTAACGCCATCTTACAAGAGCTATTCTAGCAACAACGTATCTTCATAAAGCTTGCAAGGTATTTTCCAATCCACACCAAAATGCGCCATCTAGCGAGGGGCGAAGGAAATATTTTAGTGAGGAAAGTTGGGAAAGCCTTTTCCAGCAAGTGACTTTGTGCTTGTGTAACTGCTAGTACAGAGTTAGCAGCAGAGATGGCGTTTATGTATAGAAATTTTTATTATTTGGTATTAGGAATTTTTCGAACCAGTACAAACGGATATTTTAAAAGTCTATAATATTTATATTATGGGGCAATTTCAGGAGGTTTTATTTGTTAATATGTTTTTAAGATAAACAGGTCTTTTATTTTTTTAATTTAGTAGAAACTTAAGTATTGAATTAAAACATAATTAAGTAACTTTTTGTCTTATTAGCAAATAATTTATTAATATTACAGTTTTTATCAATATTGAAGTTTAAAGTTTTCAGACATATTTTTCTAAAATCACGATGAAAATACAAAACGTCATTAATTACGCCAAATTAACGAAGGGTCTTGTTTTTGGGATCTTTAAAGGGTGAAATGGAGTATTAATATCGTTCGATGTAATTTTGCACACTTCAGTAGCTATGAAAAGAGCAGATTTTAAATTAATTAGCAAACTGTTTTTCCCGAGTCATTCATGCGAAGTCATGAATTAATACTTTTATCCCACGATTTTAAGGCTTCCTCAAAGAAACTGAAAGCTTTATCGTTCGTTCGTTCGTTCGTTTCAGCCAAATGACGTCCACTGCTGGACAAAGGCCTCCTCCAAGGTTTTCCACAATGCACGGTCCTGCGCTGCCCGCATCCAGGCTCTTCCCGCGACCTTTACGAGATCGTCGGTCCACCTAGTAGGAGGCCTGCCCACGCTACGTCTTCTAGCCCGTGGTCGCCACTCGAGAACTTTTCTGCCCCAACGGCCATCGTCTCTACGAGCTATGTGCCCCGCCCACTGCCACTTGGTTTTAGCAATTCTGCGAGCTATGTCGGTCACTTTGGTTCTCCTGCGGATCTCCTCATTTCTGATTCGATCACGCAGGGAAACTCCAAGCATGGCCCGCTCCATCGCTCTTTGGGTGACCTTGAGCCTTCTTATGAGGCCCATAGTAAGCGTCCACGTTTCGGATCCATAAATCAACACTGGCAGCACACTGGTGTGTGCTGCCAGTGAAAGCTTTATACGGTCAATTAATTAGAAGAATTAATAAGGGAATCTATTCAGTAATTTCAAAAGCGCCTTAAAGGAACCCATTTCCACCACCAGTCACTCTTGGCAATTTTTTCATCACCCACATTATGCGCTAAATGAAGGCTGAAATATTACAGCAGCAATTATTTCTGGCCGAATATTTTATTTAATAGCCAAAGGTCTTGAGACAAAGGAAAAATAATAAAAAAACACATCGAGCGTCTTAACAAAAGATCCCTTGGTGCTCCAGGAGCGCGTTAGAAAAACGGCTGGTACACATTAAAAATAATTTCTCCCTTTGTAATGCGATTTTTCTGTCGCTCAAGCGTCGCTTATAACAATTTGTGTCATTATTTCTGAGGGCTTTGTTGAGTGTTGTTGCTTTAATGGTCACTTGGCGAGCGCTTGATGGCGATCCTTATTGATATGGCGTTATGTGCTGTTATTGCTGTCGTCAGTTGTGATGTTTTCATTGGGGTTTTATTAGCGTTCACAATTGTGCCTTTTCTTTCTTATTTTCGTAAGTCTATATTGGCCTCTATGGATCTATTTACTGAATAAACTTGCTGTATTTTCCATTAACATGTTAGTAGAATAAACGTTTACTTAAAAACGTATTTTTGTTACGTAAATGAGACAAAAATCACTTCATGTTACAATTACATTTTTGTTGAATTACTGCCTGTATTAATCCTTCGACATTTTCCTCTGATGCGTGGTCGACGTATAACCTATTTAGTTTATAATACTTCTGCATCGAGTATGCACTTCCATTCTCAATGCAAAGTTGACGTGCACACTAATTGGTTGTGATAGAGCGGGTTAGGGCGCACTTACATCTGAGTGGTCGCCACTGCCAATATATTATGTTCGATCCAGTTACGGACTTTGTATGATTGAATAACTAGCTCGGACTACTAACTAGGTATAACACAGTGCTTAAGGCCCTCAGGTAAATTGCGGTAGTAAGTTTGAGTCCCAACAGAATTAGCAATAGGTACTGTACCTGCGGAAATTCTACCAATAAGTTAGTTTCGTCTACAGTTTACGGTAGTGGTAAAAACAAAACTTTTTTTTGTATACCATTAGATACCATACAAAAATAGCCTTTATAGGTTTTAAGTTATGACACAAAGAGTTCAGGTGCGATTTTCAATAAAAATATTCGAGTAAACTAACGCCCTTCTTAAAAGGATATTATGTCCGGGAAAACCTGGGCTCATGGTAACACTCCTTTCGACTCACGCTGTTGGTAAAAGTAGGTACTAATAAAATTAATGACTTCTTGGATTTGACTTAATTTCAGTTCTCAGCACTTATATTGTCTCCAAAATTGCTCCGAGACGGGTTTTAAAAATGATTATTTTCAACCTAAATTATAGTAACGGCTCTTGTTTTGCCTATTTTCAAAATCCAAAAGAACATTTTAAAGCCACAACGTTTTTTAAGCATTTAGTCTTTTTTTGTCTGCGAACTCGGGTGTAATGTAGTGAACAATTTTCTTCTTTTTACACTAACAAGCTATTCGCGTCAGTGCAGTGTCCTTTGCTTGTCTAATGCCGTACCCCAAAAAGAAGAAGAAAACTTTTTAACGCTATAAGAGAATACAGTGTACCTACCATGAGTTTACGTTAGGTGTGCTCGCTAGCGACTGCATAAAAAAATGACATTAATTGTATGACATATTGTGCAGCGCCCCTAGCGGCTACTTTCAAGAAACAAAATCTTCATAGAGATTTTTGACGTACTCGCTAGCGAGCGTACCCAGCGTAAACTCATGGTAAGCACACAGCAGCTTTCAAAGGTAATATATTTTATAACGTTCAAAAGTTTCTACTAGGCCGCGTACTCTTAGTTGGGTTATTGAGTATTAAAAATACTTCAGCTTTCACTTCTCCGAATCATGAAATATTAATCAGTTTTCTTTTAGTCGCAATTTTCTCTCGTAGTAATAAACTTTTAGCAAAATTACCTTCTTTTTCAATTGTACCTTATGTAAATTCAAATAAAGCAATACCTACCTAGTTTTATTTTAACTTTTATACAAGATTTCTTTGAACTTATTTAAAGTATTTAATAAGCGATTAAGTAGGTATTTTACAAAGGCTCTAAATACTAGTTGTTTGTACAAGCTGTGTCTAGTTTAGGGTCATATAATTGGTGTGATAGTGACCTAATAGCAAGTAATTATATTTGAAGATTACTTCAAATGCAAGAATGCAATGCGTTCAAGGGGTGTTTTTCCCAATGGTTGGTAACCGTCCAATAACTGGAAGTTTACCCTATTCTATTTTGATCTAACAGCAAGTAAATTTGATGGATATAGAGCGGCTGTCCATTCATAATCAAGCAATTTAAACGTAATGTCTTGCAATTTATTGGCGACTACACATGCACAATGGCTTAGCCATTCATCTTGATTATGCGTGCCCTGGGCACGGCGTCTCAATACCTGGCTCCTATTACTCACTGAGTAGGTACTCAGGCGGAACAGAATTTTATATACGTCAGGTGCACAATGGGAAATAATTAATGTTTCATTCACTCAATAAACGGTTCCTTGGTGTAGCAGTTGGAGAGTTCAACTATCTTGACAGTTGACAGCAACTCATGTCTTCCGTACACGAGTTCAAAATCATTCTCATTACTCATTCGTGCGATGGTTCATTTAACTTCTCTCTCTCTAACTTTTGCTCTAATTGTAGATTTTTATTTGGTTTTCTAATACATATTAGACAAAATGAACCCTTGCATGAATGAGTTTTAGCACGATTGGGCATTAGATCTTTTGTGTTTTCCCCACATTAATATTTCGCATAAAAGTGCTCTTACTCATTTAGGCTGAGTTGTACCAACTAACCATAACTTTAACAATAACCGATGTTTTTTTATGGAGTTTGACAGATTTTTGACGTTTGTGGTGCAATTCAGCCTCAGTATTTCGCACATGTTGTGTAGTAGGTAAATCCGTAACATACGACGGCACATGACAAATATTTAGTGAAAATACTTAGGTGTTAGATTGTATGTAGTGGTGTAGTATAGTAGTCGTAGTATTCCACAAATATTATATCAAGATAATACAAAAGTTACAACTAATGAGAGTCCGGGCGGTCCTTTATGCGATGCTTCCGTCGCCTACCCTTGCGTCCTCTTGGCTCAGAGATCGTCAACTTTAGCGCCTTGTTTTATTAGGGCACTAAAATTATTAATTGCAGAAGATATGAAGATAGGATGCGCAGTAAAAACTAAAACAAGAATTTGGAACTGAAATCGCTTGAGGATAGTTTATGAGTTGGACTCAGATGGTTTTAGTTTGCAGTTTGCTAGTTTGCGCAATCCCTTCCTTTTCATATAAATTTTTCATAATAGGTAATACCTACAAAAAACTTATCATGGATTGCTGTTTCTTATGCGTAGTAAACATTCTACGCTAAATATTAATTGCAAAATATTCCATAGAATATTTTTCTCAGAACTTTTTAATAATGTACTCGTAGAATATTTACCTATAACCCTTGGGATATCCGACTATTTAGCGGTGCGCTGATGTGTTCTTATTGCATTAATATTTTCACAGTAGCAGTTTACAAAAGGTGATCAAAATCTAATTTTAAAATGTCCGTTAAACTAGAAATGTTTGCTACTGCTCACTGAAACATGAATTATAGGCAAGTTCGTTTAAGCTCACGGAAAATGTTTGCGATCGCTGCTCAGATACTTACAGCGATAAGAGGGATGGTCTCCTTATCTTTCAACTATCATGAAACCTTGTTTACTGTAACTTGTGTTTCATGTTGATTTAGTAATGCGGGAAACAATGGAATAAGTTGGAACCACTCCGTAACCTAGTTCTGACCAAATAAATATTATTCAGTGTAAGATATTGAAGCAGAAATATTGTTTGTGGGTTAGTTATATCACAAAGTTTCGGATTCAGAAAAAATATCTTAGATAATTTCATCGATGAAAGGTTTGGTTTATTCATCTGTAATTGATACTCTTGAGTCTTGTTTTCAAATTCACGTATTTAATTAATAGATGTAAAAGATACATAAAGGTGTTATAGAAGTGTTATACTACAGTAATAGTAGCCCAGTAAAATTCGCCAATACAGAACAAAAACGCATCAAACTACGAGTATAAAGATCCTTTCCCTAAATAAATAAATAAAACATTCCACACATTTGGAGTCCAATCAAGCATATATCGCTGCATGTAAAAGTTTTTATTAGATAGAAAAATACCCTTATTTTGTTCCCAGAGTTCCCAAGTTAGATCAGAAACTTCTAGACTAGTGGGGAGTTCTACAAGTTAGCTCTAGTCTAGTTCATCTAGAGATTTCCCGCGTGAAGTTCTACAGTTTTTCCGATACCATCGGTCTATCTAGACTTAAAGCAGCAAGAAGTTTTGTTCCTGTCATGTTTGTATTGATATTCCTGGAAATACAAAGCTAGTCTGCCTCAGTGCTCGGATAGCATTTTGAAAGATTTAAGGATAAGTACATACATATTCTAATGCTTTTGAAATAAAATTTAAAGAAAATAATATTATGTATTACTGTTTAGATGAAGCGATGATTCACATAACAAATCCCTAATAACTAACATCGGAAAACCCATTTCGTTCCAAATTGGAGCTGAATAAGAAAAACTTAACTTTGCTTTCTATTCTAACTTTATATTTAGATACGACGATTAAGGTATAAAAAGGCTAGAAAGTTTTCTAATGTGCTTAACTTTTTTATTTTTTAATATAAGTCTATTTGTATTTTATCCAAGCGCAAGTGCCGGCTCTATTTTAAAAATGTTTAACTACTTTAGTAATTACAATTGAAGAGATCTGAAATTGCCAACAACCTTTGCAAGCTGGCGGACAGAGGAAACCTACTAATAATGTCACCAGTGCTAATCATCTAATTATCTAATAATGAAGCTGTAACTTGAATCAAAGAACCAACGAAAATCTTTTCGTATTTGATGTTAGTTAAATTACATATTATTACAATATTCGATCTGAAAGGTTATTGCTTTCCCAAAATATAAATGCCTACTCTGATTTTATATTGTGAGTGCCAATTAACATTTCCTTAAATTAGGAATGAGTATTTTTAGACATGAGTTGCGACCTTTGGCATTTCAAGTGTTTCACGTGTGTGTAGAAATGAACTAATTATAAACACCCTTTATACACCTGGTAATTGGCATTTAATTTAACGAACTGGATTTTGAAAATGTTATTACTCACGCAATTAACTAAAGTAGGTACTATCATACAATAACTAATTACTTAGTACGCTGATGCGGTTTAAGCAAAATGTTATTTTTATTTTAAAAAATATTTTTAACCGAAAAATAAGTTAGCGGTTTTGAGTTTTTAACACATAAAGACGAGACCCGACTCTACTTCGGAACTACTATTGCTTCTTTTGCTACGTTCAACGAATGAAAATTACAGGAAGTGGAATCCACATCTTTATGGTCCGTGACCAAAGAAACCTAAGTGTTAAAGTAAATTTGGAGTCCTATTATGTATCCCGCATTGTATTCCGAGAGAAACTATTTCCGCAACATTAATGTTTACGCTCCAAATAAAGGGAATTTTGTATGAAGGAAATCAAAGGGTAGATCGTCCGTTTTCTCTTTTGAATCCGGTTACTGAGGTCACCGCAAACGGAAGGGTCCAGGTGAAATCCAATATCATGAGCGGAATTTGCATTCAAATCATACCGAGAGCATTAATTTCACACAGCTTTTAATATTGTTGATTCCTTTTTCACAGTTCAATGAAAAGTTGACAATCAAAATACGCAGTGAATTCATATGTTGTGACTACCAGGCTTTATTTAATATTGATGGTAAATACGTAAAACATTTTACAATTCATAAACTGAAATACTACGAGTGAATTTTTCGAGAGCATTTTCACTGAAAAAAATGTTTGGTTACTGTTTACACAACAAAAGTGACCACCGAACACTTTAGTTATGAGGAACAAAATGTTGTGTAAATTAAACAAATAATTCTGTAGTGAGCTAGACTTAGTTTGGTTATAGTTACCTAACACTTAGTTCGGTGGTCACTTTTGTTGTGTAAGCAGTAAACAAACATTTTTTTCAGTACTGATCAGTATTATGAGACGACACTAAAAATTCTTAGAATTTTGGGCGTTGTTTCAAAATAGAAGCCTTATGCTTGTCATAATTCTATCATACACTCCAATTCTCCTAATTTAGAAACAGTATAAACTTAGATATGCTTTGTGACACATGGAACACTGTAGCCGAGCTATAGTAACTGAACTATCAGTTATTTAGTCGATCTATTCCTGGCCGATACACTGTCCAATACGGCTTGATTTTGTTTCGTTATTTTGGGTTCGTATCTATATGGGTTTAGTAGGCAAGTTTCAGGGACATATTGTACTCCCTCATTCCTATCGGGCCTTTGTTCCAAAAGCCATCAGCCGGCCCAATCAAGTAAGAAATTGGTGATCCCGCTTGATGCTTGGGCCCACACAGAGGCCTGTTACCGAAGATAAGCTTCTTAGAGCGATGAAAATGTGTTTAGTGATGTACTGCCTTCGTCATGGATGGACTTTGTGTCAGAAAAACAATCCTTAATGATTTATAGAAAGAGAAAGGTTGTTTAGATTGTTAAGCTTCGATTGAACAAAAAGCTTCTAAAAGCGAAGGCAGTAAGCAAAGCACAAACAGTATAGTTGCGCTAAGCTATTAACAGTATTATGGAGGTCATAAAGATACAAAAGCAATTCTCTTGGATTGAAAATAAATTGTAGACCAAGTACTTATTGCCAATTTGATGCATGGGAAATAAATATTAGCGCAAGAAAATTCCGCAAATAATATGTTTAAAAAATGAGTCGATGAAACCATGGCAGCGGTAACAAGACCCATCACTAAATTGTTTCTCGACTTTGAAAGTTTACGAGTAAAGCAGATTATTAACGTTTAGTGAATTAGGGAATATGTTGTAACGTCTGCGGTTACAGCCGGAATGAACGTTTGCGTAACCTTTGTGGCTGCTTTTGTCGTAAATGCCGAATTTGCGGGGCCTTTAGTTGGTATTAATTTTGAAGATGGAAGCAAAATGAGGTAAACAATGTTATTTGATTATTAAATTGGCGTGATCGTTTAGCGAATATTAAAGTTTCAGTTTCAAATAACATATTCTGAATACGAATATTTGATTGGCTTCGGAATCCACTATAACATAAAGCTTTTAAATGCCTTATTTTATTCTTGCTGGCTACGTGCCCTATGCATTGGAGGTTAGACAGCAAAAATGCCAGCATCAGAAGACTGCACTTGATCTTAATATAATCTAAGTTTAAACTCCTGACAAACTTTGTGTTGTTTGTTCTGCGCCCTTTTCCGAAGAATTTCCATCAAAAATTGGAGGCATTCGACCGCTTCGTAACATAGTTATGACGTGGCGTTTTGTCCGCCCAATCCTTAGGGTTGTATGGCCCATTCCAGTAATTGCTTATGGATGACCAACGTTTTTTGTTCGCCCATGTAATTACTTAGAAATATGCTATGCTTGCTAGAAACTTCCTGAGGGAATAGAGTAGTCGATTAGGAAAAAATATGTATAGAGGAATCGATTTAAACTGAGTTGCACCACCTAACTTTGACCGTAACTTTGACGATAACCGGTGTTTTTTGTATGGAATTTGACAGATTTTTGACGTTTGTTAAAGTTAAAGTAACATTAGTGCAACCCAGCCATAGTTGTTTATAGTTGATTACGGGTATTTTTAGTTAAAAAATAATTCAATTTCCCAATTTTGAGAGTCAAGATGAAATTGTTCCCATATGATTTTTAATTCACCCTACAAAGAGGGTTGCAAAGATCTTGCCGTCGTAAAAAAGATAATGCATGACTGTTTTCTCTTGGATACGCAGAGAAAAGATGTTTGTTCTAACAAAGAGCAGTTTCAAAGTAAAATTGGGTCCCTTTGTTTTTTCGCCGTTAGAATTATAATGAGTACATTCCCCTCACAGATCATTTGCATCGGGGGTTCCCCGTGACTAACGCGGGGTTGACGAAGCATAATTTCCCCTCTTAAATGTATACGAATACTTAGCTTAGTATAACAATCACTTGAATAGAGCAATGAGGCCGTAAGCCCATTGTTTTCAACCTGTTTATAAATGCGGTTCAGCTTTTTGTAAAAAATATAGCTCATCAAGCTAAATATTAGTATCTTGTGTAGTTGTAATAAGTTCGATTTTGCATGTGCTGGCGACCGTGCTTTTAATTGCCATAAACATAAGAACACTCGTATCGTATGTATACATAAAGACTAGGTTACTAAATGGTACATCTAAAGTACTCACCATTTGGGTGAGTACATTATTCTCAAGTTTTTTTAGGTAGCTACCTATTTATATTGTCTTCCCTAACTTTATCTTCGTATCCTAAGTTCTTTCGCATTGTTAGTTATGGATCGGCTTAAACCGCTCATCCGAAAATAAGCGATCAAAGAAAGAAAGATATCCATTCTCTTAAACCTTAGTAGATAATACACTCGGCATCAAATAAATCGCACCTCCCGCGACAAGCACTTATCAAACGTATGCATCCCCACTTCCCACCAACATTGGTACCATTTGAAAGCCTAGTTCTAAACTTCATTTCATTAAAGGAAAGGTTTTTACCCCAAAAATGTGTCTTTACAAGGATCCAGAGTCACTTCTTCAAAAAATAGGTACTTACGCTATAGCCATTTTTTATGACTATAAAACTGTTAAGTTGGGATTAATCGCTATCCATCTGTTAAAGAGGACACGTGAGATCTTTATTTGGTTTTATAACCATAAAAATTGGTCTAATTGATCCCAGAGGTGAGCCCAAAGTGAGGTCTATTTTCAAGTCACATTTATGGTATATGTTAATCATTTATTTAGAAATGAAATGTAATTTTCTTTAAGGATATTTATTGGGCTTTCAAATAACACCAATATTGTTGGGGTACCATGATTGTGTCAGAAGAAAATCTTTAAAGTTCGCGTCGCGGAAGGTGCGGTTTATTTGATGTTGAGTGTAGATACACGAGTATTGTATAATTCTGTCTGATACTCTGATCGTACATCCGATTTAGTTAAAAAAAAAACTGAACAGTTAATCGGTTTCTCATTGGAAATCAGTGTCAGGACATTACAGATGTCTCAATTATTTAATTTTAACTTCATTTATTGTAAGTATGTACACTACTTGTAATGTGTGTTCATACAGTTCGTATATCTATCCACGCCTCGTGCGCTCAACTTAACCCTTCCTCCACAAGTCAGTTAACCTCATAATGTATCGTGTAAACACCTCTGTCCAAGTTTCGGCAAGTCATCCAAGTCTGAAGACTTATTGTTTGCGACCTCAAGACTCGTGTATTGCAGCAGGCTGCGGCTCGCAGTTTGCATGGCGACGGGCATAGCACTAGAGTGGCCACTAGATGTAGAGGGGCTGGCGCCGCGCCAACTAGTCGGTACAGATTGTAAGGGTCGGCGCATAATAACTTTATTTGCCGGACGGGGTGCTGGGAATGAACATCTTTTAATGGCTAACAGATGTTGGGTTGCGAAGAAAATCGCAGTTTTGGGGTTGACCTAAATTGAAAGGGTAGGGTTAAAATAGAGATGAATGAAAGCTTTTGTCACTAGTTCAAGCTTGTGCCTACGTAGTCTGCTATGCCACTAGATTTGTCTTTCAAAAAGTGTCGCAAATAACTATGAAACCTTATGGATACTGTAAATCAAAGAACTACTAAGACAGCAGAGAGCAGTGTAGATAACATCGGTATCCTATTCGCAAAAAGTGTCGCAAATAACTATGAATGGATACGGCAAATCAAGTAAGTAGGTACTAAGACAACAGAAGGCAGAACAGTATCCTATCCTACGCTATCCCGCTGAACCTAATCTCTTATTAACAGGTTTGATTCGGTTAAGATTTAGAAGCTGTAATCTTTCTTCTTTCTATTAGAAAAAATCGAAAACGACGAAAAATAGATTACCTACCTAAATTACTTTTAGAATCTCATCTGTACCTACCTGTAATTTTTTTCGCAGCTTGGTATGTGCACCAGCCTTACAAAGTCTAGCCCCTTCGGGGAGCTGATTCAGCTAAACACTAACGATAATAACGTGTTCGAGTAAACGCGCCGCGCTGTATAGCTTGCGACTACTGCTTGTCGAGGTGGTCAAGCGCTAGATTGTCATTATTTTGATAGATTGTTATGGTTTTATGCTGATAATGACCTTTTTTAACCTACTAGAACAAGTAAAAGAAATATTATTTACTTATCATACACTTATCAAATAATTCGTGACACCCAAAGTGGCCAAAAAGTGGACATCACAACCATATTCTAATTCTCAAAGACATGTCCAAACTTTCTGGCAACTTTGGGTGTCACGTACTATTTGACGCTGACTGTACAACATTATAGCTAAGATCAATACAGTAATTATATCACTATAGTCAGTACCTAAATACCATTAAATAACAAAATTTAATTATGCAGGTATCTCTACTTTCTTTGTTTTACAAGCACAAAAGTTATAATTTTGCTGACTACTTATTCTAAGAATACTGCTCTGCCCTAAGTAGATAAAGTATAAATAATAGCAACTACTCGTTCAGTCCAACTGAATCTGAATATAGATCTCCTTTCTCAGAAAAACTTTGCTGGATTATTTTCATTGGAAATACTAACCCGGAACCAGGTCAAGACTCAGTTCAGCATTCATTACATTCAAATGTGAAAGGAGCTTCTTATATTCAATGATATTTCTGATATATTTTACAATGCTTGCTTTGTTGGTTTTCGCGATCGGTTTGGTAATACTCGGAATAGTGGAGTCAAATTCGAAGAAGCTGTAGTTATCCTTTGAACGATATCGATATTATACCTTGTGTCTTAGTTAATATAGCAAGTTTTAGTTTAACGCAAAATCACACTAGCACCTTTATGGTATTAAGGCCCCAAATGTTTCGGCCATAAATATAATGTCGCAACTTGCAATAAGGCGATTTCCTATAACATCTGCGGATGATGTTTTCGCTTAGAAGAATATTAGCTGAATACACAGCCATAAAATACGAGTATGTTATTAACAAGAAGTACGTACATTTCGAAACGGAGGTAATGGTTTTACGGAATAAAAGTATTAGTCGAATATTTTGTAGAAAGGAGAGCTTCAGCAAAGATTAATAAATGACATATAGCGTTAAAAGAATTTAAAAGTTTGTTCGGTGAGTATTATCAAGTTGAGTGTTAACTATATATTAAATATAAGCAATCTTTTCCTATCATTTCCCAATGATAGTACTTAAATCGTACATAATAATAACAAATTATTTATAATACGTCATGAAATAATGTGTAACAATATAGAGTTTCCAGAACCAAGTAAATTTTAATGCTATTGTACAACTGCGTAAGATCATTCTTATGTATGACATTAACTTCAAAGTTTCCTTGCTTTATCCCAACTCAGATACATTTCGCAGCCTTCCCCGAATCACTGATTTAATCCTCTTTGTTTCTTTTTGCTAGAAATCTGTACATTACTTTTGAATTTACACATTTCCCCCAATATAGTTTTCTGGGAAAAACTATAATACATGTTGGCGAAGTCACAAACTAACCTTCATACTCGTATTTCTAATAATAGGATCTTTCCCCGGCTGTGTTTTGGTATTGTGTTGCTTTAGATCCGTATCAGTATTTTTCTGTATCAAGTGACTGTAACGAGATTAATCTGATTGTGTACCAAATACATCAAAAAGAAGCTACATTTCTGGTTATTTTGTAGGTATTTTTATCAGCTATATCATAGAGGTATAAAATAATATACAAAATTGATGAAATATGAAAATTATACAATATTAATTAAAATAAGACTTGTTCCGAGAAATAGAGTCCAAATTCAAGTGCCATAGGTTATATTTATTTACTGAGATTTCATTAAGCAATGTGACACTTTAGAAATGGAGTTATCTATACTTTAATATTGTAAAGCTGAAGAGTTTGTTTGTTTGTTCACTTGAACGCGCTAATCTCCGGAACTACTGGTCCGATTTGAAAAATTCTTTCAGTATTAGATAGCCCATTTATAGAGGAATACAACATCACGCTACGATCAATAGAAGCAGAGCAATAATGAAAAATGTTGCGAAAACGGGTTTTCACGCTTACGAAGTCGCGGGCACAGCTAGTTCTTATAATGATCTAGTCCTAAACAACTTGTTCATTTGAACTTAAACCACAGACCGAAATTAAACCCCTAGACTTAATAAACATAATAGACTTTGTAAAGTTCGTGCTTGTTTACTTCACCTTGGATTTCTGACTAGTGTTTTTGTTATAGGCCTAACTTTAGACAACTTCGGACAAAATTAGAGGCCTTTAAAGGGACGATAAAGTCGATAAAACAATCTACTTAGATTAACTTTCAGAAATAAGAGCAGGGATCGTTCGCCGACAGCTCAACTGATTACCTCACTTGACGCGGAAAATAAAGTTCCTACAACTCGGTAATAGAATCCCTTGAATAGGTTGTTCGAAACGCCTTCTAAATAATGTTAAAGGCCTCGATGGAGGTGTCAAAACTTGCTGAAGTACATCCGGAGGTGTTAGGGTGTGTGTTTTTGCTGCAGATTCTGTGGTTAGATTAAAAAAGTTGTCCGTGATCGATAGCTGAACGAGTTTACTTGTTTTTTAAAGCAGTATTTCAGTTTCCGGGTAAGAGGGTCCGAACTCTTACGCTTGCAACTCAAATGAAAGGCAACCCTGGTCGAGTCTCTCTCTGAGAGCATCTGAAAGTTGAGGACCTCTCTAAATCTAAACTTTTCTCCCGTTGACAGCGCTTGAGACATTACTTTTCAAGTTATTGTAGCCTTTGGAAACGTGTTCGAGATGAACGTTTCCACATACATCTTGGAAAGATCCAGTATAAATCGTTGGAGTTTTCCCAATGCTTTCCGAGGTTAAAGGAACATGGCGTTAAAGGAAAATCTTTGCGTTATTGTTTTCTTCTTTTGTTAGTTTTTGGGTCGCCCTCGTTTTAAGGTGTGAATATTCACATTATTAAATAATACTTATATTGCAGCTCGTAACAATGTAAATATTATGTGTGACCAATAAAGGTATGGTCTTAGTATCTTCATAATGCGCCATCACATATTACGAGTAAAGCTTGTAATTTTATCATACTTAAGTGCTTTGGATCAATCTGCAAGTTCACTTACATAAATTTAAATTAATTAATAAATAAACACGCTGTTAGAGCAAGCTAGGATATTTTATTATATAACCTAAATTTAATCTGAAGCGACTTCGGTTTAACTCGGGTATTAATAAAGTTTTTATTGCATTTTTACATAGCGTGCGTACTACTTCAGGTTTTACAGCTAACATTGAAAATTCATAAGAACAAAATTACTTCGGGTCGCATATTTCAGAGTTAAAATAAAATTGTACAGAACAAAAGCTTATTGCTCAGTTTAAGAACCTTCTCGGAAATAATATTCAAGATTGAAGTTTTCATTTTTTATTATCACAAGCGTTTTTGTTGATTTTCTTTTTTTATTAATTTTTAATAACGTTCAAATTTTAATATTACTTCTTAAAGTGAAATCTATTAAACGTTGATTACATACAGATACAAAAAAGTTAATTAAACAACAAGTTAACTCTATAGTAACACACACAATTCCCCAGCAATAATTCAAGTCAAAAACACTTGGTGAGAGCAGCGGGTAGCATTTATTAATATTTCGCTGAAAAAACCCTAACCGCAGACATTATTGAGGGCAATTCATATAACGAGTACATACTTAAGTACCAAACCGCAGGACAACGGTCGGTAATTCATAGTCAGAAATAAGAGATAAACTTCAGACGCTTTATGCAACGGAATTAAGGTTCAATATAGCTTGACAAAAAATACATTTTAGTTTCACAGTAAAAGATATGACCAAGCTTTTTGGCTCCACATGGAGAGTCCAGCTAGGTTCCAACAGATTTACTTTTGCATAAATATCGTTAAATTAAATTAACTGTTCCTTCTCCATTCTGATACTGTGATAATGTATCTACTTACTGTCTTAAATAAGGCACCGAAGCAACGTTAATTAAATTTTAATTCGAATTTTGCGATATTAAATCCTACGATGAGTTCCGTATAAAATCTCTTCACAAACTCACTTGAAATTTTGTTTAATCTACATTTATTTGCATGATTCTATCTGGAAATTAGATCGTAGTCCTTGACATTTTGTGAGGCATCTACATAATTGCGTGTTTAATATTTTGCTCAGGAGTTCTTTGGGTATTAATATCTTTAACAAAAATAGAGCAGGTCAAATGATAATGTGAATCAAAATTAGGGCCATAATTCTACTGAACTTTACCTTAAGTAGACTTATGCTGCCTTCATTGTGTCGAAAATGTTGTTTGTTTTCTATAGGAGGCCATTCAACGGTAACTTTGTTCGAATAATGCACGTAAGTCGCTTAAAAATTCCCGTCATGGCCCCAGTTTCCCGCGGTTACAATTTATTGGCATCCTCGCTGGGGGTGGAACAAGCAATATGATCGATAAGCCCAAACAGGACCAAAAGTTTCCTTCAGTCATCGCGAATGCTCGGGACCAATCAAACATGGTCCCTCGATATCCGCAAATCGCTCAGGGACTCCCAAAAACTCTAACCCACTGAAAGAAATGAGGGTTCCAAAAATACTAGTCATTTGATACCCTTCGTTTATATTGTATATTGCTCACTAGCCCCGGGGAAATCATATGTGGATGTGGGAATAATGTTGTCCTATGATTTAGTTTGCATTTGAAAATTGTGTTTTCTCGAGTGTTGGTCCGTCCTATGCAAATATTCTATGTACCAGAGGATTACCAACCCTGGTCAAAGAGCAACTTTCATGTTTCCATAGTACGAGTATATTAACTTTGCTGAACGAAGTATAGTAACACAAATAGGTAGGGTAATAGTAAATATTAAATGCATACATGAACTTAAGTTATATCAGTAATCTATTAACTCCATTAAAGCCACACATAAGTCAAATTAACGTCATAAAATTTAACGGGTGCGGCGCGGGTGTTATCTTCAGAAGCATACGTCTGGTTTAACGTGGCTATAATAGTTTAGCCGGGCTAGGGTCACATAGACTGTGTAGTCAGCAGTTTAATCTTACATAGCTTCTAACTTGCAAACTATGCCTTGGAGTAAATGACATACTCGTATTTGGAAAATGAGTTTTAATTTGTCGTTACTGCTATCATTTACTAAACAAAATAGGGAAAGGAAGGAGTTAAATATTTATGAGGAGAAAAGGATCTGATTAAACGGGCTTTTAGGTAAACATAATAAATAATGTAAGAGTTACTCCTTAGTCTAAATAGGCAACTATTCCAGAGTAAAGACTATAAAACTTAAGTCTTACTGAACTAAGCTTATTTTTCGAAGATTTTGTTAGCGGACTCTGTGCTCCAGAAACATTTTCTCAGAATTTCGAACCTCGAGGTTTGGGTCTGTCTGTCCTTCAGTCACGGTACAGTCTTGTTACTATGAATAATTAAAATGAATGAGACTTTGAATGAAATTTTCTTTGGAACGAGTTCTGGGTAAATTCTTCATACTTTTGTGTGCTTCTCATGCTATAGTAGCTACATTAATGTACAGTCGCGGAATGAAAAGGTTCGTCAGTTTTCAAATTGATTCCTTCAACGAATCGCGAGCACATATTACCTTTTGAAACTATGTTACAGAATAATCTCGAGTTAGAGAAAATAATCTTTAACTGTTCGTCAGTAAAGTTCAAAATTATTCAGATCAAAGTTGTTTGACAATTTATCTTGTCAAGAAGATTATTATGATTGATAAACTAAAACCTTCTTGTTTGTTCAACCTGCCATTATTATTTATATTAAATAAAAAAACTATTGTCAATTGGTCAATGTCATTATTGCATTGCACTGATGGGATAGAAAAATAAACAAGCAAAACCTTATTCGTTAGCAAACGTCATGAAACGTCATATTTATTTAAATGTTAGCAGCACTGTTTCTTGCACTGTTATGTTGGCAGGTTTGACTCTTACAGTACCTAGTGCAAGCGAAAACCGACACTAAGGTGACGAACCTTTTCATTCCGCGACTGTACTTCTTTTGCTCCAATGTTTTTTTACTCTTCGCTAGAATGCAAGGCAGATTAAATTATTTATAAAAGGAAAGCTGACGTGTTACAGCTCCAATATGTTCCCAAAATGGAAATGGGGAGAGCTTAGTGGACTGTTCGAAAAGGCTGAAAAAGTCCATTTTATTCCATTTGCTTAGGACAAAGGTTTTGTTTGGTGATCGCATTGACGATTGTAGCGAGTTGTGTTTGTTTAGATTACTCTTTGTTTCTTTTATTAAGTGCTCTGCCGTTGATGGTATGGATAAACGGGAAATTCGGATAGTTGTCTGGAAGAGATTGTGTGTCAATGTGCCCCATCTGCTTAATGGGGTAAAAATAAATAAATAAATATCCTTGGATATTTTAAACTGCGCTTCTAGTCCTAAACTAAGCAATGCTTGTACTATGGGTAGGGGTACTAGACAACGGATATAAACATACTTAAATACTTTTTTTTTAAATACGTACATATTATACATAGAAAACACCCAGTCCAATACAAACTAATTTGTTCATGCACACAAATGTTTGTACTGTGCGGGAATCGAATCCGCAACCTCCGGAATAGTAGTCCGTTTCGAACCACTACACCAAACGGCCGACAATAGCAGCTTTATAGGCAAACTTTCTATATTGTTATAGATAATATCGTGCAGATAAATTGTGTACTAAACTCTATTATTATAAAACCTACACAAATACCTAAACAAACTAAATATAATAAGCTAAATTATCAGACCATAGACAATAAATGTCGCACGCGGATAAATTGTACTTTGTGTTTTTTCAGAAAAATGTTATTTATGTTCATAAACTAAATATTCTAGAACACTGAACTGTGAAACATAAATTATTACGACACATAAATCATTCGTTGCTGTAATCGCTTAGAAGTCTGAAAAATATGAGCATAATGGAGTACAATGTTATTCCTTTGGTAATAAAATATACTTGATGCGAGTAATATGACTGAAATGCGAATGATAGGTACTCATGATAACTCTATTTCGTGATTTTTATTTAAAACTAGCTTCAAACACGACTTCGCTCGCGAGAATGTTGATCTGTTAACAAAATAATTACAAAATAAGTTTATGATTAAAACATAACCCTCCTTCTGGCGTAATCGGGTGAAAATTAGATGACTTAAAAGTAACGATCCTACCTCTGATTAAGACTTATTTTGACGCCAAAAGGGTCTATACTATAGGTATTCTTCTCATGACTCCTATTTATTTACTCAAATTCATCATCAAATTTTCAGCGGTTTACGTGACAGATAGAGTTACTTTCGCCTTTATACGTCAGTAGGTATGGGTTAACGTTTTTTGCATAAGCTGTATGTAAGTAGGTAAGTATATCCTTATTACTCGCATGTGCTTCGAGTATGCGCAGTAAGAGGATAAAGTGCAGATTATCTAGGTATTCTCCAGATTACCTCTGAGACTGCTCGCAGTTATACCCTCGCAAGGGACACCCCGAGGCACATTTTTATTCAAATAGACGACAAAATTTCCCTAAATTATGGAATTTGTTATAACGTCGTGACGTTTAAATTAAATTAGAAAGTTCTCAAAAACAATTAGACGGCTACAAGAAACCTTCAGACGTAATGAATGTTTTGATGAGGGTTTTTTCTTAAGTTTCAACAAAATGGCTGCTTGACGAGAGAAAGATTTCTCGTGCAGACAGGATCCATCTTTTTTTACCGCTTTACTTAAAATGGTCTGCCTCGGGCACGACCATCATTTGCAAGATTCTATTTTTTAGAATTGTAAGATGAGACACTGACAAATTAAGGATTGAAACGGATTCAACGGATAATGTGAAACAAATTTAATTCTAGACAAATAACTAGTTTATAAGGGTAGAAAATAAATCAATTAGGAATGGTATTTGCATTGTATAACATGATGTCACTTTGCAGAAGCAGAGTTTAAAGAAAAAGGTAATTAATTAAATTTAATGGGATTGTGTTTCTAAGAAACATGCTATTAGGCAGTGCTTGTTTTAAAGAAGATTCTGCGAAGTGGCCAGCTATGCTATCCACATTAAGAGTTGCAAAATGTGTTTCATATAAAATTAAAATATCACTTGGCCGAGTGACAGTAGAGTGTGGACTTTACGCGTTTTGAATATGTACAAAATACACTTCATAATTTATTCGTATACAGCTCTACCAAGCGGTTCTCTCAATTTACACATTCTCGTGTCACTTCTATACAATCTTTTGTCCGCTGCCGGAAAATTGTTGCGTTTCGCTCCACATTTTTGCCCAGGCCACATTAAAAGTTGTCAACTGTTTTCGTGATTTTAAATTCAAAAGCAAACATTTTCACAATTTAAAATCGTGCTTACTCAACAAAAAGTTGACTTGAGTCTGAAATTTTCCACAAATTGTAAACAAAATAAACGAAGCGACAGTAACAAAAGAGAAAGAATTTAATATCCACCGCGGTATGCGGTGCTTGTAACAATTTGTTTTCTTCTCGTATACATTCATTTTTAGGGTTCCACATACTTAAGCAGTTTTTTCCCCATTTGTTTATCTGTCAGGCATCGGTCGGTCTGAGGCCATGAAATTTCTTAACTTAGTTACTTCCATCTCTTTATTGTTTTTCCTGTTTCGTAAATTATTTTCCCCTAACGTTACATTTCAGTTGGAATAGTAAAAAACTTTTATTTTATGAAAATATTTATGATGTAGTAAAATGTGACATAAAATATGTGAAAGCAATGGGTGATTTAATTTCAAGCTTTATGGTCGGATGGCCATTTTATGGTGGTGTTTAAAATAATAACTGTATTTCAAAGCGATATACCTACAATCGTATTGTTAAGCTTGATGGATCATGAGATGTATCAGTTCGAATTGTGGTTTAATCAATAAGGTCGTTTTCTCACTGAGAACATTGCAAATCTGTTTCTAGGTTCGTGGAACCGATTCGCAGACACTCCGCTCGATTCTAATCCTTCGGGTTAGTCATTCGTGTTAGTGCGCGTTGGGAATTTCATTATATTTAGTAGGTACCGCTATATTGGTTTTCGCCCAGTGCTGTGAATTGCTTTCATGGAAATTCATTAAGTTCAAATAGTTTTTCTTTATTACGAATAACTCTAGAATTGTGTGTACTTTTAGGTTTCATCCACCTAAACATTCTGAAGTTTTGAAAAACTTTTCATTATTATTTTCTCTAAACTTTGTTCAGTAATACTATTAAGACTTACAAAACTTGAAGGCATTCCTAGAACGGTTTCAAATTAACAAGTTTGATTAACTGCCAAGTTATCCTAATGCAAATTACTTTGCCTAGTTTCAGCTAGCGGCTAAACGTACTTCATTGTTGAACAGTAAAATGAGCCTGCCAAAATCCTCTTGAAGCTTTGCAGAGTCTTGAGAAATATATCAGGCGGAGGTATCCTCAAACCGATCGTCTAATGGAAAGGATTATACGTAATAGGGATGAATCGGACCCGTCGGGAGATCAAAGCCACTGCGGGCTATGACTGCATTAGTGAGCGATAGTATTGGAATGCCTGGGATTGTGCGAGACGGAATATTCGCGGGTTGTATTATCTTCGGTTTCCATAGAACGAACTCGTAGGATTATTGTGTGGCTTCTCACGAGCATTTGTGGATGGAATGGATATGTATGTGTTCATCGTTAGACGATCGATTTTATATTCAAATTCTTACTATGTAATTAATTATCAATTATTACTATGTAGAGTTTTTGGCCATTTTCAAGACACTTATCACTCAGGTGAACGCATCAACTTGTGCTGAAAATAAGTGGCGGAAGAAATCAGTCATCATTTCATGTAACTACACTCGTTTAGTTATCCGTTACTTGATTTACGCATAATAAAGCATTATAATCTCATATGGTTACATTTAAGTCCGTAATTGTAATCTTTATAAGACCACCTTGTAAGACGCGTACCGTAAGAGATAAAACATTTTAAACAACTTCTTAATTCAAGCGGTACCAAGAACATACATGTAGGCACACAATTTTATTTTGTGGTAATCTTCTCTAAACAGTGTCACAGTATTTGTAACAAAGATCCCCCGAAACGCCTTGACCGATTCGCATGAAATTTCGTATGTGTAATGTATTCAGTATGTATGTATGAGATGTAAAGTATTTTCATACATACACCTACGTAGTAGTAGTAGGTACGTTAAGGGTTTTTCACGTGGGAAAAGCTTAAATAATTTTCGTTTAATTTAAGACGATCCATTCAAGTGAAGACGTTTCACGTTTCTACTTTCTTTCCTCGAAAGGCAGGGCCATGCGATAATTAAAAGTTGCGATATGAAAGAAGCGAAGTAGGTCAGTTGTGAATTGGAACAATACGTTTGTAACAAAAGTCGGATTATTGTCTGCGGTATCATTTTTATCAAACTGATATGGTGCCTACATTATCATTCCAATTTGTTTGATTTACAATCGAACAATCGATATCATATTTCTGGGTATGAATGGCAATTAGTGGCTATTTAATTTAGATCCTTACATACAATTCGATCGAGGGACAATAAATATTGTACAAATAGAGAAAAACTCTTAGCAGCTGGAAAAAAATATTAAACCATAAAATAAATAAGAAGTGAAGGTAAAAAAAAGCGACAACATTTAAAAACTACTTAGTCTACACTAATATTATAAAGAGGAAAACTTTGTTTGTTTGTTTGTTTGTTTGTTTGTTTGTTTGTTTGTTTAGTTGTAATGGATAGGCTCAAAAACTACTGGACCGATTTTAAAAATTCTTTCACCATTCGAAAGCTACATAACTCACGAGTAACATAGGCTAAATATTATTTTGGAAAAAAGTAGCGTCCCGTAAAATATTTGGGATTTTCATAAGACGTGGAAAAGCGCCATCTATCGTCATTGGTTAAAATCTTCTTGCGCCTGACAAAAAATTTTGAGGTACCTAAATATTCATGAAGGCAAAGCTGTTAAACGCCATCTATCGACATCATTAGTAAATTAGTAACTAAATATTACATGTACTATGAATAACGCTGTTCGTAAATAATATTGAAAATTTAATAAATAAAAATATTTTATGTATTTGAACCATTCCCTGTATGTACCTATTTGAATCATTCACTGTGTTTAAACGAGCAAATCAAAGTGTTAATTAGTGAATTTTTACAAACTTCCTTGCAAATTCTTATTAAGTGCCGCCATCTACCGAGATGAATATTAGGGTACGGTTCAGCGGCGGACAAATGGGATGGGCGCGTGGGCGATTGTAGTTAAATAGGATAAGAATTACTTCGTTTTTGTTTTCTGTATGTAATTTGTAAATTTTTTGGTAGGGTCTTTATTTTAATTACTTAGGTTGGTAGGTACCTACTTACTTATTTGATTTTAATGATAATTACTATAGGTACGTATAATTTTAGTAGAAAGAAAGGTCATTGAATGACTAAGTGACTCACTCACTCATCACGAAGTCTCAGAAACTACAAGTCTCAAAAGAGTTCTCATAGGGGTTAATGGTCTATTCCACCTGGCTTTGATCACCAAGATGATCAAAGTGGACTCCAGTTAAATTTTTTTTTTTAGTGTTCATTGATCACCTATAAATAAATCATACCTCTGAATTGTCACATACATGTCCAATTTGTTTATTGCGGTTTTTAGAAAATATCAAAAATGTTACAAAACAAAATATGTAGTACAACAATTGGACATGTGACTATTCAGAGGAGGTGTGATTTGTTTGTAGATGATCAAAGGACACTAAAATAATAATTTAACTAGAGTCCACTTGGTTCACCCAGGACATCGTATCCGTGGGTGCTCAAAGGCACAGAATATATTCAAAGGACACTAAATTGTCGCTGTAAGTCCACTTTGATCACCTGGCTGATCAAAGCCAGGTGATCAAAGTGGAATACACCTCCTTTTAGAACGTAGGGAGTCACTAAGACGAAATTTTGCAAAATTCAACCCTTATGGGAGTTAAAAAGGGGGTTAGAAGTTTGTATTGCAGTCCTCGGTTTTTAAAGTAAGAGACTTTTACTTTCAAGTTAAAATGTATGCTCACTATGATCTCTAGATATTGTGGAGGTGTATATAATAATACTAGCTTTGGTCGCCCGCTACGCGGGCTACAAAAGCTAGATCTGCGATGCTGGCCGCTCCGGGCTTCGCCCTACGCGGCGCTCGGCCTGCGGCCTCGCATTCGGAGCTCGGCCTTCGGCCTCGCAAAAATTACAGGGGGTGTTTATTGTCTGTCACTGTGCTCTTGTGCTTTTTTGACGCAACACAAGTAAATCTATGGGTACTGTGGGGATTTGAACCATCGCTCGGCCTTCGGCCTCGCCTTTCTGTCTGTCACTGGGCTCTAGTCCTTTTTTGACGCATTAAAAATAAATCTATGGCGACTCACAGGCTTTAAACTATCGCTCGGCCTTCGGCATCGCCTTTTTCTACGTTAGCTAAGCCCCCCTGCATACAATTTGTATGGAGAATTTAGTCCCTTTAGGAAAACGGGTGAACGCTTGGCGGCCATCTTGGATTACCAAAATTTTGCATTTTTGCCTTAATCTGGACCATTTTCCGCGCCGAACCCCATTTTTACTTTTTTTCTAACTTCAACCAATCCCGAATTCATTTGTTTCTACAATTCCTTATTCCTCCGTTGTCCCAAAACTTTGAGTTCCCCTAACTCCCAGTGTTGCCAGGTGATCGAGATAAAAATAGTCAAATGTCATTAGTTTGACCTATTTGCAGGAGGCGTCATCCAAATTTTTGACCGGACCGGAAACCTCTTGACAAGACACACGATCGCCTCATACAACTCGACTTTCTAAAGTGTGGCCAACTACTCGAAAAATGAATTCCAAAATTTCGAAATTTTCAACTTTTTACAAAATGGCCGCCCACGCCGCCGCCATCTTGATTTTTTGGCATTTCGGATTTTTCCCATAATCTGGGTCGTATATCCGACCAAACGTCATTTTTATTTTTTTTCTGCCACGACTCCTTCTGTCTGTCACTAACTTTAAAGACACCCATGTCGCAAAAAAAACTTTTCCCCATAACTTTCAGTGTTGCCAGACTTTTTTGATAAAAATGGTGAAATGTCATTCGGGTCCCCAAATGTCACCAGACTGCATACCAAGTTTTTGGAATTTTTGGAAATTTCCATTTTCTACTATCCGGGGCCGTGGTGGAAAATTTTCTACCAAAATGGTAGTTTTTTCCTATTCATGGCAACACTCGAATAACAGACCAACAATCGCCCGGAACATTGTACCCCACTTCGGTGTCGCCATCTACCGGAAAATTGCAGTCAAACTTTGGGAATTTTTATGCTCGCAACAAAATGGCCGACGGCTCAGCCGCCATCTTGTTTTTTGATAATCTGTGAATGGGGCTCTTAAGAAGACTATACATGTCACAAATATTCAAAAGAAATTTTCAAAAACAATGGCGCATCTCGGAATGACACCTCCCCAAAAACACCCCCGAAATCGCGTTTTCAATCCAAGATGGCGGCTCGGCCATTTTGTTTTTCCGTTTTTTTCTCACATTTTTTAACACACCTTGGCAACCCCAACAAACCACCAAAAAAGAAAAAATTCAGGACCGAAAACAAAAAAGTTGGTGTTTCAAAAAGTGCCGCCATTTTGTTTTTTGGTTCAAAAAATCCAGTAAAGCTGGCAGTCAAAAAATCTAGTTTGAGATAAACACATACAATTTTACCCCTCTCCCCTCTAAATACCCCAAAAATACCCCTGATCAGTCAGTGAGTGAGTCAGTCAGTGGTAATCGAGCTTTATATAATATAGATAGATAGATAGATAGATAGATAGATAGACTAGCTTTGGTCGCCCGCTACGCGGGCTACAAAAGCTAGATCTGCGATGCTGGCCGCTCCGGGCTTCGCCCTACGCGGCGCTCGGCCTGCGGCCTCGCATTCGGAGCTCGGCCTTCGGCCTCGCAAAAATTACACGGGGCGTTTATCGTTTGTCGCAAGGCTCTTTTGCTTTTTTGACGCAACACAAGTAAATCTATGGCGACTGTCGGGATTTGAACTATGGCTCGGCCTTTGACCTCGCCTTTCTGTCTGTCACTGGACTCTAGTCCTTTTTTGACGCATCAAAATTAATCTATGGCGATTCACAGGCTTTAAGCTATCGCTCGGCCTTCGGCCTCGCCTTTTTCTACGTTAACTGAGCCCCCCTGCATACAATTTGTATGGAGAATTTAGTCCCTTTAGGAAAACGGGTGAACGCTTGGCGGCCATCTTGGATTTCCAAAATTTTGCATTTTTTCCTTAATCTGGACCATTTTCCGCGCCGAACCCTATTTTTCATTTTTTTCTATCCTCACCCAGTCCCGTGAAACAATTCCTTAAAACCACCCAAGTCCCAAAATTTTGAGTTCCCCTAACTCCCAGTGTTGCCAGGTGATTGAGATGAAAATAGTCAAATGTCATTAGTTTGACCTATTAGCAGGAGGCGTCATCCAAATTTTTGACCGGAAGTCGTTATTTCCATTTTTTTCATTTTTTGACCAAATCTCAAGGTATGGCAACACTGGAAATTTTTGTTTTTCCAAATAATACTCCTTGACAAACTACGTAATCGCCCCATACAACCCGACTTTCCCAAATGTTGCCAACTGCCCGAAAAATGCATTTGAAAAATCAGAAATCTGAAACTTTTTACAAAATGGCCGCTCACTCGGTCGCCATCTTGATTTTCTGACATTTCGGATTTTTCCCATAATCTGGGTCGTATAACTGACCAAACCACATTTTTGGATTTTTTCTGCCATATCTCCTTCTGTCCGTCCTTACCTTTGAAGACACCCATGTCGAAAAAAATACTTTTCCCCGTAGCTCCCAGTGTTGCCAGGTGATCGAGACGAAAATGGTCAAATGTCATTTGCACGACCCTTTTGCAGGAGGCGTCATCCAAATTTTTGACCGGAAGTCGTTATTTCTACTTTCGACATTTTTGGACCAAATCTCCTAAGGTATGGCAACACTGGAGAAATTTCTTCACCCAAGCGAAACCTCTCGACAGGACACCCAACCGCCTCATACAACTCGACTTTCCCAAATGTTGCCAACTACTCGAAAAATGAATTCCAAAATTTCGAAATTTTCAACTTTTTACAAAATGGCCGCCCACGCCGCCGCCATCTTGATTTTCTGACATTTCGGATTTTTTCCATAATCTGGGTCGTATATCTGACCAAACGTCATTTTTTTTTTTTCTGCCATGACTCCTTCTGTCTGTCACTAACTTTAAAGTCACCCATGTCGTAAAAAAAACTTTTCCCCATAACTTTCAGTGTTGCCAGACTTTTTTGATAAAAATGGTGAAATGTCATTCGGGTCCCCAAACGTCACCAAACTGCATACCAAGTTTTTGGAATTTTTGGAAATTTCCATTTTCTACTATCCGGGGCCGTGGTGGAAAATTTTCTACCAAAATGGTAGTTTTTTCCGATTAATGGCAACACTCGAATAACAGACCAACAATCGCTCGGAACATTGTACCCTACTCCGGTGTCGCCATCTGCCGGAAAATTGCTACCAAAGTTAGACAATTTTTATGCTCGCAACAAAATGGCCGACGGCTCAGCCGCCATCTTGTTTTTTGATAATCTGTGAATGTGGCTCTTAAGAAGACTATACATGTCACAAATATTCAAAAGAAATTTTCAAAAACCATTGCGCAACTCAGAATGACAACTCCCTAAACACACCCCTGAAATCTAATTTTCAATCCAAGATGGCGGCGCGGCCATTTTGTTTTTCCGTTTTTTTCTCACATTTTCGAACACCAAATGACAACTTCAACCGGCCCCCAAAAACTAAAAAAATCAGGACGAAAAACGAAAAAGTTGGTGTGTCAAAAAAGGCCGCCATTTTGTTTTTTAGTACAAAAAATCTGATAAGCTGCGCGTTGAAAAACCTAGTTCAAAACAAGTGCTGTTACTCGTACCCTCCTCCTCTCTAAACCCCCCAAAAATGGCCATGATCAGTGAGTCAGTCATTGAGTAGTAATCGTGCTAAGCATACAATTTGTATGGAGAGATTAGTTCAATTACGAAATCGGCTGAAAATATGGCGGCCATCTTGGATTTCTAAAATTTTGCATTTTTCCCTTAATCTGGACCATTTTCCGCGCCGAACCCCATTTTTACTTTTTTTCTATCCTCACCCAGTCCCGAGGAGCAACGCCTTAAAAACACCCATGTCACAAAATTTTGTGTTCCCGTAATTCCCAGTGTTGCCAGGTGATCGAGATGAAAATGGTCAAATGTCATTAGTTTGACCTATTTGCAGGAGGCGTCATCCAAATTTTTGACCGGAAGTCGTTATTTCCATTTTTTACATTTTTGGACCAAATCTCCCAAAGCATGGCAACACTGGAAATTATTGGTTTTTCAATCGATACTCCTTGACAAACTACATAATCGCCCTATACAAACCAACTTTCCCAAATGTTGCCAACTATCCGAAAAACGCATTTGAAAAATCGAAAATCTGAAACTTTTTACAAAATGGCCGCTCACTTGGTCGCCATCTTGATTTTCTGACATTTCGGATTTTTCCCATAATCTGGATCGTATAACCGACCAAACCCCATTTTTGGATTTTTTCTGCCATATCTCCTTCTGTCCGTCCTTAACTTTAAAGACACCCATGTCGAAAAAAATACTTTTCCCCGTAGCTCCCAGTGTTGCCAGGTGATCGAGATGAAAATGGTCAAATGTCATTTGCACGACCCTTTTGCAGGAGGCGTCGTCCAAATTTTTGACCGGAAGTCGTTATTTCTACTTTCGACATTTTTGGACCAAATCTCCTAAAGTATGGCAACACTGGAGAAATTTCTTCACCCAAGCGAAACCTCTTGACAAGACACACAACCGCCTCATACAAGTCGACTTTCCCAAATGTTGCCAACTACTCGAAAAATGAATTCCAAAATTTCGAAATTTTCAACTTTTTACAAAATGGCCGCCCACGCCGCCGCCATCTTGATTTTTTGACATTTCGGATTTTTCCCATAGTCTGGGTCGTATATCCAACCAAACGTCATTTTTATTTTTTTTCTGCCATAATTCTTTCTGTCTGTCACTAACTTTAAAGACACCCATGTCGCAAAAAAAACTTTTCCCCATAACTTTCAGTGTTGCCAGACTTTTTTGATAAAAATGGTGAAATGTCATTCGGGTCCCCAAATGTCACCAGACTGCATACCAAGTTTTTGGAATTTTTGGAAATTTCCATTTTCTACTATCCGGGGCCGTGGTGGAAAATTTTCTACCAAAATGGTAGTTTTTTCCTATTCATGGCAACACTCGAATAACAGACCAACAATCGCCCGGAACATTGTACCCCACTCCGATGTCGCCATCTACCGGAAAATTGCTGTCAAACTTTGACAATTTTTATGCTCGCAACAAAATGGCCGACGGCTCAGCCGCCATCTTGTTTTTTGATAATCTGTTAATGGGGCTCTGAAGCAGACTATATAAGTCACAAACACTCAAAAGAATTTTTCAAAAACAATTGCGCATCTCGGAATGACACCTCCCCAAAGACACCCCTGAAAATGCGTTTTCAATCCAAGATGGCGGCTCGGCCATTTTGTTTTTCCATTTTTTTCTCACATTTTTTAACACACCTTGGCAACCCTAATAAACTCCCAAAAAGGAAAAAATTCAGGATGAAAAACAAAAAAGTTGGAGTTTCAAAAAGTGCCGCCATTTTGTTTTTTGGTTCAAAAAATATGGTAAAGCTGTCAGTCAAAAAATCTAGTCAAAAACAAACACTAACAATTTTACCCCTCTCCCCTCTAAATACCCCAAAAATACCCCTGATCAGTGAGTGAGTCAGTGAGTCAGTGGTAATCGAGCTTTATATAATATAGATAGATAGATAGATAGATATAGAAGCTTTATAGATACTGTTCGGTACACTGTGGTACTGTGTACACATCGGTTTGCCGACGATATTGTGGTCATCGGTGGAATCTTTTGAAGATCTTGGCATAATGCTCGAAGACCTTAATCGATTTTCCCAACAGGTAGGCCTGAGGATGAACATGGACAAAACGAAGCTTATGTCGAATGTCCATGTTGCGCCCTACCCAGTTTCAGTTGGGAGCTCAATTCTCGAGATTGTCGACAAGTAGGTAATAGGTATGTCTACCTCGAACAAACGATCCAGCTAGGTAGGTCCAATTTCGAGAAGGAGGTTAATCGTCGAATCCAACTCGGCTGGGCAGCGTTCGGGAAACTACGCAACATCTTTCCGTCCAAAATACCTCAATGCCTGAAGACTAGAGTGTATAACCAATGTGTGTTACCAGTGATGACTTATGCTGAGCCACACGCATCACGATATGCAATCCAAACTTGATGACCTTCATCGAGAAGCGGGTATCACAGGGCTCAAAATTAACTGCCGGAAGACCCAAGAGATGCGATCTGGTGTGAGAAATTGCACGCCATTACGGATTGGTGCAGAGGATGTGGCACGAGTCCACAATTTCACCTACCTCGGGAGCGTCGTGTCAGAAACTGGAGGTACCGAAGAGGACATCACTTCGCGCATTGCCAAGGCCAGGGCTACCTTCGCACAACTTCGCCCCATATGGCAGTAACGGAAATTGACCCGAAGGGTCAAGATCAAAATATTCGGGTCCAACGTTAAATCCGTTCTGCTCTATGGGTGTGAAACGTGGAAGGTCACCAAGGTTATCTCGCACCAGCTGCAGGTCTTCATCAACCGCTGCCTTCGCCGAATTCTCGGCATATACTGGCCCGAGAAAATCTCCAACGTCGAGCTATTGGAACGCTGCCACGAAATTCCGATCGACCAGCAGATCAAGCGCCGCAGGTGGAACTGGATTGGCCACACTCTCCGAAGGGACCCCGATCACATCCCTAAGCAGGCTCTGGATTGGAATCCCCAAGGAAAACGCAAACGTCGACCCAGGCAAACTTGGCGGCGCACTGTAGCGGACGAGGCGAAGAAGATCGGCAAGACCTGGAGCGAGATCAAGCGAGAAGCTCAAGACCGAACGAGATGGAGGACTGTTGTGGACGCCCTCTGCCCCATCTAGGGGACATAGGACCATAAGTCAAGTGATAACTTATGGCTCGGAAACGTGGCCTCTCACTATAGGCCGAACAGTTACAAAAGCTCAGTTGCACAGCGTGCTATGAAGAGGGCTATGCTTGGTGTTTCTTTGCGAGATCGAATCAGAAATGAGGAGATCCGTAAACGAACCAAAGTCGCTGACATAGCCCGACGGATTAGCAAGCTGAAGTGGCAATGGGCAGGGCACATAGTACGCAGAACTGATGGCTGATGGGGCAGAATAGTTCTGGAATGGAGGCCGCGTACCGGAAAACGTAGCGTGGGACTTCCACCTACAAGGTGGACCGACGACATCGTAAAGGTAGCAGGGAAGCGCTGGACGCAGGCCGCTTCCAATCGATCAACATGGAAAGCATTGGGGGAGGCCTATGTTCAGCAGTGGACGTCCTATGGCTGAAATGGTGGTGGTGGTGGTGATGGTGGTACATATACTGAAAATGTATCATTAGAAATCAACTACGGGGGCTAAGGAGATAAAAGGAGGGTTGGAAGTTTATATTATGAAAGTCCTATGTGTTTAAAGTAAGAGAGTTGAAATTTAAAATGTATGCGCTATAGATGCTAAGAGCGGATTTTACGAAACTCCACCCCTAATGGAGTAAAACGAGGTCCACGCGTACGAAGTCGCGGGCGGCCGCTAGTAATATAATAATATAATAATATAATATATAATATATATAATATATATAATATATAATATATATATAATATATAATATATAATATATATAATATATAATATATATAATAATATAATATAATATTATAAATGCGAAAGTAACTCTGTCTGTCTGTCTGTCTGTCTGTCTGTCTGTCTGTCTGTCTGTCTGTTACGCTTTCCCGCTTAAACCTCGCAACCGATTTTGATGAAATTTGGCATAGAGATAGTTTGAGTCCCGGGAAAGAACATAGGATAGTTTTTATCCCGGTTTTTGAAACAGGGACGCGCGCGATAAAGTTTTTCTGTGACAGACAAAATTCCACGCGGGCGAAGCCGCGGGCGGAAAGCTAGTTACCTATAAAGGTAAAGTTTTTGAGATAAGCATTACTGGAATTACTCAACCGACTTTTGAAATTCCTAGAGCAGTTGAAAGCTGATTATTCCTGAGTGACATGGGCTATATTTTTCTACAACAGACCGCAATTCACAAGGTTTAAGCCGCAGCTGCACAGGTAAAAGTTAGTCTAAAATACAAAACGATTTTACTATATTAAAATACATTTAAGAGTAACAATATTTTTCTATAGCGTAGATAGAAACAACTGAGGTCATTAACCTTGTGCCAAACTTTATGAACCTCCATTAAACATCAAACTTGTACAGTTTTCTTACAAAATAGTACTTATTACAATTACTTAAGATTCCACAGTGCTTAACTTGATATGCCATCGTCTATACATTTTAAGAAATGAGAGATAAAAAAATATCTTCAGATGATACATTTCAATACTTCTTATTTACAAAGATGATCGAATATATGAAAAGCTTATTTACGTAGGATAATAATATTTGAATTTCACATTTCCACGAAATAATGAGATGAACAAGTCTATCTGTACAAATAAAGTCAAAAAGTCCCCCGTTCCCAGAATTTGCTCTTTTATGAACCTTCTCAAATTAAAAATGTATTAACTACTAATGTGTTATTTTCATTAAAGATGTTTTCGTACCAATAAAATAATTAATTCTCGGAATCCGGAAATATAAAAAGCATAAGATATTTTTTTGATAAAACGAAATTAAATCGTGTACTTATTTTACAAAAACAATTTTAATAAATCTAAGTAAATTATGTTGTAGATAAAACACAATATTTACTCAATTTTATTTCGTACTAGCGGCCGCCCGCGACTTCGTACGCGTGGACCTCGTTTTACTCCATTAGGGGTGGAGTTTCGTAAAATCCGCTCTTAGCATCTATAGCGCATACATTTTAAATTTCAACTCTCTTACTTTAAACACATAGGACTTTCATAATATAAACTTCCAACCCTCCTTTTATCTCCTTAGCCCCCGTAGTTGATTTCTAATGATACATTTTCAGTATATGTACCACCATCACCACCACCACCACCATTTCAGCCATAGGACGTCCACTGCTGAACATAGGCCTCCCCCAATGCTTTCCATGTTGATCGATTGGAAGCGGCCTGCGTCCAGCGCTTCCCTGCTACCTTTACGATGTCGTCGGTCCACCTTGTAGGTGGAAGTCCCACGCTACGTTTTCCGGTACGCGGCCTCCATTCCAGAACTATTCTGCCCCATCAGCCATCAGTTCTGCGTACTATGTGCCCTGCCCATTGCCACTTCAGCTTGCTAATCCGTCGGGCTATGTCAGCGACTTTGGTTCGTTTACGGATCTCCTCATTTCTGATTCGATCTCGCAAAGAAACACCAAGCATAGCCCTCTTCATAGCACGCTGTGCAACTGAGCTTTTGTAACTGTTCGGCCTATAGTGAGAGGCCACGTTTCCGAGCCATAAGTTATCACTTGACTTATGGTCCTATGTCCCCTAGATGGGGCAGAGGGCGTCCACAACAGTCCTCCATCTCGTTCGGTCTTGAGCTTCTCGCTTGATCTCGCTCCAGGTCTTGCCGATCTTCTTCGCCTCGTCCGCTACAGTGCGCCGCCAAGTTTGCCTGGGTCGACGTTTGCGTTTTCCTTGGGGATTCCAATCCAGAGCCTGCTTAGGGATGTGATCGGGGTCCCTTCGGAGAGTGTGGCCAATCCAGTTCCACCTGCGGCGCTTGATCTGCTGGTCGATCGGAATTTCGTGGCAGCGTTCCAATAGCTCGACGTTGGAGATTTTCTCGGGCCAGTATATGCCGAGAATTCGGCGAAGGCAGCGGTTGATGAAGACCTGCAGCTGGTGCGAGATAACCTTGGTGACCTTCCACGTTTCACACCCATAGAGCAGAACGGATTTAACGTTGGACCCGAATATTTTGATCTTGACCCTTCGGGTCAATTTCCGTTACTGCCATATGGGGCGAAGTTGTGCGAAGGTAGCCCTGGCCTTGGCAATGCGCGAAGTGATGTCCTCTTCGGTACCTCCAGTTTCTGACACGACGCTCCCGAGGTAGGTGAAATTGTGGACTCGTGCCACATCCTCTGCACCAATCCGTAATGGCGTGCAATTTCTCACACCAGATCGCATCTCTTGGGTCTTCCGGCAGTTAATTTTGAGCCCTGTGATACCCGCTTCTCGATGAAGGTCATCAAGTTTGGATTGCATATCGTGATGCGTGTGGCTCAGCATAAGTCATCACTGGTAACACACATTGGTTATACACTCTAGTCTTCAGGCATTGAGGTATTTTGGACGGAAAGATGTTGCGTAGTTTCCCGAACGCTGCCCAGCCGAGTTGGATTCGACGATTAACCTCCTTCTCGAAATTGGACCTACCTAGCTGGATCGTTTGTTCGAGGTAGACATACCTATTACCTACTTGTCGACAATCTCGAGAATTGAGCTCCCAACTGAAACTGGGTAGGGCGCAACATGGACATTCGACATAAGCTTCGTTTTGTCCATGTTCATCCTCAGGCCTACCTGTTGGGAAAATCGATTAAGGTCTTCGAGCATTATGCCAAGATCTTCAAAAGATTCCACCGATGACCACAATATCGTCGGCAAACCGATGTGTACACAGTACCACAGTGTACCGAACAGTATATTATTATATACACCTCCACAATATCTAGAGATCATAGTGAGCATACATTTTAACTTGAAAGTAAAAGTCTCTTACTTTAAAAACCGAGGACTGCAATACAAACTTCTAACCCCCTTTTTAACTCCCATAAGGGTTGAATTTTGCAAAATTTCGTCTTAGTGACTCCCTACGTTCTAAAAGGAGGTGTATTCCACTTTGATCACCTGGCTTTGATCAGCCAGGTGATCAAAGTGGACTTACAGCGACAATTTAGTGTCCTTTGAATATATTCTGTGCCTTTGAGCACCCACGGATACGATGTCCTGGGTGAACCAAGTGGACTCTAGTTAAATTATTATTTTAGTGTCCTTTGATCATCTACAAACAAATCACACCTCCTCTGAATAGTCACATGTCCAATTGTTGTACTACATATTTTGTTTTGTAACATTTTTGATATTTTCTAAAAACCGCAATAAACAAATTGGACATGTATGTGACAATTCAGAGGTATGATTTATTTATAGGTGATCAATGAACACTAAAAAAAAAAATTTAACTGGAGTCCACTTTGATCATCTTGGTGATCAAAGCCAGGTGGAATAGACCATTAACCCCTATGAGAACTCTTTTGAGACTTGTAGTTTCTGAGACTTCGTGATGAGTGAGTGAGTCACTTAGTCATTCAATGACCTTTCTTTCTACTAAAATTATACGTACCTATAGTAATTATCATTAAAATCAAATAAGTAAGTAGGTACCTACCAACCTAAGTAATTAAAATAAAGACCCTACCAAAAAATTAACAAATTACATACAGAAAACAAAAACGAAGTAATTCTTATCCTATTTAACTACAATCGCCCACGCGCCCATCCCATTTGTCCGCCGCTGAACCGTACCCTAATATTCATCTCGGTAGATGGCGGCACTTAATAAGAATTTGCAAGGAAGTTTGTAAAAATTCACTAATTAACACTTTGATTTGCTCGTTTAAACACAGTGAATGATTCAAATAGGTACATACAGGGAATGGTTCAAATACATAAAATATTTTTATTTATTAAATTTTCAATATTATTTACGAACAGCGTTATTCATAGTACATGTAATATTTAGTTACTAATTTACTAATGATGTCGATAGATGGTGTTTGACAGCTTTGCCTTCATGAATATTTAGGTACCTCAAAATTTTTTGTCAGGCGCAAGAAGATTTTAACCAATGACGATAGATGGCGCTTTTCCACGTCTTATGAAAATCCCAAATATTTTACGGGACGCTACTTTTTTCCAAAATAAAATTTAGCCTATGTTACTCGTGAGTTATGTAGCTTTCGAATGGTGAAAGAATTTTTAAAATCGGTCCAGTAGTTTTTGAGCCTATCCATTACAACTAAACAAACAAACAAACAAACAAACAAAGTTTTCCTCTTTATAATATTAGTGTAGATATAGTTGGGATGTTAGTGTACCACTTTATTGTATGTAGGTACAAGGAAATGTTGCCTCTAGGGAAAGCCAGTCAGCCAGGTTCAGAAATTCCACAAATTACTTACCTCAAAAACTTTACCTCTTTATAATGTTAGTGTACCTCTTTATAATGTTAGTGTACCTCTTTATAATGTTAGTGTACCTCTTTACAAGGAAATGTTACCTCTAGGGAAAGCCAGTCAGATTACAAATAGGATCGGGATTAGAGGGATATGCCAACTAATCCCGAGTTATAGCGTGAATGCACACGTGTATGAGCAATATACGGGTAACCGCTCCACTTCCACCGCTGTATTGACACAGCTCAAGTTTAGTGCACCGCAGATCGGGCTGCCATAAAATAGAAATACTCAGTAGTATTCAGTACTAGAAGTTTGACACAAAGTTAAAGGACTCATTTAAGATTATAAAACGTTGTACAGTCAGCTACAAATAGTCGTGACAGTGGCCAAAAAGTTGACAACACTACTTTAGTCCAACTGCAACAAAGATGTGTTGGGTACTTTGGGTGTCACGAACTGTTTGACGCTGAAAGTACGATAAAAATATCAATCAGGAAAAGTAAGAAATCAACTTTGCAATAGGTTGTCTTTACATTATGATTATAATAAATGCGCGTTATGTTGGGATTATTATTTTTGCTAAAATTTACGCCATGCACAAAGAACGACAAAATAATGGCAAATAACGCAGCGAAAAATATTTAGTTCAAGTTTTGGTAGGTAAGTGGAAAGTGGTCTTCATTTTCATAATGACTGTATGTTATTATTCTGAATACGATTTTTAAGGCAATTTAGCTTTTGCTCTACAATGGTCATTTGGTCCGAAGTATTGCGTTATGAATTATCTGTGACTTAATTCATCTAAAAAATTAAGAATATGCCTTCTACTTTTATTTTCATTGGGGAGCAGGTAACTACGTCCGTATCGGATGTAGTTACGAACATGCTCAGTTTTATAGCCCTTTTAGAGCTGTTTTATCGCTACAATCTGCACTTAGAATCAAAGTTAATTACGCAGCAATGATTAATGGCTCCAGTAATGGGCGTTATTAAACAAATTAGGGGGCGTTATGAAAGTATTAATTTTTAATTCAGACTTGACATCTTAAGTTCCGCCGTAAAAAAAACTTTAAGCGAACCTGCAACGCAGTTTCTTCGCAAGTTACTGTAACTTTTGTTTTAGTTAAGAAACAATTTTAAACTCTTTTAATTTAACAAAAATATTTTGTTTTATACAATACGCTTTGTTGTTACTAATTTAAACGTCGTAATTGTATTTTAAGTTTATTCGTCCAATACGCAATCCTGATTTTAATAAAACGTATTAATTTCAATATCAACTGATTAAACATCCACAATTTACATAAATAACGGCCGATCACGTATAACTTTATCAAATTCAACCATTAATGTGAATGATAAATCTTTATAACGACTCTTTTAAACAATATTCGCGGGCGTAATGGCATACAATCACCGGCACGCATACCGTAGGCGTAGTAATAGCCGATGTTTGTTTCTTTTCTGGCACGCGAGATTCATTTGGGCTGTCAGCTATGGGCACTTTTACCCGGTTTTATGGTACCTGCAACTTTGTGTGCAATATATTAGCTGCCATTTTGGCTTTTGTGCGACTTTGTTTTGTTGTGCAGTCATATTTGAAAAATAGATTGGTTGTAAATTGGTTAACGATTCGGCTATTTTAGTTAGTCGCTGTCTATAGTTTTTTTAACTATATTATGATGAAATCATGGTAATCAAACTTTGAAATGGCTATTATCAATTCAAGCTATGTATTTAAGTACTCGGTGCTCGGTACGTTTCAACCTTACTTTACCTTAAGTTTCAAAGTGCAGAAGTATTTTAACGTCAATTGGTACTTCAGTGCCAGTACCTACTCAATCTCTGTAAATGTTCCGAATTTGAAGTTTAAAGTTGGAATCTTCCCGCATTATTATAAGTAAAGTGTTCAATCTATAGTAGTATGTAGATATATCTTTATAACGACTCCATTAACTAATGTTATTATTTTTAACTGACACACGATTTTAATATACAGATTATTGTTATTTGTTTGCGTTTTGTGTAACATAATATACATAGTTTATAACTATGTCAGTTTTATTTGTGTGCCTGTAATATTTTTTGTTGAATGTTACCTACATTGAAAAATCTCTTTGATTCGACTGCTACTGAATGGCTTTTAACATATTGATGCGGCTATGTTATTCGATCCCTGTGAATACATTCCGTGGTCGAACTCAAAATATCTAACATTTTTGTTTGTATTACGTCATGGATTTCACGTTAAATTGGTCAATAACTGACGAATATTCTTCACTGAAATTCCAAAGTGTAAAAGCCTTTTAAATTCCCAAGGCTCATAGTAGGTGCTTAATCTCAGTATATTTAACTTTAGCTCGAGCTTAAAGCTGAAATCTTTCGCTATCAAAGGTGAAGTATCCAATCCATAACCTCGTATGATCGATGGACTGCATAAACCTCAAACTGTTTTGTTAAGAGCCCTAAAGTTTAGTCTAGTTTATACTTTGGTTTTCGATACCCAAGAGTATTACCCAAGAGTCTATTGACCGTAAAAATCCAGGGCCGTATTTATCTAGTCCCCAACAACGAGGCCTTAGTTGAAGCCTTTAAGGGCCGGTATGGAATACTTTCCGACTTTTACGTCATACGGGGCCTTCTCAACTTGTTCGATACAGAGCACTTACAAACTGGCGATTTTTCGTTGCGTAGCGGCTTAAAAATTTAGGGAAATCTTTTAGAACACAAGTGTCTGTTTTTTAATATTTAAGCATTTATTCAGCAATGTGCAACACAACATTCGATTAAAGTTGCTGAAAAATGTCATAAAATATGTTCAACCATGATTTTTTTTACTTTAGAAAAGCGTTTGTGTAATATTATGATTATTTTCAGTAAATGACTTAACAATTGACTAAAACCTTAACGGTTACTACGCTACATACAATTTACCTTATTTTAATCTCTAAATCATAAAGTTAACCCATTGTGGAACCCCTTAATTTATTAAGAGCCAAATTCATCCCACTGAAAGACAAATAAATGTCTGCCACGTTCAACCAACCAAATTATAATTTAATTCCCTAAAACTCAATTAATAAAAGCCATAGACAAATCGAAAGTGCGTAGCAGCCCTTAAAAGTTCCCGTCGATCGGGTCACTTCCGCATTGCGGCTGATTGCATTGGCATCCGCCTTCAGCGCGATACATTCGAACGAGGCGCTAGCGAGTAAGGAGCTCGTAATAAAATTACGATACGTGCTACAATGAACGTATGTAGCGTTCATTGTGCCGCGTACCGTAATTTTATTTAAGCAAGTATGTAGTCGACCACATCAGACTATGTACCTACATTTTTATCGCAAAATTGCCTCATATAATAAGATGTTTAGACTATACTAGAAGACTAGTTTTCTTTGTTGATGTCTTAATTCTGTAAAGCCTTTTGATTTTTGCAAAGTAATTTAAAATTATACAAAGTCGTGTAAATATAATTTTATTATACAAAAACATTTATCACAAATGATTCCCATTTTGCTGTAAATAAGTAAAACAAAACAACAATAAAACACAATTCCGATAAAGTCTGCGTTTATCCTCTTCATGACAGTCAATGATTGACACCAGAAGATAAGCCCCGTGAAATATTTGTGGAAGGTAGCTTCGTAAACATTTTCGTAAAATAATAACGTTCTTGTGCCGGACGGTATGGGGTAGCAACCCTGTGCGGACCCTGAATACCGTACGCCGACACGGCGCGATGCGGGGTGCAGCGCGAGCGGGAGAGCGAGACGAAGGGGGCGGGGAGCGCAGAAATAATAACTCGGTTGTGGTTGAGACTGTGACTGGTTCCTCGGAGCAGTGGCGAGAGCTTGGTGTTGTAGCTTGTTGAGGAGAAAACGCGGAACTGACTGGGTCCGGATGGCACCCCGATATTTATTTACTTTCATTAGAGTGAGAAAACCTAGCTGCCTCTCGCTCTAATGAAACAGCAAATCTATTGCCCTCTCTTTCTAATTTAGACCCCCCCTGGGCGGCAATACCGTATAGAGAGCCTGTTTTTTATCTATTCGGTGACCTATTTTTTAACTATGACCTTGACCTAATTCTTATCGGATTCTAATTAGCTCTTCCACTATTCTTTGGAATCTATGTTATTTATTTTCAGACAAATTACTTCTTACTATTCGATAGGTAAATAAAGGTACACAGGTACAGGGTTAATTATTAATAAAGCATTTGTACAAAAAATAGGGCTCATTTGGCCACACTATTTTACATTAATTGCCTTTATGGCTAATTAAGATTATCACCAATTAAAAGTAAATAACTATAAAGATCTATACATAATTATCTTTCTAATTTACATATTATAAATACGACTCGACATACATAACTATGCGAAATTATAGGTTTAATCGATATACATAAAACAAAGGGCTATCAAATTATACATTTCTATGGTTTTCTAAAATAAACTATGATTTATACATCTCCAACGTCCCACATACGCCTATTAATCAGTAATTAAGGACTCGACACATTACTAATTGAGAACCAACAAAGAGAAAGTGGACTGTATTACGAAGTTATCGACATTTAAACTATACAAACTTTATAAAACGAAATAAAAATGAAACAACTATGAAACAAAAACGAAACAATTATTTACAGCTATTTTACGTTTTCTATTCGGAGCCGTCCGTCGTGCACATTCTCCCGCCGTGTAGCGCTGGTTGACTCGGCGCTACACCTCACTCGGTGTCACGATGGTCGATGTGGGCAGCACGACGAGCTTCTTGGTGGGGCGGCGCAGGACTCCGGTGCGGGTGGCGACGTCGGCGGCGCGCACGATGCCATCGCGCCCAGGGTAGACTTGGACGACGCGCCCCCGGGGCCACACGTTGCGTGGCAGGTTGGAGTCGGCGATGAGCACGAGGTCGCCGATGTTGAGCGGTGCTCCGCTCCCGTGCGGCTCCCGCCGGTGTTGGAGCTCCGGCAGGTACTCTCGGACCCAGCGGTCCCAGAACTCGTCGGCTAGCCGCTGAGCTCGCCTCCAGTGGTGGCGGCTGGCGACGTCTGCTTCGGTGAACATCCCCGGCTGTTGGATGCGGCCCGACCCCCCGAGTAGGAAGTGGTTGGGGGTCAAGGCTTCGGCGTCGTCGGGGTCCACTGACACGTGGGTCAGTGGTCTGCTGTTGACTGTGTATTCTGCCTCGCAAAGCAGAGTGGCGAGCGTCTCTTCGTGGGGGTGACGCTCGCGCAGGACGGTACTGAGGGCGTCCTTGACGGACCGGACGAGGCGTTCCCACGCCCCGCCCATGAACGGTGCGCTCGGCGGTATGTAGCGCCATCTGATGAGGTGGTTGGCGGCCTCCTGCCGGCTCGCCTGGAGGGCGGCCCGCTGGAGCTCGACGTCGGCACCACGCAGGTTGGTGCCGTTGTCCGACCAGATCTCTGATGGTTGCCCTCGGCGCGCCATCATGCGGCGCAGCGCGAGGACGGCGGAGTCGGTGGAGAGTGAGGCCGCGACCTCCAGGTGCACGGCCCGGGTGGTGAGGCATGTGAACAGCGCCACATACCGCTTCTGGTGTTGTCGGCCCACGGTGACTGAGAGCGGCCCGAAATAATCGAGGCCGGTGTAGGTGAAGGGCCGCTGATGGTGAGCGAGGCGTCCCGTCGGGTGGTCGCCTGTCGGTGGTACTGCGGCCACCGCACGCCGAATTCTGCACTGCTGACAACTTTTGATCACGCTGCGCACGATGGGACGAGCTCGGATCACCCAGAAGCGTTGTCGGATTTCGTTCAGGACTGTCTCCACGCCGCCATGGTGTAATTTCTGGTGCGTCCATGCCACGTAGAGTTTGGTGTACTGGTGGTTTCCATCCAGCACAATCGGATGCTTCTGTTCTTCTGTGATGTTTTCTGCGGCCGTGATTCTCGATTTCAGCTTAATCACCGGCTCGCACGGATCGAAGGCCAGCGCGAGTGAGCGCAGCCGGCTGTCATTGGACACTGCTTCTGTCTTCTTTAAAGCTTCTAATTCGGCGCCGAACGCTTCCTGCTGCACGGCGCGCACCCACAGCTCCTCCGCCCACACGATGTGCTCGACGGCCAACGGCGGTATGACGTCTTCTGTAAGGACGGCTCGGCGCGGCGTGGGCGGCGCGGTCGGCTTGGCGACACGGCGCCACGTCGGGTCGGCTTCGGTGTTTCGAGTTGTCCGCTTGTAACTGTTGACGTTGGCGCTCTGCGGGCGCGCCCGGCGCAGCGGGGCACGGAAGCGGTGTATCGCCTGGAGGACTCTCGCCGTGGCGCGTATCAGGCGCAGCCACGACGAGAATCTGTGTGGTGACGGTAATGCATCGGAGACTCTGGGCTCGACGATGCTTGATGCGACGGAGTGGGTCCTCTCTTCTCCGGTTGGGGCCGCCTGTTCTATTTTCTCGGCCGGCCAGCTGTCAGCAGGCTCATACAGGAACTTCGGTCCCGTGAACCACCGATGATGCTGCGTAAAGTTGACCGGCGCTCCTCTGGTGGCGTCGTCAGCCACATTCTGTTGGGTCGGCACCCACCGCCACTCCTTCGCCTGTGTGTCTTCCTCTATTTCTGCCACTCTGTGTGCGACGAAAGGCTTGAAAGAGCGGGGTCCCGCCCTCAGCCACGCGAGTACGGTTTTCGAGTCGCTCCAAAAGACTCTTCTGTCTGCCTTCAGCTGGTATTCGTCGGCGGCGGTGCGGGCCAGGCGGCAGCCCAGCACGGCGGCCTGCAGCTCGAGCCTTGGGATGGACGTCAGCTTGAGGGGCGCCACGCGCGCCCTGGCGGCGGCAAGCGTCACGTGCACTCTACCGTCTTCGTCTTCAGTGCGCCAGTAGACGGCAGCGGCGTAGGCCTTCTCGCTGGCGTCCACGAAGGTGTGCAGCTCGCGTCGGGTCGCCCGGCTGTAGCCAGGGTGACATCTTGGCAGGTTGACGTCTCGGAGCGCGGCCAGCTGCCGCACCCACTCACTCCAGCCCGTCGACAGCGGCGGCGGCAGGCGGACGTCCCAATCGACGCCTACGCGCCACGCCTCTTGTAGCAGCTGTTTCGCTACGATGGTGATGGGGGAGGCGAGGCCCAGCGGGTCGAACAGTGACATCACTGTCCGCAGAGCCTCCCTCTTCGTCGGAGTTTGCCCGCTGTCGACGTCAGGCACCCGGGCGAAGTTCAGATTAAATCCCAAGGTGTCGCAGGTCGGCCTCCAGGTGAGGCCCAGGACCTTCTCTTCGATGTCTTCAAGTGTGACGTCCCGAGTGGCGGCAGCTTCCGCCCGATGGACTTCTAGTACTTCGGAGCGATTCGAGGACCACTTGGCCAAATGAAAATTGGCATCCGCGTGCACTGTGCGCACGTCGGTGCTCACTCTAACTGCTTCTTCAACTGTTTCAAAACTCTGGAGATAATCATCCATGTAGTGATGACGCACGATGGCTTCGGCTGCGTCCGGATGGTCGGCCCGATGACGCTCGGCGTTGTGATTCTTGACAAACAACGCCGTGCACGGTGAGCAGGCTGCTCCGAAGATGACCGACTTCATCCGGTACTCTGTGGGCGGTCCCTCCCGCCGGTGTGAGCGCCACAAGAAGCGCAGCGCATCTCTATCTTTCTCGTGAACTTGTATTCGCAGGAACATCTCTTGTATGTCCGCGGCGACGGCGACGGCGTGCTGGCGAAAGCGCATCAGCACCCCCGGCAGTGACTGCAGGAGGTCCGGACCCGACAGCAGGTGGTCGTTCAGGCACGTACCCTTCGTGCGAGCGGCGGCGTCGAAGACTGGCCTCACCTTCCCGGGCTTGGCTGGATGGAGCACCGGGAAGTGAGGCAGGTACCAGATGCGCCCGGTGGTCGATGGTGCGGTGGCGGCTTCCTCTGCGTATCCTTTTTCTATCAGCTGTGTCATCTGCCGCTCGTACGCCGCCCCGAGCTCCGGCTGCTTGTCCAGCTTGCGCTCTGTGCTGTGTAGGCGCGTCAAGGCTTGGTCGTAATTGTTGGGCAGCTCGGGGTGGTCGGTGGCCCAAAGTAGGCCCGTTTCGTAGCCCGCTGTCGGCAGCTTGATGGTTTCACTCTCCAGGATGCGAAGCGCCCGCTCTTCGGGGTCGGCGCGCGTTTTCTTGGGCGTCACGCCCAACGATTCGATTGCGAAATGCCTCTTGATCATTTCTTCTATTCTATTGTCGCTCTCTTCATTGAGCCTGTATACGTGGTGGACTGTGTGCCCCAGGCTCCGGCTGCTTGAGCCGTGGAGCACCCACCCCAGGGGTGTGCGGGACGCCACCGGTTCTGTTGCGGCGCCACGTCGTACCTCGTTGGCCAGTAGGAGTTCCCAATTGTCCTGCCCGATCAGGATAGTGGGCCGCGCCTCCGCATACCGCACTCGCGTTTCGATATCTTGAAGATGTTGATATTTTGACAAGTCTCGGTCAATGTGCTGGGCCGCCAGTCGTAAGTTCTTGATAGTGCGGCCTCGCAGGGAGTGCTCTTCGTCCTGCCCTCGTAGCACAAGTTTCACTCGTCGCGAGTCGGTACGCGTGACGCGGGCCCCCGCTATAGCTTCTATGCTCAATGGGTCTATGGGTCCTGTAGCGCCCGCGCGCTTAGCCAGGTCTTCGTCTACGAGTGTGACTGTAGAGCCGTCGTCTAATAGTGCGAATGTGTCTATATTGGCCTTGGGGCCCACCACTGTCACTGGTAGAATTTTGAGGAAACTTACGGTTGACTTTCCAGATGAGTTTGCTGCTGTCACTGTTTCACTCCGGTTGGCTGGCACTTCGGGTCTCTTGAAGTGCAGTAATGGGTGGTGGGTCCTCTCACAGCCGTCCTCTCCACACTGACGGTCTTCACACTTATGCCCCCCTCTCCTGGGGTTCAGGCAACGGAAGCATAGTCGATCCGCTTTCGCTATGCTCCATCGTTCACTGTTGTTCGCACGCACAAATTTTCTACACTTGTCGGCGCTATGGTTCGGTAAACTGCACACTGGACACTTTTCGCTTCTGTTGTCGCACTTTTCGCTGTCACTCCGACTGTTGTAGGCGCGCTGCGGCCGGTTGCGTGGCGCCGCGCGCTGCTGCTGCTCCTCGGCGCCGCCGACGAGCTCGGGGTCTGCGTACTTCCCGCACGCCTCCGCCTCCCTGGTCACGAAGCGGTGAAGGCGCACGAGGTCCGGCTCCTCTGGCGGCTGGTCCCGGCTGAAGTCGAACCACCGGTACCGCAGCGACGGCGTCAGCTTCTCTGTCACTTGCTTGACCACTTCCGGATTGTACATGTACTGCGGCTGCTGGAGTGCGCGGAGTGTAGCGACGCTGTTTTTTATTCGACTCGCGAACTGTATTATGTCCCGTGGCGCATCTGTAGGCTTCTGTACGTTGCGAAGTCGTTCGATCTCGGCGAGCGCAATCGTCTCCGGTCTGCCGAATCTTGTCTCGAGTTCGCCGATTATTTCCGCCGGGCTAGTGTTTACTATGAGTAAACTGCTAACCGCTTCCTTGGCTTTTCCTTTCAAAGCCCGTCGCAGGCGGGCTGTATTCTCGATTTCTGTGAAGTATCTCTCTGTTTCTTGATAGCCCGCTCTGAAGGCGAGCCAGTCGAGATGCGAGCCCCCGAAGGGCATCAGTTCTCCGATGAATCGCGGCGTGGCCCCATGTGGGCGCGCGGCCTGCGCGATGGCGGCCGCCAGCTCGTTAAGGTCGAATTGTCCCTCGGACCGATGATACCCCGTTGCTGCTGGCGGCGGCTTCGATGACGACGATTGCTTCAACTGTACGCTGTGCGGCGGCGCCACGCCCGATAGCGGCGCGGCGAGCTGCTGTGCGATCGATACGCCGGTCGGCAGCGCGTGTGGCGCGCCGGGTGGCGGCGGTGGTGCGTGTGACACGCCGGGCGGCGGTGCATGTGGCACGCCGGGCGGCGGTGCTACGCCTGTAGACTGTTGCGGTGCACTGAGCGGCGCGGCGGGCGGTGGCGGCGGCACTGTATTCAGCCACTCGGCCACTCGCGCCTGGCCCAGCGATTCACCCGATGCGACCGACTCGCCGTCCTGGCTGTCCTCCTCCAGGACGGCAAGCCTGGCCTCTTCCAGCTCCAGCTTGAGTCTGGCTATCTTCTGTTTGGCGCGCGCGATCCTTCGCGCACGGTCCGATTTCGTCGACGACGCTCTTGCTGCGTCGTCGTGCTGCTGTTGCGACGACGGTGGTGGCGGTGGTGGTGGCGCCTCCGACGGGGAGCCGGGCGGCTCGATATGCCGCACCGGTTCCGGCGCTGACGGCCTCGGGGCCGCCACTGACTGTGACGCGGTCGCGGGAGCGCTCTCCTCAGGGCGCTCCTGTGCCTCGATCGGCTCCGCGGGTCTGCCTCTACTCCGAGTCACCGGCATTTTGCTACGCTCCCCTTGCTTCCGGTTATGAAGCCGATGAAATTTCCCACTCGCTTTTGCTGCCGAAGTGTCCAATCCGGCTCCGAATGGACCAATGTGCCGGACGGTATGGGGTTGCAACCCTGTGCGGACCCTGAATACCGTACGCCGACACGGCGCGATGCGGGGTGCAGCGCGAGCGGGAGAGCGAGACGAAGGGGGCGGGGAGCGCAGAAATAATAACTCGGTTGTGGTTGAGACTGTGACCGGTTCCTCGGAGCAGTGGCGAGAGCTTGGTGTTGTAGCTTGTTGAGGAGAAAACGCGGAACTGACTGGGTCCGGATGGCACCCCGATATTTATTTACTTTCATTAGAGTGAGAAAACCTAGCTGCCTCTCGCTCTAATGAAACAGCAAATCTATTGCCCTCTCTTTCTAATTTAGACCCCCCCTGGGCGGCAATACCGTATAGAGAGCCTGTTTTTTATCTATTCGGTGACCTATTTTTTAACTATGACCTTGACCTAATTCTTATCGGATTCTAATTAGCTCTTCCACTATTCTTTGGAATCTATGTTATTTATTTTCAGACAAATTACTTCTTACTATTCGATAGGTAAATAAAGGTACACAGGTACAGGGTTAATTATTAATAAAGCATTTGTACAAAAAATAGGGCTCATTTGGCCACACTATTTTACATTAATTGCCTTTATGGCTAATTAAGATTATCACCAATTAAAAGTAAATAACTATAAAGATCTATACATAATTATCTTTCTAATTTACATATTATAAATACGACTCGACATACATAACTATGCGAAATTATAGGTTTAATCGATATACATAAAACAAAGGGCTATCAAATTATACATTTCTATGGTTTTCTAAAATAAACTATGATTTATACATCTCCAACGTCCCACATACGCCTATTAATCAGTAATTAAGGACTCGACACATTACTAATTGAGAACCAACAAAGAGAAAGTGGACTGTATTACGAAGTTATCGACATTTAAACTATACAAACTTTATAAAACGAAATAAAAATGAAACAACTATGAAACAAAAACGAAACAATTATTTACAGCTATTTTACGTTTTCTATTCGGAGCCGTCCGTCGTGCACAGTTCTTGTGTTACAGTGTGTTCGCGTTTCACATCAGTGTGCCTACCATGAGTTTACGTTAGGTGAGCTCGCTAGCGAATACGTCAAAAAATTCTATGAAGATTTTATTTCTTGAAAGTAGCCGCTAGGGGCGCTGCACAATATGTCATACATTTAAATGTCATTTTTTTACGCAGTCGCTAGCGAGCACACCTAACGTAAACTCATGGTAGGCACACAGAACGTTAATGTATTTCAAAAAGAGAACGCTACACAATAGGTAAATGTTGCCTGGATATTGAATATGACTGTAGCCATTGTTCTGCGACCATTAATTTCGGTGCTATGTTAATATTTTGTATTGACATACTTTCTATTGTTGCCACTGCTATTAACTGTTACATAATGTCCGTGGACTAACCAAAACAACCATTTGTGTTTGGCTAGACCAAAATTAAAGTGTGCTGCGCATTTTAGTATGGAAATTTATTTCCGAGCCCTATAAAGTTTTATAGCACAGAGTTATGGCTGAGTTTATTCTCGGAGCAGATTTATTAGTACCCACCTCGACCCGAAATCGTAATCTGGAAACGTTAATTCAAATGTGACTGCGTGTCACTTTACGGCCTTCACGGGTAAGGAGGTGTTGTCAGGGATGTCACTAGAAAAAACTGATAAATCGTTTCAACCTGCCAAAGACTCAGTTAACAAAAACTCTATCAATAGAACATGGCAAATTTTGCTTCTAATTTACGCTGAATTTCATAGGGTCTTTGTATCTATTGATTTTAATATGAAGTAGGATTAAGGATACAGTGATAGCTAAAATCTCTGAGGTACATATTTTTTTCAAAACCTTTATTTACAAGGTCGAGAAAATAGTTTTTGACTCTTTCTCCTTGATTTTCCGATTAAGTTTTATCTAATAACTAGCTTCCATTCCTGCATTTAGCTCTGAAGATGTCACTCGTTCACTTGGCTTGTAGAGTTAGGGCATTTCAGAGTTAGAAGATTGGCACTATATTAGATCTGATAACTTTTTTACAACGCAAGTCATCATGGTCTCATCTTCGCAACATTTCAAAAGTGTTTTTCATTAAGTTAGGAAGCGTCTTTGTTGGCAACCCTATTGATGACATTTGCTGACTATCCCACACTTATGTCATTGTCACAAAGATTATAATCCAATTCTGCAAACGTTTAGATAAGATTGCAAATGTTTATATGGAATGGAACAATGAAACACAAAGACGAGGCCTAACTCAAATTCAGCACTTGATACACTATTAACCACGTTATTAAACCACATCACACATATGTGGGTTCATTAATGAAACTGTATTAAACTTACCTACATAAAAGAAAAGCATTTCTACGTATTATTTAAACGTTAAATATGTATAATTAAAACTGCAAAGGTATGGCCAGACTACTGAAAAACAGTAAATACTCGTTTCTTTAAAAAGATCTTCCATATAAATTAAATGTTCATTTCTGACATAAAAATAACTCTTGAAAATACTAACTCTTGATAGTACTACGTTTGGTTTGTGTTTAAAACAAAGAAAGGCAGGAAATTACATCAACAGAGGAAAATTGCCGGAATTATCAAAGAAATACAAAACATAAAAGGTCCGCTTAAAAGTTTGTAATGGGCAAGTATGTGATTTTACATGTCAGTTCTATAATGAGAAGAAATGTACGTGTATTTTCAAAGCAATTTTATTTGTAAAATTCATTTTAGGATTGTTCTCAAGTCTTCATAATAATACGAAATGTGTAAAAAACTGAATAGATTTCATTTAAGTATGGAAGCCTTTCCATTCGTCAAAATTATCTGTAAAAGTATCAAAAGTATTTAAGAAACCGCCACTTATTTCTTTTATTTATGGTACTTGGACAAAGAAACTTTTAAATGGGGGTATTTAACTAACGTGCTTTCACAAGTTTAGGCAATTACGATAGGACTGAAAAAATATAGGAATCATATAAGACAGGTACAAATGTCTATACTTATTATAAATTGGTTAAAAAGACTCAAACATTTATGAAAACCGACCGCAAGTAATGTGATTATCAATATAGGGAAGTTGAGGAACGAAATAGCGGTTATTGTACCAAACATTGATACATCGAAGTCACATACACGCCGATAAAATATAAAAATAGGCCTTCCTGTTTCGAAAACAGCGACACTATTCGGTTTCCTCTTCCGCTTGCTGCGGCCTACGAGCAACACACAAATATTTTGTTCAGATAACAGGAAATTCGTCGAAAAAGTGTCAAGGAACCGACGGCAATATACAGCCATCAGCACATTCAGCATCTTACGTAGGTTGTAATAAAAGTTATTTTTGCAACTATCTCAGTCTGATCTACTGACTGTATTTCGAATTTTCGATACAGTCCATCAGGCAAGGGAGGCACATAAATAAAGACTAAATGCGGTCGCATAAGGGAATTTATTCTGTTTTGATACTGCTTTCTTTGATGGCGACGCTCTTAAATAAGCGAGGAAGTGTTTTTTCTCGCAAAATAAGCAATTCGTCCCGGTGCTGATGTGGGGGCTTATTGATCTATACCTATTTGATAGGTCTTCGAATGGTAAGTAAAGGATTTTACGAGACAGCTACAAAAGGTAGAAAATGATAAAAAAAATATTAGAACACTGAATATCGGTTAGTACTTACCTACCTATGTTATGCTTATGGCTTTATTTTCATAACTAAGTATTGGAATTGGAAATTACATAAAATATTAGAAGACTAAGTTATTAGAATATTCTTAGTCCATATAAGTTTGTTCTTATTTCTCAGTAATAATACAGGTCTACATTATTTCTAAGAGATATAAAACATAGTAACTAAATACACATGAAAAATATATTTTCAGAGAGATTACGCTTACATAAACTAAGGAGGTAATCTGACCCATGATTGAAGCCGAAGTACCCGCCAGGTGCGTCTACTTATTGGATGAATTCGTACAATTTCAATTATTGTCCAAGGAGATTTGATATCCGCGAAGAAATTGGGTATCATGAAGACAAATAAAGAAAATTTGATTTGATTTATGACAGCTCCTAAGCCTCTGCCCGTGACTCAGCTTACGAAATTTCATCACTAAAGCGTCGTACTCCGTCGTTTTTTTTTCCTGGAAAAAAAATAAGGTTTTATTTTTGACCAGTCATGAGATTTCTTCAAACATTATTTAACGTAGAATTTTATTTTTTTGTAATGTGGATTGTTGTTCTTGATAACATGCTCCTGCGTTTTTCTACGGGACCAATAATAATATCAATATGTTAAAAATACACTTTTTGTATATCTACGAGTAAAAGGCCGACCGGTGTTAAGAGTTTCTGTGAAAAGGGAATATTTCTGTCGGTTTGTTTGAGAACTTTATATCCACTTTTTGGAAGGCTGTGTTCAAGAATAGCTCTTTAATATAACCTTTTCTAAGTGGTTACGAGTATAAAGTATCATGAGGCTTTATGTTGCTAATTTTGTAAAGCTTCGTTAGTTACGTAATACATTATGTACAGTACCTACAGGCTCTTAATTTCTATGAAATCCTTATTGGCTCATTAAGCATATCTTAATTACGCTTTAGAATGTTACGATTTTATGAAGTTTAATACTAAAGATTCATCAATCAGATTAAAAATAAACTAAAAGTAAGTATTTTATGAATATTCACATACCAGATAACGAAATTAATTTGGGAATTCACAAAAAAATATTTGAAAGTTATATATAAAGGTTTTATGAATAACACACGAATTTGAATAGAAAAACTCTGACAAAATCCTGTTCAAATTCGTCGTGTTTACAAATTTACGTTTGCGGTATAAATTCGTATCGGTTTTGATGTGTGTTTATTTTACCGGTCCATGGGGATAGAGTTAGTAACTCATCGGGCCATCGGTAAAACTTTGATGAGGTAAAAGTTTGTATCCTCACACTTCCTATTTTGTAATTTTCAGATCCCTCGTTTCGGAAGTTTTGTACGTCGACACGGATTTGTGATAATTTTAGAGAAGACGGATTAAATTACTCAATGTTAAACAGGTAAATTGTTTTAAAAGGATGTATAAACAATAAATAGGATTGTTATTTTTCCGTAATATGTAATTGCAAAATATAGGTACCTTTCTAACTACTATTTATTACTCTTATTATTGAAAAAGAAAAGACGTTGTCGTTAATTTGAAACGTAACCAACAAAATATTATTTCATGGCATTCAAAAGACCAAGACATATTTCACAAATCTGGAATTATTCTTGTAATAATCCATGAAGAATCTTCTTCAGCTGCAGCGATATTTCATTTGCACCAGTAGGATGATGCTTAGGGTGCAACTAAGTTCAATTCAAAGTTAAGCGTTCAAGTCGGGCATGGAGTGCAGAATTGAACAAAATGCCGGTCACGCGTAAAACTTTCCCAGCGCTGGAGTGTTCTATCTTCGCCCAGTTTTGAGTTTGCCCATATCTGCAACTCGAGTTGTGAAGTGACGTCTAATGTTCTTTGAAAGTAGTTTCAGTCATCGGTTATCTATTGCAGCGCTGTTGCAAAGGGAAAAATGGAGAGTCGGAGCGTGAGCAGGTAATATTTGCATTATGCAGTTAGATTTAATGGTTGTTTGATTAAATAAATGATAAGTTATCAAAAACCTTGATGGATAATTCTGTTTTATATCTTTTTTTGTGTGGTATTCGTCTATTTTTACAGTCCAATATACAGCACACCAGATTATAATTTTGTTGCAAAATAGAAGATAATAGCTGTGATAATAGTATAGAATACAAGTAAAAAAAAGAAACTACAATACTAGATGTAGCTGCACTGTATTGCGAGCCATCGCCCGTGCCGATGAGATAAGAAGGCGGGCGGTGTGAATAATTCTCAAAAAAGCAAAATATTGGCATTCGCTTCCTTTCCCTCTCTACTAAGATTTTTTTATATTCCTAGGTTATTGTGAAATTTATTGATAGTTCATTAGACTGCGACACTTTATTACATGAGTTATCACTCACCCAAACCCTTACCTTTTCACCTGAAAATTCTCGAACAAGTTTCGAAAAATTCACCGGCAAGTTTCACTTGGAACATTAGGTAGGGTTATTCCACAAGAAATATTTCCACTAGCCCGCTCACTTGACCTCTCTGTGAATGGCCCCTCGCAGTGCAGTAGGGCAGAAGCACTATCTATGGGTTTATAAATTGTATCGATACTTTAAGTTTCTACTTTTTAATTAAAAATCTGTATTAAAATAATATTCCACAAGGAATTATTTCCACTAGTTCGCTCACTTGATATCTCTGTGAATAGCCTCGCAGTGCGGTAGGGTCAGAGGAAATCAATTGGACTATCTATGAGTTTAAAAATAGTATCGATACTTTCGTTATGGAAATCCTTGGGGGAGGAATTGACCAAGAGTGGACGTCATTAATTTGGCTATACTATAATCAACAAATCCAATCTCAGAATACTTTTACCATATAAATTCTAGGACGGATCTTTATGATAAATTCTTAAAAACGAATCCGTTGAGAAATGTTTTTTTTGCGTTAAAAATCCGTTATAATACCTGAAAAACGGTCAACATGAATGTGTTAAATGCCTTTATCTTGACGATCGATGCCTAGTTCACGCATTCTTATAATGTTAACGTGCCATTTCTTTTATTATGAAGATCGAATTTGAGTTGTAACTACAGCAGTGAGAGACTAGAACAATGTGCTAGAAAACTCTTTTATCGACATTTACTTTTTATCGAGCCTGTATCTTCCCTTCAGGTGTCGGCTATAAATAAATAAGTGTCCAAAGCATGGCACTTGACACACCAAACTATAGACTTGACACTCGCAATGGGTCGTGAAGGGCTGAACCTCAATCAGGGTTTTATGGACGCCATTTTGGAAACTGAGAGGCACGGAAATAGCGAAAGGGTTGGTCCGGTAACTAAATTGAAAAGCTTAGATGATAAACGGGTAAGTCCGTGGACGACTGCAGACGTATTTATACACATAATAGCGGTGGTAGACCAACGGTTTCAACATGATTTTTTACTTATTTAGATTTTCATACAATAAGAGGGAATACTTACGTGGTTGAAATCATGGTATTAGAGTAAGAAGAAGTCTTACAAAATTATAAACGCGCAAAATGGCATAAGGCATCATCCTAAAGTAAAACATATGAAATGGAATACCTGTGTACTTATATTGTCAACAGTTTAAGTAACTTTATTAAAAGTAAGTTTGCCATAACGATTTATTCTGCTAATTAAATCAGTGTAACTGAAGCTGCGCATATCCACAATCCATGTTTCAGAGCATTCGAATTTTAAGTATAAAAACAAGCTCCCCAAATACATTTATCTCAGACAGATTATGCGCAAACATTTTGCTACACCTAACTAACTCGCTCGAGCAACTAAGCAAAGCGACTAGCACATTACACAAAGCACCTTAGTTGGCAAGAGCACCGCGGATGCATTTTCCTGCGGCCTTTTATCTACGTCATAGCCAAAGATACATCAGCCAGGTCAGTATTGGCTTAAGAAAAGCTAAGGATGAGTTTAACACTAATGAAGAATAGTTGCTGTTTTTACAGAAAATACATTCTCATTTGCCACTTATTTCAATTTTATCCCACTTTCTGGTTAACTGATGAAAGATAGCTCGGCCACATGCCAGTGACTGAATTCTATGCTACGCTAAAGTACGCTATGGAGTGTGTTTTTATCCATTGCCCATCAATTTGCGATAGAGGGTTTATTATTTAAGGGATTTGTAAAAACGCAACAGAACACTAAATAATAATTCGATCATAAACAGTTACGAAACCTGTACCAAGCTTTAATTTATGAACTGGCTGGTTTTATTTTAGCTTGTGCTCATCCGTAGCCTTTTATCTCTGCCTTTTTGTTGCGCTCCGAAATAACCAATGCATATAGAATGATTCACGGTCTCAACATGCAGCGCCATGCATATCCCCGCTCAGCGAAGCACATTAATTACAAAACGCAAAGTTGATATTACGCGACTCTTGCGTTTGCGGTGCACTTTCAAAATTCGTTGTGCATGCTAATGGTTTACATGGTTGGTCAGTTCGGATTGTGTGTTGTTGCTGTTATATTTTGGATAGGGCATTAGTTATGGTTATGGTTAATGGTAGTTTGTTTTTTATCTTGTACTTGATCTTTTATTGAGAGATTATTATTTATGACCTTACGATGAAGATTAGATTAGCCTAGCGGTTAAAGATTAAGATATTAGTATCTAAAAGGATTTGTCAGAGAGCTTACTAAGGTAAAGTGAAAATATTATTTGTAAGTAAGGAACCTATACCTATTACAAAAATAACACAAGCCGAAAAATTATTCTCCTATATTAATATTCGATCCGCTATTCCATTTATTTGACGAAATAGAAATACCCCGGATCGCTTTCCCTCATACATGTTTTCTCATTTCGACGAAGCACTAAAAAATCAGTGGCCATACATTGAACGATAAAAATGAACCGGTTCAATTTTCCTCATGTGTGTTCCCAATAAAAACATTTGTGATCAAGGGAGCGTGAAATTTTGCGATTCGCGCGAACCGCCACATAGTCCAGTCAATAAAGCATTATAGATGGAAAACTGTAGAACACAATTTCTGACTTCAGGACTTTATTTAGACTAGTTAGGAGGTGAACATAGCAAAAGTCCCCGTCCTTAGCCCTTGAGCCGGCGGGGAGAGGGGGGTTTAAAGGTGCCACTTTTCGGTTTTTCGCTTAATCCTCGGAAACTATGCGTCCTAGTGACATGACTACTATGAACCAAAAAAAGCATATTCAATTTGCTACAGGTGAGATAGTCAACTTTTTTGATAAATTGTATAGTTTTCGCGGCATCTGCTCTAGAAGGTCTGTAAAATTGGAAATTTTATTTTTGTCTTACATGTTCCCATCAGGAGAAAATCGACTAAATCAATATTGAGCAATCATTCTAGACATGCGGGAGGATGTTAAGCCTAGTTCCAGCTAGGGGACTGCACCGTGCGTATATTTAGACGAACCACTTTGAGCCACTATTGATTCCTCATCACTCAAAAACTACTGTGCATTAACACTTCAAATTTGGCTCATGTGTTGAGACTTGTAAGATAAACATCAGCTTCAAATTTCATAAATATGCCTCAAACGGTTCTTTAGGTATTGACGTCCAAAAATCTACATGTCTGACCTATATACCAAATTCTAACCACTTCCAGATGACCTCGAAGGTTCAAATTTGGCATCCAGAAAGGTAGTTATGTAAATACAAAGGAACAAATAAAAAACCAGTAAATTTTAACATTTCACAGGTGATAGATAGATTTTAGTGTTCTAAATGTCGATTTTTGAACGTCAATACCTAAATAACCGTTTGAGGTATATTTATGAAATTTAAAGCTGATGTATATCTTGCAAGTCTCAATACATGAGCCAAATTTAAAGAGTTAATGCACAGTAGTTTTTGAATGATGAGGAGTCAAAAGTGGCTCCAATTGGTTCGTATAAATATACGCACGGTGCAGTCCCCTCCCTGGAACTAAGCTTAACATGCTCCCGCATGTCTATAGTGTTTGCTCAATGTTGATTTAGTCGATTTTCTCCTGATAGGAACATGTAAGACAAAAATTAAATTTCCATTTTTACAGACCTTCTAGAGCAGATGCCGCAAAAACTATACAAGATATAGAAAAACTTGACGGTCTCACCTGTAGTAAATTGAATAATCTTTTTTTGGTTCATAGTAGTCATGTCACTAGGACGCATAGTTTCCGAGGATTAAGCGAAAAACCGAAAAGTGGTACCTTTAAACCCCCCTCTCCCTGCCGGCTCAAGGGCTAAGGGCGGGGACTTTTGCTATGTTCACCACCTAACTAGGCTAAATAAAGTCCCGAGGTCAGAAATTGTGTTCCACGGATTTCTCTCTACACCGTCGTTAAGGCATTCATTGACTGGACTAACAGCTCAGAGACGAGAAAACAAAATTGTAATTAACACTGTGACTTACGACACGTATCAACTTGTGACAAGTCGAGGCTTAGTTAAAGGAAAAGTTCATGAATCTTGAAGTTCAGATTTTCATTAATCTTTCAGTATCTACATAATTAATAAAATCCATTTAACGGTTGACAAATTAAGAAAAACGTCCGTGTCAAGAAATGTAAATACAAACACCAATGTTAAGCTAAGTTAAGCTAAAACTAGGTATTAACTTACACTTTGGTTTAAAAATATTGTTAACTAACGGCTACCCGCGAATTCGTACGCGTGGATCTCCCTTAGGGGTGGAGTTCCGTAAAATCCGTTCTTAGTGAGCACCTACATTCTAAAAAGAACCCCCATGCAAAGTAGTTTATTTGTAGTTTAATCAGTGACCTTTCGATTTTATAGATATAGATTCCAAATTATACCGCAGTAATATCTACGTTACAAGATTGTTCTTTAAATAAACTCTACCAGTTTTTTCTACACTGTGTACAGAGTCGCCCGTGCACGTAATGCAAAACAAATAGCCGTTTAAAATCAAATTGTTTTTTAAATAGCAGCCAGAAAAACGCCCACGAGATTTCAGGGATCCTTTAGATAGCTATACCTTTGACGTGATTGGATTTGAAATTGATTTTATCCATCGATTTGGAATTACCATTGATGTAAATCGTAATTAATCTGTGATATACCTACTTTGATTTATTATCAAAACAAAGCAATGTCAACGCAATCAGGTATTAGAAACCTTTGAGAATAGAAATGCACTGGATCATACATAAATTGATAGTTTTATTAATGTGATAGTTTTCAAAAAACTATTTTCTTTTTTAAAAGCCGCATTCTCATGGTAAAACTGAACAGCCTATTTCATTAAAACCAAATCGATTTACGGCAAATTGAAATTGGATTGAATCCGGGCACCGTGGTTGCAGAAAATGCGACTTAACAAACGGGCTTAGCTGAATTCGCGTTGGTTGTTGTGGTAAACAGTAATCGAAAGCTGTCATAGAGCTCTTTTATATTTCTTTTCTCTCTCACAATCTCCCTTGAAAAAGGTTTGAATAAAATTGATCATCTGAAATTAATAATATGATGCTTTGGAGGGCGAGTTGGGCCACATCAGTTTAACCATGGCTTCTAGACAATATTACGTACGAGTATGAGAGGTATGGCAGATTTCGTGATTGCTTTGTTATTTTGCATTTTTATTGAATTTATTATATTTACGAATAAGTTACATTCCGCTTGTCCGTATGTTGGCTTGGAAATAATTTGTTGGCGAGTACAAAGAAATAGATTCGTAATTGTAGAGTTAAATCCAGTAGTAGAGACGTCGTCGTCAGGTCAGTTTCCGTCGGCGTGGCCGTATCGCCGAATGTCAACTCATTGATTTGTACTGGGTACAGCCAGCAGCAAAATGTTATGTCAAACGTTTGTTGGCATAGGCCTTATGCCTAGTTTTGTACGCCCTGAAAGTATAGTTGTAGTTTTTCGGAAGTTTAGGATATTATTTATTAGAAGTCAAGTCTAAAGATATAACTTTACTATTGTCTATGCCATTAAGCGTTTACTGAAAATAAGTATTATTATCTTAGAGAGAAAATCTAGAAAATATCCATTACATACTTTTTTTAACACTGACGAATTTGATAACCAGTAGGTACCTACCACCCAACTGGATTAGGCGGTGACTGTAGCGTGACCGGTAATCAAAGCTGATTTGCTACCCCTAACACTGTTTACGTATTTTCAGGTCTGTCTGTCACTGTCACTCATGATGTCATCTCGTTTTGCGTGAGGGAGATGGATACATTCGAAACTTTGGATAGTGTTGTGGGTCAGTTCATTTCCGACCGTCTATTATGCAGGGACAGCGTGTCACAGGCCATAGGCTATCGGCCTATTAACTCGCATTACTGAAGCATTTTACTAGCACTAGGTCCATTGTGTTTGATTCATTAATTAACCTTTGTAGTTTGCTATTCGCTTTGTATTAGATCCCTCTAGTACGATGTACTAGTAGGGGAAGCCCGGGCAGCACGAATAACTTAAGAAAAGTGGCAAAAAAAACACATAAATATGCAATTGACAACAGTCTATTAATTAATAATTTGTATCTTAGGTAATCATCTTTGGAATTGTAAAGAATAAACTTAGAAACTTAAACAAATTCTACAATAAAAATGTCATTAAAAAAAAAGTTCCAATTATCCATTTTGCCCGACCCCCCTGGGCAAGACGGATATGTACAGTAATAACTGCTTTAATCATTGCAATCATCACAATAATAACTGCCTATGCCTGAATATAAGGTACAATCCTCGTGTGCTCACTTCTTGCATTGATTGCACTCTATCCAATCCTCGGTAGGTGGTTCAGTGTATTCTTCTGACAAAACAACAAAAATATTTTGTTTTCTCCATCTGATTTTTGTTTTTGGTCATTTTTCCTCTTGACAAGTCTTGTTTGGAAGTTCTTGTTTTCAGATGTGTGGTTTTGTTAGGGCCTGCTATTCAGTTATGGCTGTCTTTACCTATCCGTTCTGCCCATATCCGTCTTGCCCAACGCACCAATATTTAAAAGTTGTATTCCCACCCGTTAAATTTCCACCGGTGAAAAAAAGCAACACACACAAATTAAACTTAATTTAACATGCAATCAACTAAACAGAGTCTATAAGTCAACACTTAATACGTAATACAAGAAATCAACACACATACCTTGCCAAAAATCGTAAGAAAACAGCCAAAAAGTTTTGATTTCGAATTGACAAAAAGTTCACGCACGTATTGTTTAGGTGGAACTATCATGGCGTGGCTGTGTTGCTGTTTTACAGACCCGCAAACGTCCAGTAGCGCCATGTGTTGTAGCTTTTTAGTAAAATCGATTATTCTTCTTACCCACATTATGCTTCTTGCCCGGGCTTCCCTTTTATTTTTTTGACGTTCATAAGTGCCACTTGTGGTCTAAAATAAATAAATGATTTTGATTTTGATTGATGCTTAGCTTCCAGAGCCTTCTGTTTTCTTCTGATTAATTTAGTTGAGTCTATGGATAAATTAGATTATCTTCCAGTGCTTACTTAGCATTAATAATTCAGTTTCCTAACCATTCGAGTTTCAAACAGTTTCCGTCCGAAATATTTACATCCTTGTCAGATTACCAGTATCAATCGATCACTGAGCGACAAAAATGATACTAGTGCCTGTCCTGACTTTTCCTGCGTGAATTACGGTTTATTATTGAAAAGTTTTTGCAAAAGTATTATGGCTAACATAAGAAAGTATTAAATTGAGATACATATTTTTACCCCGGATTTCCTCTCTCTTTTTATACACCCAAACAGTAACTATCACTTTGGCATATTTGGTGCTCGTACTAATTAATACTAATGTAATTGAACTGAGAAGTGTTCTCTTAACGACCCATATAAGGAGCTTAGTTCAAGTTGAGCTAAGTATATTGGAGGCTTGTGTTTGACTGGGTGAATAATTTTCGTTAGTGCTTAATTATTACATACCCTACCCATCTAAAGGCAGATCAAAGGGTTATTGATTAAATAGGTACCTATCTAATGAAACTGTTTCTAAGTGCCTGAAATCTTGAACAGTCTGGTTGGCGCTAGAGTCTATTTGATAAAATTGTAGTGGCTTGATGGGCCTGAATTTGTGTTTCATGTGCTTCGGGATATCATTGATATAATTTAATTAATACTCGATATTAAGGTAATAATAAATGTGAACATTAGTTACATTTAAACTACAAAATCGATGAGTGAAAAGATATGCGTAGAAGATGGAGGGTCGAGCGTGAAGAAAAACAAAAGAGAGTCAATATTCGGTGATGAAAAAAGATCACATTTTTTCTTAATGGCCAGTGTCGCGTCCAGTTAAGTTACTACGAATGTAATAGGAATAAATCATTGAATGCTATGTTATAATAGAAAAACACATTGTAATACAAATCTGAGCCGAACAGCGTAAAAAATTGCTACCAAAGTTATTTGTGATTTTCGTCGCTCGACGTCGATCTCGCAAACGCGAACCAATTTCGTCGGATATTTGTGGAAAAATGATGTAACGCGGAGATTTGGTAGGCTTTAGATGTCAGACTAGCGAATCTGACAAGCAAAGAAGTCACGAGGTAACTTGTATAATGCTTTCTTTACAAATGGGTGGCCAAAATTTATTGTGGCCACAAAAATTTTGCGCCAACTGCCATAGTTCACAAAAGAACCTACCAGAGACAAATGTAGAACTTCCAATGACAAATGCTGTGTCGTAACATCGGTCGATGGCAGACGGCTGGAGCAGATTTATATTGCTCTAGTAACAAAATGTACAGGTTGGTACCGAATGATTTAAGAACATAAGAATAACAATTTAGATTTAATAAAAGATTTTAAATCACAATTAATTCAAAAATCTTGAACTAAAACAAAAACATAATCACTACATAGTATGTAGTATAAAACAAAGTCGCTTGCCGCTGTCTGTCCCTATGTATGCTTAAATCTTTAAAACTACGCAACGAATTTTGATGAGGTTTTTTAAATAGATGGAGTGATTCAAGAAGAAGTTTTTTAAAACTTAGCTCCCGGGTGAAACCGGGGCGGGTTGCTAGTAACAATAATAAACCAGTATTCTCTAGTATCCGTAGTGTTGTTAATATTTGTTACTTTAAAACAGTATCCTTTTATCATCGTAATAACATTAGGGAATAGTACACCCATGGGAATGGATTCTGAGTAATATCGAGTCACACATTTTAATAAAAGTTTCATTGTAAAATATTCTAACAACATAATCTTTCATGATCCACTTTGTTACTCTACTTTGTTCGGCAAGTACCCTGTAACTTGTCTGTCAACGTTACGGAGCCTGATTCCCGATTGCTGATGGACTCAGGACTCGGGAGTTAGTAAGTAGCCCGATATTTTACAGGTTTTGGACAGGTTACGTTGCATAACTTGATTAGATTCTTGCTTTCGTCAGATGACTTTTCTCTAAACTATCTTTGGGTTAGATTTATACTACAGACTACAGAGTTTTCTAGTATGTTATGAGTTCAAAAGGTTTTTATAATGATAGGTATTTTGGATAATTGTTTAGCGAGCCGGTATAGAAACTCTAATGTTTATCTTGCTATCAAATTCAAATATTTATCAGAGATTTTCTGACTTTACGTATGTAAATATTAAAACTTGTTTATAATATGTTTTTCGCAAGTTTTAATCATCAGCCTACGCAAAATAAGAATTTATTTGATTATTTCTATTAGAATTGAGCTAATATTTAGATTGTTTTCAATACGATTGTAACGATTATGGCCACAATCATGGTGTCAGGCTATATAAGACGATAGAGATCAACATAATGGACGGTTTCAATTAACAGAATTATATTTTACTAGCTTTGTCCTGCGGTAAAACGTAGCCTATGTGTTAATCCAGGGTGTCATCTAACTCCATACCAAATTATACCCATATATGCCCAGAGGCACGAAAACAACCAAATGGTACAAGTTCTCTTGTGATGTCTATAAAAGAAACTGTAAATATCCCAAATTACATACAAATCTGAGATTTAAATAGTTTTGGGCATATATGGGTTAAAATCGCTCCAGCAGTAGGTATATAGAAGTAACAAACATACACACCCACAAACTTTCGCCTTTATAATATTAGTGTGATAATAAAATAAATTAATGTCTCGCACGACAATTTTACAAAATACCGTACATCGTGCGTTTCATATTTCTACATATAATTTATGAAGTTTCCCGTATATTCCTTTCTGATTTGATCGTGATAAATGCTTGCTCTCGTGACGTTTCGTGTTTACCTACGTTTGATTAATGGAATGTACTGAACCACTATTGTTGTTTCTTTGAAAAGGAGGTATTATGTTGAATAAATAAGACTTTGGATTAACAGAGTTCCGAATGTTTTAGAGGTCGTATTTTATTCAGGAATGTAAACATGATTCAGGGCGGCTGGTATGATGACAAATTATTTAGATAGATAGTAAGTACTTATTTGTTTCGTAACGTAGGTACATATGATTCTATTTATAGTTAAGTATTTGTCAAATTTAACATAAGCATGGTGGTGTAAGTCATGTAACTTTTTTATTATTGTGCATTATTATACAATATTACGGCGAAGTTTCTTTATTTCTGTGAATTATTACAAAATCCGACGGGAAAGTCAAAGAACTACACAAATTACACTGAAACCGCAAAGCTCACCCCACAGAAATGTTACGAATCTGCTCCTGGCATGGACCCCACATTCTTGAGACGCCAACGTTTAGTAAGAACTAAGGCAACTTAGAGCAAAACAATTAGCCAAGATTAGAGGCAAGCTACGTGAAAAGGTAAGGCGTACCTAATCCACTAGCTTAAAAAATTAATGAAGTTAAAGGCTTATTTTATTAATCAATGTACCTACTTTAAAAACTCAAAATTATCTTATTTTTCCATGTTTTCAAAACTTGTTCATCATAGTCGTTGCAATGCACGAAGGCGATTGCGCTCTACATGTGTGGTGGCTCGCTACTGTTCATTTTTCAAAAGTTTTGATGGACATTACACTATTGTTATGCGCATGTACACGTACACACACAAGTAAAGCTCACTAGCCTTCGTAAGTTGCAAGAACTATACCTGAATACTCAAGATAGAAGTAGGTAAGTAAGATTCTTATAATATTGTCGTTTGAAACTACACTACGCTCATATTTATTCATAGACATTATCACAGAACTCGAGAAGGCTTTGGCACCGTCTCAACAGCAGGTGTTACATTATTTTCAAACTATTTCTTGCTGAAGTAAACCAGCGATTGTGTTGTGAAACGTCATCATTGTGGCTGAGGATTCCATTTACATTTAGACAGCTCTGTGATTTGCCCTGAATAATGGCGATATTCAATAAGGTCAAATTCGTTTATCGGCTCTTTTATTCCTTTTTTGTGTGATGTCTATTTACGTGTTTTGGAATAAATCAAGAGATGAAAAGAAAAACACCATCACTGGGTACAATATTACAGCAAAAATGTCTGTGGCAAATATTATGAAAACCGATTGCACATCGAATGTTGAAATAGAGACTGTATATTATTGACAAACTTAGCTTTGATTTGATGTTTTTTTGATGTAGTATAACATAGTATTACTAGATTTCTTTGAGGTGCTAATAATGATTCCCATAATGATACGTAACGTAATCGACTTCATCCTAAAATATCAGCCAGCAAAAGTAATAAAATCATGAGGATGCGTAAATGGTTTAAAGAGTAATGCCTGTTTTCACCATCAATCCCTAATTTTTAAGTGACCCCTCATCATCATCATCATCATTTCAGCCATAGGACGTCCACTGCTGAACATAAGCTTCCCCCAATGATTTCCACAATGGCCGGTTGGTGGCGACCTGCATCCAGCGCCTTCCCTCTACCCCTAGTGACCCCTATGAAAACAAAATTCCTGATACGTGTTTCCATAGGGATCACTTAAAAATTAGGGATTGATGGTGAAAACGGGCGTAAGTCAAACTTAAACTTAAACGATACCATAAAGCAAGATTAGTAACTAAGATTATCATGTTAGCCATGCTCTGCGGCTGCTAGTCCACAGTGTAAATATTGCTACATGTCGTGGAATGGTTCCTAATCTCGCGAGGACGGACGGGGGTCGCCATCGGCCCCATATGGGATTAGAGCCGAGCGGCCGCAGTTGCAGGGTCATCACAGGCAGAAGTAGGATTAATTAACGTTTTACCCTTAACTGTTAAATTCTAGGAACCTACGTACTTTAAAATAGAATTTTCATACAAAATGTCACAATAACCTATCATTTTATGAAAGTGCGCACATTACACCGATTTGGTCTCGACTGATTCTTCATACAAATAAGAATCGGGCCCAACTATCGGTGGTCTGCGCCTAGGCTAAATTTAAGTAACACAAAAATCAATAGATTATTGCTTATTTAATTAGGGAATACTTAAATTTTGCCACGGATAAACTAAATTAATGTTAGTTCTTATTTCTACCTCAAATCGAATCCCAGGTACCTTTAAAACTTAATATAAAAGTGTAGATCGAATAAGTAGTTTTCTTTAAAGTACTTTGAGTCAGATGGCGTAAGTTAGATGTTGCAGTCGTTTGGTCCAAATGATGACTTGCTTTTAGTATTAAGTTTACCTGATAAAAATTTCAAATAACATGATTATTAACGTTAATTTACTTGAAAAGTGTCAGCCCTACGTATAACCCAGCCAGTTTACGGTTATGCGAGTGCACTTACGAGAGCGCTCTATGCGTCGGCCAACTGAACATGGGTGCTTTATAGCTATGATTAGGCGTTATAACAGCTTAACTCGTCTTGATAGCTTCAACTTCAGCCAGCGCTTACGAGAAATTTGCTCCTAATAAGGTTAGCTAGCTTATAAACTGGTATTCTCAAGTTTACAAATAGTTCATAGTTCAGTGATTTAGTTAAAATGTAAGGAACTGACGGCCGATGGGGCAGCAAGGTTCTGGAATGGAGGCCGCGTACCGGAAAACGCAGCGTGGGACGTCCACCCAAGGTGGACCGACGACTTGATAAAGGTAGCAGGAAGGCGCTGGATGCAGGCTGCTACCAACCGTGCGATGTGGAAGTCCATGGGGGAGGCCTATGTTCAGCAGTGGACGTCCTATGGCTGAAATTATGATGATGATGAAGGAACCCACTTATAATAAGTGATGTGGAGGGATTTGCTTGTAAACATAAATATGGTTAACTACCCATGCATTAATGATCGTATACAGGGTTTTTAACCACAACGATTTTGAAGGTAAATCACCAAATAAGAAGTTTTGACTGTAAACGATTAGGCTTTCGTGTTTCTGAAACAATTTTTACCTGTGTCTCTGATATAAATGTCTTGGTCAGCTTTAGCATACATTTTCCCTAAAGAGTTTAGTGTTAAGCATTTGATTCCTTGGTCAAAATACAAAGTCCTAAACTCTATCATACATTTATGTAAATAGTTTTTGAACCCTTGTCGTTATATTAGAATAGTTATGGTAGTCCCTTCATTAAGTTTTTCCAATTTCGTTATTTTTATTGAACAATTTGTCAATGGCTTACAAATTACATTCGATCCAATTAACGTGGCGTCATCAATCAGGAAATATTTAAATCAGAGAGTCAAATGGTAATGTTGCAGCCTTAATTAAAGTTACGGACTAATTGCGATTTTTATTAATTGCATTTATCTAAAAACATAATAATATGTAAGAGTAACGTCTATTCAAAAATAATTCGTGTCGGAAATGCTAAGAGAAAATAGAGATAGAATCAATGAAAGTCTTAGGCAGTTGAAAGAAAGTATACCTACCTTCATAGGTATTATGATTGGGTAGTATCTATATTTTAGCATGTATTTACTGGATAATCTAAGATAATAAATCTTTAGGTTAATAGCTGTTAGTTAATTTGTGATATCTAATATTACGTTTAAGTATTTACCCCGAATCATTAGTAATCGACACCAACATTAAAGTATCAATTGCTGTAGAGCCAAAGGTGCTTACTCGAGCATGGATCAGAATTTCGGCTAAGATGATCAAACATAATCGATGGTGGTTGGTTCCGAGAATTGGAACGAACGAGTTCTGAGAGCCATTGAGCATTTAGGGAAATAGCAGACGCGCTACTTTAGCATCGGTGATCGATGATTTTCACGTTTTGGCGTTCGATCGCAGTAAAAATCGTGAGATTCTATCGATGCAGCATCGCGAATTCGCGATTTCATGACTTCATGCATTCGGACGCGGTATCGGAATCGCGCGTTTAAGCGATTGCTTCGATGCTGGATTGGCAACTCTCGGCTGGCGAAGAGGCGTTTTTACGAGTAAATGTGTGCTGTGGAATGTTTGGTCGCTGCATTCAGCTTCTAAAAGCGGCTAAATCGGCGTTTGCTGGTGCTAAAAAGTAGCACGTCTGTTGTGCCCCTTAGTCCGTTAGCTCCCCAGTTGAGGGATTACAATATTTAAACGGGAGGTAGCTAATAGCAAAATGGATATTTAGTAACTGTCAAAGTAATCTATGACGTTGGATTAGCTAACATTAGAATATTGTGCTTACACAGATATAAGATATTGTTTTGTTATAGTATAATAAAATACGTCAACGTGTGAAATGCGAAGCAACTTCAGGAAAATTAATTTATGTTTGAAGTATTTAGAAATAAGCCATAACGCAGGCAGCTTTCGTTATCATAAATGTGCATTAGAAAGTAAATTCCCATCAGCAGTATTTTACTAACCCACGACTTTTCCTTTTTACTTATCGGATTCTGCATTAAATTATTCATTTATGAAAAATAAACGATACAGACCTCCCGATGATTTATGCAAAGGCACGGCTCAGGGCTTCGAGATAGAACTACTGCCAAAAACATTGGGAACGTTCGAGAAATAATTACGCAAACAATGACAAGACGATTCGTCCCCATCAATCATCCGATCGCTGAGGGGATGATGTATGGCCTATCACCCGCCTGCGGATGATACACTTTAACAAACAGCATTATTATTATAATCTGAGGGGCTCGCCGAAATGCTTTATCTAACTTTGTTACAATTTGGTCGGATTATTTACTTTAAGCAGCAGTTTTTATTGACTTGGCAGTGTCCTGTTGCGCCGGCAAGTAGGTAGTCTACTTAATCCCTAGGGATTAAGTAGACTACCTACCCATTAGGCTAGCCTAAGAGCAAAAAATTGACTACTGTGTATCGCTTATTACCTAAGTGATAAATTAATGATAGACATTTTATAAGGAGCGTTATGTTGCCCAGATTACATCTGAAATATTAGATTTAGGACAAATTACAAGTTTTAGGTTTAAAACAAAATTTAATCCACTTAATAGACTTTCAATAGGATTTGAGGCAATTAGGAAAATTGGCTTACAGAAATTATATTTCTATTACGAGTCGGGCGTCTGGAAAAAACAACTTTATTGAAAGTAATTTTACTAAAGTGATTAGGTTTGAAAATTGCTACAACATCCAAAATGATTTTCTATTAGAATTATACCATATTTCGGATGTTTGCTTATCGTGATTGAATAAGTCATGAAGCTGCGAGTATGTACTGATTTGCTCAGACCAAGAAAGCGCTGAAGCGCTGAACGTATAAACACGGATTGAACATGAAGAAACAAGTATTGTTTTTGTTGCAATCGAGTATATTGATTTGCTAGGTTGGCCGGTCCATTAAGCTAATAGCCATCCAGTGAGACGGCAAAAGGAGATTAAGCCATGCTCAGTCATCGCTTTTCGTTACTGCTATTAATTGATAAGTGGGGCTCTGAATAGATTGCTTTGAAAACGCTTTTTACGCTGATTGGTTTTAATCTGCAACCCGGGAAAGGCTTGCCTATTTTCGATGTAAACCCGTTTGAAGTCAGCTACGCTAATCTTTTTTGTTGCCAGTGTTTTTATGTGCGTCGAAATTAAAATAAAAAGTGCAAAGCCTTCGTGCATTTTTAAAGCTATAACAGCCGGCGGCCAAATTTTACGAGGATGTGATGAAATTTTTTGTTTGCTGCTTTGTTAATAAGTGCGTTACGGGCAATCTCTGAAAGTATTGTAGTGGATTTGCATACGAATTTGCTTAAATCATGCAGAAATTCGTATAAAATTTGTTCGCATGAGAAATGGAAAAGAATTCCAACGTTGTTCTGCAGTACTTTTATTATAGTCTAGTTGCTTGTATGGAAAATCATCCCAACTTTTGGAGTCACAAATATCGTCTATGAGGCACCGATTTTATTGCAAACCGGAGCCAAGAGGCCGAACACTATTGAGTCGTAATTCTTCATGGTAAGATATTGTTACTCTTGCCCAGATATCGGCCGTTTGTATAATAAGTCGATAGAGATCGTCGTTCCGACCCCCGTAAGAGTCGCATCAGAATTTGTTTGGGTTTCTTAGTAGGGTTGCGAGATGCTGTTTACTTATTTATTTCGACTACGTCCCTGTGATACCAAGTCTATGCCTATTCAACCAGTCTCTTAGCTTTTTGTTATTGTGTGTGTCTTTGGTAATAAATTTATAATTGTATGAAGTAATTTTAGCTATGCATATACCGTACCTAACTTATACATTATGGATATTGAAACCCTAAGTGGCTATCTTGGTTGATTGCTTATTAGATTACCTACTAATTAGACGGTCACTTAGGCCTAACGAAAACCAAGAGTGGAGCTATATTAAGAATTGCCAATACGTATGTGTCATTGGCAACCCTGATTTCTCCGGATATTTTTCTTGGAAAGTCGATTGTTACTGTCGTATGCGGTGCCTACTTATTTAACTCAGTATAGTTTACGAGTGAAGTGAATTTTGTCAGATTTTCATTTTGTTCGCGCAAAGTTAAGGTTAATGCGGTAATGGGACATAAATCCCGAAAGATTCTTTATAAGACGTAAAACGTGATCCAATTTACAATGCCCTAATATTTCAGATTTGTTACGATCAACTTTATTACAAATTGGAATCGTCTCAATGTTTCCCCCAGGATTCGCGGACCTTTCGTCTTCGATTCTCCCATTTCAAATATTATATCTATTCTATAGAAAATAGTTATATTTTCCCAATCGTATTTGTTATCTATGTATGCTCAAGAGTTATTAATCTACCAATGTTTACCTAATTTTGTCCTAGTCTCTTTGTGAGAGCATAATGCTGATGATGTAGAAGTAGGTAACCTAATCATGAACAAGAAAGATAACCGTCTTGTGTCACGTGGATTCAAGTTTGTTTATGATTAGGTGTGTGGTTTTTAGCTGCTAATAATTTGTAAGTAGAGTCATCAAAACTATTTTTTGTGGCTTTCAGTGACTTAATAAAGCTTTAATTCCGAATCGCCAGTAAGCTTGGCTATACATTTACAGTATTAAGTAACCAAATCGGATATTTGTCGGTTCGCGGCCCGCATTACGGGATTTGACTTGCGCGCGCCTCATTTCATGAAACATGCAAGCCCGGAGCAGCGGTAGCACAATGGGATTTAGCCAAGCCCCCGCAAACACTCGCTTACTGAATGTAAATTGGACCAATGTTTGTCGCAAACAATTACAATAAGCCCCTTCATGGTGAATTAGAACTGCTTATCGATGTCAAAGCGAAGATTACTCTCCGTTTTGCCAAGGAAGCGTAATGGGAAAGCCAACAACCCGTGCCTTTTAGGATGTGTATTTTTTATTAACGGAGTCAATTTGTTTAAGTGCTTTTTGTGTAAGCGGGATATGAGCTGAAATCTCATTATTGGCTATGAATATTGTAGGAGATATTATCTCCTATATAAAGTATATTAGTTGGGATTAGATATTGATATATAAGATGTTATTATTTTGTAGCAGGTAGGTAACTTGAATAAGATATTGAGTTTGACTTGACTGGATCGGATTGACTTGAAATAAAGTATTGAGTATATTATGAAAAAAAAAAGTGATTTTTGGTTCATAGCTTTTAACTGATGAAATCTCAATCTATGATGGAGGTACCTCTATGCGATGACCTCCGATAATTTTCGGGTAAATATTTTGTGGAAAAAAATAAAGTACATAATAGAGTGTTAATAAGTAGTATTTAAAGCTGAGTTGTAACATCTTAACTTTAACCGTAACTATAACTATAATCAGGAGTGGGTAGTCAATGCGAAAAAACGCTCAACGGTTGGAATGTTCAGGGGTCAAAATCGTTATTTTGTATGGAATTTGGCAGACTTTTGACGTTTGTTGTAGTTAAAGCAATTAACCGATTGAGTCCCAGACGGCATTAATTAATGTCATAACAATTGATTATCTATTGTGTCTAGATTCGCGGAGCTTGAAGGATTAAAGTAAGATGGTGCAACCCAGGGTAAGTCTTTTAAAGATTGTGCATTGTTCCATTTCACCATAAAAAGAAAATACTTCTTCTCAAATGTTGGGTTGGCAACAGGCATGCCGCATCCCTTTGAAGCTTTGAACTGTAGGAATTCAGGAATACAGACGCCTCAGGGAATACCGATCCTTGCACATTAATATGATATAAAGCGGTTGGGAGAATAGTGGGTATTTCTGGGTGGTATTATGGTCATTTGCATGTGATTAGGTGATGGCAGTTTTGGTTATAATGTGCAGGAGTGAAGTAGAGAAGGGTAATAGCACGTCTCTACATACATATAACAGTAAGTTGTTGTTTTTAAGCACAGTATTTAGCGATGGTAGGAAGGGGTCTAGTTAACTTAAAGTATAGGTCAATAATTTACGTAATATGACATAAAAATACTCTACTTAGGCTGGGTTACACCATCTTTCTTTAACTTTGACAAACGTCAAAAATCTGTCAAACTCTATACAAAAAACACCGGTTATCGTTATAGTTACAGTCAATGTTAGGTGGTGCAACTCAGCCTTACTATATTTTTTATCCACAACAGACTCTCAGAGTTAGAAAATAAGGAAGTCAAGAAACTGATACTCCATCATATTATTGTGTGACGTGGATGACCGATTGCTGTTAAGCTTTTACGTACTTTGATGTTTTCTTTAATCTGAAAATACTCAAATATCAAACTGTGCAATTTTAAATTTATCACAGTTAAATGAATAACATCGGGTTCAGGCGTGTTTAATGTATGTGTAATACTAATTTTACGTGTGGACGCCACTACGAGCATTATAAGGAATGTGTTGCCCATACCTACTATTTCCATTACATTGCATGGTGGATTACATTACGTGTTACACTCGTCTGGATCCGGCTTAAGATATATTAAAATAACAAGAGTGGTTCAGTGTGAGTGAACGCATATACCTACTCTCTCATAAATTACAATGCCATTGTTACAAGAAAAACTCAAAACAAACGAATGTTTGATTTTAAAACAATCGAAATCGTTTGGTATTCATAAAAACAACGCTACCGCGCAAACTGAAGTGTTCAGACTTCACTTCCCTGCAGTGTAACAGTAACTATGTTTTTCGCTGTATAAATCTGCATCCAAATATATTTCGGATTGTGTCCCCAACAACTAGCGCCCTCTTTCAAATGCTAATATTTCGGGAAACAGTTTCTTTCGCCTTTGTGAATATCAAAAGTTTCGTTACGTTCTTCATTAGTGATTACGTTTTGTTATTTACCTGAAAATTAACTGGCAACCTTAACACTTAAGTAATTATGAGATTAAACATAAATACTTAAGTACATAGAGTATGAAAGGCAATACATATGTACATGTTTTTCTTCAAAATATGTTTTTCCTCAAAATATGTTCTATTAACTTTATCTTCTTTGAGGGATTTCGTGAATTTATTTTTTCATAAAATATGATGAGATTATTGACGTTTTCTCGAGTTTTTCAGATTTTTTTTATTTGTTTTGTGTATTTTTGTGCAAAAGTATTATCATCCTTTTAAAGTTACCTAAAATTGTAAACCAGTTAACATTATGATTTACGAAATAAAGTTAAGCACACGACCCTGTAGGGACACATTTTGTATTAATCAGCTGTCTATATTCATGCTGTAAAGTTTGAAAACGAACTCGCTTCGTTTGAGCCAACACCTACACAGACGAAAGACAGTCAGTTTAACAAAAACTGGTAAAAATCGTGGGTTCGATTCCTGCCTTAGGCAATTCGATTTTTTCAAGTTATTTATAACTGATAAAAAGTTCGTAACAAAATAAAAACCAAACCTACCAAGTATTTTGCTAAAACTACAGGTATGTTATGTATTCTCATAGGATTACATCTAACTGGATTTAATCTATGAAGTTTCAACTGAATATTAATCTGAACTCATTATGATTATCGAATTATTTTCACTTAGTTAATTCAACCTAGGTAGTATTAATGTTTTAACTTTGAATGCCCTATTGTTTTAGAGCTAGAGTAATCACTGGCTCCTGAATACAGGACCCTAGCTTAGGAAACTAGTACTAGCTTTTCTATTAATAGAGTCAGTGTCCCAGAGTACGTATTACAATATGTAACGACTATTCTAATATTTTTATGTTAAGAGATTTCTTTGTTCGTTTCCAATAAACTGTATTATACTATTGAAACATAGGCAGGGCCGAAAATCTGTCTACTGGGTTCATTTTGGTACACACCACATAATATGGTTATACACTGGTTCGTTCAGCTATTGTCTTTTACCAAAAATGGTTTCCAATAGAAAAATCGGTCGACTGCGCTGCCCATTCCAGCTGAATTGTTGCATGGCGCGAAACCCTGGTTTTCATGGAGGCCATAACAAAGTCGTGGTCATTAGCATTACCATAACAAGAATGGCTTGTCGGTAATAAAATTACAAATGTGGCCATCGGACGTCATTACGTATTCCGACTCACGTCCGGCGCCGGACACCGTCCGAGATAGGGCTGACCACGAAACCACGATTGCTGTAAGTCCGGAAAATAAATCACGCTGTATTACTGAAAGCTGAAGTTGGCCTTTTAAATAACCACACAATGTCTGTGATCTGGTAATACTTATTACATTGTGTTGTATGTACAATCCTTGAGCAGTTGTTAGTTAGTAGACAGTATTTAGTTAGGAGATCGTAGTAAGTAGCTTAGTTCTCGTACCAAACTACAAATATATTCTATCCTACTAGCTTTCAAGTCTCAAAAAACTTTTAAGTTTTTAGGAAAACCGTTCTTATGCAGTTACTTATTCGTTTACTATGCGAATTTTTAACAGTTATTTTGGGATAGGTACCTAACCTTATGAAAAATGTAAAAATGAGCAAAAGAAAATGTCTAAAAAGTAAGTAATTACACTATGTAGTGAAAATTATTTCGAAAAAAAAACACGTCCAAATAACATAGCAAAAATAAATATCATTCGTCAATAGAAGTAGGTACTACATTTCTAATTAAATTAAATCAAATCAAATCATTAGTGGCAGCCCTGAAGCTAGTTGCTGGAATTACGCCTATTGTCCGTCTGGAATTTCTATACTGTGTCGCATGTGCGCTAATTGATTGATGCTCCCAATTAAGACGGCGCGTGGATATTACACGCTCCACACGTTTTTCTATGATACTAGTTAGGTCGCAGCTGGGGACAATGAGGATATCTTATTAGAGATGGGTTATACTAGGTAAATTTGATACTAGGTGCACCTATTCCAAGTATTTATTAATACTTGATCCAAATACCTATTCCACCTAGTACGTAGTAATTTACCATACTTGACGCGACTAGTGCGGACTAATCCACGTATTATGACTTTAAAATACAATTTTCTTTGAAAAGATACAACCGTAGTATTAATAATGCAATTTTTGAAATTGAATAATAATGTTTTTGCTGGCTGTTGATTTATTGATATCCTCCCTTCATACTTCAACAGGCTATTCCTATCTCACACCTGCCTGCGCTCAAATTTGTTTGTCAGACAGAGACGGAGTGAATCTCTACGTTCGCACATAAGCTTAGCGAGAAATACGCGGTGCGCGTAATACACGACTACGGATTATGCAATAATAACCTCTATTACTTTGATGGTAGGGTCGGAAATCGTGTAATTTAAAAAATACTAGGTGGACGACTACGGATTATGCAATAATAACCTCTATTACTTTGATGGTAGGGTCGGAAATCGTGTAATTTAAAAAATACTAGGTGGATCAAGTATTTTAAAAATTGGAATAGGTGCCACTTAGTACTGTAAAATACCTAGTGTGTGGATCTGTTCTAGTAAATACGTCTCATCTCTATATCTTATAATACACGGTATAATTTCGTTGTGTGACTGATGTTATTAAGCTACACCCTACGATCGGTAGGACATTGGACTGTACTTTTTGTAGGAAAATGACACTACAAATACCTAGTATGTTTAGTTTAATGAGCTGTATCGTCGTTTTAACTTATGTGGTAGGTATGTGTAATTTTTGGGTGGTTTTGAGGTGCCATTATTCTATCAAATCGAATCGATTTATTAATATACTACTTGTTTGAGGTTCAGAAATATAATCATGAAATGGTAAAGTATGTATACCTATTGTATTCCATATCAGACTCAAGGAAAATTCTTCTGAGTAGGTCTATATTATGATATTCAAGACCAATTAAATTCCAAATTAATTACTTAGAAGATAAATAAAGTGATACTACACAGATAGGTATTTCTCGTCCTAAATACTTACACGCGCCTAACTTCTGCGAACTGCTAACGTTAAATTACGCACATATACTGTGCTAAATGATTAAATGACTTGAAAGTCTACAAGATCCCTTGTAAATATTGTACTTACGAGGAGTTAACAGTTGCGGAAGACAAACATCGCTGAGCAAATTCTAAACACACTCGTACGCAAGTTACGTCTTTGTTAACTTTACGGCTCTGGGGTATTCATTAAAGTACAATGTTTATTTTGAGTACGCGTGTCATTAAATGCAAATTATTTTAATATACACAGCTACTTACCCTTGTTGAAAATGTTTAAGGTCCTGAGAACGGAGTGTGTTGATGAGTGCCTGTAAATAATGCTGACAACAGAGCTGATGGTTGTGTTGTCAGGTCATTATAGTATTTCCGTAACAGAACATCACATTAAAACATGATATGACATTATTTACAGTAAGCGTGAAATGTTTCGTGATACCCAAACAAGTAACAAAGACGTGTTGGCTACTTTGGGTGTCATGAACTACATATTTGACGCCGATTGTAGCATCATCACCATTAATCATCATTTTCCGCGAAGGAACGTCCACTGTTGGGTAAGGACCATTTGAAGTGTACGACTTTTGTTGTGATGTAGACATCATTATCACCCTCATCATTAACAAAGACCTTCCATTGCTGGATAAAGACCATAGGTATTTCTATTTCAGAAGATTTTAAGTACCAAACCCTTTCAATGTGTGATGCGATGCGTGCGGCTGACGTCTAGACATATGTCTGTCTACCCTATATGTATCATGTCACTAAGCGAGCAATAAAAAGGTTCGGGAAAACAATTCGTCTGAGTGATTCTCCGAGATATACTGCCTCCGATCTAGGCCGTTCGGTTTCTTTGTCTAACGCTATCGCAAACAGATTTCCACTTACCCGACCTCTTCATGTCAATATCAGCCTTATTTGTCTTTTGTAAATACTTATCAGCAGTCTTTTTCTATTTGTTTGCGTATTAAGACTCTATTAGGCACACTGTCGTGGATAGATTCGATACATATCTTGTGAGACTTATAGCATGTTACAAAATTAATGTAAGTTAATATCTTTACTGTGTAAGATGAGTATTACTTGTTGGCGCGTTGGATTTACTGTAAGCCTTCAAGCAGCCTTCTAAAATAAATAAATAAATAAATAAAATAAATACTTAAATAAAATAGACTAGAACATTTCTATGTAATGTAACGTTCTTACGAATGGTACCTTTAATGGTAGGTAAAATGTGCGACTCGCTCGACCTTTGGTTCGTGAAAGAGTAACATTGACACTGACACAAGAACATTTCATAGATCAGCTCGTTGTTCTGATACAAGTAAATGCTCTATACTACCTGTAGATTAACTGAAGATCTTCGGGGTTCATGAATTCTGGAGCAGAGACACTTCTTGGGAATCAGCACATCCTTTGAAAGTGATAGTGGTGATCTCCATCACTCACTTATAGCTGTTGGTACCTGAAAGAGAATACATATAGAAGATAGATCACAGGTGCATTTATTATTGTGTAAAGCAATCGTATTCATTTGACAGTTCAAAACGTACGCTATATTATGTCAAACACCTTGTGAAACAGATTTTATCGTACGTTTTGAACTGTCGATTGCTTTACACAATTGCACCTCAGTGTCACGACACGCATTGGGGTCAAGTAGACATCCAACAGTATGTACAGTACTATGTAATGATGATTTTAGAAATAGTTTTATTTAAGTAATAAATTCACTATCATGCAGAATAGAAATACAATGAAAGATTAGTTCGTAATTTATACATTTACGAGTTCCCACCTGAAAGTATAAAGTAATAAATCTGAACATAGAGCTAATTCATCAACAGTTGGTGTTAACAACAAACGAATAGTTTTTCGAGGGAGCATAAATCACGTCATGAATAATCCTAATTAAAATTAGTTGCATAGCTTTGCTCCAACTTTCATATTCCATTTCGAGTCTGCAATGAGATTTATTAAATTTGCTTTGTAATGGAATGTTAGTGTTAGTAATAAATACGTTTTCTGTTTTGAATACTGTTGGAAATATAACGAAATTTTAAGTTATTACATATTAAGTAGTAAAAAAAGTTATTCTATCAATGTAAATAGGTACCTACATAATAAAATTACTCTAGATTTATCTGACAGATTAGATGAAATAGGAGATAACATAATGTAAATGTTAGGTTTTTAAATAATTTTACTAAACATAAACGACTGCCTCTAGAAGGATTTGATTTGATTAAGGGTTTCCATTTCACATTTGAGATAAAAGATTTAGAGCACGAAAAGAAAATAAAGTACAAAGAAAACATTTTAAACTCCAAACCTATTGTTATTCGTTTCATCAAGCCTGCTTAAATATAAATTCTCACCGGAGTGCAATCACGTCCCGAACCCAACGGTAGCCGAGGACTAATGTGAAGAGATTTCCATTCTGTCACGACATTCCGTCGCCTTGAAATCGTAACGAGCCCCGTGACTCCCCAGACAAATTCCAGAGAACGCACTCAGGTGAAACATTGCACCCATTAGCCGAATGAGATCCGACCGAATTAGGCCGATCGAACCGCCAGACGAATTATCTCAGACTCGATTCCACCTAAATTCCGACACCGGGAAAGCGCTCTTAAAGAATTCCCGGAAACATTTCCCGGTTCCAAAAACTAAGACAGATGTAATTTGTGTGTGGCAACTAAGTTAACTTCGCCGGAATTAATGGGCCGGGAGCTTCTAATGTTGCTTGAAGATTTCCTTTTTGAAAGGTTAGCTTCGACTCGTATAAAGTCTATCGCGATGCGGAAAGTTACCGGGGCCGAGGCATGTCTCGAATAATGAAAAGTTTCAGCGAAATAGAAAAAGTTTAACGAATGGAGCGCAAGTTTGCCAATACGTTCCAAATTGATTATGACGTATCAATATTTTTGCAACCATATCCTTGCTCGATGGATGGCGGAAAATTGTGAGCTTTCGGATTCTGAAATGTTACCTTGCAGTTCGTACTATAAATGTACCATGTTTACAACCCTTATTTGTTGAGCGAATTGTTCTTTGATTTCTCTATAGTATTTGATTTCAAATATGTTTGCCTACGAGTATATTTACGCTAAAGAAAATCACTTTTTACTTAATTTTGGCTTTCAAAATGATCCTCAAAGTAATGAGAAATTAATGTCATAAGTGTGTAAATTATACGCTTAATTTCATAACTTGTGTATCGTCGTTCAACGTTGCAATGTAACCCAATTGGCTGCAGCTCGTTTACCGATCGCAGCGCAAACGCAGCCTAGCGCCGACATCCGGCCGCCTCATCGCGCTGCATCCGGTGCTGCTTGTTTGTAAGAAAACACTCGAGCGGAAACTGGCTAACTTCGTTTCAAATTAACTGCACAGCAATAAGCGCTACCGTCATTTATTTTTTAGACTCGATCGACAGTGTGAAACAAGGAGTAGGTATTTGAAGCTTAATAAAAATGTGTTGGAGTGAATAAAATATCAAAAAGTTCGTAAACAGTCTAGACTAGACGAAAGAAGGAAGAGACGACACGAGTTTGTACTTTCAAGTTGTTACAGACAGAACTTGTTAGGATTAATCCATCTCTATTTAATAGTAAAGATTTATGTAAAGCTTGTAATCAACGAGGACTGTTTCAGTCATAATTTTTTCATCTTTCATCAATAATGTGGCTGAAAGCCCAATCAGCTTTCTTTGAACGCGCAAATTGTCGTTTAGATTTCGTTAACATTTAAAGTGTGTTATTAAACTCAAAGGGACTTCGGTTAATTGCGTGACAGGCCCAAGAAAAAGGTTGAAGTGAATATTTTATACTCTGTTTCGGATATAGCCGATAACAGTGTCGTTGCCAGCGAATTTGCTTGTCTAATTTGAGCTTTATTGCGAAGAAGTAGAGAGTACCAGTTGTATTGAATCACAAAAATCCGTTGGCACCGGTTTGGAAGAGGGTTTTATATGAGAGATGGATGCGATGCCGAGATAATACGCTTTGACGGAACAGATTTTGGCTTTAGAAAATGTATTTGAACGTTACCTTTTACTACGAGTGGGATATAAACACGTCCCCTCTAATTTTCTGGGAAAACTCACATTGCATGTGACAAGCGCTGAATAAAGCTGGAATGGGTTTTTAGTTATTTTGCTGCGCTGCTTTTTAGGTTTATTTTGGAACTTAGGTAGTGAATTATTTGGATCGTGACTTTTGTGTTTGGAGTATTTTAAATTTTAAAGAAAAAAGAATTAGAGATGTATTTTATTTAGAAAGTACACAAGCTATGATTAAGTGTCCCCAATTAGAAGTTAACACAGAAACGGCGACTAAAAGTTTGGCTTAGAGACAAATTAAGTATACAATTAATGTAAGAAATTTGCCTTTCAAATACCTATCGGGCAGGCCCACATTCTCCGGCAGAAAATATTTAAATGAATCCTAATTATGATCAAACGTGTGACCCATTTTCTTTACACATCCATTAATTAACGTTAAAGCAGTTTAATTATGTATTGCTTAGGAAGGAACACAATTAGCATGCGTCAAGGGCGGCTAATGAGACGGAGGTGGTAATGAACAGGGCAGCCATTACCTTCACCCGCTGGTGTCTCCATCCGTGGAACACTTAATTAGCTCAGACTTATTTTTGGTAATAATATCTGTGCTTACATGTGAAACTGTCATGTATGTCGCAAGGCTGGGTTGCACTATCTTATTTTAACTTTGACAAACGTCAAAAATCTGTCAAATTCCCTACAAAAAGCACTGGTTGTCGTTATAGTTACGGTTAACGTTGGTGGTGCAACTCAGCTTTAGACACCCTGCAGTGCAGACTGTAACAGACTTTTAGTTGGCCAATAGTTAGGTCAGTTTCTAATTTGTATGAAGAATCAGCCGATACCAAATCGGTGTAGTGTGCGCGTTTCCATACATGTTCATTGGTCATATGATTAACAGCCCGACCTTAACTATTAGCTAAAAGAAATGTAACTGTTTGCGGGGTGTCTTAAAAATATCTGTAATACTCTACTATTAAATATGTAATTAGAGCATATAGATAAGTTTAATTTTATCGCTCTTGATGAATAAATCAAGCTATAGATAGACGTTGGCACGTCAATAAAGTCCATTAGTGGTTGGGATGGTGCCATTAATAAACAATCAGTGTCAAATCAACTGTGTATTATTTTACAGATAACAAATATTATTATTGCGCAGAAACGAACAAGATTTGTCTAAAGACGTAAAGGAGTTGTCCCAATTTCGGCCCAGAGGTTGTACGCCATATCAAAAATCAAGAAAAATCTACTGATTAAGGGAAAAATATAAATAACTATATCTAGCATATAATTTAGCCGCTCAAAATCAAAAACTATTCATGATTATTATCATTCTCAAATGCATACACAAGATGGCGTATGGCGTCAGATAAAAAAAAAAAGATGAACCATAGACTAACTAAACGTCAGTCGCTGTCAGATTTCATCTGTCACTCTCCACCAAGATACGACTTAATGTCAAAAGTGACAGATGTCATCAAAATGACATTCGTCCACCATGATGGTTTTTGTGGTTGAGTATTGCTATTTTCTTAACAATCTTTTGTTTTAAGCGAATAAACTAAGCCATTTAAAAGAAATTGAATAATAAGAAACTGTTGTACATTTAAAAGCCCTTCTTTTTGGTAGGTGTACAGGTTGTGGGCCTAGGCTCCATACATTTTGGGACAACTCCTTTATTTAAGCCTTATCAGATAAAATACGTTTTAAGCACGTGTTATTTAGCGCTATAGCGCTGCAAACGGTATACGAGCACTAGCGGTATGCAGCATACCGCTAGTGCTCGTCTTTTCTATACTAATATTATAAAGAGGAAAACTTTGTTTGTTCGTTTATTTGTTTGGTTGTAATGAATAGGCTCAAAAACTAAGGGACCGTTTTTAAAAATTCTTTCACCATTCGAAAGCTACATTATCCACAAGTAACATACGTAACTTATTTTTATTTTGGAAAAAAATAGCATTCAGGGGTCCACGCGCACGAAGCCGCGGGCGAAAAGCTAGTGTTTAATATAAATAATTAGTTATTTACAGTATACTACTCGTACATAGGTACGATTCGGCGCTATAACTAGAGTAACGGCAAGACCAAGCGCTATAGAGTAGCGGTAGGATAATGCGCTATATCGTTCTGTCACGCGCTAGGAACGCTTTATTCCTACTGAAATAAAACGTGGAATGATATCGAGTATGAATGAATCTTCCGGGCCCGTTCGATTGCAATCTGACTAATTAGATGGGCACTCTTAATTGATCCGTTGTCAGATTTCGCGTACTCGTATTTACTGAATAATGTTTTATCGTCCGTTTGTTAATTTTTAGTAGTTAACGGTTTTAATTGCAAACGATATGACGTTAAACTGATTTTAACCGCTTGAGTCCCAGACGGCATTAATTAATGTCATAACAATTGATTATCTATTGTGTCTAGATTTGCGGGCCTTGAAGGATTAATAAACAAACCACTGATACGCTCAAGTTATCAGTTCAGTTATTATTAGGTATTTTCTACCTACATACACAATATAAGTATAGAGAATAAACGTGAATTTACTATCAATGTTACCAGAAAGATCTCGTTGCCAGCAAAACATTTCCAAATACATTAAGCCACATAAGAACTACTTATTCCTAAGCGGTGTACTAAATCGGCGCCTACCCACCATTATTTGGCACAAAAAGTTTGCTAGTGTTAATGTATTAGGTGAGCAAATACTTAAGTCCCTCAGAACACAATAGCAGTTAAGGTAACTTAGAACATAAAATAAGAAAGGACAGAGTGACCAGACTTACGCCGGACGGCTGTAGCTGTAGTTCTCACCTTTCTAAATCTTCACCTTTTTAACTAATTTATATATAGTTTGATCAAGATACATAAGGATTTTTTATGGAATGGAATTTTTATTTCATGAGTATTGCTGCCAATCTACAGCTTAATTACAGACCGAAACAAAAAATCGACTAACAATTGCAATTTACAAAAAAAGTGACTTGCGCTGCTTCTTCTCAGCACTGGCCCATTTATTGTCCTAAAGCAGCGGTAGGGTTAATACTGGGACGTGTAAAAGTGCTTTTTAAAAGCCTACTTGCATAAATAAATTAGTTTTATGAGTTTTCTAGTTTTATTCGCATTGCTCTGTGGATTATGTGTAAGAGGGCTGACTGCTATACAATTAGGTTATCTGTGGTACAACTTATATGGTCAAGCTACAGTGAGCCTACCGCATGTGTTTATGCTGTGAAAACAATGTTCTGGCACGTACCAGTAACGATTTGTAAGGGCTTCAGCGAACTCTACCTTCTTACATAAGTAGGCTGCCCATTAGTATCGTATTAGAAAGGCCGGTCCCCGCTTTGGAGATGCTTGTTAAGTCTGGCTAGATCGAACGTGACATAATGTACATAACATATTTTTTATAGTCGGAATAATTTATTTTGGGATTGAAATTAGAAACGTCACTAGAACAAGGTAGTGAACGAAAAAAAGTTAAATCAGATGAAAACAAAAATTTTGTTCATTCAGAAAATAACATAGTTCTCCTTACTTCTAATCTAAATATATAAGGAACTCAAAGGTGACTGACTGACTGACATAGTGATCTATCAACGCACAGCCCAAACCACTGGACGGATCGGGCTGAAATTTGACCTGCATGCCATGCCATATAGATGTTATCACGTAGGCATCCGCTAAGAAAAGATTTTACGAAACTCCACCCTTAAGGGGGTAAAACGGGATCCACGCGTACGAAGTCGCGGGCGGCTGCTAGTATACAATAATTTTCTTTGCTTCCCCAGTCCAAGATTGCCTCCCCAACCCGTCTGGCCAGCGTGGGAAGTGTAGGCCAAATCCTCCATTTGCTTCTAGTAAATTAGAGAGGCCCATGATCCTGTAGAGGAGACCAAAATGACCTGATGATAAAGTTTCTTGCTCTACATTTCAAATAGTACTTACTAACATTAATAAATAATAATTAACACTAAATAGCCCAGAAATATAAACACTGCCTTGCTGTCGGAGTAACCCACTAGCTCCGATAGTAAGTGCAAACCGATAGCACTTCAACAAAAAAAAAAAAACATTAAGTTAGAAAATAAAAACAAACAATTTACTCGTACCTGTAAGTATAGACCTAAACTAGTATTATGTGTATGTTTTGTTAGAATTCATTTGAGCGTGTTTATGTTTTGAGTCACATTGAAAGAAAGAGAAGACGACGACCAAATATGATTGATGGATTGTGTAAAATATAAAGTCTGAAAGGGAGTGGCTGACGAGTGATCATGATGAATGGAAGAAAAACACACTACGATAACTGGGAGCAGAAAGGCAAGTGACTTGTAATTTGCATCGCGTTTTGTTCAGTCTCAAGGCTGAGTTCAGACAAAAGCGAAAGCCCCGCCCGCCCGAGGGTGTTTTGTTCAAACAATCAGTTATTTTTGTTTGAAAAAACATTTTGGCGATGATATGACACTTCATAACTACTTCGCAACATGAACAGTTAAATTATATCATTTCAATTTTGCACTTCTTTTAAATTTCAGTTTTGTGTTACGTATTTACTTACCTACTTTTAATTATTGCAGCTGTGGCACATAATATGAATCTGTATATTGTGTTTTTCAATAAGTAGATTCCTAACTCATAATAAAACTGTGAAAGTTTAATTAATTAGCGTTATTATAGCCTTAATATCTAATTAGGTGTCAGAGAAAAACGACCTTAATAAGCGCATAATCACGCTGGTCTCAAGGATATTTTCATATCCGACCGTATACTTAAATACACAGCGAATTTGCCAGACACCCATAAATGAGAGCCATAAAGTTTAATGTCCACGTTTAGATCCGACGATATGGAGTCGCTATTCCTAGTTAATGAAGTTAGGTACTTGTAATTTAGCCCACGTTGCCTAGAGTTAGTGCGCGTTCAATGTTTGCTAATGTCCGAAAGTTCGGGGGATAATTAGAACAATGAAAATGCAATGGCATTTGGCATGATGGATCTTCAGCTCGGGTCCAATATTCTAACTCATTCTCTAACATAATATTATTATAATAAGCTTGAATTTGCCTCAACGATGGACAACAAAGTGAACCTATTCCGCATTTTCCTTTTGAGAAAATTACAAATTATCTGACGACATAATGATTATGACATGACACACTCGAAAAACATAACCCTCCCTTCGGGTAAAAGAACTCCTAAGTATCTACCTTACGTGATTCACTACTTTATACAAAATTTCACAGCTGTTACATTTCAACCGTTATGTAGCCCCAGCCTAAACTTACTCACGAAATTAGAGAAGAAGGATTGTTTACCCAAACTCAAGTGGGCAATAAAAGCAATCTTGCAATTCCATCTTAATCCCATCGGGGGGGATGCCAATTAAGCAAAAGTAGCATAAAATAGCTCATCAAATATTTATTACGACACGTCGATCGGGGAAGCAATCCGAAGCCCCCCAATTCGTTGGAGATCATTATCTTTCTCGGACTTCATTAGGGTGGGGATACACGGGTTTCTTTTGGTAGGATTACGCTGAATGTTTGAATGGAACTTGATTATTTACGGAAGGCCGCACATGGCTGATGGCGCTAAACACTGGGGCATGTTATGGTGGTAATAGGTTTATATTATGCAACAGAAATGTATAATATATTAGTACCTGCATACGTTGCATCGTATTTAACGCGAAAGATACGTTTTCATCAAAATAACTTCATGCATTTCTTGACGCAAAAGAAAGCCAATAGAAAATTAACTTTCAACTTCTGAGTCAAGTCTAGTTTTTTTTCATCTGATTTCCGTAGTCTCCTTTGAATTTATACGCATTTTGTTGAAGTCTCTCCTAAATTGTACACCAGCTGGGTACGCAACTATTGTACTCAGAGCACAAAAGAAATAGAGTTAATATTTCACAACTTATTTTGCGCCTTGCTTTAGTTCCGAAAGTTATTTTACTCACTTTTACCTGCGTCAAGGCGAAATTCATGGGCGTTTTAATAACTCCATGGCACCATTGGGAGTCATTTAGCTTGGATTTATGGTAAAAGTACTGGGGATATTAAAAAAATGTAGTATTTCGTGAGATCGCCGTTCTAAGTAGTGCCCGGAGGCGCGCCCTGGGAAATTACACGTGAAAGGGAATACGAAACTCGACGTTTTCGCTGCGTTTAAATTGCGGAATACAGCGAGTGGCGCGTTGAATGATGAATGGGTGTCATAATTCATTGTATTCGCTCTAAACTTTATCGTATCGGTATCGCATCGTTTAGAGTCTAAACGATACCGATACGATAAAGGCTACCTAAACTAAGAACAATTTACTTGATAACCGTTGAAAAGATGGATCTAGATGTCGCACCCTTAATAATGAATGGGCACAACTCAAAAATTCAGTTTTTTGGGAAAAGCCAAAAAACCGATCGGCGGATCGCGGTTTTTTACATAATTGGCTCTAAAATCTTTATTTTATCAGCTACAACTTTCAAATTAAGCATACTTCATCACTGGTATCTGTTATATAATTTGACATAAGACATTTTTGAAAATATTGATTACGAGTATTTAAAAAAATTGTTTAAAAAAATATTTCAAAGTTAGGCCTTTATTTTACTATTTCCGTTGTTGTGATTTTGGGTATTACTTGTACTTGTGCCCATCTAATCCTTAGGCTGAATTGTTTTATATGGCATATTCCCTAATATTGCTCTCTAATATTTAAAAATAAGTGTATTATTCGATTTTTATATTGATTTACGCCCAATAACATTGGGGACAGTTATTGTGCGGTATAGTAGCTTATAGCCAATTCAGTATAAGAGTAGGGTGCTGAATACTAGAAAATTATTAAATATGTCGAATTAGATTAAAATAAAGACTATTAGCTATTTCTCTGAGAAAACCGACATGAAAATACTAATTTTATGCATTCAAAATATTTTTACTTAGATAGATAGGGACTCTTACCCTATAAAAAATATGCTTTTCATCAAATAAAGAAAAAACCTACAAAAACTTTTTCTGTAAGGTTTTCTGTTATGGATTTGTTCGGGATAATCACTTATTAAAGTCCAACAGCCAGTACCTTGGTATCTTTTTTCCACTATCCTGCTGTCCTGGTGGAAGGAACCGTTCTCCTTGTCCCTTACTATAATCACCCACATTATGTGGGAATCAGTTCAAATGGGTATTGTAAAAAATACAATTTAATACTCAAATTGGCTTGTGTAATTTTTGAAGGATTTTAGCAACCAATTTTAAACACAAGAATATCCATTCTGGTGTTCTAACATTCCCCAAAAAATATTTTACTACTAAAGCACCTTAGCCATGCTTCAGATTCAATTTGTGTTATTATGGTTTACAAATACAGTCTTTTATAAGAGCACGGATTTGCAGTCCATCGAAGATAGCTGCTTTTAATTTTTCCGTACTCATCATCATTTTAGTGATTAGAAAGCTCAATACATATCTTTGGCCCTCCAAATAGAAGCTCTTTACGTCCTGCTTGACTTCAGTATTGCAAAGAGTCTAGGTACACAAGGTTTACGACAATATTGGACACCCAATATTTATTATTTTGTACAATTTTTATCCCAAAGTATTCTTGGTTTGTTATCACAAACTCCGTGTTCTTTTTTCTTTGCTTTTGTGTACAATATTTGCCACATAATAATAAAAACTGTTAGTGGTGTTAACACAAGATTTCATTACGAACTCATATTTTTTAAGACAAAAAGCACTTTAGAACTTAAATTTAGACAAACTGAAAATTTCAAGGTCTAATAGCTGATCAGTAAAATTGTATTAACTTAATACGTGAAAAGATAATTTTAAAATAAATTCGATGTATCCTCAGTCTTCAGAATCTGAGTGATTAATTAGCATCAATTTATGTGACCGTAATAAATTAATGAATAATATAATTAAAAATTATAACACTATCATATTAAAGTAATTCACCTTTTGGCTGACTAGTGCGTTTATTCATAAAATAAACAAAGAAAAAAGCCAACCCGAGCCCCGAGCGAACGTTAATAGCCTTAACACGTAGGTATGTCTCTTATTTTATTAATCATTAGTTTATTTGTCGGGAAGTATTTCATAACCACCGCTTTATTTCTTAGCATCGCGATAAAACATTCTATAGGCTCCTAATCAACCAATAGGTATGAAAATTAATACCAAGAAGCAAATTACTTTTATAGGAGAGTTGTAAATTTAACTACAAACACCCATCCATGGTCCGCCTAACTAAAGTTAAAGTTATATTTTATAATTTTCTATGATTAACGGGACTTTATCAATGTAATAAAAATGAAAATGTAACATATTATTAGAAATATAAGGAATTAATTAGTCTTAGCTCACTAACACTTACTTAAAAGTTTGTCACACAAAGGCCCAACTCCAAATTGGACCACAGTCGCGGGGGCCGGATTCGACAAATATCGGCATGTCTCTGATTCAGCCCTTCTAGCGGGAAGATAGACGAAAGTATGGAAGGGGCACAAAATGTAGAACTCTTTTATCTGATCATTGTTTTCGATTTCTGTGAAAGCCATCTTGTAGAACTTACGAAAATGTGCCTCTCTAGTACAAAAAGTAAAAAACCAAAAATTTTGAGTTGTGCCCCTATATTATTAAGGGTGCGATGTGTTCTCGTTATAGATTAACAGAGATTGACTTAAACCTAGATGCAGCTATTTTTTTTTGCTTCTCGAATTTATTAATAACATTTAGTTTAAATAAATACTAAGAAAAATATTACAGAGATATATTCAAAGTCCTCCAGGATATTGACATGTAGAATTGTAGATACTTCTATTGTACAATTGTACAACAAACCACTATTATACAATCAAGTCATTTAATAAGCCACAACAATGCGCTTAAGTATATTGCGTGGACCGCCCAACGCACTGTGGTAGTCCCTCATTCATAAACCAAGAACTGACTCGAACAATTTCAAGGCAGAAATCTGTTTGAGGATTAATTTAATATCATGCTCAATTCAAATTAAGTATAACGTTCCGATTACTTTAAAAGGAAATATATTTGTTTTTTCACGTGAAAACCTTGACAAAACCAAGCTTACTCGTATATAAATCGGGCAGATGTTTTTAATTAATTAACTGCCGTACAACTCGCTTAAGTATACCCCTTGGGCAGATCAGCGTACCGTGATTAAATCTGTGGTCACCCCCTCGTTCATAATACAAGAATTGAGTCGAAACGTTTCGCTGCGGAAATCTGCTTGTGAATCACATCGCGTGCCGAATCACAACAAATTGAAACCGCTTCCGAGATTAACAAGAAGAATGACGGCGAATTTTAATGTTCAATGTTAGGACTGGATATGAGTAAGGTAATTTTTGTCTGCTATAATATTATATTATGCAGATTTTACGTTTTATAAGTTAACTCCACAAGAAACTCTATTAATTTGATACAGTTACATAATTTATCTATTTTCAAGGAAGAAAATCTTAAGTAAGAATACCTAACGTTTTTTAATTTAGACATTAAAAAGTTGAATAAAAACAATATCATAATAAAAAATATTGTTTGAATAAACTATAAAATAAACATAATCATAAAAAAATATCTGTATTATTATTCACTAAAGCGAGGAGACTTGAAGTATTCTGCGATTTACACAAATAATAGTTTGAGAGTTACCAATTTCTCAAGCTCCCTTCAATCTACTTAAATAAGATACTTCGAATACCGATTCAGAAATGTTTCAGAAGGATTTCAGTAACCTAAGTACAAACAATAATTACGAAAGCAATCTATTTCGTTATTTTAATTAAGGCTATCGAATAAAGGATAAATGACAATTAATCTAGAGGCTCGGCCGTTTCTCTTCGTTTGTATACTTATCGTTGCGAATAGTGCGCCCTTTTTTGTTGCTTTGTTTGATAAGAAGATTTATGCGCGTGTATGTGCGTGCAAGGAAAATAAACAGTATTTTTGCAAGTTAAGTCTTTAAGAAAATGTTGAAAAAACATGAGACTTTTTTCCGCAGTGTATAATTTAGCTGTTTCGTTTTAAACTATAGAAAAATAAAGGCTTAAGAAGTGAATTAAGTGCACTTATACGTACCAAACCAAAACAATGTAATAAAGATATTGGCTGTTAAGTAACTCTAAAATCTTCAATGATATTGGATCACATAATATTATGTCATTCACCAGACAACTTTACACTTTCAGCAAGATGCTCATAAATTACATAAAGAAGCTGTTATGATACATAGATATTACGTGTCTATACATATACTTTAACAAATTTTTACTCACAACATCAATTTCTTTTCAAAATTTAATATCTTAAAAGTAGCTCTTAGCAAAATGTAAAGTAAGCTAATATCCCCGGCGTCTACACTTAAGTGCTATTTACTAGATCGTGAACGAGTAGAGTCCCATGCAAAGCATCTTAACGGCTTTCGATAAATTCCCCGATACATTTCCTTTCACGAGGTAATGCTGTGATGGCTAAGGTAAGCGCAGGTAATACCGACAGGGGCCCAGTACTCGACACTTTTTAGATTTAAGCTTATTAAAAATTTCTACTAACATCAAACTAAACGATTTTTATGGCAAAATTTTAATGGTATTTTCTTACACATTTTAAATGGCAACACTTATTAAAAAACTGCAATGGCGTCCGAAAATAAATTAGTGAAACAGTAGTGCTCAGCAAATACTCATTTTCCTTTAATTCAGGCACTGAATTTCAAGCCTGCCTCGCCAGTTTAGATTCCATGTCTTGAAGGATCTATCAATGAATAGGTAAGTGTGATTATTTTGTGATATTGCGAAGAAAATTTTTAAGCGACTTAACCTATAAAACTTATATTTTTTTCGTCAGTTTAATTTAATTTCCGTGTGACATTTATTGGTTCCTTGAATTGCATGCTTGACCCAGTACTCGTCAAAATTGGTACTATTTTGACGGTTACTGGTACACGCTTGATGAGCTGCACCTAAGTATGTCATTGGGCCATTTTTTAAATTATTAATGAACTTATGTCTTAAAAAAAAGTTAAATAGTAATCTACACACAATAAATAATCATTTCGTAACAGTATCATAATATCATACCGATGATCAAACTTTACAAAGTCTTGTTTTTAAATTGAGTTCTCCCTGGTGTCGATTTTAGAGACTGTCGAGTATTGGGTCATGCACAAATGGTGCACCAATATAAACAATGTGGACCTTATGTAGTTGTAATAAGTGATACTTTGCAACAACATTGTTTAATCTTGTTTGCTGTTGCTGTGCACCGAAATGTCGTTATATACGAAGAACAATATTATGATGTACTGTAAAGTTTTGTTTACTGTAATTTTTATTTTAAACAACTACCTGGCAAAATTATATTTTTACAGATTCGCATGACTGATTTTTTATCTTTTGACTTGCTTCTTCTTTTGTTTAATGACAATCGAACCTTTTTGATACTGACACTAACATAATATGCCAATAATTTTATTAAAGTAATGACTAGGTGTTGCCACTACTTATGGCCATAATTTTAGAATGTCAATCAATATGATTATGACAATATGACGGTAAACCAACGGTAGTTGGTTTTCATACTATAATTATTACAGTAAACGGGTGGTACACGGTATAAGGTAGTATGGGGTTTATTTGTGCCATTGTCAAGTGGAAATTGATATAACTCGAATAATAGAACATACCTAGGTGTTTTAGTTCTATTGTTTTGTTTTATGTTTATGTTGATATTTAATTGATCTTAATTTATCTTGCACTAGCTGTGCCCGCGACTTCGTACGTATGTGTAAAAATAGTTTCAATGTTTTTTCTCGTTTTCGCAACATTTTTCATTGACGCTCTGCTCCTATTCGTCGAAGCGTAGTGATTTAAAGCTTATAGCCTTTCTTGATAAATTGGCTATCAGTATACAAATATTTTTTCAATCGAACCTACCAAAAATATACTTCAGTTTATAATATTAGTATAGATAAACATGTGTTATTTACACAAAATCATGGCGGAGAAAAAATACACGAAAGAGGCCTTGTTGAAAGCATTGGAGGCTGTAGAACGAGGAGTCCCAAAGTCATCAGCTGCCAAACAATACAACGTGCCTAGGACAACATTGTTGGACAAATTATACGGTCGTACCGACATTGAATGCTCTAAGGGGCCATGTACTGTATTGACACCACTAGAAGAGGAACACCTAGAAAACTGGATAATTTTTATGGCTGATAGTGGGTTCCCTGTCACAAGAGAGCAGTTGCGAGATAGTGTTTGTATACTCATAAAAAAACTAGGTCGAAAAAACCCCTTCGTTGATAATAAACCAGGTCGCAACTGGTTTAAAGCATTTGTATCATCCAAAAGTTGGCGAACGAGTTGCGCAAAATTTAACTCAAACTCGTGCTTAAGTCACGGAAAAAGATATTCGCACATGGTTTAAGGAAGTTGCGGAATATTTTGTAACTGCCCATCTAGAAGAAGCTTCTCGAGATCCACGCAGAATTTTTAACTGCGACGAAAGTGCATTTTTTTTTATCCCCAACTTCTGAAAGAGTTTTAGCCAAACGTGGATCCAAAAATGTGTACAGTGTCATCCCAAGTGGAGACAAGGAGTGTGTCACAGTTCTCATAACAGCAAACGGAGCGGGTCAACTGGCACCACCGATGGTGCTTTTTAGGCTTAAAAATATACCCTCAAAAATATCAAAACAAACACCGAAAGATTGGGGATTAGGTCACACAGCAAAATAAAATTATTTATATTAAAAGATTTTGAATTGTTTATGTTGTTATATCCTAAAAAATCTTTCTTAATTGTTATGTTACCTACAAATAAGTAGATTTGAGTTATTTTACTGGTCGTCCCAAAGATATTAATTAGGTATTATGTACATTTTGTATAAGATTTTGATTATTTTTATGAAGAGAAGGATATTGTTTTATATAATTGAAAATGAAAAATGAAATGAAAATGAAAATTTAATAAAAGTATTTTCATTTTTCATTTTCATGAAAATGAAAATTTAATAAAAGTATTTTCATTTTTCATTTTCATTAGTGTCCGACCGAAACTAGTTTTACGACCGAAACCGAAACCGAAAACGAATTTCGGCAACGGTGTCTATTTCGGCCGAAACCGAAACCGAAACCGAAACTTCCTTACAAGGCTCATACACTCAGCGGCACGGAATTTGGCCCAAGCCTAAACAACCAGATATGAGGCAAAATAGGTGTTGTATACCTAAGTTTCGTGTGACATGTTAACAGAACATTTGTTTTTGTTAATTTAAGAGGCTAGATTAATAAAAAAATGCGTCTGTTTAACTTTTTTGACTCTAGAAACGCATTTCGTTGTTGGAGCGTAAAGAGTACGGGTAAGTTTAAATTCGATATTAAATGTTGTAAGGGTTTGGCGTTTTGTTTTTTGTTTTTAAATTAATCTTAGGGTTATTCTCGTTTCCATAATTTGAGAATAATGTCCATTACTTCAGCTCAAGTTGCTCAAATAGTGTTGCTTAGAAGTCAAGGGTGTATGCAGCGGGAGATGGCTGAAACTTTCAATTTATAGCGTACAAACTTAAGATACACTTTAAAAAGGCATGACCAGACCGCCTTTTACACAAAAAGACCAAGAAGTGGGGAATTAAGGAGTAAGTCAGCGCGCGATGACCCGATAATCGTGCTTGCAATATCAAGAAATCGGGTTCTCACTACGTTTGAGATACGCCAGCGTTTACAAACAGCAAGCCCAGTGAATGTTAGTGAGCACACAATAAGAAGAAGGATGGAGGATCATAACCTGCATACTCGAAGACCAGCTCGAGGACCAGATCTTCTCCGATACCTCCGCGAAGTGCGACTTACGTTTTCTAGAGAACATGCAAATTGGGCGCAAGGCTAATGGAGTAAAGTTCTATGGATCGATGATTGCAGAGTCACCTTAAGAGCTCCAGACGGCCGTGGAAGTGTATAGAGAAGGTGCGGAGAAGAGTTTCTACGCAAACAGATAGTTTTCATAAAGAGTTTACTCCATTAGTCTAACGTACAATTTGCATGTTCTCTAGAAAACGTAAGTCGCACTTCGCGAAGGTATCGGAAAAGTTCTGGTCCTCGAGCTGGTCTTCGAGTATGCAGGCTATGATCTTCCATCCTTCTTCTTATTGTGTACTCACAGACATTCACTAGGCTTGTTGTTTGTAAACGCTGGCGTATCTCAAACGTAGTGAGAACCCGATTTCTTGATATTGCAAGCACGATTATCGGGTCATCGCGCGCTGATTTACACCTTAACTCCCCACTTCTTGGTCTTCTTGTGTAAAAGGCGGTATGCTTATGCCTTTTTAAAGTGTATCTTAAGTTTGTACGCCATAAATTGAAAGTTTCAGCCATCTCCCGCTGCATACGCCCTTGACTTCTAAGCAGCACTATTTGAGCAACTTGAGCTGAAGTAATGGACATTATTCTCAAATTACGGAAACGAGAATAACCCTAAGATTAATTTAAAAACAAAAAACAAAACGCCAAACCCTTACAACATTTAATATCGAATTTAAACTTACCCGTACTCTTTACGCTACAACAACGAAATGCGTTTCTAGAGTCAAAAAAGTTAAACAGACGCATTTTTTTATTAATCTAGCCTCTTAAATTAACAAAAACAAATGTTCTGTTAACATGTCACACGAAACTTAGGTATACTGTATACAACACCTATTTGGCCTCATATCTGGGTGTTTAGGCTTGGGCCAAATTCCGTGCCGCTGAGTGTATTTTGAGGGAAAAATAAAGAAAACGTTATGTATTATAATCAGACAGTCTTTATTGTTTTCTCTTTAAAATGCATTAAAATTGAACTTATAAAGCGCCTTTTTACTCTAAAAGGTATCAAATTATGTTTAAAAAAAGAAAAAGAAGAATTTATAGTCTAGATTTTTTTAATTACCCGCAATATTCAGGACATCTACATAACCCGTCCCATGGTCGGGTCTTTTACCTTAATAATTTCTCAAAACAAAATTGGTAGTACGTAAGTATCTACTGTACTTGGCACTTGGATACCTCGGTGATAAATACTAAAATGAACTTTGAAACTCTGAATCCATAATATTATCACCATGAAATGCACTATAGTCATTACTAACTACCCAACTAATATGTTTGTTTACGTATAGCATTTGCGAACAAAAAAAAAATTATAGGTTGGATTAAACTTAATTAAACTTTTATCAGTCATATTGAATTTTTTTTTATATGTACTACCCGCTCTTATGTTATAACGACATAAAACGAGATAAAACTTACCAAATTCAAAATAAATCACTCGAAAACTCGCCACCACAACAAAACTAACAGCAAACAAACAAGCGAGCGAATCACGACACTGGCTCTGATCGGATTCATTCACTCATTCAAGGCGCCGAACATGACCGATAACAGCGCGGAAACTCCCGAATGCACATTCGGTTTCGGTCGTAGTTTCGGCAACTTTGCCGCCGAAAACGAAACTAAACCGAAACTCGTGTTTTTACCGAAACTCAACCGAAAACGAAACCGAAACCGAACATTCGGTCGGACACTAATTTTCATTTTTATTTAATTGAAAAAATATTTTGGTTTGTCTACATTATTGTAACTCAAGAAAGTTTTGTTTAGCTTTATGTTTATTTTCTATGTATATTGTTGATCGACCCATTACAATAGGGGCTTAAGAATACAAAGAATATTGCTGCATTTTTGAATGATCAAACGAACTTACCAAGTGAAGTTCGATCTAAATTATCCTGTTTTCGCCGAAGAGATTTATTTTACCATGTAGTACCCCTGTACGACAAGCCAATCCGCACACAATATTCAGCGCAGTAGTAGTAAAAAACAAAAGAGCGGGCAACCCCACCCCTACCACGCTGTGGGCTCGGTGTCCGAGCGGTCTCATTATATTTAGAGAAGAGATGACATTGACGTTTACCTCCAGGGAAGAAGATATAGAAATCTTCGGGTTGGGAGGGACCTTAAATCTCTTCGGCGAAAACAGGATAATTTAGATCGAACTTCACTTGGTAAGTTCGTTTGATCATTCAATTATCCTGCTTTCGCCTCCGAGATTTATTTTACCATGTAGATGTTTAGAGCATGGATCAATGTCCATGTTAAATGGTTAAGAGAGTAAATGTCAATGTACTAATTACATAATAAAGCAATATTTTTGTATTATAATCGTATTGCATCACTTATTCGTAACAATAACAAGTATCACGGTCTCAACAAGATTTTGTTCGTTATAGAGTATTATTATATACATTTATTTGTACTTCTATTAACTGTTAAGTACGACTACTGATTGTAAAAAGTTGCCAAGACAGTTGACAGAGCATCCTGTCTATCCAGCACACTGGCTAATTGTATCAACGTTGACAGCGGCGCAAACCGCAGGCAATACTGCCGCGTGTCGCGTGCTGTGTGGGCCGAACACCCTCGTGTCGACACTCCTTTCCTATATTTATCCAGTTTCATCTCAGAACTGAGCTTGACGACGGTAGTGGTTAACACCGAATCGATCACAGTGATTGCAAGGCTAACACTCTGATTGTTGTAAAACATAAGCTCACTTGCATTTTAATTAAATAAATAAATAATGTGGTTAATTAAAACTTATTAATTTATTTGGATACAGTTTGACCAGTATTCCAAAACAGTATTAATTTGGATTCCAAGTAACACTGTTGCGAGGAAAAAATTTGGTTTCTATTTAATAGCACCTTTTAATAGCAATCTTTTGATTCTTGAAACCTGACCTATAAATTATAATATTTATTTAAATAATTATATATTTCAATAAATTATATGATTTCACTAACGATATTGCTAAGCGGTGGTTATTTAATGTTATTATAGGATGCACCCGACTTTAGAATATGCTAAGAAAATAGAGTAAGGTAGGTACAATGATGTAATTGAGCATTGTAAAAATATTTATTTGTCAGTCATTTGGTGTAGTGGTTTCGAAACGGACTACTATGCCGAGAGGTCCCGGGTTCGATCCCCGGCCGGGCAGAAATTGAATTGATACATTTTAATTTCTGTGATGGGTCTAGGTGTTACTATGTATAATATGTACTTATGTATATAAAAACGGTATTTAAGTATGTTTATATCCGTTGTCTAGGACCCATAGCTTTGCTCAGTTTGGGACTAGGAGCGTAGTGTAAAATGTCGAAGGAAGGATATTTATGTATTATTTGCGGAGTGTATAGCGGAGTCTGGTACGTTTTGTTTGATCCGCGACTGCCAAATACAAAACTCACTGCCAAAGAAAAGGTAAGCTTAAATGGGCATAAATGGGCAATATGGTACTACTGATGTACCTGTTGCCCCAGCATTCAATTTTTTTTATTTTTTTATTTTTTATTTATTTATTTTTTAGTGAAAAAACGTATTAACGTCTAAAAAAAATGGTCGCCATTCTAAGGCGAATTAATTGGAATTAATTCATGTTAATCGTGTAGAAATCTCTACGCCAGACGATAAAATATGAATTATGACTAAATATCAAACAAAGTTCAAGAAACAAAAAATAGGTTTATGTCATGTACTGAAACCAAAGCGTCTAACATTTTCTGAGACAATATTGAACCAAGCTCCTACTCCGTGTCTTTATTCAGACACCTTGATTCAGTCAGCTTCAGTATTATGACTGTGATGATTGAATTTTTATAATCATGCTAAGAAAAAATAACAAATACTAATTCTCAATTTATACTTCATAGAAAGGGAAGAAAGACTCATTCATTATTATGAGTTTGTGGCAGCGTTATCGATTCGTAAAATAATATCGCATTATTTTTTGGTATTATTAAAAAATGTCCTTAATCTAAACTAAAGGTTACAAGTAGTGGTAGTACTGGTAGGTACCTACATAATACATAGTTTATTTTATGTGGTTGATTCGTTCTTTGACTGACCAAAGTCCACTAGTCCGGTTGTTATTACAAGCGGCCCGATTTCTTTTTTGATGCGTCAATAATTTTCTATTACATTGATTACAATGTAATTATTATTGAATTAAATTTATAAAGGCATAGTTATTATCGCTTTAACGCATAATAAGATACTTTGCTTGTCTAAAAGATTTAGCAAGAGAAATGATTCAATGTATTTCATGATGTCGCATCTCTTCTTATGAGAATTATAACGTTATAACATAAATAATTTATACGAACCAATTGTAAAACAGTACATGGGAGTTAAAACTGACCTCTTTTTTTTTTTTTTTTTTTTAGTAAATAAATAATAATAATGATGATGAAGGCTTACTTCGTAAGACTATCAATAGTATTATTAGCATTAATCATACATTGATTAGTAGGTACAAACCTACATAACAATGTTTTTTCAATACAAGAAAAAAAATGACGTCATCTTATGTACCGATACCGATACAGTTTAAGGAAGCTCTTAGATTTTATCTATTATTTATTTATAGATACAAGCTGGTGAGACGTCATGAATAAAAAAATAAACTTTGTAAAAATATCAGGGCTAAATAAAGAAAGGCCGCAAAGAGACAAACAAAAATGTTGCCTGTTTGTTCAGATACAAAACAAACATCCGTTAAAATAAGACCATAATTCTATTTGCTTTTCAGTGGCTATCGTGTTTATGTAATAAACATAAAATATTTTATAATAAATAAGTTTCTTTAAACCATAAATGAATCTTTTGTTAAAAGTTTAATTGCGGTTAAAATATCATCCCTTTTGAAGTGCTTAAACCACATAAACTTTGTTTAGCATCTTATATAAACGCTATCTAAGTCCACCATCTAGGAACATTTTTTTTTTTTTTTTTTTTTTTTTTTTTTTTTTTTTTTTTTTTTTTTTTTTTAACAAGTGGGTAATCTCAGAATGTACTCGTGTCGACGGATGCGATTAAGAATATTCTTAATATCAACGTCTCTGCGCCGACGTGTATAATTATTTGTTATGTATAATTAATTATGTTTACTCGCATGGTTATGATGATTATGAAAAAAAAACATCTGGGTTCGAATCGGGAATCGAATAGGTATCTCGGTACAATAAATTCTGTAACCGAATATTAGGTACATTGCATTTAAAATAACAATATTTTAAGCGGCCAGCACATACCTGTACATAGATGGCGCGTCGTCTAGGGACGCGGGTTACCTTGGTGTTCTGGTCGGTCTTTAATGGCGCTTCCCGCGGTGCTCTGGCAGCGCTGGGCATGCGGCGGCGGCGGCGCGGCGCTGCGGCGTAAATAACGGCGCCTGCGCTTGTGGAAGGCGGCGTGGTTGCGCCGCGGGCGGGTGATAGGTCTTAGCCCATCATACCATACAGCAGGGCGTAGCTTGTCGGTACGGCCTCTGTATAAAGCCTCGATTCACACAGTTATGCGAACGGCTAAAGCTTAAATTATATATTCAGTGCAGCAGCCTGGATTAGTTGTCATATCAAATAAATACCTCTTTTCCCGTTTTAGAGGATTATAATGAGTTATAGTTGTCGACCGTCGATGTAATTGGTCGACCGACCGGAAATGTAGAAAGATCTTTGTAAGTTTCCAACAAAAAAATGTGAGACTGATAAGTACTCACAATCACAATGTCAGTTAATATGAGTCGTTGCATAGAAAAAACGACATATTGTCATACTTCATATATAAAGTAGGCATTTATTTCCACTTCGACTCGGTTCGGTCAACAAACCGGCCTAAGGTTTATTTAGGATCATTTATTCTGACCTTATAATAGCAAGTAACGAATCTACATAAATGCACTTTGAATTTTGATCTGATACTTATTTCTTTCTTACTAGCCTTTGTATTTAGACCAATATCGATTGGTGTAATGTATAAAAATACGAAACAACAAAATTATTCAGTTACCCTTTGTAGCATTGAACAATGTGTATGGCCACAGGGTCATCGGTCGTTATAAAAGCAGGCGGAGGCTCGACTGGGGCGAGTGCGTCCGCGGCGCCGGGTCATCATGCTCCAAGATGGTTGATGGTTCATAAGGTGTAAGGCCAAGAAGGCAAGCTCTTAATGTGGGTAGTTTCGTACAAACGCAACATTTTTCTGTATGAGCTCATTATGTTCTGTTTTTACGGCTTTTAAAAATGGCCGAAAAGAAGATACTTAAAAACTCGTAAAAGTGAATAATATTACAATACCTGGCTATCTCGGTAGTTAATATCTCGTTTTTACTCGCTAGAGCAAAAAACGGCTACTGGTTAAAAAATCACCGAACATAAAGTGGCTGCTGGTTAATATCTCGTATTAACGCTACTGGTTAAAAAATGACCCGCAAATATCGCACCCTTAATAATGAATGGGCACAACTCCAAAATGCAGTTTTTTGGGAAAAGCCAAAAAACCAATCGGCGGATCGCGGTTTTTTACGTAATTGGCTCTAAAATCTTTATTTTATCAGCTACAACTTTCAAATTAAGCATACTTCATCACTGGTATCTGTTATATAATTTGACATGAGACATTTTTGAAAATATTGATTATGAGTATGTAAAAAAATTGTTTAAAAAAATATTTCAAAGTTAGGCCTTTATTTTACTATTTCTGTTGTTGTGATTTTGGGTATTACTTGTACTTGTGCCCATCTAATCCTTAGGCTGAATTGTTTTGTATGGCATATTCCCTAATATTGCTCTCTAATATTTAAAAATAAGTGTATTATTCGATTTTTACATTGATTTACGCCCAATAACATTGGGGACAGTTATTGTGCGGTATAGTAGCTTATAGCCAATTCAGTATAAGAGTAGGGTGCTGAATACTAGAAAATTATTAGATATGTCGAATTAGATTAAAATAAAGACTATAAGCTATTTCTCTGAGAAAACCGACATGAAAATACTAATTTTATGCATTCAAAATATTTTTACTTAGATAGATAGGGACTCTTACCCTATAAAAAATATGCTTTTTATCAAATAAAGAAAAAACCTACAAAAACTTTTTCTGTAAAGTTTTCTGTTATGGATTTGTTCAGGATAATCACTTATTAAAGTCCAACAGCCAGTACCTTGGTATCTTTTTTCCACTATCCTGCTGTCCTGGTGGAAGGAACCGTTCTCCTTGTCCCTTACTATAATCACCTACATTATGTGGGAATCAGTTCAAATGGCTATTGTAAAAAATACAATCAATACTCAAATTGGCGTGTGTAATTTTTGAAGGATTTTAGCAACCAATTTTGAACACAAGAATATCTATTCTGGTGTTCTAACATTCCCCAAAAAATATTTAACTACTAAAGCACCTTAGCCAGGCTTCAGATTCAATTTGTGTTATATGGTTTACAAATACAATCTTTTATAAGAGCACGGATTTGCAGTCCATCGAAGATAGCTGCTTTTAATTTTTCCGTACTCATCATCATTTTGCTTTTGATCATTTTAGTGATTAGAAAGCTCAATACTTATCTTTGGCCCTCCAAATAGAAGCCCTTTACGTCCTGCTTGACTTCAGTATTGCAAAGAGTCTAGGTACACAAGGTTTACGACGATATTGGACACCCAATATTTATTATTTTGTACAATTTTTATCCCAGAGTATGCTTGGTTTGTTATCACAAACTCCGTGATCTTTTTTCTTTGCTTTTGTGTACAATATTTGCCACATATTAATACAAACTGGTGTTAACACAATATTACATTACGAACTCACATTTTTAAGACAAAAAGCACTTTAGAACTTAAATTTAGACAAACTTAAATTTCAAGGTCTAATAGCTGATCAGTAAAATTGTAGTAACTTAATACGTGAAAAGATAATTTTAAAATAAATTCGATGTATCCTCAGTCCTCAGAATCTGAGTGATTAATTAGCATCAATTTATGTGACCGTAATAAATTAAAGAATATAATTATAAATTATAACACTAACATATTAAAGTAATTCACCTTTTGGCTGACTAGTGCGTTTATTCATGAAATAAGCAAAGAAAAAAGCCAACCCGAGCCCCGAGCGAACGTTAATAGCCTTAACACGTAGGTATGTCTCTTATTTTATAAATCATTAGTTTAATTTTGTCGGGAAGTATTTCATAACCACCGCTTTATTTCTTAGCATCGCGATAAAACATTCTATAGGCTCCTAATCAACCAATAGGTATGAAAATTAATACCAAGAAGCAAATTACTTTTATAGGAGAGTTATAAATTTAAATACAAACACCCATCCATGGTCCGCCTAACTAAAGTTAAAGTTATATTTTATAATTTTCTATGATTAACGGGACTTTATCAATGTAATAAAAATGAAAATGTAACATATTATTAGAAATATATGGAATTAATTAGACTTAGCTCACTAACACTTACTTAAAAGTTTGTCACACAAAGGCACAACTCCAAATTGGACCACAGTCGCGGGGCCGGATTCGACAAATATCGGCATGTCTCTGATTCAGCCCTTCTAGCGGGAAGATAGATGAAAGTATGGAAGGGGCACAAAATGTAGAAATCTTTAATCTGATCATTGTTTTCGATTTCTGTGAAAGCCATCTTGTAGAACTGACGAAAATATGCCTCTCTAGTACAAAAAGTAAAAAACCAAAAATTTTGAGTTGTGCCCCTATATTATTAAGGGTGCGATATGACCGAATATAAAGTGGTTGCTGGTTAATATCTCGTATTAACTCGCTAGAGCAGATAATGGCTACTGGGTAACATCTCGCATTACCTCGGAGAAAAAAATGGCTACTGGGTAACATCTCGCATTACCTCGGAGCAAAAGAATGGCTACTGGGTAACATCTCGCATTACCTCGGAGCAAAAAATGGCTACTAGTTAACATCGCGCGTTAACTTGGAGCTAAAAATGGGTCAAAGTTACGCGTCGTGTCACAACGCTTATAATAAAAATGTACGAGCACTTGCACAAAATAGTTGTTACAACCAACCTTGTGTTGGGTCTAATTCTCGTCACTACACTGCACAACTTAAAATAATTACGTTTTTTGTCGGTAAAAACGTCCTTGGTGACGTCACTTAAGCATTTTTCTTATACTGCGTGCGGTCGTTGCGCGTGCGCACAAAGGAATGAGACCGCTCGGACACCGAGCCCACAGCGTGGTAGGGGTGGGGTTGCCCGCTCTTTTGTTTTTTACTACTACTGCGCTGAATATTGTGTGCGGATTGGCTTGTCGTACAGGGGTACTACATGGTAAAATAAATCTCGGAGGCGAAAGCAGGATAATGCCTTTATATGAATAATTTTAAAGACTGATTATGACTGAGTACAAATTAATAAAGTAACTAAGTAAATTACTGCTAAAAATTAAGTCTAATATTTAGTTTATTTCAAATAAGTACCAATGTTATTGATTAATTATCGAATGACAGTTATTTAACTATGAATATCATTTGTTAAACATTTATCAAAGATTTTGTTTCACTATATAAAAATTGTTGATCATTTATGTTATAAGTTTAAGTACCTAATCTTTGTTGTATACCGCACATGAAGAAACAACAGAAAATATATATTGATTTGAAGTATAACAGCGCATTTGTTATTTATATAACCATTTCGACATACATTGGCAAATCTATTATAGTCTTTATTGCTTTGAGATAAAGTTCAAATTCGCGAAAGCTGTCGAGTTCTGGGTCCGTTTGACGATAATTGGGTCTAAAGTGTCGAGTACTGGTACAAATGGGTCTTTTTTCAGTTAAGTATTTTTTTAAATTAATTCTTAATACCTACGATAATCAGTAAAAATTTACATAAAAGAGGAATAAATTACCTATCTGTCCATGTAATTCGATTTTTTCTAAGTCAAATAGTTTTCACGTATCAGCGTTGCAAAGTCAGCCAAAGTGCGAAAAGTGTCGAGTATTGGGTCGTTTACCTTATCTCTTAAAGATTGATGGGGTGTGTTTATGTGAAATGCAGGAATGCAATGTATTAGAATTGCCAGTTTTAAGTTTAAATTTCAATGTTCTTAATAGGTTTCGAATTTTATGCCTTTATTTTGCGGTTTTAAAGTAATTGAGAGAACTTGACAGTTTGTGGTAAAAGCAACTAGCGGTCATGTGGATAAATGAATTAAGAATACAAGGTGATTTTGTTATCAGTTTCCAATTTTTTTTAATAAGCTCTATAGAACAATAATTTAACAATACAATTTTATCTTAATTATTTTTTATCGGTATTTTTCGCGATAAAAAATTAGATACTGATTGCAGTCACCCTGTATATTGCAAAATTTAATCTATCGCTTTACCCTAAACTTCTCTCTCAAATCTCAATAGGTATTTGCTACTAATTATTCTCAAATCTCAATATTTGCTACTAATTAGTAACATAATTATTCACTTCTGAAAGGAAAGAGGAGTTTTCAGTAATGAAACCTACAGTTCTGTTCGACCATTTGTTCCAACGAACCTATCAACCAATTTAACTGAGAATCTTCAACAACTAAGGCTGGGTTACACCATCTTACTTTAACATGGACAAACGTCAAAAATCTGTCAAACCCCATACAAAAAACACCGGTTATCGTCAAAGTTAGGTGGTGCAACTCAGCCTTAATTTTCCCCGACCATCTGAATTACGTCAAGTGTGTCACAATAACACGAATGGAGTGTTGTCAGATGTAAATCAGTTGATTAGATTCGATGTCCTATTGCGTTATCAATCACAGTCGAGTGGATTTAGTTATGTTAATTCAATGGAACAGGCGTGCTCAATAGACGCGTCTGTCTCAATTCTGTCACTTAAGATCACCTTGGTGCCCATTTCGCTGACCTCGTCTGCCTGGGGAACTTAAGGACTGGTTTCCACTGTTTTTCTTATGAAAAAAATTAAATCGGTAATAATGTACAAAAATTATTGTAATAATCATGCATTAAAAAATAAATGGAACAGGCATGCTCAATAGACGCATCTGTCTTAATTCTGTCACTTAAGATCACCTTAGTGCCCATATCGCTGACCTCGTCTGCCTGAGGATAATAAGGACTAGTTTCTACTGTGTTTTTTTACAAAAATAGAATCTTCCCTAATTGGTCTTCCAGTAGTAGTGGTACCTTTACTCTAGGTTGCATCTTACATTAACTATAAAAAATACATACAGCCGAACATTATAACCTCCTCCTTTTTTGAAGTCGGTTAACAAACGTCTGTCAAACTCCATATTACTCTGGGTAGGTTGTCTGAAAAATAAAATTCGCCGTTTCTTTGTGTCTTTTCTTTCCTTTTTTGTTTTGTGTGGTGTACAATCAAGTGATAAGTTTATAATATTATGTATCTAGTAAGTACTAGTAGATTAGGGTTTCACTTTATTTCCAAAACACCAGATTATGATTTAATAGTCTATAATTGCGGTAGGTATAAAAGGCGAACTTAATACCCCCTTTGTAATAGTTGCGCATAATATTTGCCATTCTACCAGAAGGGGTTTGTAATGCTGTAACGATTGTTGCGTCATCTTACGAAAGACGCCTGTGCGTCTATTACGGATCTTGTAACGAAATTCCCGAGGGTAGTTACCGAGACCGACGGCTTGACGTTCACTCCGAAGCATGGAAACATATTCCATAACTGACGGTAATAATCTGGTGTTTACTATGGTATAGTTTACAGCGTACATAGTTGTAGCGCCAGCATATGAGCACTTAAGTGTATGCAAATTAATGATTTATCTATCTATCTCTCACTTAACTAAGCATGGTGAATCGTTAAATACAGAATTTTAAAACTATTTATGTAGGTTACTTGCAGTCTGCGTTTTAAGAAAGTTAGTCTTAGGCTGGGTTGCACCATCTTACTTTAACTTTAACAAACGTCAAAAATCTGTCAAACTATATACAAAAAAGCAACGCTTATCGTTACAGTTACGGTTAAATTTAGGTGGAGCAACTCGGCCTTCGACTCCTAGCAGACTACCGACTTATAGTCGGCCGGTATTTGGGTCCACTTCCAATTAATATGTGGAATCGGCCGGTGTAGTGTGCACACTTCCATACAAGTTCATACTGATTAACAGCCCGACCCAACTGCGCCAAGGCTTAAAAAGCAGTAGTTACTTTCTAGTTTATTCCCACAAGGTGGACCGACGAGATCATAAAGGTTGCAGGGATGCGCTGGCCGCAGGCCGCTACCAATCGATCAACACGGAAAACATTGGGGGAGGCCTATGTTCAGCAGTGGATGTCCTATGGCTGAAATGGTGATGATGATGATGATGATTATTCCTACAGTGGGCTCTTATTACAAGCTCCAATGTACACCAGCCCTTATAGTATCTACATATACATTAAGAAGTAAGATGAATCGACTCAATTTACTCGTGTTCGTATGATCATTCCGACTGAAACTCGAGTAGTAAGTGGAATTATATCCATCTAGAACATCACTGGATACAGCTGAAGGGCATTTCATTACAATTGATCTGCGAGATAGTTGAAGTAAACACAATATTCAATTAATGTTCTCGAGATGGAATATTACGAGTAACGTTACGTAAGGTATGCTTGCTACGTGTTTGACGTTGTATGGTTTACATTTGTCGTGGTTTAATTTATGGCTTAGTGGATCATTTCGTCACTATAACATGAAAATAATTATCAGCCGGCAAAAAATGAATTTTAGTCTAAAAATAAGAAAGGAATCTGTAATATTAATTCATGGACTGAATAAACATTTTTTTTCTTTCTTCTTTCTTTCAATTAAATCGCCTAACCTTACAAAAGTGTTGTCACAACCATAAATAAATAACTTTCGCAAATTTCTAATGACTTCACGACAGTATCCATCGAGTTTCAATAGAGACACTGTGCAGAATATGATTTAGGAAAATTGAAACACATACTCATCTATTTATTTCGACTAGATTCTACAATAATACATATATCCAGCGACAACGACATCCATTGTCTAAAGTCAAATGATGATAGCCGTCCCACTAAAATAATAGAACAATCTCGAAATCGTAGTGCAATGATAATAACCTAAACGACACACGTGTTACCTGTATTTCGTTACGTTCGTGGAGTGATGAATCACTTCCGTTCTGCGAAACCTGACGCCGAAGCCTGCCCCTCGTCCATCACTTGGTTGTGGATTGAATCCATCATGAGGATTATTATATTTTTAGGAAGTACTGGCTAGCTTATACCTTACTACCTACTGACTCCATAGACAGATAGAACACACTTTATTGTACCCCATAGAAGACAAAAAATATAAAGTATATTTCTGCAAATGGTACGACACACTTTAGGCTGTCTTATCGCTATAGGACGTTCTCTTCCAGACAACCTAAAGGACAGTTCTGTTGTTCGTACATATATTTTTACGTGTTTAGCTATGAAGGAAAATGCATAAGAATAAAACAATACATGAAACTATCAATGGACTGTTGTGTATCGGAAACAAATAGCTCTTTTGTCCCCTTTTACAAAACACATATTTTTTCTTTATGAGTATTCGAGTAACCTATCAATTATTATAGAAATTTTCCATACATGGAATGAAACGAATGTATTTCTAGGAATTAGTGTTTGTGCTAGCGCGAATTGTGTTAGGTTTTGATTTTCCCCTGTAGGCTTTGTTTGTTTCCAGGAAAAATTACTCGAACAGTGCAGCTTTCAATCGGGAAAAGAATTTGGAGCATCCATCTGGATCCATAGACTTCTTACAACACACTCGTGTAAACATTTCAATATTGCGTTTTCCCTGACGTTTTCATTTTCCTTTACCACTTTTTGCAGATTAAGCCATTCCTGTTTCTAACGGAGCGAATGTGAGAAGTTCGTTTCGTGAAGTTTGACGAGAGCTGTCGTGATGCCAAATCCTACTAATATTATAAATGCGAAAGTTTGTGTGGATGTTTGTTACTCTTTCACGCAAAAACTACTGAATGGATTTTCAAGAAACTTTACAGTATTATTATTTAGAACCCAGAATAACATATAGGCTATAACTTATGACGATCTGTGACAAACTAAATTTCACACGGGTGAAGCCGCGGGCAAAAGCTAGTATTTGATAAATAAGAGTATGAGCGGCCTGATAAATTAAATTATTTGACCCACAATTGTAGTCAATTATCGCATTATTCCTGTTTAATTATTGACAAATAAATAATGCCCGTATTGACCTGATTGCATTCTCTAATTATAGTTAAGCTAGTTCCACATGAATGAAACTAATCGACATTCGACAAATATTTGAAGCTCGGACGCCTCAATTAAATAACGTAAAACGTCGCGATAATGAAATGGGATTTGATCATATCGCGCTAATTGGAAATTGCTGTTTTGATGGAAATTAAACATCGAAATCGATTTATTCATTGCGCGGGTTCCGAGAAAGCTACGATTATTAAAACAATTTCGATGGAATGTTCGTTAATTAATTTAATTATGTTTACAGATAATTTTAATTTGTTTTAATTTTCTTGCTTTTATTAAGCGTCGAGTGAAACAGGAAGTACTTATTTTTAAAATTGTTTCATTAAGCCCTCGTTAATTTTCTTTCTTATCACAGAGTACAAATTAATGTTGGTTGAAAACCTCTTGATTTATTGTACGTCATACATAATCCATTTGGAAATAGGCTGACAGTTGTGTTGTTTGCTAATCTTCTCCTCATCACTGACCCACAAAATGTCCATAAAGGGTAAATTATGTATGAATAGGGTATAGAAAAGTATGTATAAATGACTCTACATACCCGGCGACTTGGTGTCAGCGGCTTGATTTTAAAAGAATCATGTCGACAACTTGTACTTTCTAGAAACAAAAGTCGACGACTCAAGTCGGTGGATCGGCGGATTTGGTGTGTAGACGGTATGAGAGGTCATGACAGTAATGCCTTAAAAATAAACATAATAGATGTTAAGTAAATTGAATTTTTAACTTTTATTTATCTTATGACAATAGGTAGGTAAGTAACACCCGTATTCACAAACGATACTTGCTTTAATGAAGCAGAAAATCGAACGCACAGTGTTGAATAGAGCTCTGTGATTGGTTGGTGTGTCACCCCGTGCGTCCACGCGCACTGTGAGACCTCATAGTAATGTTTGTGAATACGGGCGTAAGTATGCTTGCTATACGGGCGCTATGACGTTACATAGAGACATTATTATTTTTCGTCAGATAATTCGATGTGTAATTATAGGCAGACAGTATGTGCCTTCGAAGTTAGTTCTACGTGAACGTGGTTTTCAATTGCAAATCTATCCGGCTATGCGCATTGCGATATGATTTGTATTCAGTCCCTACTGACGGCTGCCGTTCGTCAAACGTCAGCTGCATGCAAAAGGCGGAGTTATGAGATGCAGCGGGATGCTGACACTCTACTCGATATTTGAGGAGTATTAATCATATTTGAGAAATTATTGAGATATTATTATTAAATATATGTAAAGTCGGCAACACACTATAACATTTTTGTTGTACTTATGCTGAGTTGCAGCACCTAACTTTGACCGCAACTTTAATGATAACCGGTGTTTTTTTGTATTCAGTTCGACACTTGAAGTTTGTCAAAGTTAAAGTAAGATGGTGTAACTCAGCCATAGTATTGTAAACTAAATAAGATAGAGCTTTTAAGCTGTGCCGTTTCGTGTGACGTAATCAGTACAAAAGATGGTACCTATATGAACAATTTGAATATCTTAATTTACTTTTCAATAACCGAAAACAGCCCTCCATCGGTTTTGAAATTAGTTGTATTTTATGAGAACACAATTAAATATTTGAGTTTATGAGAAGCAAAACCTTTGTTAAATTAGGTCGAATCAAAATAGTGTTTATTATTTATTTATACACAGCGTGAAAGAGTAGAAAATATTATGCATTTATATGCTCAATAACAAATTATTTATTTACACAAATTCATAACAATCCATCACCAAAAATGTTTGCTAATCTGCTCAGTTGATGCGTTGGTATTAAATAAATTTCTACATTGTCGTTAATAATATTCACTCTGCCAGATGTAAGCTTTTGTTACGCGTTTATTAATATTCCATTTCAAAATTAAAATGTTAGTGTATTCCATAGTAATGCTTCAGTGTGTATTTTATATTGTAATAGCAACCGAGTAAAATTTCAACATTTTCAACCGACTTCTGATAACGGTAACCATAATGAAACATAATTGTTTCGGTTTTTCAATATCTTCATTAGGTAGTTCTTGTATTTAGTGTCTTACTTGAGTACTAGTTACGGGTCTTACTACAGAATAATAATTCTTACAACTTAATATTGATCTATTAACTATATATATATATATATATATATATATATATACAGCACTCTGGAATAAAAACTGACTTTTAGAAGATGACTTTTAGTAAAATAGCGTCGTCACAGCACGAGTGGTAAGTCAGACTTATTGAGTACTAGCTTTCCGCCCGCAGCTTCGCCCGCGTGGAATTTTGTCTGTCACAGAAAAACTTTATAGCGCGCGTCCCTGTTTCAAAAACCGGGATAAAAACTAGCCTATGTCCTTTCCCGGGACTCAAACTATCTCTATGCCAAATTTCATTAAAATCGGTTCAGTGGTCTAGGCGTGAAAGAGAGACAGACAGACAGAGTTACTTTCGCACTTATAATATTAGTATAGATAGTATAGATGGACCGGAAGACAGCGTGCATAGGTCTTACAAAGGCCAGTTCAACCATCATAACGTGCTCAAAAATATTTGTAAACAAAGGGTAACTTATAATCATAATAAACAAGCAATTTCGTTGATCAAAAGCACCACTATGTTATAGAGATTACGATAGTCAACTAACTTCGCATTATTATTAGTTCAAGTAGGTGAGTTAAGAACCAAATAATGCTTACATGTGCGTATATGTATTGTGGAAATGTGGGATGCTAATGCCGATTCCGTGTACTATACACTTCACTTTGAATAAATAGACGTTGTTATTATTCGAATAATGAATAGACCTGTGAGTAACGTTATACGGTGTGGAATAATTTCGTGTGTCGTAAGTGGTGGGAGGTTGGAATATGTTAGGCATATTAATACGTTAATTGATGTGTTTTAGGTGCTACTAGCTATGGTTAATGAATTAATGTAAGGTACTTGACTATGTGAAACTACTGATGTTAAATTAATGACACGGTGCTGCATGAGGCAGTACTTTCAAGTTTGGGTTAGCTTAGAGTTTGTAATAAAAGTTTAATATAGGTACATGCTCTTTAAAAATAATTATTACTATGCCTTACCTAATGGAGTTGTGAAATCTTAAGATGTTTAATTGTATATTATAAAGATGAGTATAGACTAGAACATTTACTTGTAATAAAACAACGAGCTTCAATGTGAAATGTCTAGTAAGCACATATATTACCTATTGCATGTATTGAACCATTTGCATGAACGGTACATTTCATACAAATGCTCTACTAGTCTATACTCACCTTAAGCCATAATCGGGAGTAGAACCAGAGTCTAATGCCCGTTTTCACCATCAATCCCTAATTTTTAAATGACCCCTATGGTAACATCACAAGAATTTTGTTTTCATAGGGGTCACTTAAAAATAGGGAGTGATGGTGAAAACGGGCATAACTCACTCATAAAAGAAAATAAATTATATTTCTTTCTTTCCGTCAAAGTATTCCTCCCGCAATTCAGCTATCTCATTAGTCATTGTCGCTCAGTCTAAAATATTTTATAACGAATATTAAGTCCTTATAAACGAAATATTCAGACCGTGAATTCATTTGAGAACAAAAGAATGTAAATATTGAGCGGAATATTATGTCGTTCCAGGTTAGTGACTGGCACTTATTCCATCGCCATATTGTTACGTTTTCTTTGAAATCATCATTTATTTGACGAATCAAACTCTAGTGCTTCTGTGAACACAAACATGCAAGATTAATGAGATGATGTTATCAATTTGGATTATTCTATTCTCGTATCTTAATGCCTTGTATTTTTAAATATTTCATGTTATTTTCTCCGTCTTATGTAAATCATAATCACCTATTGTTCTACTTGGAATTTTGTTATTTATAATAACAGCCGGGAAGCCGTTAATGTAAAAGCTAAATTATCTCCTATTTATAAGTTTTCCTCGCCTTGCTGATGATAAAATATTTTATTGAAATGTGCCTAATGAAGACTAAAAGTTACTACCCACTGAGAAAAGAGTAAAATCCACAATGAATCTTGATTACGGTTTGGATTCAAGTAAAAAGGTTTTCACTAAAAGGCAGTGAATTTATTTTATGATTGTCTTTAAACTCTATTTAATTAAAATTGTATTTCATGCAAAACCTAATGAAAAGTTTTTGGTGTATAAAAGTATTTTCTTAATATTATTTGAGGTTGACTTCATACCTGACAAAAAAAGTCAAACAATAATCATTTCGATGTTGAATGCATAATTTCAGGATTCGTTTAAATACTTTTTTTACTCTGTCTGTTTATTTATTTTCTTAACAGGCCTTTCTTTAAACGTATATTTTAGATACATTGGATTTATAAAATAGAGTTCGCAAGCCTGACAAACTAAATAATTAAATAAAACAGTTTGAATATAAATTGCGAACAGATTTCGTTCAAATCGAGGTTGTTTTATCTTGTCTTGTTGCCGTCAATTTCAATCAGGTTGGTTCGTTGCTTTCATCGAATACGTATTATTTTCCAATTATATTTTTTTGCCACTAACTGAGAGAAAAAGAGTAAAGTTTCGTTATTATTTTAATAGCTTATTATTTTTTGTGGTCATCATGAAATCCCCGGATTTTGTTTGACAGTCATTCGTCTGTTCACGGCTTAGCTCAGATGATTTTGGTATCTAAAAGCTGTAAATTGACATCGATTATATTACGAGATCGTATAATCAAATCGTAAGTGCAACTAAATTGTAAAAAGGTTTTGATATGAATGCTTGTGAAATATGAATTTGATATTAATGTTTGGAACGGATTTAATTTCAAGTACCTAATAAAGATCATTTTTCGCCCCTAAATAAGTAGGTAGAACTACTTGCTTCTCATATTTTATTTATCGAAACCAAATGACGCGGAGTTCACAATATGCTGTGCAGTTTGTTGCACCGTTATTATAAATAGTGTATGAGCTACTCGGTGTTGCCCACTGGTGCAAATATGTGTTAAAATCAGAATGTAACGGTTTCCGTAAAATCTCTAGTTTGTGTTAAAAGTGTACTGCAGCTGCAGATATAAGTATTTGCGAATAAATGTGCACATAAGTTTCAACGCACTTAATTCATTTTAGAAGTGCGACTATTTTTGAAAGTTCCTTTTGTAGGTACTCACTAACTTTTGAAAATTAAAATAATTCTTGTATAATAATAATATTGTTATTTGTCACGTTTTTATGATTGAATTGCACAATAACTTGGATCAATTTTGGTAGGTAGAGATATTGATTTGATCGAAGGTTCTTTATTAAGAGGGTGATATTGGCGGTGAAAAAAGTTATAAATTATTATGACATATCTTTAATACCTTATGTTGAACATAAAATACTGTATTTTTTTGTTTTAAAACTATATTAAGCGATATAGATACACAATCCACGGACAGCGGGTTGTAATCAGCAATAAAGTCGATAATTGAGCGTAATTTTATTATATGAAGCGGAAAAAACGGATGGCTTCTTTTGTTAATTAACGTGGTGGTTCGTAAATGGATTCCCACAATAATGAAATTAATAATATGCGGAGTTTCCGTTAAAAGCATGTAAAACGCAATTTAAAATGTTGATTATTTTTTACCATGAGTTTATATTAAAAGTCATCGCTAACGAGTGCGTCAAAAATTTATGAAGATTTGGGCGAAACGTCAAACATCTGTCAAACTCCATACAAAAAATACTGGTTATCGTTATAGTTACGGTCAAAGTTAGGAGGTGCAACTCAGCCTTATTAATCTTGAAAGTAACCGCAAGGGGTACAATCTGTCATACATTTCTTGTATTTTTTTTAAGCAGTCGCTAGCTAGCACACATAATGTAAACTCATGGTGAGCTCATTGATTTACACCCTATCACATAAAAGGCCGTATCCCGTATCCCAAATTCAATTAAATTACGGGATCGTATTTGCACCGATAGGGATTCCATATAGTGGGAATAAATCTTTAAAGCAATCCAAACTCCATTACTATGGTTTACTTTTACTAATGGGAGAGCCCCGCTTTGTCACGAGTTCATTCCGCTGTTTGTGTTCCGTGATCGAATGCTGTTGACAAATTGGTGACGTTTAATAAATGCAGTGTGTACCTACTCGGGCCGAGGCCGTTGATTCGCCATTTTGGTTAGTGAGGACAATGGGATTGGTTTATGAATTGTCTACCGATAAATATAACGTGTACGGTGTGTGTGTCTATTTGTCTACTAAGGACCGATTCGACCAAACTTTTATCCGAGAATAACTCCTGGTATAACTGGGACATTGACAGTTTCAGTATGGAAAATAATGTCAAAACTGACGATTTATTCTGAGATTAAACTCTTGTTTGGTCGAATCCACCCTAAGTAAGAATACCTTTTTAAAAATTAAAAAACCAAGTTAACATTTTGTAATTCTTGTTGTTTAAATTTTTTTAAAATTAGATTCAATGCTATGTTAAAATATTTATAAACAGAAATTAGAATTAAGTATTGTCTTGTTTAAAAACATATTTTTGTGCACACTGATTCTCTTTTGATATAAACTACCCTTATTCGAAGTTCAGGACCCTTCAAGGGTTTCGTTTAAGTGCAAAATATTCTTTTAATTCAGTATGACGTGGGAACTGGGTAATATCAAAGCGAATAAGGTTATAGTCCAGTCAATTAATGCTTTAACGACGGTGTAGAGAGAAATCCCTGGAACACAATTTCTGACCTCGGGACTTTATTTAGACTAGTTAGGAGGTGAACATAGCAAAAGTCGATTTTCTCCTAATGGAAACATGTAAGACAAAAATAAAATTTCCAATATTACAGACCTTCTATAGCAGATGCCGCGAAAACTATACAAGATATAGAAAAACTTGACTATCTCACCTGTAGCAAATTGAATAATCTTTTTTTGGTTCATAGTAGTCATGTCACTAGGACGCATAGTTTTCGAGGATTAAGCGAAAAACCGAAAAATGGTACCTTTAAACCCCCCTCTCCCCGCCGGCTCAAGGGCTAAGGGCGGGGAATTTTGCTATGTTCACCTCCTAACTAGTCTATATAAAGTCCCGAAGTCAAAAATTGTGTTCCACGGATTTCCATCTATAATGCTTTATTGACTGGACTATTTCATATTTCAAAAGGTATCAAACTCATCTTTTAAACATATTTTTGGGCACACTGATAAAAAATATCCTTATTCGAAGTTCAGGACCCTTTAAGGGCTTCATTTAAGTGCCAAATATACTTTTTAATTCAATATGACTTGGGTGCTGCGTAATATCAAAGCGAATTAGGTTTCAGATTTCAAAAGGTATCAAACTCATCTTTGATCATCAGAAATTCGAGTTGGTTCAATCATTCTCATCCATGAATCAAGTTCTAAATTGAGTTGTCAGATTCAGACTTGGCATCAATTCTCAACTATCGCTAACTGCGTTGACAGCGCCTCTTGTTTTCATTGAAGTACAGTTGGCAGTGGTTTATGATTTTAGATTTCAATTGTAATTTAAAAAGGGCAAATCAAAAACATTACACTTAATTTTTATCCTCAACAGTGCATAGTCGCCTAGTGTGCCGAACGTTGCACAATTTATGGTGATTCTATTTGTCTTCTTGTTTCAAACGTAGCATTTATTAATGAAGCAGATGCAGTTTAGAAAAGAAAATATTCAACAAAGGGAATCGCTTGTTTCCATGTTGCTTTTGGAGAATCCATTTAGGGACTTGATTTTCAACATCATCATCATCAGGCCATTTCATCTTTACCTAATTTTCTCGACGCAAATAGAGTATTTAGCCTACACTCCTCACCAGGCGAGTTGGAAAGGCCTGATGTAATGTAATCATGGACCTGATCACTTTCTGAAAATTACCGATATGTCATGTAGGCTAAAAATATTATGATTCACACAGCTGCTTTTCGATCGTTCGTTCGTTTCAGCCGACACGTCCAGTGCTGGACGAAGGCCTCCCTCAAGGTTTACCACAAAGACCGGTCCTGCGCCGCCTGCATTCCTTTATACAGCTTCTTTTATGCATTTACAATTGTTGTCCCACATTTAGTCGCACTTACCTAACTACTACAATATCAAGTTAGATTTAACTACATCTTGAGTGTAATTGCCTAGGTATTCCTAAGTACGGTACTTTGCATTGGAGCTGCTAGTAAGGAGGCTAATTAATATTCCACTTTAGGTATAGTAACACTCCTCCATTAGTGAAATGGAGACATTATTCTAATGACGAGAACACACTTACCGTTAGTGTTACCTACTTTAAGTAATTTCAAATGGATTTTACGCAAACAGTAAAAGCATTTGAGAGACATTGATATGGTATGATATTATTGTTCATTTGTATGAACATTATTATAAACAAGCTTTTGAAATTTAGTTTGGCACAGATCGTCATAAATTAAAGCCTATTATGTTATTCTGGATTATAAACAATAATATTGTAAAGTTTCATTCAAATCCGTTCAGTAGTTTTTGCGTGAAAGAGTAACAAACATGTTAACATCTAGACATCCACACAAACTTTTGCATCTAATGCTAAAAATTTGATTCTTAATACGACAACAATAAAGGCAAATGAAAAGAATGCTGAGGTTGAAATAATGATAATTTTGATTGGTTGCTCTTTGAAAAGAAAGTGAACTCATGTCTTTCTTTAAATAAAAATCCAGCAGCTGTTTTTTGACAAACGTTTCCTTGCTTTTTTCTTTGCGCTAAACTACATTACAATAACATAATTATTTTCAAGAGGCTGACTATACTTCAGTACAAGTGAAACAGGTAGCAAAACAACGTGTTTAGAAGATTAGTTGATCAAAGTGTAGCGAGTTGTTGAACAATGTTTCAGTGGAATTAGATTTGTTATCTCCAAGTTGGTGGTATCGCGTATACTCTGCTCAAATAAATCCTCTAAGGGTACTCTGATGACATATTATCGATACCAAATTGAACTTTATGTCCGTGGAATAGGTACAAATGGTAGCGACGAGAATAAACACAGCTAAAATAGAACAGTCTGCTATCAATTCACGCGTGGTGACAATGGCAGGTGTGATAATACTTTTTTGATAAAAACAAGTTCACTTATTATAATGTGCTTGTAAATTGGTATTTATCTAAAAATAAAATCACGATCTCGTGATCTGAGACAGAAAGCGACCGTACGCAATCACCTTTCGCAGTTATCATAACTGAGCCACGTATTAGCCTCTAAAATCTAACGTCTTGGCTTTAATGACAACAACGAAAACGTAATTTAGGCTTAGATCTATGTGCTGTTAATTGTGAAAAACTTAAAACGTTAAAATAATGGTATCGTTATAGCCAATGAGCTGCTGTCATAGTGACATTGACTACAATGTCACATTAAAACGTCAGAATAAAGGAACGCGCGCGGACGATTCCGCGCGCTTTTGGTGCTAAGTGATAAATTGTATTTAAAATGAGGCAGTAAAATGTGAAAGTTAAGCATCCAGTGTTTTATTTATAGAATAGGTCTACCGGCCTCGAACAGTACTTTTATAGACAACCCTATTATTTCCGAAAAGAGCCGGCTTACCTCACACCTCTTACGACCTCAAAAACATGTCACAAACAAACGCCTAAGCGGTCGAAAATTGCCACGCTTTATTACTTAGCAGTCCCACCCAGTGGGAGGGATGACCCTTCTTCTAAAGTTCCGTTCGGGGTCCATTTCCGATTGATAAAATCTTAACACCAGCACATGTAGCACTCTAGCATATTAAGTTGTGTGTACTAAAGACGTATACAGTATGCCGACCCTTTCCTTTTTTACTTGCGTCCCTGTATTTCTTTTCATCTCATCGTATACCTTATGCTAAATGGTCTTGAAGGTATGAAATTCGGGATGTTTGAGCAAGCTTTTTCAATCTTGTTTTGTAAAGTTTTTCGTAAAAAATATGAATTTCTAGCTAGTTGAAGAGTGGACTTGATTAGGGTAAGCGCTTTGGCATTTTAAGTAGTTGTATTAGAGGCGATTGATGATGCACTGTAAGCATTTAACACATGATTTATCGTCCTACTTCATCAGCAATTAACTTTCATTCAATTATATGTTATTTGTAACTAAATAGTCAAAGTACTTATAAATTAGAGCTCCTACCGTCATACATATTAAACGATATAACCGATAGAAAACGGCGAGGCCTATTACATGTAACAGCTGACCCTCCGTCCCTCATTACGGGAGGATTGAGACTCCAAGGTTCCGTATTAACAGCTTTGGATTAACGAAAAAATGCTACCTTACCATATTGAGACTTTAAAAGCCTTTATCTGGTGGTGGCAGATATTTTTAACTAAAGTAAGACAACTAAGTCTGAGTTGCACCATCTTACTTTAACTTTAACAAACATTAAAAATCTGTCAAACTCCATACATAAAACACCGGTCTTCGATAAAGTTACGGTTAAAATTAGGTGGTGCAAGTCAGCCTTAAGGTTCAAAACAAATGAAAAATCTATTTCTCTATACTAGTTAAGGGTTAAAATATTTTATTGCTTCCTTGGTAATTCACATAAAATTACTTTTGTGAGATCCGGTTGATGACATAAAAGTTCAGCTTTACAACATTCATAAATGAAAAATAAATAAGTAAGTATCGTATACAAATAACGTTCCGTCAGTTGATAATATTCATAACATAATTTCCAAATCATGCACGTGCCAGAATTTCCTTGAAGTTCGTAATTTGCGTTTTAATATTTTCCAAAAATACCTTCATTCTTGGTACAGAACCCGCTATTCCGAAAACTCCCCACGGTGATTTGAATAATATACCTATCGATTACGATCGTTACGCCGATCGGAATTTCGTTTACAGCTTTTTCTTCTGAAACAACTTCGGAAATTTCTTGATGGAAGTAATGATGCCTAAAAGTATAATGCCAAAGTTAGAAGTATCATACTTTTGACAACTTATAGGCAAGAGTAATTTTTCTTTTACATAGCGCGGTGTGTTATGGCCTCGCTTTTATGAGGATTTATGTTTTCCACGAGAAACTTGGAATAATTTCATCTTACTGCATGAAGTAAATAATTAAAGTTTAGTCCTGGATTAGAATTTAGGAAGGTTCATGAATATACAGGGTGTTTCTTGTAAGGTGTCAAGCCGAATGCAGGTGATAGGTGAGGACTAGACCTATCGATTTCACCCCCATGTATATTCTACGATTTTTCGTAGTTTAGAAGTTATCGTTAATTTTGTGATTTTTTCAAATTTTATGACCTAGTAGGCTTTAAATTTTTTTATCTTTTTTTTGGGTCGACTTTTCTCAGATTTCTTTTTTTTGACAGATTCACTATTAATTGCAGATTTTTGAAAAAAATAATCAACTTCCTATCTTTGATGCAAGATACAAAATTTTTGCTAGAAACATAAAAAATATGCTTTTAGCGGAACATTCTAAAATTTTCAAAAAGTTTGACAAAAAAAAGAACTTCCATAGGTCCAAAATAATTTTAAAAACTGCGCAGTTTTCTGAACTTTCATAATAATACAAAAAAACATGTACTTAATAGGCCATTATTTTCTGTAATCGCTCCACTCAAGTGGCAAGTTGGAGATTCCGTTACATGTTTTTGACTTTCTTAGGACTAAGTAATGTTTGCAATCCCTTAAGTTTACGTTATGTAGAACACATTTAGAGACGATATCTGAAAAGAACATTTTTTATCCACAACGAGGAAGCTCTTGCCCTTCATCTGGTATACAATAGGGAATATGAAAATATTGATGAACTGCGGACAAAGCTGACTGAAGCACAAAACCAAATTAAAATGAAGAAGGTTTTACAAAGAATTTTTTTGCGTCGTTGTCGAATGTGCATTCAGGTCAACGGCGGACATTTTGAACATTTACTTTAAATTAAATTATTACACCCATTTTTGCTCTCTCTCTCTCTCTCTCTCTCTCTCACACACACACACACACACACACACACACACACACACACACACACACACACACACACACACACACACACACAAACTCTTTCCCTTTCACTCACACTCTGATATGTATGTATATCGAATTTAATCGTAAAGTAACAACCACCACTGTGGTCTAGTGGTAAGGCCACCTATTTAGGACAGCCAATTCCTCTGTGGTTTAGGATTCCGAGTGAAGCTCGCTGATCATCCATCAGTTTCCATCAGGTCAGATGAAGGGCAAGAGATTCCTCGTTGTGGATAAAAAATGTTCTGTTCAGTTATTGTCTTTAAATGTGTTCTACGTAACGTAAACTTAGAGAATTGCAAACATTAGTTAGTCCTAAGAAAGTCAAAAACATGTAACGGAATCTCCGACTTACCACTTTAGTAGAGAGATTACAGAAAATAATGGCCTATTAAGTACATATATTTTTGTGTTATTATGAAAGTTCAGAAAACTGCGCAGTTTTTAAAATTATTTTGGACCTATGGAATTTCTTTTTTTTTTTAAACTTTTAAGTTGAACATTTTAGAATGTTCCGCTAAAAGCATATTTTTTTATGTTTCTAGCAAAAATTTTGTATCTTGCATCAAAGATAGGAAGTTGATTATTTTTTTCAAAAATATGCAATTAATAGGGAATCTGGCAAAAAAAAGAAATCTGAGAAAAGTCGACCCAAAAAAAAGATAAAAAAATTTAAAGCCTACTGGGTCATACAATTTGAAAAAATCACAAAATTAACGATAACTTCTAAACTATGAAAAATCGTAGAACATACATGGGGATGAAATCGATAGGTGTAGTCCTCACCTATCACCTGCCTTCGGCTTGACACCTTACAAGAAACACCCTGTATACAGTGTGTCCGGGCTTGTAGTGATCAAACTTTAAGGGCGTAATCTATGGACAATTTTATCAATGAAAATACTTCAAATTTGGGGCTTGACCCATTTCTCGCAAAATTACAAGGATTTAAGTTTTTAATTTTTAGTTTTCACCTCTTCCTTCAAAAACATGTGAAAGCGTGGGTAGCTTAACACTAATAAGCAAAAATTTTATGTCATGCGATAGCCAATAAAATTATCTATTAGCAGAAGTAGAAAACAGATACAAGTTTCATACATTTTAAGGGAGTAAGAATGGATTTAATTAGAAAAAAACATGACTTTTTTCACTTCTTTTTCAGTTATTTTCCAACACAAGAAAAACCAGGTCGTTAAGGTATGTTTTATTTGCATTGTATTATTAGTATTTGAGCTATTCTACAAAACGAATGTAAATTTATTAGTCTACGTCTATTAGTTTCGACGTAATTGTTGAACAAAGATACCCCTTCCCAGCGGTTTCCATAGCGCACGCGACATGCGAAAATGCACTGCCTGAAAGAATCACTACCTATTCCGATTACTATGGAAACCGCTGGGAAGGGGTATCTTTGTTTAACAATTACGTCGAAACTAATAGACGTAGACTAATAAATTTACATTCGTTTTGTAGAATAGCTCAAATACTAATAATACAATGTAAATAAAACATACCTTAACGACCTGGTTTTTCTTGTGTTGAGAAATAACTGAAAAAGAAGTGAAAAAAGTCATGTTTTTTTCTAATTAAATCCATTCTTACTCCCTTAAAATGTATGAAACTTGTATCTGTTTTCTACTTTTGCTAATAGATAATTTTATTGGCTATCGCATGATATAAAATATTTGCTTATTAATGTTAAGCTACCCACGCTTTCACTTGTTTTTGAAGGAAGAGGTGAAAACTAAAAATTAAAAACTTAAATCCTCGTAATTTTGCGAGAAATGGGTCAAGCCCCAAATTTGAAGTATTTTCATCGATAAAATTGTCCATAGATTACGCCCTTAAAGTTTGATCACTACAAGCCCGGACACACTGTATAAGGTTCATCAATAGAGCAGTGTGAGATGAAAGGTGAGAGTCTTGTTCTCAACAGTTAATGAAACGCTTTTAAAATTGCAGTCACAAAGTATTTCACGAATAAACTTGTATAACTTCAAAGTGATAAATATAAAATTTCAATATGTCTGCGCCACCCTTACTTCCAATTCTGTCACTCATTGTGTTGCTTTGTGACGTCACCATGCGAACAGAGTGAAATGTGCAGCAGAAGTGGTTGAGTGACGGCCTTGCACAGCCCAAATAAATAAGCCAACAAACCTTTGTGAGACTTTAAAATCGATATTTTATTCTCACGTGGTTGAGAATTCCTGGACAGGTCGCAAAGCTCGGAAAGCAGTATAAAATCCACCAATTTTGATACTGTTAGGATAATGTCACATAAATAAACTGATTGCTCAGTGGTAAGAGAGGTCGCTCGTCAAGCGAAAGTGAGTGAGTGAGTTCAAAGGATTTTTTTTAAATATTAAAAATCAAAATAATGATTGGACTGTTTTTTATAAACTACATCCAAAGCATCCGGCTCGCCTGGCTTGTCCTGTATTCTAGTATTAGAAGACATGACAAACGTTCGTCTAGGTTTTGTTATAAAAGCAACTGACTAGGTTGGTGGGAGAAAATTGAATCACGATATACGAAACCAGAGTATCAAAAATTTTGTGTTTGTGAGAATAGGCGAAATGTTTAGTTTTCCATAAATCCGAACAGACGAAAATATCTCCACTCACTTAGAAACTACTTGATAGACAAGATAAGAAGATGACAAATCTTTTGTTGGAATTATAGTTGGGATACAAAATAAATTTTAGAAATTAGACCTAAAATTTTGACAAAGAGTAGCGCTGTCTACACTGGTAATGGTTACATTATTATGTTGCTAATGGTGACAAGTACCTAGGCTAGAAAGATTCCACTTGTTAATAAGAAGAAAATCCAATTGTTAGTAGGATTTTTGTCTTTTGTGGCCTGTGTGCTTACCATGAGTTTACGTTAGGTATGCTCGCTAGCGAGTGCGTAAGAAAAATCTATGAATATTTTAGTTCTTAAAAGTTAGCCGCTGTACAATCTGTCATACATTTAATGTAATTTTTTTACGCACTCGCTAGCGAGCACACCTAACGTAAACTCATGGTAAGCACACTGTTAGCTTCACCAATACCTATTCCGAGTTAGTTTCCAGTCATTCCTAGAATTCGATATTCCACCGAGAATGCATTTTGCTGCGCAGTCAGCACAGAATGTATTGCGGTACCGAAAACCGTTGTGTCATCCGAAATGACGGGGATGTTTGAATTTGTTGATGGATGGAAATTCTCGCCAGATTGAGCTGGAAAGGCAGTGTGCAACTAAAACAATTCACAAAAAAGCAAAGCTTTAGTTTGTTTCGTTTTAGAAAAAAATAGATTTAAGGTGAGTTTCGATTAGAGCATTTCTATGTAATGTAACGTTCTTGCGAATGGTAGAATTCGGTTGAAATGTATGACGTTTAGTTTGTAACAGGGTGTGACACTAGACATTTTATATAGTTGCTTGTTGTTCTATTACATCCTTTACATTTCGTTCTTAAAAAAATAATATGATCTATGAAAATTGTGTGAACACAGTGTGAATTTAAATAAGCCAGTAAAACACACAATAGCAAAAAAATGTGTACTTACCTACCTAGGTACATGTTAATCGCAAAAAGAAACACAAATAATATTATCCAGTCTGAAAAAGGAATACGTGTAAAAATTCCACAAAACAAGCAACAAAATAGTCTAACTCACTTTACGAAGTCGGAAACAAATCCGCATTAGGCTAATGAAATTCACCCATTAAAATATCATAAATTAAATTCTGGCTCCTAAAAAAACAATGTGATGTTAAACAGACCTTTTCCCAAATCCAATTAAGGTGATAGAAGATAAGCCACGAACTTCCAACGACCTTTGGTTTTGGCCCATTATAAATCTTTTTTACCCAAATTACTGAAATACGAAGAATAAACAAGCATTATTATTAAATTTGTGTTATTAGAAATTGTGATTTATGATTGTGGAGCTTTTTTGACTTTGTTTATTTTAACTGTAAAGTAGGCTATAATCTCCAAAGAGCCTACTATAAAAAATAGAGAAATAATCGAATTCAGCGTTTAAATTTTCATAAATGTACTTACCTAGTCGTATCATCATAACTTTTCATCATCATTTAGATCATATTAACGCATAGGTACATATATCATGATTGGTGTATTATTCTGACAAGTACTCGAACCTACTTTTGAAAGCAATCAAAAAAGCTACAGCAATAAATATGCATTCTTAATAGCCGACCGAAGTCGAACACTTGTGGTCAGGGTACTACGTGATCAAAATAAATAATATTTTGCTCGTGCCTGATTTCTCAGGGGTCTAAGGAGACATTAATAAATTATAAGGTACCTCGAGACACATGAAATATAACTTGTTTCTGTAGTCTTAACTTCGTCAGGTAGACCCGCGGGAAATACAATCACTTAATACTAAATGACGTGAGAAAACTTTGTTATTTTTCTCAGAAAATAGATAAAGTTCTTTTTTTTTTATACAAAGAAAAAATAAAGGTTAAAACGTGGGCAAACTGAAGGGTCTCATTTAGTTGAATACCTACTAAGTAAATCTGTCTATTATCCCTCTTAACCTTTATGATACCTAGGGCAATAAAGCTTAGGCAAACATTGTTCAAGGATCATTTAGGTACTAATTTACACGAACGTGTAAAGAGGTACGAGTATGTTCGTGATGAACGAGAGAGACGTGTAAAATCTGGCAACCAATAATGCGCCAATGTTCGAGCCAAAAGGTGTATTCGTATGCGGACTTCGGTTTATTTATGGAAATTTATATCGTCGACCCGATATAAAACTTTCAAGACCCCGAAATTTAGGTTCAAAGGTAGGCGGAAACCTTTTGCGTGGGCGGAGGATGAAAATGTTTGGTAAATAAGAATATTCTGAATTAATATATTTGTACTGTATAATAAATGAGTGGAAAATGTTATGATTATTTAATAGTGTTACGTAATTTTACGAAACGACATTGAATTATAATGTACACTCAAGAAAAGATTCAGCTCTCTGATAAGTGTATAGTGATCTATCTCTATTTTTTAAAATCAAAGGACAAAGAATAAAAAGCATTCATGAGCGAATCAATGCTGTAATCACTTCCATGTCTTTATTTTGTACGTAAGTAACTATTTCGCTCCGTGAAGCGATCACGAAATTCAATTGAATCTCACAAAACTCTGTTACTTTGTCTCGGGTTGATCAGTGAGAGGAGTGTTTATTTCGTACGGTATTAGAATATATTCTCCGCTCTCCGTCTCAGCATACACAACTTTATCTTTATTACAAAACAGACCTAAATTGTTTGACAACAAAGTAATTACGAACGTACATTTTGTATATCCGTCCGCATTTTCCAGACGAACCCAGCAGGTAGGTAAACAAATACGAAAACAAATGAAACTGGCAAAGTTTCACTGGTTTACCTATCTTTTCCGTATGGAGTTTTTTTGTGCGCTTATTGGAAAAGTTTCTGTATCACACGTCAATACATTGTGCCGATTTACATTGTATCACAATGATGTGTAAAGTTGTTCTTTTGTGTGTTTATTCCGTAAAAATTGGTTTTCTACTTTTATGTTTTGTTTTGTTCTTGCAACTAAACCTGACTTGTTACGAGTGCAAGCCTCGTCTACGTCACAGCATACGTCACGCGAACATCACGTGTTGCCCAAGTGCAGGTGGCTCGATTGTGCAATAGTGTTAAAAAGTGCATAGTGGACAGTTTTCGATCAAGTGAATCTTTCGGACAGTTTCGCGGTGCCTTTGAGCTTCAATCGCGGAAGCATCAGGACGTTTAGTTAAGACCTGATCATCGTGATCACTTTAAGATAATCACCTTTGTAATATCTATGTAATAAATATATCTATAATTAAAAGTATAGTTTTTTTAAAAATCCTACCCGACGGCTCAACTCCGTAACTGGCGCAGTCGGTAGGATAGTCGAGTCAGTGCGCGATTTCACACTTCGAACCGCCTGATAGTCGTTTCGCCGGCGTGTCGACTATCCCTACGAATCTACGTGAAGCAGTCGTCGGACGGAGAAGAAGAATCGACTTCGAAAACCGGCGCTAATCCAAAAATCGATGGCCAAGCTAAGCATCCTGCTCCTGTGAGTTATTTTTTTTATAAGTTACGCATTCCTATTGGTTGCCAGCGGTCCCTTTCCTGTCTTCCGTAGGGCGTAATATTTCTTAAAATAAGTATTTTCTAGTATTTTTTTTTATAAGTAGTTTAATTAGTTTTCAAGATTTTTCATCCGAGGAGTGATAGGGATATCGGGCCGAATCAACGGCGAGGACATCCGACCTAATTCTAGAGAATTTAGATTTTATCGTGATTTTGAGACTATAGCAGAAGAAATGGCGACCGAGCAAATGCCTGTTGCCTATGATAAGACAGAAAGAATTTGGAAAGCTCTAAGACTAGTACCTGAGTTTGATGGAAATTCAAATGTTTTAATCAGATTTTTGAATATTTGTGACCAGCTAATTTTGACATATGGGTATTTCTTCGGAGGCAAAATTTTCGATGTCTTTGGGTATAGTTCTGTAACCAACTAACAAAATGGCATGCAATATTTTTTTTCGTATAGCTTAGCTATAGCCCTATCTGGCGCAAATTACATTTTTGACATAATTGCTGTCTTTATACAAAATAAAAATATTTGAAGTATGATTCTCTGATTCATATGGTGTGTCCGTTAGCCATTTTCCGGAACAAAATGGTTGATGTAGCATTTTCCTTTTGATATATCAATATAAATTAAAATTATTTCGAAAGCTCATGAGTTGTCCTTCTACAAAAAAAATGTGTCATAATTTTAATTAACCTTTAGCTACTGAGGTGGATTTAATTTCACGTAAACACTGACGTGGGGGCCTGAGAGGCCCGTACATATGTGTGCTTATATTTAAAAATATAAAATCTTTTTAGGGTTTTATGTTTAATAATTATTAATAGTGGTTATATCTTAATACAATAAAACGATTTTTATGTAAATTATTTGTTAATAAGTACGTATTATTTCAATATTTAGAAAACATGTAGCATTTTTTGGCAAAAATTTCATGAAATCATGATTCACAAAGTTATCATGAAAAATATTCATAAATTCAACAAATCAACTTAGAATCTTAATTTTCAATGGTCTTTTTAGCTAATGACATATCAGTAATCCTAATATGAAAAAGGGGGAAAAAAATTACACACATCAAATAGTGCGAATTAAACACAGTCTGGATAAACTTGCTTTGCTCAGTGAAGGAAGCCATACATATTTTTAAAATGTAGATTTCATTTGAATCTTCAAAATACATGTGTGGCACTTGGTTTCATCGTTTAAATCTTGATAGACAGGTACAGGCTTATCATTTTCTAGCAAACGTGCCAAAAATTACTGTTCTTCTATTTTTCGTTAAATGCTGGTTATTTTTACTTCCGAGATACCGCTTTCTCTCGGACGACGTACTGTCGGCTCCATATTATAGATTTTTTCAAATTATTTCAAGAAAAGACGACAACTAAATGAAAACTATAGACAAAAAAAGTTACGCCCATACTGAGGTGGGGGCCTGAGAGGCCCACAAGAAACTTTAAAATTAATTTACCTACTGAAATTGCGCGTGCAATCACATGCACCGTTGTTGACAGCCTCGGCGCAATGAAACTTGAAGGTACTAAAAGATTCGCGTGTGTCGTGCACGTGGAAGAGGAGAAATTCAATAATTTGACTTTTGCAAGGCCTGAGAGGCCCCCACGTCAGTAGTTAAAGGTTAAGTTAGTTTGTTCGCAAAAAAATAAATAAGCAGTGTCCGGCATAAAATACTGATTCATATGGCGTGAGCTGTTCTTGACCATAACTGGTCAGGTTTTAATCATGAGAGTCTGGTTTCTGGCGTGGAGGCAAGCCCATCTTGCAACGAATGAACTAGAAGGCAGACGTGGAGCTGGTTGGCTTAGAACCCGGTGTGACGAAGGCAAATACTTGATTCATCTGTGCTTGGTTCAGGTGGCATGCTGATTACAATGCCTACTTTATAAAATTACATTATTGCATTAAAAATCTAATCTGTCTTTCTTGTGATGCTTTTGGGTTATATATTCATGTAGAAAAATGACAACACTGTAGTCTGTATGTACTACGAGTTTTGCTCGATTTTAGGCAAAAAACTGATTTATCTGTGCGTGATTCATATGGTCAGGGCCCTGTATGAATCATAAAATAAATTAGTTTTTGGTCTTTCAAGCACCAAAAAAGGGTTTTTTTAAACTAAGAATGACATCCCAGACTGCATCTCACTTAAGACCAGGTGCGATTGCGGTCTTGTTATGAATAAAAAAACATTATCATTTTTATGTTAAGAATAATTTGTGTTTAAACAGTAAATAAGTAGTATATCCGTTAAGCTAGCAACCATAACACAAGCATATTAGTTGCTTATTTTGTAGCTAAATGGTGCTGTATGAAATTGCCCAACGATTTATTTATTTTTATTATTGCTACACTTATGGCGTCCATAGCACAAAATAATAAACTGCTGAGCATAGGCCTCCAATGATTTCGAGATTAACTGATTGCCATTGCCACAACCTCTATAAGCTCATTTCACCTTCTTCACCTTGTAGGTGGACGTCTTAACAACAATAGCTTGGATAAGTGATACAGCTCGGTAGTGTCATCTAAAATACCTTAGTGCCATAAGATGAAAGTCTACATCCAGTGTGTGTTTATCAGTGATGACAAATTGTACTGAAAAGCGGCCTCTCACTGTAGGCTTACGAACCACAAAGTTGCATAGTGTACTATGGAGTGGACTATGCTTGTTTTTTTTCATGCAATCGAATCTGTAATGAGGAGATCTGTAAACGATCTAAAGTCGCATGGTGGCATAGTCCGATGTTTTAGCAAGCTGAAGTGATAATGGGCAGGACACATAGTATACAGACATGATGGCCGATGGGATAGCACGTTTCTGGAGTGGAAGCTACGTGCCGGAAAGCTCAGTGTAGAACGTCCTCCCACAGGAAGGCGCAGGATGCAGGCTGCTACCAACCGGTCATTATGGAAATCATTGGGAGAGGCTTATGTTCTATGTTATGATGACAAAATATTATGGATGTATACTAAAGTTTCAAAAAAATGTTTTTTGTGGAATTATTGTGGAATCGTTGCATTTTTTCATAACAACAGATCATTGTTTTTGTTATAATATGATTATTTTCTTAATTTAGAGCCAATTGTACATAAATATCATAGATTTTATTTCTATTTTTGATTAATATGTAACAAATTCTGATTCATATGGGCACAAAATATTTGAACGTCGATATCTTGAAAACTACTTTACAAAAACGAGTCCCTTATCCAAATATATGTTATTGGGTGTACCTATTTTCATATGAGTCTATGTTACAAACCTAAAATTGAATTTGAAATTTGTCCATATGAATCAGCCGAAGAATGCGATTTCGAAGAAGTGCCCATATATCGATCCAGCCCCGGGCAACGAATTAAATAATTCCGCCTTAATTAATGGCATTTTAAATAAAATAACCGGACAGGCCGCTAAAACGTTAAATACAAATGGCATTCCCCAGGACTGGAACGGTATTAGAAATGCTCTTATTAACAGCTTTTCGGATCACAGAGACGAGTCCGCTCTATATACTGATATGTCTATGTTAACGCAAGGTTCCGACAGCCCACAGATATTTTACGAACGAGTCCAAAATTTATTAAGCGTAATAATGACTTATGTAGAGTTACACGAACCAATAAAAACCACAGTTGAGGCTAAGCGCGACCTTTACAAAAAATTAGCTCTCCAGACCTTCACTAGAGGCCTAGCCGAGCCATTGGGCTCCCGCGTGCGTTGCATGCGTCCCGATTCATTACAAAAGGCATTGGAATTCGCCCAAGAGGAATTAAACGTATTATATCTGCAAAATAAAGTCGGAAGCCCGCTCGCTAATTCCAAGAAATCAGTGACGAATAATGCATTTAATTACTCGCCTTTTAATTTGCATGATTCATCCATGGCGCCAAGACAGTTTAATTTTGCAATGCCAACGCGTCCATTTAGACCATTTAACCCATTGATGCAACAAGGCAATTTTCCCGGAAATTTTTTACCTAACCAAGGTTTTCCTAATAACATTTTTAGGCCTACTTTGCCTCCTCAAAACTTTTTACACCAGCAAGGACCTTCAAGGACTCAACAAATTATGAGAGCTTTACCGCGTTCCAATATGTCTACAGGTTTCAAAATTCCACCACGAGGAAATCAGGCATATAATAATTTTCAAAATTTCCCAAAGCCTATGAGTGGCGTTAGTCACCCAGTTGCTCGCATATTACCGCCCACTCAACAAAATTCACGTCCTCAAATTAACTTAAATGAAATACCTAACAATTATAGACTCATTTTCAAAATACGCCCAAGTATACCGACTACCAGATTGCACTGCCCCCAATATAGTCAAAGCTCTTTTGACTTTTGCTACTCATCATGGATTCCCAATGCGTCTAGTTACAGACCAGGGAACAGAATTCACAAATCAAGTAGTGAGCGAGTTTTTAAAATTACATCAGGTACACCATCATAAAATAGCTGCTCATGCTCCCAATGAAAATGGCATGATAGAACGTTTCCATAGTACTCTTTTAGAACACATTAGAACACATCGGCCGTTTGGTGTAGTGGTTCGAAACGGACAACTATTCCGGAGGTAGCGGGTTCGATTCCCGCACAGTACAAACATTTGTGTGCATGAACATATTTGTTTGTATTGGACTGGGTGTTTTCTATGTATAATAAGTATGTATTTACAAAAAAAAAAAAAAAAGTATTTAAGTATGTTTATATCCGTTGTCTAGTACCCATAGTACAAGCTTTGCTTAGTTTGGGACTAGAAGCGCAGTGTGAAATGTCCAAGGATATTTATTATTATTAAAAAAACATTCGTCTTCTAAAATTACAACACAAAAACGAACCCACACAAAATTTAATTCCATACGCAATCATTGCGTATAACAGCTCTATTCACAGCCTTACTAAATGCCGCCCATTTGACCTTATTACTGGTCATTTTGACCCCAGAAACCCGACTGACTTAGACTTATCGGAACGACTTTTACAGCAGTACTTACAAGAGCATCGTAGTAAAATGGACACAGTTTATAATATTATACATGACTCATCTTACGCTGAGCGTACAGGCATTATGAAGCGACGCAACATAGATCGTGAACCTGAAATTCAATATAGTCAGGATCAAACAGTCTACATAAAAAATCCAGCTGCTATTAGGCAAAAAACTGCACCCCGCTATACACAGGATAAAGTGATTTCTAACCTTCCCATACACATTTATACTTCCAAGAAACGGGGACCAGTAGCTAAGACTAGACTCAAGAGAGATAAGAAAAATAAAGACAGTCAATTGTTACAGGACCCTGCTACTAATGGCGGACCTGGACCAAGCACAAGCAGGTCCACTGACTGTAAACGCGATCCGACTTGATGACCTGTCTGACGGACCTGGAATTCTGCCTTTTAAACTTGGTTCGACTAGAATCGTATCCCATGACCATACATTCCTCCACGAAATTGACCTAGACAAAATTCAACGACAAATTGACTTACTGCAAACTCAACTTACTGACTTAGCTAATAGACTACCTAACCAAAAATTCATTTTATATAAATATCAAATATTGCACTTATTCAATAAACTTAATAAAACTTCACTAGAGTTAGAAACTTTCGAAGCAAAAAGAGTTAAAAGAGGTATTTTCAATCCTTTGGGAACGTTTGTTAAAAGTATATCAGGTAATCTTGACAATGAGGACGCTCTGAAATTCGAAAATGCTCTTAAAATATTACAGGAAAATGATCAAGAGCTTTCTGCTAGCTTCAATAAGCATATAAGCTTATATAAAGAAATGACTCTCCAACAAACTCAAATTTTAAATAATATTACTTTGAATCAAAGGAAATTAGAAAAAGCAATAATATCTTTGAGTAATGCATCTATTAATGATAAAGAACAGATGTACCAATATGCTCAAATTTCACAACTTTTTAGTATAGTTACTGAAAATGTTCAGGAACTTTCAACCGAAATAAGTAAATTAAGTAATATTGTAGCTTTTAGTCGCACAAACGTAATGCACCATTCTATTCTACCTATAAGTGACTTAAGAAATATGTTAAGCCAGCTTAAAATAATCTATAATCCTGGCACATTATTAGACTTAGATATCAGGTATTACTACGATTTAATTTCAATAGGCTCATATTTTATAGATAGGAAAATTGTAATTGTCCTTAAATTTCCCATAATGTCCCTTGAATCATATGATCTTTATAGACTCTGTCCTGTTCCAAATAAAAACTCCGAAATTATCCTTCCACCATTCCCATATATGGCATCCAATTCCCAGGAATTTGCGTACATGGAGGCTGAATGCCCGAAGATAGACACCTGGTACATCTGCAAGCAGCAGCTTAGTCATCAAACCCGAACGCATAGTGATTGCATCGTTAACCTCATCTACCATCAAGACATTGGAAACTGCCATCCTACATCTGTATCACTTCAAAAGGAAGCACTTCTGGAACTCGACAGTCAGCATTATATCCTTTCACTGCCCAATGAAATCAAAGTGCAAATATCCTGCGCGCAAGAAAAATACCACTTGTTACGAGGTAGTTACCTAGCAACAATTCCACGAAATTGCAGCATTCGAACACCTGAATTCACAATCATCAATACCGACGACATATTTCGTGGACAGCCTGTTGAAATCATCACATTCCCACAATCGATCCTGACGTCAGCTAATTCGAAGACACAGCTGCCACATTATAATTTCACAACAATCGACTTGAATAAGTTGCACAATATTCAACATCAAGTACTTATGGATCCACCCGTGGCAATTAACAATGTGGACTTATCCAGCTTATACCACACAACGATACCTACCTACGTCATCGTACTGTTAAGTGCACTTGCACTCATTAGTGTGGCTTACTACCTACAACGGCGAATCAATCTGAACCAAATTATATCTTCACAATCCCAAGATATTGAAATGGCATCAGCAGTTACTACACCATCAATTGAAGATAGAAAAGCCGCAACATTTGCTCTCAACCTTCGCAAATAGTTGCTCGTCTAGGAGGGGAGGTGTTACGAGTGCAAGCCTCGTCTACGTCACAGCATACGTCACGCGAACATCACGTGTTGCCCAAGTGCAGGTGGCTCGATTGTGCAATAGTGTTAAAAAGTGCATAGTGGACAGTTTTCGATCAAGTGAATCTTTCGGACAGTTTCGCGGTGCCTTTGAGCTTCAATCGCGGAAGCATCAGGACGTTTAATTAAGACCTGATCATCGTGATCACTTTAAGATAATCACCTTTGTAATATCTATGTAATAAATATATCTATAATTAAAAGTATAGTTTTTTTAAAAATCCTACCCGACGGCTCAACTCCGTAACTGACTTGTAAACAATGTATTTATTTTTACCTTACGTGTATTTACGGCTTAAGTTTGAAAGGCATTTCATTGAATTTTCGTCTGTCGATGACAGACTTTCAAAACAAAATACAAAGCCAAAATACGCTGAACTAACCTACCTAAATGAAAAGTTACAACCTTCTATAAATGTACTTTTAAAGTTGTTTGTAGGTATAACTAAATACAAACATTCTCTTGGTACAATTAAAGACTTAAACATTGGATAAACGAGTTCTCTGGTCGAGACAGAATTAATTAGAGTCTGATGCTGGCAGCAGAACAATATAAATTGCAAAAAGAAATATAAAAATGTACACAATATCTGAAACGATAAGCCCAATGAAAGCAGCCAGTTCATGCCACTTCAACACGCAATCGCATACATACATCAATATAGTATTTTTTCAATCGTGAAAGGCGATTCAGAGACGTTTTTGGTTTTAGTTTTATAACTAAATCTGGAAAATTGTTTACCAGCCACTAAGCATATTTGATAAACCGTCGTATACAAATACAGTTAAATGCATTTACTAAACTGTGTGCATAAAAATGTGAAATGTAATGTAAAGATGAAAACGTAAATGTGAAAACAGACGGAATAAAAATCTAATGGTCTCGGCCTCTAGTGTTCGGACGACCTCAGGTTATTTCAATTTTAATTACAACTTTTATCAAATGAATTGGCTGTTCACTTCCACCAATAATCGAGTCGAACGAATACATCATTAAGCCCGCATTAATTAAGTTAACGAACTCCGCGAAGACCAAGATCTGTAAGCACATAGTTTCATTAATTTGAAGGTATTATGTCATTAAACGAACCTCCCGCGTTCGGATCTCATTATTGTTTTAATTGGCCGCAATGTTGTTTGAGGAGGATTAACTCCGGTATTTAACAATAGCCTCATTTCAGTGCACTAATTAGGGCCAGGAGGGGCTGAACTGGCCACAGAAAACAAAGGTATAAAACCAGAATGATACCGAAAATATGGTTAGAGTTAAGCTGGGTAATTGATCAGTTGAACTGACGTACTCGTAGTAAGTACTTCTAAACTGATAACAGGGAAACGCATTAGTGATCAGTTCAACTGACCGTGTGTCAGCTTTAGAGTCCCCACAGACTACTTACTTCTTATCGGCCGATAGTTTTTAACTATACAAAAAAAAGTTTGGTCAGCTTTCAATTTGTATGAGGAATTATGTGTAATGTGCGTACATATACTACATAATCATGGGCAGCCCGATTAAACTGTCGGTCGAGAAAAAGTCTGTAGTTTGTGGGGAGACTTTTGGTAACGTTACTATAAAAGGCTGTTCTTGGAACACGTTGAATGCTAGCGAATTCTCTGAATTATGACAGTATGTTTTGCTACAAGACGACTATTGCAAAAGTAGTTACTGCCGTCCTCACATACTTACCAATATTTTAATTTTTAGTTTTGCACAATATTATATTAATGGCTATTGTACGTATCATTGAATGTTTTTTTTTAATTATTTTCTTATTACAGTTAGGAAAAACAAAATATTTATAATATTCTGACATTATGACCGTAACGTAGCATCCCTATCGGTTTTCTACAGGCTACACTTCGGAGAATGTGCGAAAGAATTACACGAATTAATTCCACCAGCCCCCTTCCATCATCGGGGAACCAGACGCAGGTTAGCGTACCATCCCTATATTGTTGACATTCCACCAGCTCGCACTAAGCGTTTCGATGACTCTTTTATAATGCGAACAGCTAGGGACTGGAATTCGTTGCCTGCTGCTGTCTTTTCCGAAAACTATAATCCGGGCCTCTTTAAGGCGAGAGTGAATAGGCACTTACAGGGCATGTACCATCCTAGACTGCATCCCACTTAACATCAGGTGCGATTGTGGTCAAATACCTGCCTTGTTATGCATAAAAAAATGCCTTAATATTTAAAATAATTAATTAGGTAAGTACACATATCTAGTTGATACTAGATATATCATGTAGCTGGAAATAAACTGGTAATTTGCAGCGCGTGTCCGAAAGTGATTATTAATTGATATTTTGTAGATAACAGTTATCAGTATCACAATTAATTACTATAGCGATGTATCCCATAATTACCTATCATATTTTAAAAGCCTGCTTTATTATTTAAACAAATGAATTTATGGACTTGATACAGAAGCAAATTAATTATTTTAATGATGCAATACCTTTTTAAGCTATTCTGAAACCATAATTATTAATAAGTTGAGTACTTATAGTTATTTCATATAAAAAATCCCTCTATCATAAAATGACGGTTACCTCGATAAATTCTCAATAATTATACCTAGTAGTAGCTGGTAGGGATACGGGTAAATTAGTTTCATTGAAGAATAACTAATATTTTGTATCTTTTCTTTCTACTTTGTTCTGGTCAAAGCGAACACGGATTATGTTCGAACTACTGAATTAGCCGAAGAATCTGACCAATCAGTGAGATTAGCGCTGTAGCGAGCTTCATTTGTCACTGGCAGTAGCGTCGAATTCCAGGAAATAAGCCGCCTCTTGTAAGCTCTGTTTCTGTAACACAACGTAGTAGATTTTGGTAAAAATTAAAATGAAGTACTACATACTAAGTAAATTTTAATATTTACTTAAAATAGAAATGAACAGAACTTAGTTGTGTGTAATGTTTATTTAAGAAAGTTACGGGCAACTTTATTTCGTAACTAAGAAAAAATATAATTTCTTTAGATGAAAAGAAGTGTAAGGCTGAGTTGCACCACCTAAACCTAACTTTGACCGTAACTATAACGAAAACTGGCGGTTTTTGTATGGAGTTTGACAGATTTTTGACGTTTGTCAAAGTTAAAGTAAGATGGTACAACCCAGCCTTAAAAATGAGAATAAAATTTAGGGAGGTTTTTTTAACAAAAAATAAACTCCAAAGTAAACACAGACAAGTAAAAGTCTAAATTCAGTTGAATAGGTATAGAAAAAAAGATCTAAGTAACTGACGATAACCATAAAACAAGATATATGTTTACTTTACCTACATATTCGGAAATAAAATCTAAACGTTTAAGCATACATAGCGGTCTATCATTTAATGAAAAAATAACTACATGACTTACATATTTATAAAGACGTGACTTAGTTCTATTATTAACTAAAATCATAACTCTAAATAAACCGCGAACATTATAATGAAATGTTAAGCGTTTGGCCGTACCGTGGAAAACTACTTATTGCGGCGGAGATAACAGGTGAGAAGTTCCGCCTTTGTTCGCTGCGAACTCTTAACTGCCCGCCCTTGTTCCAACTTCTAACAGTAAAAATGGTGTTCCGAATGTTGCTTAATTTGTGTTGCGCCAACAAAAGTCCGCAACTCGTTTGACTTGTCACGCGCATAATAAAACCAAATTAGTTTTTAAAAACGAAAATAACGCCAGTATTCACAAACATTACTATGAGGTCTCACAGTGCGCGTGGACGCACAGGGCGACACACGAACCAATCAGATAGCTCTATTAAATGCTGTGAGTTCGATTTGCTGCTTCACTTAAGCAAGCATCGTTTGTGAAAACGGGAGTAAGCCCCTAAGATTTGAGCGAATTTCAAAGTCTGCTAAGTATTGTAAAATAAACAGCAGATTTCGAAGCAAACACGGGTTATCAAAGATTTCGCCACTTGCAGACATACCTAATCCAATTAAGTATCTGGTTACTTACAGAAAAAACAATTTGACTTTCCCTGATTGCATAAATGCAAATGGTTTTTGGTAAGTTTCTGAATTGGACCCACGAATATAATTTTCTTATAAAGCTTCTCACTCAAGCAATACCACTAAAAACTTCCCCTGACAAAAGCGGAAGTAATAAAGCAAATCACTCATTCACCCTAACTCTTAGCGTCTTCCGTTGCGCGTTATAAAATGTGGTATTGCACAATAAAATTCACAAGCAACTGCACCAGGCAAAAAGACGGCTGGGTTGTCGGGTGAAAGTCATTAAGGCCTACTGCAGACAAGCTACTTTTAGCTTCAGTTATCGGCTTTTCAACCACTTTTAGAAGCTTAATGCAGCGAACACAGATTCAACACCGCATATAGAAAAACGCCAAACGATTTATGCCCGTTTTAACTATCAATCCCTAATTTTTAAGTGACCCATATGAAAACAAAATTCCTGTGAAAATGCTCATTAGTCTCTTTTCGGAAGTTCGATGAAGCAGAATTTTGGCAGAAACTAAAACGCTCCGAACGGATGAAGTCCTGAAATCGCGATGCTGCATCGATAGAGTCGCTAAAACGTACGATTCTGATACTGCGTCCGAAAGCATGAAGTCGCAAAATCGCGATGCTGCATCGACACAATCGTAAAATCGCCAATAATCATCATCATCATTTTAGCCAGAGGACGTCCACTGCTGAACAGAGGCCTCCCCCAATGACTTCCACATCGCTCGGTTGGTAGCGTTTATGAGATCGTCAGTTAACCTTGTGAGTGGACGTCCCACGCTGCGATTTCCGGTACGTGGCCTCCAGAACCTTGCTGCCCCATCGGCCGTCCGTTCTGCGTACTATATGCCTTGCCCATTACCACATCAGTTAGCTAATCCGTTGGGCTATGTCAGCGACTTTAGTTCTTTTAAAATCGCCAATTGCCGATGCTAAAAAATAGCATGTCTGCTGAGACCCTAAGTGGCGGAGTGACAACGGGCGTGCCACGTGAAATGGCTAATTGCGTCCCCCCAATTGCGGCGGGGTAATTATGCGAAGCTCTAAAACTGTTGCTGCATTTCGTTGTAGTTTGGGTTACATTTTACGTGTGGATTTGTGTAATCACTTTGGGATAAGAGCAACTGCGTTTTACTCGCTCTAGAACTTAAATCATTCCAACCGGGGTGCCTCCAAGGTGTTAGTTAAAGTTCGATCGTGTCTTTTTGAAATCGATTTCAGTGCGTATTGACTTCAAATCTAATAGCTATGATTTTCTTTTGTCATTTTGTTAGATTTGCAAAATTGAGTGAGATAAAATATAAATTATTAAATCAGCTTTTAAATGAATTAAACACCTTTGCAAAAGTAATAAATGTTGTGGTCTAAAATTGCCGTAGTCATGGAGGCACAATATTCGCTGATTTAACCTTGAATGGAAGTCATTTTAGTGGCGGAGTGTCATCACAGCCCTACCCTCGCGGAGTAATTGCGTCCCCACCGGTAGTAATTATGCGATGGCATTTAACGATGGTCGAGTAAGCTAAAAATGCTGCGACATTTTGGTGGTTAACTAGTCATATGTTACGAAATTGATGACGTTTAACATGTGAACATCATACGCTTTATACCCCCCTTTGTAGCTCGTTAGATTCTCGTGATCCTGCAATGAGTCTTTTGTAGTTTCTTTGAGTCTGTTGTAGTTGAAATATCGTATAGTCGAGTCATTATTATTGTATGCTATCAACTCCGGTTTTAGCCATAATGAAAGGCCCTAGGCCTCTCGCCTACGGCGACTTTTTGTAGCGATGCAGTAGCGATTCTGTCGCGCGTTCGCATCGATACAGTTGCGCTGCTGTTCCGCATTAGTAGCGACAGCATTACTACAAAAAGTCGCCGTGGGCGAGGGCCCTCAGGCGCTTCTTATGTCTCTACCGGACTGAAGGCTTAACGTGTCGTAAGCAAATATTCTAATTTCTTTTTACATGAATGTAAACAGACTGTACATTTATAGGAGAAATAAACCCTATGCATAATTGAAGTAAAACAAATTTTGTTCAGGAATAATTTACCTCGATGCAATTTTCCAGGTAAGAGAGCATTATCGTTTTTCCACGAACCAATAATATCCAATCACGCAGTGTGCAGCCTTAATGAGAAACGTAACTCTGAGAACGATACAATAAGGTCTCGTAATTAAAGATGTTAAAGGGTTTCTTTACTGTTGAGTATTAAGTGCATATATGTGGAGAAGTTGAATATTGGAGCATCTTAAGTAGTTGTAATAGTACCTACTAGATGCTATTTGAAACAAATATTTTAAAGCTTAGTGTGCTACTTCTTAAAGGGTACTTGATTTTTTTTAGCCTCCTGTCATCCGCTTTGCACTGGAGGTAAGTCGAATCTTAACTTCGAACTTCTCCTATGTTGTTCTTAATTTCGTTGCGTGCGGGTCTAATGACAGTTTAACTTCCCCCGGAAAAACTTGACTTCAATGGTTGGGTTTTTATTGGCGGTCAAGCTGTAGATCCTGGCCACAAAGGAGTTGCAGCGGTGGGAATGAGAGGTGGGAATAGTCCCGTTATGGACAAGAATATAAGAGAAAACATAAAAAAAAACGTCAATTAAATAAACAGCAAAATAATAATTATTTTTTAAAAGCTTTCCAGGCTGAGCTTCGTGCATCGAGTGAGCTTTGCGTATTTTTAACAATTTCCCAATCCAATTAACTAAGTTAGTAAAATCCTCGATAATCTAGCGAAATAATTATCGTGCCGCTCACGTTACTTTTGTTATGTTACACTAAATTAGTTTTGTTAGTGTGGCACAATTTCCGAACTGTTACACGCTATTAGGCAACCTTTATGTAACGTTTTCGACGTGAAAACACAACACTTGTTTTGGTATTTGTCAATTAATGCCAATCACTATGGCAGGTGAAGTATTAGAACTAGATTGGAGTTGAAATACGAGTAGTACGAGTAGCTTGGAATCATGCAAGTTTGTACTGTTCTCGTGTGTGATTTAGTCATATTTACAAGGGACTAAAATAATGTTTCATTTCAGCCAAAACAGTCTATTTTTGTGATAAAGGAGTTAGACAAGTCTGACGATTTTAACAAAGACTAAATTCAGTTTCCTCATTTCTGATCTAATGTCATTTAAAGTGCAACCTACATTTCACTTGTCATAACTCAGTAATATCGGTATATCGTAAAATCGTCGATTTACCCTACATTTATACTCCCCGAAAATCCACGAAAAGTTGGGAGATATATTATAGTGTCATCCTTTATGAACTATCGCGTCCTGGAACCGCATTTTAACTTGATTTATTGGATGTTTTAAATTTCACGGTGCGTGCATACGGGCTTTGATTTGTGTTTATTACCTTCGGCAGCGATTTTATTGAATATTATATTTCTGCCTGAAAAATTCGCTCCATTTTTGTTTATCTAAACTGTTATTCTGACCGTAAAATCAATATGTGAAAAGTAAAGCGGTTCACATTTGATACGATGTATTTTAGGCTTATATCTATAAACTTGCATCCTTTCGATATTATAACTACATTACCTACCAAACCACAGGTATTATACTATAGAGTTTATTATTAATGTCACTTTTATGCATTTTATGAACAATGTTTTTGACGTTAATTAAGTTACAGCTTGGACTAACTTTAACTGGATGTTACCATTAATAGAATCAGAGACAGAGAAAAGCTATTGCATGTTTTATATATTTTCTAATCAAAGTAGAGTTAGGGACTTTTGAAATTACAAAAACTGTTCTACCGATTTTATCCGTATGGCTAAAACCTCCTAATTTTTTTTAAATTCGCTCCTAGTGATCCCAAGTTTGCTAAGATATTGTTATAAAAGTGGATACAGAAGTCTAGGCGTTTATACTGTCGCATTCATCTGTGTCAGAATAGTTGGATAGCTCTTCAAAATTCAGCCACGAGTTGGACAAGTTGAATGTGAACTATGTTCTCTGTTAGAACCATCCTGTTACAAGTACATGTTATAAACTGAAAGGGTTACTCGTGTCTTGTACTATTAATAATTATGTGCTTGTTGTACAACATTTTACGGTACGGAGACCGCAATGGTCATAATTTTGCTCAATATTTTACGACTTGTAAAGTAGAAGTAATGTTTGCTGAAGTGTTACCTCATGCTTCAAGCGCATTGAATATGAAAAATGAGAGTTTTTTCTTTTTTAAATTTTAACCAGTTACTTATTGGTTATGTAAATTAACAAATCAAAATTGAATCTAAAGAAAAAACCACGAAAGCTCCCGACTTTATGAGATTATTAAAAAACTTCAACACATATTTTTGCTAACTTGCTAGCTTTCCCATGTCATTAGAATATCTTTAAAGTAGAATTTAACCTTCTTATCTGATTTTTCATTAACTTTTCAATAGATAGCATCAAAATAAAGTGTTCATTTAGAAGATGGGCACCAATTGTACAGCATAATTCGCGCATCTGCCCGAATACATGTCGTATATCAAAGTTAAGAGACATTTATTGCCCCTGAGCCGTGTTAAATGATTCTTAAGTGAATTTCGGAACGCTTTGTTTGACGTTGAGAAAGTTTTGTCTCGTTTCCCGAGTTATAGAGATAACAAACTTAACGTTTCGTGTTAGGGGGAGTGCAAGCCGTTATTTTTGCAGTAGGAGGGTTCTGTATTGGTTTCCAATGTGGATACGATTTATTACGTAACTTTTATCATTAGAGAGAACGTAAAACAGTGAAACGTTGAACTACATGCTGCTTTGAGTTAGGAAAACTATAAAACTGAACCAAACGGTTCGAGGTAGGAAAAGTTTTGTACACTTTATTGAATTCGGCTTGCTATCTTTTGTTCATCATCATAATACAGAGAGTTGGAATTTTATAGTGAATGAATGAATGCATGAATGAAAAAAGGGTTGAAAGATCATATTTTGGTTTTTATAATTTCATTGCAGCTTCCTACTTCTTAAAGTATCATCTATTGCCAAAACACAAAAAATACATTTGTTTGTACACCCTGATTTTAGGACTACGTAAATAATGATCTATATGAAATAAATCATATTTTATCTGTCATGCTATCCCCTACCTTTGTCCGAAACATTTCAAACAACCACAGCGGCAAAAGTACTCACTTTTTCATATTTTCATATCAAGCTCACTTTATTTAATTGAAGTGTTGATGCAGTCGCTGTCCGTCAACATTCTCTTATTTTTCATTCATATCATCAATTCCACGGATCAACGTTATGCGACGTATCCAATTTCCTCGAAAAAATATACGGAAAACCTGAAAAATATTTCCATATTGCATAAATGATTACATTCGTAGCCGAGTGCATAAAATGCTAGTGCTGTTATCTCTGGTGTCCATTACATCAGTATAATTCCAGTCACCTGCGCGTCTGTCTGTATATCACCGTTATAGGACAGTTATTTCAGCCGGCGAGATCCGGAATGGCCCTCCAGTGAATAAGCTGCCGCTGAAATGTGATCTTCAGATATGAGCTTCCAACGGAACGGGTTTTATATTCCCACTTTATCGGACTAGTGTTAGAGTAATTACTAAAAGAAACCAAAAGCAACGGAATACATTTCACGAGATCATTTTCGATTCCGAAAAATGAGTGAATGAAAATTCTTGAATTTCAGCAATTTATGACTGAAGCTATAACAGCTGCCCTTGAGCTCTTCGGTAACATTTTTAGCTTACAAAACTGACACCAAAAATGGCTACTACAATTTGTTAAAAGTACACGTAAAAGCAATTTTGGTATTTACACAGTTTCCAGCTGGAATTATTAACAAAATTGCAGTGGTTAACACAGAAACTGGTAGTTACGCTTCGTTAGCGAAGTTACCAAGCTTTGTTGAACATTAACCTGCTGGAACCAGTGAACTGCGTAGAAATAACGTTTATTAAAACTGCGTTACATGTAGGTCAAGGGACCGCCCGAACTACGCATACATTAACAGGTTAATAATTTTGTAGCAAAAAAAACAGTTTTAAAAACAAAAAGCTTTTTTGTTTCAGAGCCACTCAAATTGGCCCAGCTCACGTCACTCAGCTATGGAAAGGCCGATGCTTGGGATCTCGTTAAGGGATAAAACTCGAAACGAGGTCATTCGGCAGACGACCAAAGTTCTAAAAATGAAGCACGCCAAAATACTCGTAGCTTATGTGTCGCAAAACCGATGGAAGGCGGGGTAAAAGGGTTTTTTGTGTGAAGACCAAGTCCCTGTAAAATAAAGATCAGCTCGATGGATTGATCTCAAGAATTTCTAAAAATATCATTGATATTTTGCGGTGAGTGAACTGTATTGCTCATTAATGAAGATATCAATTTATCGATTTAAAAGTTCAAATTCTGGAACAGGATTTGTCTCTTTTACACACACGAACTCGGCTATAAATACCGGCATATCAACAATATTAACATGTGTTTATATCACCTAATTATAACATCGCTTTAGTTATGAAAAACGACGTTTGAACATTGGTAAAATGGTCAACTTCAAACACTGGGTAATTTAATTACTACGGTTTGTTTGAACAATAACACTATAACTGGACGTTAAACTGTAATTTAATATCAATGTTTGCGGTCCGAAAGTGCGTTTCATGTAACTGCGGTTTTTGTCCGATGGTGCGCATATTGATATCGCATCTATTTGCCTATTTTGAAACGAATGCGTGAAACTGTTAACAAAATAAACATTTTTACGTGCCATTTTAACCTTGTTTATGGTGTAGTCAATAGTGTACAACCACATCATATGTGCGAGTATTACTCGCTTAAGAATAAGCGTGGTGAATATTCATAAATAATGTAGAGATGTCTAAATTACCGTACTATTTTTGTCCAGTCCTAAAACAAATCTCTATTCCTGTGTACTATATTTTCTACCAAAGAAAGATCATTACTTCTTACTCCAAAAAAATATAACTTACTTTTAGTCGGCCGTTTGGTGTAGTGGTTCGAAACGGACTACTTGCTATTCCGGTGGTAGCAGGTTCATTCCCGCATAGTACAAACATTAAATTTTGTGTGCATGAACATATTCGTTTGTATTGGACTGGGTGTTTTCTATGTTTATTAAGTATGTAATAACAAAAAAAAAGTATTTAAGTATGTTTATATCCGTTGTCTAGTACCCATAGTACAAGCTTTGCTTAGTTTGGGACTAGAAGCGCAGTGTAAAATGTCCAAGGATAATTATTTATTTATTACTAGCTTTCCGCCCGCGGCTTCGCCCGCGTGGAATTTTGTCTGTCACAGAAAAACAATATCGCGCGCGTATTTGCTCACCGTTTAGACCTACCCTGGACTACGGCAAACATTTTAAAACCAAAATCAGCTCAATCGGCCCAGCCGTTCTCGAGTTTTAATCAGACTAACGAACATCAATTCATTTTTATTTATATAGATTTAGTTGCGCATAAAAAACTGATCCTTTATTTGACTTTTAACTTAGTTCAATTATAAAACTAGAGGCTTATTTGTAGAGCGATAGAAAATCAAACTCTATGACGTATCTTTCCGAAATTCATATACGATATTTTCTGCAAGATGTTCATGCTGTACATTATACGACAGCAGCTGCTGATCTAAAGCTAGATTTAATGGCCGATCCACCGCATAGCAATCCGTATAATGGATCCTATTATTCGAGAAAGTAATTTGTATCGCAAAGGTTGTGCTATCAGCTATTCCGTATTCAACGGTCTTTTATAATCACGATCAGTCGTTAAACGAAACGATATCCGATTTTATCTGTATGTTTTCACAAATGATTTGATTACGCCTATTCGTTGTGAACAGGAAAATGGCCGGTCGGTTAATCTGACAGCAATTTAGATATATTTTCTTTTTATTCACAAAAGATACGTTTTGTTTTTTGAGTACGATTTAGATAGGTACCCAACTGAACGAACATTCCTATAAAATTATTGTGATATTTACTTAACAATGATATTGAATGGCATTATGAAAAATTTTACTAATACTTAACAAATGTAATCCACAGCCATTCCAGATTTTTTCAACTTAGGAGGTTTTAAAACCACAGTTTTTCAACAAAAGGGAGACAATAAAAGTGCACCTAACCGCACTAATCTTCGGCTAATCTACTCGGTTTGCCTGGCTTTGTTCGTAGGATGAATAATTTCACTCGCGCCGCTAAAAAAATATTGGCCGCGCCAAACGAGTTCTTTTTTTAACCGTCAGCCCGATTTTTCAAGCTTTAATGATAGCAAGCGATGGATGGGTCAGACTCAGAATCGCAAAAAACAATTTATGCCTTTTTGTATTGACACGCCGCCCGCTGATATTGACAACTTATCATCGATTAATTTTGGCTTAGTTACTTTTTATGTGCTCGCTTTTAATTACAATTGAAAATATAATTTTCGTACGAATATTTTTTTTCTCAGAATTTTGCTTTTGAGGCCATAACAAAATTAGAGGAAATTAATTTACTTAAATATCTACCTACTAATTTTGTGTTTTTATAGTCCCCAGCCCATCAGAATACGAATTTTTGTTCCATGAATTGCACCTATTAAACTATGTGCTTATACAAGCAGCACAGAGCTGAATATAGTACATGGTAAATTTGTTTGCTGTGCCGTCTTCTGTAATAAGACAAAAATCTTTCTTGATATATTTTGATATATTTATATTGTGAGTATAATATAGAAATGATTATTTTGTTTTTAGTCATCCTTTCTTTCCTCTATTTAAACCTACAATAACAACCAAAAATCCTGTTTATTATCCTGAAATGTACCTTGAAAATTGCTCAATCAACCAGGCTGTACGCATTTAAGTAGATAATTATGAACCATCGCGACTGATTGCTTGACAATATCGTTAATGAAACTCAAAACGTGCCGACATTTTAAAGCAGAATTAAATGCGAATTATCAGTTGAAACGTAAATCCTTTTTAACCGACTACGCGCCAGATTTTTTGAGAGATTTTACTTTTAGAATCACAAAATCTGAAACAGGATTTCGCCTCATAGTAAAAGAAACAGAAGAAGATAACGGGTTTCTGAGTCTTTAGTATTAATGGAATCCCATTCGTAGTAGTAATCGATTTCTCTATTGCTATGTTAAAAATAATGAAAATTAAAGATTGATGAACTCTAAATATCCTCTTATTTTTCTTTTACTAATAATGATATTTTCAAGTCAATATTGTCGGCCGTTTGGTGTAGTGGTTCAAAACGGACTACTATTCCAGAGGTAGCGGGTTCGATTCCCGCACAGTACAAATATTTGTGTGCATGAACATATTTGTTTGTATTGGACTGGGTGTTTTCTGTGTATTATAAGTATGTATTTACAAAAAAAAAAAAACTATTTAAGTACGTTTATATCCGTTGTCTAGTACCCATAGTACAAGCTTTGCTTAGTTTGGGACTAGAAGCGCAGTGTAAAATGTCTAAGGATATTATTCTAAGGATATTATTTATAGGGTTGATATCAACAGTGTAAATGTTAGTAGAACTGAAAGTTGCCGTTATTTGATAGCAGAATTAAAGTTGTCAGTTTAAACATAATCCTTTTTGCTGAATCTCTTTTTAAATTGTCGCCGTGTGTAAACTCAGTAAATTACTGAAAACGGACACTGACATACGCTGATACGTTTCTCTTATTTGACAGGAATTCGGATTTGTACAGTTTAAATACGTAGGTATTTGCTGGTTGGTATCCATTTTTAATTAATCTCCATTGCAAGCAATGTATTTTGTGAACTCAATTTAAATTACTTTCATTTGCGCTACAAATTGTGTTGATAAATAAGTCCTTATAAATAACCAGCACTAGATATGCTATTCAACGAACATCAGGTTACGAAAAAAGAATAGCAGTGGGCAACTCTCTCAATTGTTTTCTATATTCTCTTTCTAACTACACTCATATTATAAAGAGGAAAACTTTGTTTGTTTGTTTGGTTGTAACGAATAGGCTCAAAAACTACTGGACCGTTTTTAATAATTCTTTCACCATTCGAAAGCTACATTATCCACGAGTAAAATGGGCTAAATTTTATTTTGGAAAAAAATAGGGTTCCGTAAAATATGTAGATAATGTAGTCCACGCGCGAAGCCGCGGGCGGAAAGCTAGTTTTTGATAAAGAGATGGAAAAGCCGACATAGTACCTACGTAATTTATGAAGATCTAATAAAGAGTACTTTGGCGGTGTTTTCCTTTAGTTGTAGACTTAGAATTATTGTACGAGTAATAACAAAACTAATAATAAAAGAAGACATGAATAGTATTCTCGTTAAATCTGTAATTTTGTAATGTAAACATTTACTGCCTAACACAGCCAATTCGTCGCAAACATTTCGTCCAACAGTCCCCTACAGAACACTAATAAAAACATTAATCTTGCGCGGCTTATGTTTATTTGAGGGATACGTTGTTTTTCCATGTCGCCGAAATATACGGACACAAAATGGCCGGAACATAGCGCCCTTTAATTTCCGTTCATCCTCGAAAATTCCCGTTTATTTCGTCTTTTCATTTCACCAATCCGTTCTAGAGGATTTATCGAGAAGTATGTTATTAAATTATTGTATAAACCATTTTACGGCGGTAGGTACTTAAGAGAGACTCTTTCATCTCTGAGCTCTCTATTTGATCCCCAGAATGGGACAGTATACAGTAGCAAATCATTACTTTGGTTAAGATATTACAAGATTAGTAGGGAATTTAGTGCAATGATTTGTATGGAGACCCCTCCACTTTGGTATAGAAGGCTCATTTTTGCAACAGTGGTTCTTTGGGCCCTCCTGAGTGGATTTCCGTCGGTAGACATCGGGAGCCCCCCCTGTGGTAGCAGGGGGAGGGGGGGCATCTTCAAAACTATGAGTATTAGGGCAAGTGTGGTGTCATTTTCAGATAACTAAAGAATGGCGAATTCATTTCTAGAACAAACTTTTTGCCTTTTCATACAAAAAAATAGAAATATTGAGCAAAATTCACAAAAACAAAAAAGTATTTTTTTAAATAAACGTCGTTTACTTTTAAACCACTGGAGATAATCTAATAAAAAAATATGTCCTGAAAGCTCCATTTATCAGGATTATAAATATATACCATTGTATGGTACTTTTTTCGCAAAAAGTAGGTGAAAAAAATTTTTTCTTCGGGGCACAGCGGGCGAATTTAATTGCGCATCGGAAAAATTTTTTTATTTTATCCATGAATTCATACTATTTGGTTCATAAGCAAGTAAGGATTATTATTTTAGAATTTATTTAGAGTTGCTGGCATATCAATGTGCCACGATCAGTATTTTTTCTTCAATTGATTTTGAACTCTATGTGAGAGACATAAGGTTGAAAATAGCTTAATTACATTTTAATATTGAAAATATCATAAGAAGAAAGCACTAAATAAAGAACTTGAATTTGTCTAAACGTCTAATGATTATTATTATTTTAATTAACACTTTTATTTCTATTAACCGGCAGACAGTGGTGACTGAGTTTGTTGCGGCGCTTCTTCTCAGCACTTGCCAAATGTTGGTCTCGAAGCGCTGGTAGGGTAAAAAGATTATGAGACATGTAGAGGCTCCTTAAGAGCATATGACGATTTGTAAGAACTATTTATTAGTCTAAACAAATAAAGAAATTTTGACTTTGACTTTGACTTCTAAGTACCAGTGATTTAACGGAAAGGTAAATGTGAGGAAAATGGAGATTGACAATCATAGTACGGGAGATATTTTTAGCACAAAGGCTACGGCTGTGACCGTTTTAGTTGTTTTTTCAGACAGCACCAGCTTCTGCACTACTTGTTGCACTTGCATCTCATCATTTCCAGGCAAGCCTCGGCAGCTACGAGCAAATCGGTCCATGTAGGCTCCATGTTGCTATCAACCCTGGTCCACCCCCAATCAGTCGGGTAAAGGGAAGACTGAGTCGGTTGCTTGCAATTGCAACTGATCCTATAGGCGAACTCCTTAATATAGCTACTGCCAGTAGCCAATGCTGATACAAAGCTGTCTGGGCTATCTTATGTAGGGCCACACCTAAGCGTAGTCCACAGCGACCCATTAGGATCTTTATGCTTCCTTTTCTATTCCCTATCATCCAAAAAAAAAATCCTATCCATTAGGTGAATTAAGCATCTGAGTGAAAGTCACCTAATAGTCTTCTGATGCCGGATATGCTGACTCAAGCAGACCCATCCTTACAGTATTAAGTGTTTCATGGACCCCACATGTATTCCACATGCTCGAGAGCTGTCTTCTGTAGTTAGGCCCATTTTGTGGATATGTGGTTCGTTCCATAATGCCCAGTTTGCGTACCCGTAATTGCTTGGGTTTACCTTTTATTTCCGCTTAATGAGTTTTCTCCATGACCTTGTACTTCCCTTTAGGAATGATTTGGAGAGGCTTATCGTCGGAGCTTTCCCATTCAGCCCTGTGCTTCTTGGATATAAGAACAGGGGTGTAAAAAACGCAATATTTACATCCTGAGCCGCAGCCAGGCAGCACTCAAGCAAAGCCATCATCGCCTCAGTGAACGTTGAGATCTTAAAGATGAACAAACTCGGAAGGGGGACCTGATGTGGGATACCTGGACATACACGGATCGAATGCAATGAGAGAGCCGACAGTTTAGCGAGACAAGGGTCAGTGACCATCACTATTGGGTCAGAACTGATAGTACCTTTACTTATCTAAAAGCATACCTCGGCTCATGCCATATTATGGCCATGGCTGTGGCTCAGGATGTAAATATTGCGTTTTTTAAGCCCCTGTTCTTTAGTGCACACATAATTATAGCGTAGAATTCAGCTTGAAACACTGAAGCAAACCTCCTTATGCGCTCACAGTGTTCGAAGTGTTTCAGTAGACGCCCGTTCCCGTTAAAAAGGCCATCTTGGAGCTGTCAGTAAACCAGATTAGGCTGTTATGTTGGGATTTTGGTCCTCTTTTCGTCGTCTCTTGTTCAAGATCTATCCATTTATTAGTACAATCCACTGTTTTTTAGGGTTCCGTACCTCAAAAGGAAAAAACGGAACCCTTATAGGATCACTTTGTTGTCCGTCCGTCCGTCTGTCAAGACCCTTTATCTCAAGAACGCGTAAACGTATCAAGCTGAAATTCACATGAAATACTCAGGTCTATTGTCCCTTTAAGCTGTGAAAATATCAAACTTCTAAGCCAAGCCAATCAAAAGATACAGCCGATTATGTCGATATTTTCAACAAATTTTCGACACTCGCAAAGGAATCAAAACCTACAGGATACTTCCCGTAAACTCAGAATCTTGAAATTTGGCATAAAGCATTGTCATATAATGCAAATATAGGAAAAATTGCGAAAATTACATTTTTTTAGTTATATAATATAATAAAAATATTTTAATAAAATGAAACCTACTACCTTATTTCTCACGAACGAATAAAGGTATCAAATTGAAATTTATACCAAATACCTAGATCTATTGTCCCTTTAAGAAGTAAAAAAATCAAACTTCTAAGTTAACGCGATCAAAAGATACAGCAGTTTATACCGACACCTTAGACGAATTTCCGTCACACGCTAGGGAATCAAAACCTACAAGGTAATTCCTGTGAACTCAGAATCTTGAAATTCGGCACGAAGCAACGTTATATAGTACAGATAAAGGAAAAATTGCGAAAATGATAAATTTGAAGTTATATAAAATTTAAAATATTATTTTTGCTTACATGACATAAAATATTTTTTTAATAATTATAAACTTACTACCTACCCTTTTTCACATGAACGCGTAGAGATATTAAAGTTGAAATTCATATCAAACACTTCTTAAATCTAATTGCCTCTAAACTGTGAGAAATTCTAAATCAACGCAAAAATTCAAAACGCTGAGGTAGGTACCTACCTATAATGCAAATATAGGAAGAATAAATAAATAAAAAATAATCATACCGCATATTTTGAAATTCGCCACTACTCGCAACGGAATCAAGTAAGTAATTTGATTTAATACGTCATAAATTGTAAACCGCTACGTTTGTACGGCGGAACCCTCGGTGTGCGAGCCCGACTCGCACTTGGCCGGTTTTTTCCCACTTATCTTATTAATCCATTGGTTTTGTTTTGTTCTGGCAGTATATCAAGGGCAGTAATCTTATCCTTAGGATTTTTTCAAGTTATTCAAAATTTTGTATATCAAGGGCTTCGCGTATAGGATCAGTTGCAAACAAACGACTCAGTCTTCCCTTTACCCGACTAGTTGGGGGTGGACCAGAGTCGATAGCAACTTGAAACCTATATGGACCGATTTGCCCGTAGCTGCCAAAGCTTGCCTGGAAATGGTAAGATGTGAGTGCAAGAAGTAGTGCTGGTGAAGCTGGTGCTGTCTGAAAAAACAACTAAAATGATCACAACCGCAGCCTTCGTGTTAAAATATCTCCAGTACTATGATTGTCAATCCTCATTTTCTTCACACTTACCTTTCCATTAAATCACTGTACAAAAGTATTTAAAAATAAGTGTTAATTAAAATAATAATAATCATTAGACGTTTAGACAAATTCAAGTTCTTTATTTAGTGCTTTCTTTTTATGATATTTTCAATATTAAAATGTATTTAAGCTATTTTCAACCTTATGTCTCTCACATAGAGTTCAAAATCAATTGAAAGAAAAAATACTGATCATGGCAGATTGATATGCCAGCAACTCTAAATAAATTCTAAAATAATAATCCTTACTTGCTTATGAACCAAATAGTATGAATTCATGGATAAAATTAAAAAAAAATCCGATGCGCAATAAAATTCGCCCGCTGTGCCCTGAAGAAAATTTTTTTTTCACCTACTTTTTGCGAAAAAAGTACCATACAATGGTATATATTTATAATTCTGATAAATGTAGCTTTCAGGACATATTTTTTTTATTAGATTATCTCCAGTGGTTTAAAAGTAAACGACGTTTATTTAAAAAAATACTTTTCTGTTTTTGTGAATTTTGCTCAATATTTATATTTTTTTGTATGAAAAGGCAAAAAGTTTGTTCTAGAAATGAATTCGCCATCCTTTGGTTATCTGAAAATGATACCACACTTGCCCTAATACTCATAGTTTTGAAGATATGGGCCTTAGAGTGAAGCGCGGCAGAAGGAAACTTGCCCCCCCTCCCCCTGCTACCACAGGGGGGGCTCCCGATGTCTACCGACGGAAATCCACTCAGGAAGACCCAAAGAACCACTGTTGCAAAAATGAGCCTTCTATACCAAAGTGGAGGGGTTCTTGCACTAAATTCCCTACTAGATGATGATTGATTTGATTGCTTACATTTTAGTAGCTAGCTTATGGGATAACATTACAATAACCTACATTATATAGAGTTACTCGTAATGATATGGACAGAAAACTAAATAATGTTGTTTAAGTAATTAAATATTTTGTTAATCAAAAAGCGTGGCAAAATAGAGGCTATGCAAACTATTTAAGGCCCTTTTGCAAACAGCACGCGTGACTTATTATTCCACACCAGCATTTTCCAATGCTACCATATCATTGTACCCATCCTCCGCTACGCGTTGCAATTTACATTTTCGCAACTATTGATAGTTGCTCTAGTTTTTTAATTGTATGCACTAGAGTTACATTTTGAGGTGCATGTGAAATTATAAACAAATTGTTTTAAGATTCATACGGTGTTGCCCGTAGTCAACATTATTTCATGGGGTACCTCAGAATCAGTATTGTATGCCTGTAGCGATAAGCTAACATTTTAGTGAGTTAGTTACTCTTTTATGTAAAAAAACTGCTTATCGGATGATAAATCTTTACAGTATTATTGTAACATATAGATAGGTATGCTATAATTTACTAAAAATGAGCTTTTTATCGATATGACTGGTCTTTGTGGAAAGCCTATGTCCAGCTGTGGACGTCATTCGGCTGAAACGTACGTGCTTTTGACAGTATCTAGATACAAAATCGATCATTGAAAGTGACAATGTATTCTTTACATTAACAGAACGACAGAATATAATTTGCACATCAAGAAGTCTATTGGTTCAAATACAGCTCCAGTCTGGTAACCAAATAAAGAAACTAAGAGAAACAAATTAACATCTTTCCTTACAAGAGGCCGCCTCGTCTATTCATTAGGGCATAATTCGGCCCTTTGAGTTAGCGCGCCTTTAGATCTCACATAAGGCTGTAGACACATCAAAAGAACTTAGTTTCGTATACGTAAACAATTTTGTTTATGCTTTCTAGATTTTCTTGTAAATTCATATTTGAAATGTTCATAGAATTAAAATTGGGTACGAGGATTACACATCTGTTTTGGTCATATAATTTTGTTTTAACTCGTATTTTGGAACGTAGCTCAGTTTCGAATCTCTCAAGAATAAAATAAAGCTTAATATCAAACTAGCTTTCCGCCCGTGGCTTCGCTCGCGTGAAATTTTGTCCGTTATAGAAAAACTACCTATATCGCGCGCGTCCCTGTTTCTAAAACCGGGATAAAAACTATTCTATGTCCTTTTCTCTAAGCTAAATTTTATCAAAATCGGTTCAGTGGTTAAGGCGTTAAAGCCACACAGACAGACAAACAGAGTTACTTTTGCATTTATACTATTAGTAGGGATTACAAAATTTAATCAAGAATTCGTACCTCCCTATCTATCTAAAATAAAGTGGAGTCACATTTTAGCTATCTAGTTGCATAGTTTCTTCACAACTAAGTGACAGTAGTGTGAAGTATCCTTCGGTGAAACGGAAGGCCGATTCGATAAACAAGCCGAGATATCAAAGCAGTACTAATGAACCTTGCGGTATCACTATTTCTATCGACTATCGATAACATTCGATACTTTTTTGCCCAAAAGGTTAGCTGGTAGAGAATGTCGTAGGTATGGCATTCAGTTTGCCTTTTCGATATTCATTATACATAGTTTTAAATAAATATGAACTATATAAATGATAAATACCTAGTAATTTACCTTTATTCATGGTCACATTTTAAATTAATGAGCATGGAGTAAAAGTTTAGTTAGTTTTTAAGTACCTAAGTAATAAATTCTTGGTGGCTTTTGACTCATGTCATGACATAATGTGATATTTACAGAGATACAATTGCTATCATAGCTGTTATAACTATTACTTGTAAGTTGTAAATACTAATATCGACCTTACACGCAACACTTATCACCTAACTTATCGATGTCGATAAACATTCCATCATTGCGTTCAACTCAAAGTGTTTCGAGTTCGTTCCTTTGTTTGCGGAGTTCAAATCCAGGCCCAATCAGGGTTCTGTGATCTTTCACTAATTAGTGCGAGTGTGTAAGCAGAATGATGTGTGCCAAATCGATCTTGAGTAATTGAAGTGTCCAATTATTTCTGGGAGCTGATTGAGCGTGTGTTAATTAAAGATCAATGTGAGAGGTTGCCTAGGTAACCAAAACAAGTAAGTGGGCACAATGTGTATGTATAGTGACTGATAATGTACTTAGACAAAACCATTTTCTAATTAGTAATGTATCATGTTACCTGACAAATATTTTAGGTTAGCTGTAGAGTGGCTGATAATACATATGTATAATATTTATACAAAAACATTTATCTAAATAATCTGTTATGTTGTCTGGAAAAAAATTTAGATTCGCTGATTTTATTTTGCTTAGGTACCTACTTAGTTCAAAATTATTATCAGAAAACAGACGTGTGTACATGAGTTTGTTTTTATTTTTGAACCAAAATAGCAACTTCTCGGCGAGTATTTGGTCTTATTTCGTTAATTTATTTGTAGTCAAGAATTTGAAGATCAAAAAGTAGAGGATAAACTGCGTTTGTATGGCTGGCTTTAACAATAAAGGTTTTAAAATTCCATTCTTTTGTGTTTCCCCGCACTATAGAGCCAGAACTCTTCTGAATCTTCAACCTCGCTTTAGCAAATGGAATGCTGAATATGTTCGAAAATGTGGTAGTAATGACAAATGATAAAAGACAACTCAAGCGACGTTTTGCTCTGAGTGAAAATTTTAATGAAAGCCTTTGTTATACGCTGAAACGCTTGCCTTTTTGCGTATGAAACTGAAATGAATATTAAATTACAAATGGGGAATGGAAATTTACTAATAGGCAGAACTTATTTGTAAGAAGTCAAATGAAATAATGCGTCTTAATTGTATGCGTCATAATAACTAAGTATTGTTATAATGATTTAAAGAGGTACACAGACGACAGGACATCAAGCTAACTCTAAGGCATCTTATGTGATTATAGTAGGTGCTATTTTGCAATAAAATTTTAAAGTATAATAAAATATGTTTCTTGATGTTCCCACAGTAAATTGTATTTTAAAATTGTACCTCTAATTACTGAATATCTTATTACGCGTTTTTTTGTTTGTGCGCACTACTACGCCACTTCTTTTGAACTATAGCAGTATGTGACACTCAAATTCAAATAGTTTTGATAGGTATGTGAGAAGTTACCAAGTTATACTAGTACATTAAAATTTAACTGTAGGTATCCAATTAGTCAGCTGGCTGCCATAGTGTTTGTCGTAATTAGGAATTAGGTGCAAGACTTGCTAACGACCAATACAAACTGTAGCTGTTTACGTGATCAGTGCCATGCCGTTCGCTACTCACTGCTTTGTAAGTTGAGAAGCAGAAAATTGAATAATGCATGCTTACTAAACTATTGTGTAAGTATGTGTCAAAAGTTATTTGCAAGATTTTCAGGATATGTTAATATCTTGCTGAATTGCTGTTCGTAATTTTTATTATTAAACCGAGTGCTTAGACTTTCTTTTTTGTCACAAATAAAAACTTATGTAATTGCGTAGCCAAGTACATACTTGTAGATTGGATGGAAAATAATGTCAACAATAAAACTGATGTTTTTTATCATTATGAACGTCAAATCATCATCGTCATCATGAATATCAAACTGAATTATGACATCTTTCCTCGCATGCATAGGAGCGATTCTACAATAAAAGTCGCAAGCGCTGGCGACTGGACATTACTGTACTCTCAGAAAGAAAACCTGTGAAGTCGTTATAGCAATTGTTTGCTTTATTATCAAGCCGTGTGTATCGAATGGCACCATTCGGGATTAGGTCCCAATGTCAATCAGCGGCGGCTTTAGTAATCTTGCGCCGTAATTGTACAGGAGGATCCAATTATAGGTTGACTCCAGCAGATCCTCTGTCGTTTGTTAGCAAAACACTGTTACTACCACTTAGACTAAGTCTTAGAGCAACGTCGGCGAAGTGTAAAGTGTCTTAGACGGTGTCAAATAATCTCCGACTAGCTTTAAAATGCGCGGCGTTTTACACTCCCGAGTTGGATCAAAAAAGAAAGATGAACTTGTGTTTATATTTATTAATTTGTTACAATTTATTAGAAAAAGTGGAATAAGCCAATTTAACAGTATGTAGTAATCGAGATTAATCTATAAAAAATAGATATAAGAGTAGATAGCTTGGCCGGCTGTTGATATATCCGACAGGTAAGTTCATAAATAGGCTATTAGACTTTGTCATGTGTCCTTAATCTAGCTATTCGCCTATAATTCTGATTAAGTAATAAAGCTAATGTAATACGAGTATAAGATATGATTCCTTAAGTTTAGTGTGGAATAAATCAAGGAGTTGACCACGGAAGATGACGTCAACTTATGAGTTGTGAATGAAGAAGACAAGAACACTTTAAAAAATCTAAAACGATCACCCACCACTTTGCAAATTTTTAAGAGCAGAAAATTCACTTTCAGAAACTTAATGCGGGCGGCGGAGGACCGGTCTTTGTGGAAAACCTTGGGGGAGGCCTTTGTCCAGCTGTGGACGTCTTTCAGCTGAAACGAACGAACGAAAGTTACTTTATGTGTCTGATCTGTTTAAATAGTTACATTTCAATTAGAGCATCAGGTTTTCAGCAAAACCATGTTATCTTAAAATAAACAAAAACAACTCGGTAAACATTTAGATGAATACATAGTATGTGTGTGGATCCTTTCAAATAATAAATTTGCAAATGGAACCAGTCTTTCTTTCTTTCTTTCTTTTCAGCCAAATGACGTCCACTGCTGGACAAAGGCCTCCCCCAAGGTTTTCCACAATGAACGGTCCTGCGCTGCCCGCATCCAGGCTCTTCCCGCGACCTTTACCAGATCGTCGGTCCACCTAGTAGGAGGCCTGCCCACGCTACGTCTTCCAGCCCGTGGTCGCCACTCGAGAACTTTCCTGCCCCAACGGCCATCGTCTCTACGAGCTATGTGCCCCGCCCACTGCCACTTGATTTTAGCAATTCTGCGAGCTATGTCGGTTACTTTGGTTCTCCTGCGGATCTCCTCATTTCTGATTCGATCACGCAGCTAGCCGAAGACCCAAGAGCTAGACTGACCCGACACTATACCGAAGATATCCCGGACGTCAGTCTGTACGAGATTAGAATGGCTCTCAAACAGCTGAAGAACAACAAGGCACCGGGTGATGATGGAATCACGGCTGAGCTTTTGAAGGCAGGCGGAACGCCGGTACTAAGGGCTCTTCAGAAGCTGTTCAATTCCGTCATCCTCGAAGGAAAAACGCCTACGACATGGCACAGAAGTGTGGTGGTACTCTTCTTCAAAAAAGGTGACAAAACCTTGTTGAAGAATTATAGACCCATCTCACTTCTGAGCCATGTCTACAAGCTGTTTTCGAGAGTCATTACGAATCGTCTCGCTCGCAGGCTCGACGACTTCCAGCCTCCCGAACAAGCCGGTTTCCGAAAAGGCTTTAGTACCATAGACCACATACATACGCTAAGGCAGATTATACAGAAGACCGAGGAGTATAATCAACCACTTTGCCTGGCGTTTGTGGATTATGAAAAAGCCTTCGATTCGGTCGAGACCTGGGCAGTGCTACAGTCTCTCCAAAGGTGCCAAATTGACTATCGATATATCGAAGTGTTAAGGGGTTTGTACAAAAACGCCACAATGTCGGTCCGCCTCCAGGATCGGGACTCGAAACCTATCCAGTTGCAGCGAGGGGTAAGACAGGGAGACGTCATATCTCCAAAACTGTTTACCACCGCCCTGGAAGATGTCTTCAAGCTTCTGGACTGGAACGGATTTGGCATAAATATCAACGGCGAGTACATCACCCACCTTCGATTCGCGGACGATATCGTAGTCATGGCTGAGACCTTGGAGGATCTAGGCACAATGCTCGATGGCCTCAGTAGAGCCTCTCAACAAGTGGGCCTCAGAATGAACATGGACAAGACAAAAATCATGTCTAATGTCCGTGTTGCACCCACTCCTCTGAAGGTTGGAGACTCTACACTCGAAGTTGTTGACAATTATGTATACCTGGGACAAACAGTCCAGTTAGGAACCAGTCTATTAGTATACAAATAGTTGTTGTAGAGCAAATACACGTTTCATAGAACTGTATTCCAAGAAAGGAGGTATTCGCATCATAAACATACTATTCCTACAACTTGGATGCTTAGAAGTTTGCTCAGAATGCACAAACAAGGAAATTTGCTTAAAACCTTTCCCGAATTTTAGGGATTCCATGGAAAATATGTCTTTCATGTTATGATCTTATAAGACGAGGGTACGGGGCTAAAGGTTAATAGGGACTTTGAAATAACTAAGACTGTGAAACCGGCCAGTTAGTTCAGCCCTTTAGCTACCTTAGGTATCCTACGCATTTAATAATTTAGAGAATAGGTATGATATTAATTGAATTAGCCTTAAGACAAATACAGACTAATTTAAGTTATTATTAACTAGCTTTTGCCCGCGGCTTCACCCGCGTGAAATTTAGTGTCACAGATCGGCATAAATTATAGCCTAAATGTTATTCTGGGTTACAAAAAATAATACTGTAAAGTTTCAACAAAAGCCGTTCAGTACTTTTTGTGTGAAAGAGTAACAAACATCCAGACATCCAAAGTTTCGCATTTATAATATTAGTAGGATTAGTAGGATATAATTTCTGAAAATGTGTATCAAAATGAAATTAATATTAATTAATTCCATTCTTAAATTTACAATTACTATAGGTAAGATACAATTTTTTCATCACTTTCAGGTTATAAAATTCAATGGTCATTTTCATGTAGTAAAACGTACCAAATTGCTATATTATTTTAATGGTAATTCGTTTTTACGTTCAAGCACAGAGCACTCCATTTTACACACCTCAGATAGGGAACTTTACAATCGGAAAATTTACGGGTATATAAAATGTATATTAAAATAAAAAGTTAAGGGAAGTACACCATCAAAATCTGAAACTGTAATACAATATAAACGTAATATTTTATTGATATTGACATTATGTAATGACCGTTATCAGATATTTGCTATAGCTACGATTAGTCACGTTGTTGTAATGCATACTAGTTTATTGTGGTGGTGTGTCAAATTGTATGGAAGAAATGTCAAACAGTGTTTATGCTATACTTAGGGTGGATTCGAACAAACAAGAGTAAATATTTGTGGGGTACGCCCCACGGGTTACTGGAGTTGCGCCTGGGAGTTGTTGAAGGCTCGAAGAAGAAGCGCCCGATGCAGAGATATCGCTGTCTCTCTCTCGCCGGTGCTCACGTAGCGGGGTAGCGGGGAGGGGGTGTAGTGAAATAACAACCCCTTGTTTCTTGAGTGGGCTTGTACTGGCTGCTGTTGGCTTCTAGGGACTTCTTGTTTCTTAGTTGTTACTTCGTAGCTATCTTCAAGTGGACTGTGTTTTTGGCTCGGACCACCGCTATATTTGGGCCCACCATGCCACTCTCCACTAGTGACGCCTACGCATTAATCTAACGCCGTATCGCGTGCCTCCGTGCGACAAGGACGGAGCGAGTGCGAGCGAGACGCAGTACGGTGTGAGCGAGGGCCGCTAGTGGGAGCGAGACAACAAATGTTTGCTTTTTCTCTCGAAAAGGCAATACCGTAAAGCGATTACGGCTCTATTTCCGATATGTCTGTTTCTGTCCTCCGTCGGAGGGTGAGTACCTATTTTCCTATCCTCTACTCCTCTCCTCTCGGTTTTTCGGTTTTATCGCGTTCGTTGAGTGTAGTCGTGTGCAGCAGTGTGGCTCCGCGGAAGCGTCGTAGACCCTCTGCCCGACTACTACCCGCGCGCGAGCCGTTCCGCCGCGATACCCTCCGCCACCTTCGCCCGAGCCACCCAGTCGCGCCGCAGTTCGTCTCCGCAGAAGCGTCGAGACCCGTCGCCGCGCCCTCCAGCTCGGTGCGAAGCAGCACCACCGCGTCGCGCGCCCGTCTCCGCCGTAGGCGTCGAGAGTCCCGCCGTCGCGAGTGCGTGTGCGAGTGTCGAGAGCGATATCGCTATCTCCCTCTTCCGCGAATTGGACGCAATTACCCGCGACAGTGACGCTTTTTGTGTTGTGCCGTGAAAATATTGCGCATAGTGAGGGTAGATTGACATCGTAGAGTACCCACCGAATATTTGCGAAAATATCACGGAGGTACTCGAACATCGCGACTACCCTCACTGGAACTTGTTTTTCGCCGACCCGCGAAAACATCAACATTCCATCGCCCTGCACGTCCTGCAAAATGTCGGACGGCGAGGAAGTGCCGCCCCCACAGCGCCAGCCGGCGTACAGGCCTCTTGCGAGGCCCGCTCAGCCCGCCGCCGCCGCCACGAGCGGCCAGCCGAGGCAGCGCCCGGCCGCGCTCAGCCGCGAGCCGACCGCAGCGACCCAGCAAGGGCCCCCCGCCCCCCTCCCCGGCCGCGACAGCCACCGCCGCCCCAGACACCACCCGGACTCCTCAGAGGGATCGCTCTCCGAGGAGAAGAGACCCAGAGTCGGGCCCTCGCCGAAGCAGAGGGCATCGACACCGGAGCCACAGATATCGCCCATAGAGAGGTATGTCCCGGGTTACCGCGGGGAAAACACCCTGCGGACCCCTACCGCATCCCCGGTCGGGTCCGTCTCAGCGCCCGCATCGCCATCCGCCCACGGCTCCTCGGCCCGTTTCTCCTCGGAGGGCCGATCAGGCACGACAGCCGAAGGCAGCCAGCCGAGTGGGACGCTGGCCCCCCAGGTGGTCTCCGACGAGGACTACCTGGACTACGTAGCTCCTCGGCCGGCCTCGTCGAACTCCACGGCCCCAACGTCCTACGCGGCGTTGAACAGCCCCGCGCGGACATACGCCGCGACATTGAGTGCTCCCTCCCCCCCCCCGCCACAGCCGGAACAGGGGCAAGAGGTCGAGCTGATGGACGAAGCGCCACCTACAACCGACCCCGCCACAACCGCTCGCACCCAACGGGCCTACCCACCAATAGTGGTGGAGAAGCTACCCAACTGGACGCAGCACTTCCGGGAGCTCAGCGAAAAGTTGGGCCACCCCCCCAACGCACGCCCATTCAAGACAGGGGTGCGATTTATAGCGCGTACGCCCGAGGAATACCGGGTAGTGCAGCGCCACCTCGTCGAGGCGGCACGCCAAAACGCAGACCTTCACTGGTTCTGTTACGCGCTCCCGACAGAGCTCCCCACAAAAGTAGCCATCCGCGGACTCCCAGCAGACACCGACCCCGCTGAGCTCAAAGCGGCACTGGACTCGCTGGGCTACCACGTCCAGCACGTGAGGCACATCCCCCCGAGGAGGGGCAGAGCTGGCTGCCTCTACCACGTACAGCTGGACCACCTAGACCAGCAGGAGCTCTCCCGCCTCTATGCGGTGACCGAGCTCCTCTACATGCCAGGCATTGTCATCGAGGCCTGGCGAGGACGCAGCGGGCCTGCACAATGCCACCGCTGCCAGGCATTCGGCCACGCCTCCGCTGGCTGCCACCGCCCGCCGAGATGCGTGCGCTGTGGAGAGGGGCACATTGTCGCGGACTGCCCCCACCCGCGCGACCACGCCCCCAAGTGCGCGAACTGCAAAGCCGCGCACACGGCGAACGACCGCCGCTGCCCCGCCTTCATGCGAGAGGCACGCGCAAAGGGGGCCAAAACGCACCCCCCCATACCAGACCCACCTCGCCCAGCCAAGGTAGGCCCCCGCCCGCCCCCTCCAGGGACAGCGAGGCAACCACGCCCTACTCCGGCGCCCCACCAACCTCGCCCTGCCCCGGTGCTGTCCAACACACACCAGACGGCAGAAGGCCCAGTACAGGGCGCAACACTTATGGCCCCCGCAAACCCTCCAACAGACCGCACAGCCCGCCCCCAACCTGCACCGGCGTCCTCGCGACGCCGGAAACGCTCAGGCAGGGCCCGCCGAAGGAGCAAGAGGCGTGCCGGAGAAATAGTTTCCTCCCAACAGGGAGCGGCCGGACCCATGGTGGGACCCGCGCCAAATCAGCCTCCCCCTTCCACTCCTGGTCAGCCTGTCGCTGCACAGGCGCCCCCTTCAAACCGCGCTAGGACGCCCAACCCCCACGCGCAATTGGCCCCAGCATGGAGGTTCCCACCTCCTACCCAGGGGCCATCAACCCACCAAGCCGCCCACTCTGGGCATGGCGTCCCGTGGCCCACGACAGGCCCCCAACCCCTCGCGCGTGCTCCCCCTCAGCCGCGCCCGGTAATACTTCAGGACCCCCGCGCACGCGTGCGATCACAGGCGCCCACCGCGAACAACGCGCAGCCCCCACAGTGGTCAGCACAGACCGCCCCCACCGCCGCACCGATGCCCCCAAACGCCGAAACCCCCCTCCTCCTCCTGGTTCTGCAGATCCTACAGACAATTCTACTGGCGATGGCCAACGGAGAGGACATGAGGGGGGTAGCACACCAAGGACTGGCACTCATCAGCCAACGCCACTAGACGGCCTACGTGTCCTGTACTGGAACCCGGGGGGCATCAGAAACAGGACACAGGAGCTCCGCCTTCTCGCCCAGTCGCAGGACCTGCACGTAATCCTCCTGGGCGAGACCATCCTAACCCCAGCGTACTCACTCAAGGTCCCGAACTACTTCGTGTACCGCCGTGACGAGATCTCGGACCAGGGTCGACCCTACCGAGGAGTCGCAGCACTCGTCCGGCGCGACATAGTGCACGAGGAGCTCGAGCTCCTATCCTACTCCTCCACCAGAACAATAGGAGTAGCGATACACGCGGGAGGCGAGGAGCTGCGCCTGTATGCAGCATACCGCCCCCCCAAATCACAAGTAGTGGAGAGCGACTTCCTCTCCGCACTCTCCGGCACAACACCCACCATCCTGGTCGGCGATCTCAACGCCAAACACCCCGTATGGGGATCGCTCATGACGACCCCTGCGGGCGTTCGACTGCTGGAGATATGCGAGAGGGGAAACATAACCACCCACGGACCACAGGCCCCCACCAACATACCCTCCGACGAGGCCCGGAAAGCCGACGTGCTGGACATAGCCTTGTCCCACAACGTGCCCTGGCCAATTGAAGTCGAGGCGCTATACGACCTGGACACGCAGCACCTGCCGATCCTCGTCACGCTGGCGCCCCGCCCTGACGCCATAAACCCCCGCAAACCACCCGCCAAGGTTAACTGGGCGACCTTTAAGGCGGAGTTGGCCGACCTGACTCTCGAGGGCCGCCTCTCTAACGCTGAGGAAGTGGAGGCAGCGGTCGAGCACTTCACCTCGCGCGTGCTGGCAGCCAAAGAAGCGGCAACCACCGTCTGCACGAGGGCCAGCAACCGGCGGGACGACCTCCCCGCCAACATCACCAAGGACCTGCGCAAGAAACGCGACCTCAGACGCCTGTGGGCAACAACTCGCTGCCCCAGAATCAAGGCGGAACTCAACCGCCTCACATTCGAGGTGTCTGCAGCGGTGAAGGAATGGCGCGGTGCTAGCTGGGAGAAGCACATAGACCGTGTAACAGATAGCACCGCTGACCTCTTCAAGCTGAACAGACAGCTCTCCAGGCCGCCCACATCAACCTGCCCGCTGGTGGACGCCACCGGCGCCCGCCACTACGCGGCGGCAGACCGCGCCCGCCTACTGGCGGACCACCTGGAGGTGCAGTTCACCCCGCACCCCGCCGCCACCGACGCGGACACGACCGCCCACCACGACCACGTGCGGCGCTGCGTCGAGGAGATGCTGTCCTCTCCGCCGCCTCCGCTCAGCGGGGACGACTTCATCTCCCCCGCTGAGCTCCGCAAGTCTGCGCTGAGGCTGAACAAGCGCAAGGCTCCCGGCCCAGACAACATCTCCTCCGCGGCCATCACCAACCTGCCTGGGAGAGCGATGGTGACGCTGACGCGCATCTTCAACGGCATCCTGCGCACCAGCCACTTTCCCAGTGCGTGGAAAACCGGCAGCGTCATCACGCTGCCCAAACCTGGCAAAGACCGCCGAAGCCCGGCCAGCTACAGGCCGATAACGTTGCTGTCCCACCTTGCGAAGCTCTTCGAACGCCTGCTGCTGCGCCGTGTCCGCCCGCTCGTCCCGTTGAGAGACGAGCAATTCGGATTCCGCAGCGGCCACTCCACCACACTGCAGCTGGTAAGGGTGTTGCACATGCTGGCCGACGAGAAGAACCAGGGCCACCGCTCCGTCGGGGTGTTCCTCGACGTCGAGAAGGCCTTCGACCGGGTCTGGCATGTCGGCCTGCTGTACAAGCTCAAGCCGCTGCTCCCTCCTGCGCTGGTGCACCTGATCGCCTCGTTCCTCCGCGACCGCACGTTCACCGTGGTCGTGGAGGGAGAGGCCTCCCAGCCGCGCAGCATCAGGGCAGGCGTTCCTCAAGGCAGCTGTCTGTCGCCGACGCTATACGCCACTTACACCAACGACATCCCCACCCTCCGCGACCATCTTCGAGAGGGAGAACGGGATGTGGCGTTAGCGTTGTTTGCTGACGACAGCGCCTTCATTTCTTCATCGCGCAGCATGAACGTGGCGACTGCGAGGATGCAGCGCCTTCTCGACCTGCTGCCCCCCTGGCTAGACCGCTGGCGAATCGCGGTCAATGTGGGCAAGACCGCCGCCATTGCGTTCGGGTCGGGGAAACCACCGCCACACCTCACGCTACGTGACCAGGGCATCGCTTGGGAGACCACAGTGACCTACCTCGGGTGCCGCATCGACCGCTCGCTGCGCATGGGGCCACAGGTGACCCATGTGGTTCGCCAGGCCCAAATCGCGCGCGCCATCCTGCGCCCGGTGCTCAGCTCGCGGCTCCCCTTGAGGACCAAACTGATGGTCTACAAGACGTATGTCCGGTCGCGCCTCACCTACGCGGCCCCAGCGTGGTACCCCCTCATCTCCCGAACCAACAAGGAGAAGATCCAGGCGCAGCAGAACGTGTCCCTCCGCGTCATCACCGGGGCGGGGCGATACGTCCGCAATGACGTCATTGCCCGGGACATCAAAGTGGAGACAGTGGAGGAGTTCATCACGCGCCTGGCGCGGGTCATGTATGACCGCGCGGACAACGGCCCCCACTGCCATCTCCACAACATCGCGCCTACACCAGCCCGCCCCCCGGGCAACCGCCCCCTCCCCCGGGACCTCCTGCTGCCAGAAGCAGAGGACGCCGACACCACCCAGCCTGCGGCGCCTGCGAGACCCGCCTCCGCACCAGCCGCCACAGCACCAGCAGTCACAGCACCAGCTGTCGCAGCACCGAAGCCCCGCTTCAAAATAGTGACGGCCCAACGCCCGCACTAAGAGAAACCAACACCAGAACATAAATGTGACTGCCTGAAAGCTCCCTGGCATCCAGGAACCGCCCGCTCGCTGGTCGTTCACTGGGCCTCGACCAACGTCGACTCACCCGGTGGGCTGGTACCGCGCCGAGGGCGGGACAGTGGTGCCAGGTAGAAGCCCAGGCAGTCCGTCGCCAAGCGACGTCAAACCACCGACTGGCAGTAGCCAGTCGAGATGCTGCACGGGCCATGAGCACAAGCTCGACGCCCGAACCGGCCAAGAAGGTCGAAGACATGTGACTGATTTTCCTATCTTTTCTAACTACCTATTTTTCCTACCTATATGTCCCTTTCTAAATGAAGCCAACACCAACAACAAGTTAATTTATTTTCATATCCAAATACAATTTACATGTTCAGAGTAAACAAGTATCAAATCTATACAAAACAAATATCGATTAAAATATACAACATAGACACAAACAATAAAGACACGGTATAAAGATACAAATAAAAGATAATAGAACACAGTACGAACAAAATGACTTAACACAATCTTACATGAATGTGAAGCTCAAGAAATACAACAAAACACTATATAATTCAAATGACAGATAAAGATAACAATTGCCTACTTTTCTGGCCTAGCTTATCTTTATTGCACAAACAACATACATCTCTGTGTCTATTTCTAACGCTATTTCTTTATACATTGCAGGGTCTATTATAAGCTACGAAACGAATACAAATCAAACTTATTTATATTTACATCTATTACGAACGTTCTGTACAATATTAATCTCAGAATAAATCGTCAGTTTTGACATATTTCCCATACTGAAACTGTCAATGTGCCAGTTATACAAAGAGTTATTCTCGGATAAAAGTTTGGTCGAATCGAGTATTAGACCACGCTTAACTTGATCGCTGTTCAAATACTTTGCTAATAGTCATTGATTGAGAGTAGCAAACTGTACGCTGTTTTACTTAACTGAAAACCTAACAGCGTATTAAATTAGCGTAGTGCAGGTCAATTCACTTCGGAATGCATTTAAAATGCATTAAACCAAGCCTACAGCGCGTTTTCGGTGCATATAGTTTGTAGCGTTTTACGGGAATAGTGGAAGATAACATTATTTACGGCGGAAGGCTCGCAGGCTGTGGTGGCGTTACAGGTGTGTCTCTGTTTTAATCTCCTAATGGCTGCCCTGAGCGGACACTGCCATAGTTTTAACACTGGAAACACACCAGATATTATAGCCATACTGCCGCCTATTTAACCGCCTTACAGCCTTGTAACACTGTTTCACATGTAACAAGTCAAATAGCAATAAATACAAAAAAAAATATACATAAATACTTGAACTACTTAACCGCCTTTGTGATCTGCGGTCTTATTACAAACTCACCACCCGTCTTAGACCTGTAGTCATATCATGTCCCGGTTCGATGCCCAAGGGGGTAAATTTTTATATCTTTTTGTTTGAGTGTTGGTAGAGCTTCTTCTTATAATAATTTTGCCTTTTAAACTACCATATACATTTTCGTACGGTCTATAGTGGTTATATTGATCACAATCTACAGGTTTGTTATGTTATACATTGCGATGTTCCTATCTACATGTGTGATTACTATTATTACTATGTGAATTGCGCTCATAGTAGAGTGATCAGAATATTACACGCTAGACATTCGATCAGATAGGCACAAGTGTGTCAAAGGTAAACATATCTATAGATTCTATACATTTCACACCTGCTACAGTTTATTAAGCAGTGTATTATTGTACCGACAGTAATTTGTATTCAAATCGGTTTATCATCGTTTAGTGGTTTTTAACGTTCTTGTTATTGTTTTTTCATGACTACCTATTACTGTCACATGACAGAAGTCGGTGGAGGGTTGAAGAGGAGGCCTATGTTCGAAGGCGAACACCCTAAGATAGATACTTACTATAGATAGATGACTGTATACGAACCATATGATTTATTTCCATGACAAATCACTTTCTATTTTTACCCCAGTCAGATTTTGTATTTCATTTGTCATTGTGCCAACCAACTTAGTTGAAATTCGGGCTGGGGTAACGACACCTATCTATCTGTGTAAGAGAGATGGATACAGTTGCGCCACCTAACTTTAACTGTAACTGTAACGATAACCGGTGTGTTTCGTATGGAGTTTGACAGATTTCTGACGTTTGATAAAGTTAAAGTACTAAGAAAGATGGTGCAACCCAGCCTAAGTCAACGCATTACCTACAGCCTGCCACATAAACTATAATGTTGCAATTACTGATTGACCCAAAATTACTGGGACAGAACACTGAAGATGATTTTAGGAGTTTGCATTGTAAATATATTAGGTTGTTATCGTCACACTTTCTTGAAACGATGTCAAAATAATGATGAAAATCTTTATTTAAGCCTCAAAGAATCAAGATCAAGGAAAGTCCCAAACATTCAAAAAGAATGTAAGGCGTAATAATTATATTCATTCAAGTAACCTAGTTCTGTGGCTGAAATGATGATGACGATGATGATGATGAAGTAACGTGATGATGACGTGAAAATCCTCTATTCTATTAATTACTTGATTACTCTAACGAATAACTTTCCTATTCGCGGGACAGATACCTACCTACAGTCACATTGTACGCCTACGTGACTACTGCTCAAATCACCTCCACTGTGGCATCAGTCCTATGTGCCCATAAAACCAAAGAATAAAATACAGTCGTAACACGTGTGCACCATTTAGATTTTATTAGGATGTGTGTAAAAAATTATAACCCTTCCACAGTTTTATGGCTGTGGATCGGTGCCCTCCGTTCTAAAACGCATTGTGAATTTTATCCTGTGCATTCGCAGGTTGGGCCGCTAAAATGTTTGTAATTAAAACGCGACTTTACATTTACTCAGCCAAACAAAAGAGACTTTCAAGAGTTTCCATTAAGGAGAAATCATCTCGTATATTTTTTAAGCATTTTACGCGCTACAACGACTGATCCAATTTGTGCGCTGAAGTTTTTCTAAAGTTGAAAATGGCGTTTAGCGCTTATGACTTTTAGGTGGATATTTTAAAATGATGATGCTCTTATTCGTACACTATTATTAGAGGTACGTATTAATTAAAGTAACGTAGAATAGAAAGACACGGGTTTATGTACTCACGGCTTAAAATAGCGTTACGTAGTTTTTGAGCTAGGAATAATTTGATGAAGGTTTCACCATTTCATTAGCGTTTTTACATAGATGGAAAGAAATGAATTCATAATTTAAAACATGGCCTTTTCAAAGACCACTTCTGAGGCAAGTCATTACTGCATTACATGCGTCAGATAGAAATTTCAGGCGGTCATCAAATTATCTTGAAACAATGGATAGTAACTTTACCAGTTAGCTATTAGGGCAGCCACAATGAGCACCAGTTACGTAGAGATAATAGCCGACCCACCGGCGCAGATTACATGTAATTGAGGAGGGTTGGTATTCTTGGGGTAGAGGTGGGCGCCACGCCGGCGCGCCGCCGCCGCCGCGAATTTTTTCACGCCGCCGCCGCCGACGACCAGCTGTCGGCGCGCCGATACTGATGCTATACCAACTATTTGCAATTTATTCCTCTCCTATACTGTACTAATTTGTGTTTCGAACGCAGAAGAACTATTTTTTTTATTGCGTTGCGCGGCTGTTCTAGTTCAATAAAGTCCTAGTATCACTACGACCGGTACCGATCTATTGTGATCGCCGCTGTTTTCCCTACAGTTCGTCTCCGAGTCCTGCATCCATTAGGAATTGCAGTATCTTTTGGGGGGCGGTATGTTTTACATCTTGTGGGCTTAGGATGTGTTTGCCCAGGTGTAAGCTCTGCTTGCGCATCAAAGGTCCGCAGCCGTGAGCATGTGTGGTGGCGTTTCATCTACCTCTTGGCACATCCTGCGCGTTCTTGATTCGGACAGTCCCATAGTGGACAAGTGCTTGTTAAAGCTGCAGTGTCCAGTGAGGGCTCGAACTAAGATGCGCATTTTGATCCTACTCAGTCCTATGATCTGCTTAGAGCATTTTCGGTCATAGGCTTTTATGAGAGCTTTGGAATGAGTTAATCCTGGCGTGTCTGACCATGCCTTAAAGGATTTGTTTAAATAGATGTTCTCCAGGGTCATTCGAGCGAGACTTTTGGGAATGCCACAAAAGGGTTCTGCTGGACCATATCGTGTTCCCTCCGCTCCCGCTCTGGCCAGTTCGTCGGCATTTTCATTGCCACGATTCCCGCGTGACCTGGAACCCATTTCAGCGTTACTCTGTTACGTTCTCCTAGGGTATTCAGTCGACTCATGCAGTTTTCTACCAACTTTGAGGTGATTAAGTTGGAGTTTAAGGCCATCAGCGCGGCCTGACTGTCTGAGTTAATGTAAATTATGTGGTTGGCATAATTTTTTCGCAACTTAATGCCGTTGATATACTAATAAATTGATTGAATAACTCAATACTAGCTATATAAACAGTTAATCAAGTACATTATTCAAGTTGCTGCTTGGTCTAGTAAATAATTGAACGCGAGAGGCGTAGGTCCCTCTTGCTGTCAAGAAAAAAATCCCCACCTTCGTCTGGCAGACAACCCACACTATTGGACTATACTTTAAGCGAATCACACACACAGAGTTTGGCAAATATGTCTCGGAATGCAAATGGGAACCACAACCTCTGGAAGGCAACAAAGTACCTCCCTCAAAGTGTTCTCCGCTTATTAGGTCCGATAATACATGAGTGCGAACTGAGAAGAAAAATCTCAGACCTTTGCTACATGACAAGCCGGTTTATTTAAACCCATTGACACGGATAATTTATTTATTTATTTATTTATACTTCAATGCCAAAAATATTAACATTAGGCGAACTTAATGCCATAAGGCATTCTCATCCAGTTTACCTTTGGGTTATGCAGAAAAATTAGTTTGGCGGTATAACAAAAAAAAAAATTAAATAAAACAAAGCGACGGCAAAACAAATATGCTACATATACACATACATAAATAATATATAAAATATTATATAATAAATAAATACATACTAAGATGATAGATATAATGATGGATGACGATAAGTTAAAACAGAAACCATTCATGAAGATGATAACATTATATTTGGAGAAAGTGGTTATGGACAGATTTTTTTAACGAAAACTTGATAATCCAAAAAATCCACAATTCAATCAAAAAAATAAGATCAAGCATTAAACTTGATCCGAGACTTGCAGCTATGATGCCTGCCTTTGATTCATCCGACCGATTTCGGTCATGGTGACCACTTCGACTTAGCTGTCTTAGCGGCGCTGGTGCACCCGAAGATGACTTACCTAGCCGATCTTCGCGGCAAACTCCTCGCACATTGAGAGTTTTACATCATCGCGTTTTGCGTCGAGTTCAGTTGTGCGCTGCTCCTTGAATTCGCGGACTCGCCTCTACACAACACAATCTCCCGCCATTCTAGGTGATGTGCTGCCAAACCTTCCCATTGTGATTTGAGAGGGCCCATTTTGCATCTTTTCGTATGCTGCTTCTGGACATCTTTGTACTTGACTATCTGAGGAGTTGACCGCCATGTTTCCGCTTACCCTCCTCAAGTTCAAAGTAAAAGATTTATTCCTACTACGCTAATTGAGGACGAAAGACGCAGGAGGACAAAGTGACTGACGTAGCCCACAGAATCGCTAAAATCAAGTGGCAGTGGGCGGGGCACATATCTCGTAGAGCTGATGGCCGCTGGGGCAGTAAAGTTCTTGAGTGGCGACCACGAGCCGAAAGACGTAGCGTGGGCAGGCCTCCCAGTAGGTGGACCGACGATTTGGGGAAGGTCGCAGGAAGTGCCTGGATTCGAGCGGCGCAGGACGTCTTTCGGCTGAAACGAAAGAACTAACGCTAAGAGAGATGGCTAAACTAAAGAAATAGCAAAAATGGACCCTCGTAAAGCACTTGCATTTGATCTGATCACCATGAAGTCCATGGTCTTGACAATGACCACACTGAGTGAGAACCTCGCAAGTCTCTTAACTTTGGAAATGATCCATAAGACTGGCAAGTCGCCTAACGAATTCTCTTATCGCTCAATTAATCTGATATTTGTATTGTTAAAATTATGGAAAAGGATCATTCTTGCTCGTTTATTCCCTTGCCTAAGTATGACCCATGTAATATATTATACCCGACCATAAATTTTGGCAAAAACCATACCAACCATAATCAGTACAATGTTTGGAAAAGAAAGAATCCTGTACGTCTTCTTTCGCTGCGGCTTCAGCTGGGTTTGTCATAAAGGACTACTCTATGAAATTAAAAAGTACCTTCTAGCACACTTCTACTACCTGCTGATGGATTCTTATCTCAGTGACAGACAGTTTAAAATCAAACTCGGTGACAAAATCTTCTCTTTTTAGCTGCAGAGCTGGAGTACCCCAGGACTCTGTACTTGGTCCGATACTCTATAACGTGTACTAGTAAAGTAGCCCAGACACCAGAAAGCTGCGGCCTTCCTCAAATGTAACTGTGATCTTAAAGTGACTAGACTGTTACAAAGTCAGCTGATTGGCTGACCAAGTGGCGCATGTAATTAAGCCCCGAAGTCTCACCATATTATCATTTAAGACTTCATGTCTTACACTTATCCTCCGGCCAATCTAGACCTCGACCCATTGCTGCAATCAACCTACATTGAAATCCTGGACCGTAAGATAACATGGAAAGACCATAAATATAAATAAAACAGAACTGAATATAATATTCCACCAACAGTCAGCTAATCTAACATTAACTATGTGCCTCCAAAGAGCTCAAAAATACATGTTAAGGGTACTTTTATCGGCACATTGGTACGCTCGCCTTTAGGAAATACACGAGAACCTGACCTCAGCCAAACCCGCTATCCAAATATCAAAGTATCTATGATCAAGAGAGCTAATTTACAAGGATAAACCACTGCTCTAGTGGCTCAAACCCCAACCAACTGCAAATCACCTGATTAGTCTTGACGACAGATACTAAAACAGCAGATTTAAAAAAAAACCCAATGAACAAAGGTCAAACAAGGTCACGCCGCCGACGCCGCCGCCGCCGAGGTCAAAAAGTCGGCGCGCCGCCGCCGGGCAATTGTATATCGGCGCCCACCTCTATCTTGGGGTACTTAGAAGGTGACAGATTAATTAAAATAGAAAGAGAAACGAAGATAAACAGGGGAAATCTCAGGGATTTAAGTCTTGCTTAAAATAGAACTTGATTACATTTCCAAGCTTTACGTATTCTCTATGTTTTTGATACCTCGACGTTATACATACTTTTACAACGTATGTATGACAATGTACGTAAAAAAAGATACCAAATATGGACTAAAGTATTATTTGTAGTAAATAATCTGTCAATCAAACATGTTTAAAACAAAGTTTGTATTTTAATTTGATTTGTATTCTGCAAATTTTGAACAACACAGTCTTAATCTGGGGGCACGGCAGTGCCCCCACCAAGTCGAGCAAAAAAGCGGCACGGCCGTACCATCCTTTTCTCGAAGCAATTCAGGCCATTTTCGACTGCCTGCAACTTCGTTGTGGATATAACTAGAAGGCTGAATTTTCATTAGCTATGCAGGCATTGTAAAGACACGGTATATTTAAAATTTCATTCAATTTGAACCAGCAGTTTAAGAATTATAACGGGTCAAAGTTACTTAATTTTGTCACTCACTGACTCACCGATCATCAAAACTCTAAGGCACTTCTAGCAGACCTAGAAGCTTCAAATTTGGAATATAAGTAGTGTTTGGTGTATGAATCAAGGAAAAACTAAAATATTTGGGGGCACGGTAGTGCAACCGCCAAGTCGAGTAAAATTTTTCAATTTTGGTCCAGTTTTCTAGATACATAACTGCTGTCTACAAAATACAAAAAGAAATGAGATTTGGGGGCACGGTAGTGCAACCGCCAAGTCGAGTAAAATTTTTCAATTCCGGTCCAGTTTTCTAGATACATAACTGCTGTCTACAAAATACAAAAAGAAATGAGATCCCATCAAAAACAATACTTGTCAAAAAAACCAAGTCTCGCAACTCAGTTGTTCTACGGTAAAAAGTTGTGAGATCCATGTAATACCAAGTCCAGGCCAGGAAATCTTTAACGTTTTACATAAATATATTGACTTGGCCATCGCATGAAAACACGTGTAAATTAAATTATTTAGTGCGATGGCCAAGTCAATAATTTATGTAAAACGTTAAAGATTTCCTGGCCTGGACTTGGTATTACATGGATCTCACAACTTTTTACCGTAGAACAACTGAGTTGCGAGACTTGGTTTTTTTGACAAGTATTGTTTTTGATGGGTAAAATACTTCGGTAAGCTCTTAGCCTCCGGTGACAAGTCTTTGTATTCGAAGCCTCTTTAGTGATTGAGGTTAGAATGGCTTAGCTAGAATACTCTAAAATTACTTACAGAGATTGAGATAAAATACTTACTTAAAGTTAGTAGTACTTAACCACTTTGAACCTATCTCAAAATGCGATACAAAGATATTTGCGGGAAGCGGTCTCCCTAGTCATTAGTAACTTTGAGACCCTTAATATCTTACTTATACTCGTGATGTTACCCTGAACCACAGCTAAACTAGTACAGTCTATTGGAATGTAACAATAACAATAACTATAAAATTATCACTTCACGGGATTTATTGCAACAATATCTATTTTAACGGTAAATAATATTTACCCTCCCGACGTTTCGGCTCGGTTGCACGAGTCATGGTCGCGGGCAGACTGAAGAGATGCGGCGTCGTCTGCTCCGGCGCGATGAGTTTTCTTCACCCACCCGCATTTGCACAATATTTTCGTCAGTGGTACAGTCAGTCCGACAAACTACACTAACAGTGTCCGGGTTTCTCTGAGACGGCCTAGAACGCGATTTGTACTTCGTTATCACCGGATTCCACGCTGATGATAGGTTAAATCCATCTTCTCGATTGAAATTCTTATGCTTTTTAATTTCAATGGCTTCACGTATCAACCTAACATAGTAATGCCTATCAGTTGAGAGGATTTTCGGGTCATGAAATACAGACAGATATCTGCACGCCTCTTCTCATCACCATCCCCGTCATCTTCAAGCAGTTATTTCCTCATTGGTTAATAGGGCATATAACCTATGCGACCCTGAACATGTGGAAGGGGAACTAAAACATGTGAAGGAGGTACTAAGAAGGAATGGCTACAGTGCTACCACAAGACAAATGGAGAAGAGACTCAAGAGGGATAAGCAACCAATGGTGAGCAGGGAACCAGCTTTCCTTCCGTACGTGAAAGGGGTAACGGATAAAATTGGAACAGTACTCAACAAATACTCCATTAAGACTGTATATAGCCCGTTGTCAAAAGTAACGAAGGAAATTCGCTCGCCAAAGGATAATATACCTCTTCAGACGCCGGGTGTCTATAAGATCGATTGCAGCTGTGGTAGTTCTTATATAGGACAAACTAAGCGGTCTATAGCTGAAAGAGTCAAAGAACACATAGCGGCTGTAAAGAACCGACAGACGTGCAAATCTGCGATAGCTGAACATCTGTTAACTTCGGACGTTAATCACTGGATGGAACTTCATGACCCGAAAATCCTCTCAACTGATAGGCATTACCATGTTAGGTTGATACGTGAAGCCATTGAAATTAAAAAGCATAAGAATTTCAATCGAGAAGATGGATTTAACCTATCATCAGCGTGGAATCCGGTGATAACGAAGTACAAATCGCGTTCTAGGCCGTCTCAGAGAAACCCGGACACTGTTAGTGTAGTTTGTCGGACTGACTGTACCACTGACGAAAATATTGTGCAAATGCGGGTGGGTGAAGAAAACTCATCGCGCCGGAGCAGACGACGCCGCATCTCTTCAGTCTGCCCGCGACCATGACTCGTGCAACCGAGCCGAAACGTCGGGAGGGTAAATATTATTTACCGTTAAAATAGATATTGTTGCAATAAATCCCGTGAAGTGATAATTTTATAGTAAAAAATGCAACATAATAGTTTAAAATATTATATAACAATAACTATGTAATAAAAACTGTACAATGTACATATAAACGAGTAGTACCCATTACACTGTTCTATACCTGTAAAAATGCTCACCATTTCTACTCGGCTACGCCGTAGTATTAATCAGTTTATTGCTTCATTCGTAGCTACGTACGTGTTGCTACGAACGCTACAAAACTGCTACGGGATTCGTAGTCGTTAAATTGCATAGAATTTTACGTTTACTAAAAAACATCATGTAGATTGTAGGTATTTAAAGAACAAAACTAAATTAGCTATTATTTCTTAGTTTTTAGAGTCACATCTCAAAGTGAAGCAGCAAATCGAACGCACAGCGTTTAATAGAGCTCTTTGATTGGTTCATGTGTCACCCTGTGCGTCCACGCGCACTGCGAGATCTCATAGTAACGTTTGTGAAAACGGGCGTCAAACTAAATTATAAATGATATGGAAGAGCAGTCACCCGGCAAGCGAAAGGTCGTGGGTTCTATTCCCGCCTTAGGCAATTAGATTTTTTCAAGTTACTTATAACTAAATTAGCTGTTATTGTTTTGGCTATGCAGCAGCAGTATAAGACAACAACTGCTACACAGCCTTTGGACTTAAAGCGGTACCCAACCGCCCAGCAAGTTGGTCACGGGCCAAACCATTATTAATCGCCGGTGAAATTTATTGTTTTCTATAACGTCGGCGGTTATAAGTACTTAATCTAATTCCCAGACTACTGAACTGAACGCTAAGTTATGGCGGTAGTTTGGGTTATTATTTATTGATACTAAACTAGGTTATTCTTATTGAACCGTGTATGTGGGAAATGTTGCGACCATTTTATTTTTCACTCAGTGTCGCAGTGCGCTTTGTTAAAGCTGTGTGTGGTAGACATATTTATTTATTTAAAACTTTATTGCACATGGACAACAGCACTCTTGTCGTCACCTTATTTTTAGATTTTTCTTGTTTATCATTCAAATTAGATACATATCAGCTACACTCTATTATAACTGCTGATTTGATCACTATTATTTAATGAAGACCATACATAATATCTAAACATTAATCTGTATTTGTTAATTAAAACGGGCTTATCATTCATCAATCAATCATCAACAACATGTTACATTAGTTTTAAACAGAAATTAAACATGACAAAACGCGTGTATTCCGATGCAATCTCAGCAATTAATTAGTTATGAACGTGTCACCCCATAATGTATTATTGTACAGCTCAAATGTAACGAGTTCTGTGACACGCCAGGGAATGTCCAGGTATCAGTCGCATTTACATTCATATTCTGTATAGGCTATACAGGGTGACTTTTCAATTAGTATTCAAAAATGTGTAATAAGCTCTACATTTAACAATACAACTTTATCTTAATTATTTTTAATCTTGTTAGTTTTCACAAATATAAATATTGAAAATCTAATATGCGGGTGCCCATATCTTAAGTTTTAAAGTACCTATGTATAAGGTTATTTTTGCGCACCATTATGTCTTAAGCTTTGCAGTTAACTGTATGTATGTATTTTTCTATGGACGAAGTAAATTATCCAAGTGCGCCAATTTCGAAACCGAGCGCAGCTGATAAAAATAATTAAATATTAAAAAAAAATTACGTAAATCGATTAAGTTACTGATTATAAGTCGCTCCTAAAAAATTTGATACTGATTACAAAGTCACCCTGAATTTTTGTTGTAAAATAGCACGTTTTACAATTACATAAATATCAAAGTTGAGCTTGAAGTGCTGTCGCCTGTACACACGATAAATCGTAGTGTTCATTAAACAAACGATGTACCAGTACAACTATTTTAATTACTATGTTAGTTGAAACTACATTTCGGGGATTAGTTTACGTGAATTTCAAATTCTAGGAATCAACGTAATACTAGCTAGCTTGTTATTTGAGTGTGATCTATTTAAACTTTGAATGGGCGTAGAGTTACGCAGATAAAGTAAATTATTTTAAATGCTGTGCAAAATTTGGTTTAATTGCCTTCCTACATCTAACCTCTTGTGTATGCTAGACAGGGCATTTGACCGCAATCGCACCTGGTGTTATGTGAGATGCAGTCTAGGATGGTACATATCTGCCCTGTAAGTGCCTATTTACTCTCGGCTTGAAAATTAAACTTATTGAATGCTTGGGGTATATGATAATATTCAGCCTACATAAGACTCGTATTTAATAGAGTCAATGTTGTACTATTTTATTCCAAACTTATTGCGAGAATAGAGCGATTACAAAGTCGACGACGACGAAAATTGAAATGACAGTAGTTCAACGGTGTCAGTGTCAGACTGCAGTTATAATAGTAGTAAATAATAGTCCGTTAAACGTTATTGTAATGAACTCACTCTTATGCTTATACCACACCAACGCGTGCAAATCGCCATCGCGCGCGATCACGGCGCGATCATAGGGAAATGACAGGTCGCGTGAACTGTCATGGGTCGCGCGACCTGTCATTGGCCTTTGATCGCGCCGGCGATGGCGATCTGCACGCGTTGGTGTGGTTGAAGCTTAACCAAGTATATGTTTCTGTAAAAGCTCGAATTGCAGTAAACCCTAAGATATTCCAGTAAAACCTAAGATCTACCAATGTCTAATGGTAAATGTCCCAAAAGGTTTGCGATTCGAACTCTTACCACCATTTCGTTGGTAAATCTTACATTACATTAAGCTTAGCTGCAGGGGTAAACGGAACTACCTATAGTACGGAGAAGGGAATGTAAGAAACCCTACGCCACTTGATACAAAGATAAGATCCATGGCACACGTTCAGAAAAGTTGTGCTAAGCTTGGAAGAATTAACTAATAATCGATTTGGCTGAAAGTAGGGTTTCTTACGGCCCCCACAGCTACGTATTCTATCTACAAAAAAAAAACTCTAGAAAGAATACAAAATAATAAAAATCACACAAAGATTTAAAGACTGTGAGAAAAGTTGGTGCACTAAACGGCTATCCTCTTGGCACTGAGCTGGTGTCAGTAACAAAGCGGATAAATCGGGCGGCAACTCATGCATTGTGTCCGCATTAGGCGGGAATAGTCGGCACTATTGTAAGGCTACAGTCTTTCACAGGCAGAGCGGGGAGCGCAGTTTAAATCTGGGTAAAGACGTCACAACGACTGATCATAATCTAAGAAATGACAGCTTTAGACCGGCCAGTGATTAGGTACATAGTGATAGATCTAAATGTATTCGTAGAGTGAACACACAAACCGTGAAAAATCGCAAAGTATGACGTATAACGCGCTGCAACCGACCCGATCTGATAAATTGCTTATACATTACACTGCTATTTCAGGCCGACGTTTCTCGCTATAAGAGGCAGTTTGACATTTTTTTTGTTCTTGTAACGCCAATCCTTTATCTAAGCTAAGTGGTTTACGTGAATTTCAAATGCTAAGTTATGGTATACTCGTAAGAACATGCGACATACTTAGTATAAAAACTTTAGTAATTGGAGTATAAGGGCGTATATATACAAAGGGCGTATCTAAAAATATTGCTTACTCATACAAATTTAAAATCTATCGAAGCTTTTCGCCCCGCGTTCTGCTCCGCGTGTGTACTCGCACTAAGGCCACTGCAATACAATGATGTAGAAAGAATAGATAGCGCTCAGCAATAAGTGAGAGTGCTTTCATCGTGTCAATGCGAGTAAGTAAGCACAAAGGGAGGTTAGATACGATCTACAAAGAAAGAGTAATCTATTACAAGCATTATACTTCTATTTACATATAAAAGTTTTTTTTTCTTTTTCAAATGTGTAAAATTATGTCACATTACATTAAACACATAAATAAATATTTTGTAAGATTATGCTCGTTCCACTTAGCATAAAACTAGTTTATGTTAGTTATTCACTATTCAGTCCGGTGAAATTAAGTTAATTGGAGGTATGGTAGGACAATTGACATAATTCCCACAATAATTCCTGGCTTAGAGAGAATAAATAATGTATTTGGATAAAATTATGGGTACAAATTAAGTAGGTGATTCATTAGTTTTGTTTTGTGTCATTATTAGTCGGCCGTTTGGTGTAGTGGTTCGAAACGGACAACTATTCCGGAGGTAGCGGGTTCGATTCCCGCACAGTACAAACATTTGTGTGCATGAACATATTTGTTTGTATTGGACTGGGTGTTTTCTATGTATAAATGTATGTATTTACAAAAAAAAAGTATTTAAGTATGTTTATATCCGTTGTCTAGTACCTATAGTACAAGCTTTGCTTAGTTTGGGACTAGAAGCGCAGTGTAAAATGTCCAAGGATATTTGTTTATTTATTATTATTTATTATACTTATATCTAAAAGTAGAATGAATGCTGGTAAAACAAAATAATTGTCTGTAATTTTAATTGGTAAATAAATGAAAAAAAAAGATGTTCAAGTGGTCTTTTTGAATTTTTCAAATTCAAAATCAAAGCGCTGAAACCAAAAAGTAATTAGACATAAACACTTTTTGTAAAAAAAAGATTGTACAATTTAGAAAAAACTTAATTAACTTTGTGTAAATTAACTTAACATTCCTATTATTTGAGGAGAAAACACCGAGCTCCTTGATCTATCTGGGTATTTACATTAAATTGTATAATTAACTTTTTAATGGAATAGTGAAAAGTTTTAATTAAGAAGTAATCCCCGAAAAAGTGTGGGATCTTTTCGATTTATTTTGACAGTGTTCTCCAGGGGCGGTTTAATTAAAATGCCAGTTCTTGTTCGAGTTTTTCTCTTTGCTAGAGGCGAGATCGCCAGTGGCCTCTGGAGGATTTGGACTAATGCAGCTGAGGCTCGACTCGATACGAGACTCGTCTGCAGCCGGAGTGTGTCCTAAAGCCTTGATCTGCGAAAGGATCGTTTGACGGATTATGCAAAGACCTAAAATGGGTTGGAATTTTGATGTGCCTAAAAATTTTAAAATTTGAATTTAGAATAGGTACCTCTAATGTTTTTTTTTCGCACGTTGTTGTTGTAGTGCGGCCAGTATTTTATAAGTAAATCGAGAGCAATAAATCATTTTCATCGTTATTTCAGAACTTATTTGAAACTAGCACAATGAAATAGAAACACCATAAGTATTCGTAGGTAATATTTAAACAAAACTTAATAACGATCATAATTTGTATTTTTTTTAAAGCGGTACTAATTGAAAATACCTAATTGTTTCTGATGAGTAAAATTACCTAGTAATTACGTAACCTATTATATGTCTTCGCTATTAACGAACTAACGAACGTTGGAAACTTTTTATGTACTAACAAAACTGTTCATGAGAATGAAATATAAAAGCTGTATGTTTCTTTCATTAAATAAAAAAAAATGAATATCAAAACCTGTTTAACAATAAAGACGTTACACCTACTCGTAGCATAACAAAGAATCCTGACTAACTTTGTCGAACATTTCATAGCTCCTAAGAGGAGAATTTACAGTTATATTAAACACTGATGCTACCTAACGAAGAGGCTTGTTTTGATGAGCAGTTACATTTGAAAGGCAAACAACGGCTGCCTGTAAACAGTAAAGAGAGACGAAGTAGTCTTATTTCGTACAGTAAATTATGTCATCGGGAACTACCGAAAAAGAGTAATGTAGACTCCCTAGTGATCATAATGATGCTGAGTCCTAGCGGTCATGGTTGGTGACCAATTCGTATTAGTTCGCATTCGAAGCGCGCTGGTAGGGCAAAAAGATTATGAGATAATAATATGTGAAGGCTTCTTAAGAGCAAAACTTTTTTTTTAGTCTTTTATTTATTTTTTGTTTTATTTTAATATTTGATGATTTGTAAGCTCTATTTTTAATAGCACATGCAAATAAAGGAATTTCGACTTTTTCCTAAATAGTTTTTCTATAGTCGTTAATCTATTAAACAAAAAACAGATGAGCTAACTCATTCTACGATGGCTAATGTAGCTGATCTTTGCAGAGAACTAATCTGCATGTCTACATAATGAGGTTGGAATGGCTTTGATCTGACTTGTATCAACTGGGAAAATATGTCGTAAGCGTTTTTTCCTCTGTGGCCCCCGAGTGACCCTTCTACACCTGCGTTTAAACTGTAAGCCAACCAGGCTTGTTCCGCTGATTTCGTGAAATTTTAGCAGACTTCTATATTTGTTTTATACATTGTTCGTGTGGATCTGTTTGCTTTATGGAGCGTGAACCGAGATACCGCCAATGCCCCTACATCAATGTTACACGTAAAAGAGTTTTGATGTATGTGTGCCGTGGAAGCTGTATGTTACATTGTCGGTTTTGGCTGTGTACCTAATGGAGTTTAAAAAATGTACGGCGTAAAAATGTCTGCAGATAAGTCGGCAGAACAACAGATAATGTATTTTGGTTGCAAAGTTACACTTAAGTAAGTTGAGTCAATGTTTAGATAATTGTGTATAAGTGGTTGGGTATATACTACGATACTCGTATTTAGCTAAACAGGCATTTTAGATTTTAATGTTCCGGAAGCCGGTAATTTGGTGTACTGTCATCGGCATTAGCATTCTAATTACCTGCGCTATTAATAGCAGGTTGCCTGAAGATATAGGCACAAAACTGAATGAATAGGCAAGTAGGCAGCTACACGGTGAGTAGAATCCTTAAATCAACGGAAAATCGACTAATTTTGCTGTTGGGAATATCACACGTGTTTTTTCTTCGTCGAATCCAATTTGAAATATTGATATTGATGTATTACATCGCCCTCAATCGGACTCACGTTGGATAGGACATTCGATCTGGATGATCACAGTCCAATTATTACGTGCTCACTCCGCCGCTATCCGTGTCGGCACGCCCCAATAAATAATCGGATTAAATTCCATTTGCAGACCGAACGTAAGAGGCAAAATGACGCGTCCACCGATGCCGCAACCGGTACACAGTGGGAATAGAACAAATTGTTCTAAACACAACGCCGAGCAATGATATGAGTTTACATTTATATCATCAAGGATTCTGATGTCCTACAGTACACTACATACTCGTATAGTAGCTTGCGTGGTTCAGCGTGCAAGTTAGTTTCCCGGAAAATGAAAAGTCGTAAATATGATATCAGTATGTTACAACTTACACTACATTTTTGATCTAAGTAAGATTTACAAATAAGTAAGATGCTATAGTACCTGGCTTCGTGAGGCATCGTCTTCATAGAGTCAATAGATTAAAAAAATAATTCGAACATCCCAATGACGAGTACCTAATCTTAGTCGATATGGTTCGATTATGTAATCGAACCATTTTATACAAGGGAGACTACGTGATTATTCTAACATTTTCTCCCCCGATAAGGCTATTTAACTTCAGTCCTCTATGAACGCTACGTTTCATTCAAAATAATACAATGATAATTGACAAACGCATATACGGTTACAAGCACGTTTCAGTCTCCCGTAACAAGACGGCTTTTGTGCGCGCGCCATTCTACCGCTCGTCTATCTTTATGACCTGGCTGTTATTGCTCAGCCATTGTCAGCGCCACAACCAATGTTTGTGTGTCAATTTGACTAACAATCCAATTAGTCGCCCGCACAGAAACAGAATACTAATTGCTTGTGATGTCACCAGAATATAAAACAAACAAAAACAAGAATGGCGCCGTTTCGTATCGGCAAACCCCTCTGTTAGTCCGCGATTTGTAATTTCTTTGTGTTTTGAAAGCTATCCGGTTGTTGAGTTAGAAAATAAAGGTTTTTTCCGCACGTAGGTCTGGATATTTCAAGTCACACAATAATATCTCCGAAGTTATCCTCAAGTGTAGATATTGTTTAAAGTTTATTAATTAGTAAATGCTAAAGAAAATAATTAATAACATAATTAATTGACAAGTGATGAAATTTTCCATTACTGATTTACTTTATTTTTCGACTTACATTACGTGGTTTAACGTTTTTATAAGGTTTATGCTAAAAAAATCATTGAAATAATGACACTGTAATCATAATAATAACGGTTTGTTAAAACACTCTAAAACCTTCATAACGCCAGACGCCCAAAACAATTGACTTTAATTGCAACACCTAATTTGAACTTATTCCACTTTAAAACATTACACGCCGACCCATTACCAAAGTAGTTTCATAGTTGAATAGCTTCATTTTCATAATTACGTCAATTTATATTTCCACGGCTTGTTTAGGACTTGTTGTGAATTCCTTTATAATCACGACCCAGTTAACTTTGCCATACATTATTGAGCACCAATAATGTCATTTAATGGTTGGAAATTTCCGTCAATCCACTACTAACGGTCGATACGTGATATGCAGGGAATGACGAAAATAGAGCAAATGTCTGCGAATATTGATGATCAACAAATTTTCACTTCCTCACTGTGACTCGTGACTAAGATGCAAAAGAATCATTTAATAATATCAGGGTAGAGGCATTATTTTCTCATCAGTGGGCTGGACTGTTTTATGCAACTGTGTTACTAAAAATTAAAAAAATTGCTTTTTAATTATTTTTCCCAAATACCTACGTATTGCTGCGGAATTGTATAAAATAATGTTTTCAGAATATTTCCTATTTCTGTGGAATTATAAATACCTGCCTATATAAAACACGAACCCGACAAATACTGAATTGATGATTTTAGATTTTTCAACATTTAAACAATGAGATGTAATGGAAAACTATCCATTATTGTTTCCAGAAAAGTTGTTTTCATATTTTCGTTATAATTATTACGGCTGAGAGACAGATAGGTACAGTACAGATATGCAACCGAAATTCCGAGTAGAGTAATATTCGCGATTTAATATTATACGGTATGATGAGCATATACATATAAATCCATGACGATATTTTCATTATCTTGAGTTGATTGTTTTCTATGTTCTATTCTTATGAAATTGCTTATTGTCCTCTAAGTACTCGTATAGTCATTCCATGTCATTGTAATACTTAGGTGCTGCTTTGCACCAAACATTTTTTGATCTTTTGACTGTAGGTAGGTAAATGGAGAATATTTTTGAGAACTTGCATTTAAAGATACTAAAGATTATATTGTATACGCGTTATATTACTGAGATATTAGATATTAGACATGCCATAAACTTTACGTGGTTATGGTTAGGATAACTACAGAGTAAAAATCTGTTTCGTCATAAATAACACAAAATGGTTGAACATCATTACCGCAGACTGCGAAAATAATAAATATTACGTTTCAAGTTGATTAATTTGGTGAAGTATTCGGTTGCTGGAATTAAATTGGTCATCTGATAACCATTTGTCCCAAAATTGAATTACTGTCATTTAAACTTTTTTAACAATATCATTTTTCATTTTTTGATATGCTTTTCTTTGATGTAATAAATTTAATAAATCTGTTTTTTATTAAATTTCTGTTGAGATCGAGTTATTAAGATCGAGTGACGACCACGAGCCGGAAGACGTAGCTTAAGCAGGCCTCCCACTAATTAGGTGGACCAACGATCTGGTTAAGGTCGCGGGAGATGCTTGGATGCGAGCGGCGCAGGACTGGTCTTTGTGGAAATCCTCGGGGGAAGTCTTTGTCCAGCAGTGGATATCTTTCGGCTGAAACGAACGAACGAACGAACTACTAAGATAATAAGACGTTGCAAAGTAATTAATTCTTTGAATTCTGTAGCCCTTCAAGTGAATCGAGACAATAGCAATCAATTGTTATCGCGTTTACATGTTCCACGAGTTAATGTATAATGCGTGCTTGTAATTTGCATGGGCCAGTTAAAAAAAAAGAAATGAAATACTTAAATCCGTAATCTGAGTCAGTTATTTATTCGTATACTCATGATTGTATTAGGAGTATTACATGAATCGATATTGTTGTTTCAATTCATTTTATTAAACGAATTCAGGATGGCTGAATGATCTAGTTATCATAGCTACGATAGCCGAACGGTGAAGGGGTCGGACTGGCCGACTCGAGATCCGAGGAACGCGGGTTCGAATTCCATTGCCGCTCAAGTAAACTCGTAACACAAGCTTATTTAGCTTACCACGAGGAGCTAACGGGAAAGTTTTTTTTTAAAGATTATTAGCAATTTGTATTGTACAAATTACTAATAATCTTTAAAAAAAAACTTTTATTAGTGGCCAGACTAAACATGTCGCTGCAAACTTCAAAAAACTTTCCTGGAAACAATAACGGATAGTTTTCCATTACATCTCATTGTTTAAAAATATTGAAAAATCCAAAATCATCAATTCAGTATTTGTCTGGTTCGTATTTATAATTCCACAGAAATAGGTAATATTCTCAAAACATTATTTTAGACAATTCCGCAGCAATACGTAGGTATTTGGAAAAAATATTAAAAAGCATTTTTTTAGTTTTTAGTAACACAGTTGCATAAAACAGTCCAGCCCACTGATGAGAAAATAATGCCTCTACCCTGATATTATTAAATGATTCTTTTGCATCTTGTAGTCATGAGTCACAGTAAGGAAGTGAAAATTTGTTGAACATTAATATTCGCTCGCTAGCCGAACATTGCTCGCGTGCATACGCAGACATTTGCTACATTTTCGTCGACCCCTGCATATCACGTATCGACCCTTAGTAGTGTATTGACGGAAATTTCCAATCATTAAATGACATTATTGGTGCTCAATAATGTATGGCAAAGTTAACTGGGTCGTGATTTTATAGGAATTCACAACAAGTCCTAAACAAGCCATGGAAATATCATCATCATCATCATCATCATTTCAGCCACAGGACGTCCACTGCTGAACATAGGCCTCCCCCAATGACTTCCACACTTCCGTCATCAATGACTGTAGAGGACTTCCCGGTGTCGGTTGGGAGCTCGATTCTTGAGATTGTTGACAAGTATGTCTACCTCGGACAAACGATCCAGCTAGGTAGGTCCAATTTCGAGAAGGAGGTCAATCGTCGAATCCAACTCGGCTGGGCACCCACATTCCGTTTATTGCTTAAGCATTGGAGATCTGAAATAATATAAAACTTCACAGAGTACACTGAAACTATTACTTGCTATATTATGCTTCGTATTCCAAGTTTGTTCCTTGTTGGTCTGCAAACATTGCAGTGGAGAGGACACTTTTACTGTGCATTATTAAAAATTAAATACGAACCTTGAATTTTATAAATGATGAAATGAAAGATATTTATTTTTGTCACGAATTAGCTGCTTTATTATTAGAATAATTCTCATAACCTTATGGTTGTTAAGACATTTTCGTATTCACAAACATTATTATGAGGTGTCACGGTGCGCGTGGACGCACAGGGTGACACATAAACCAATCCTAGAGCTCTATTCAACGCTGTGCGTACGATTTGCTGCTTCACTTAAGCAAGCATTGTTTGTGAATTCGGGCGTTTGTCTGTACTAGTATTAGATTATAACTACACTCAAATAATATTTTTAAATGCAGAAGTATCAATTCATGTCTAGGTATTTAAGATGTCTTCATTTTATCCACCTTTAAATTGCCTCTAAAATTTAACACAGATAAATGTTCTTATCCTATTTGTTTCAATGTTTCATTTATACCCTCGTAAACCTAACGGTTAACCTCAAGTGGCTTGACTATTAAATGTTGCCTTAAAACAATTGCCAAACCTTCAGGGAGTGCCGTTCACACTCAATGAGCACAGAAGAGCCCATAAATAAGAGGGAGAGAGAAAAACTGCAGCATGTAAAGCCGTAAGCCCGGACGTCCGACGGAGTTGGCCACATCCTGCCTGCTACTGAAAGCCTTTTAGTTCAATTTACCGTAAAAAAGAGACTAACCGCCCCGTTTCTGTGTTTTGTGACACTGTACCATTCCCTAGAGATGGTTTGGAGCGGCCAACTTTATCACATTGATATAAGGTTTAGTTTGCAACGACGTTGGTATGTGACATTAGTACGCCGCCACTGTAGAGGTAAATGCAGTAGAGTCAGTTTTTGTGCATAATGGACACAAAGTGCGCAGGCGTTCATTATCTAACTTGGGGATTTCAAAATGATGTAGTTATGTCTTTTAGGCTGAGTTGCACCACCAAACTTTGACCGTAATTATAACGATAACCGGTGTATGCAGTTTGACAGATTTTTGACGTAATGTTAAAGACAAAGTAAATTGCAACCCAGCCTTAGTTTTATAATTGAGAATCGAAATACTGTATGAAAACTAATAAGATAAATTGTGGTAAGTTCTTATTTTTTTTGCATAGAACTCACTGCGTTGAAACGTATCTCTTTATAATTAGCTACGAAGTTCACTTTGTAGAGAACTTATTATTAAAATATGAATGTGATTTATTTTTACACGATTTGTAAGGCTTGAGTATTTGATGTAAGAACTCTTAGTTCAATTCTGGCCGTCCAGCGATGGTGTCAAATACATAATGGAGTAGCGGCCCTACCACGTGTGTGTCGGTTGTAGCCTCTCTTAAGGGTTTTCTCATTTGGAATAAAGTAAAAATTGCTTTCATCATCGCAAGTATTGGTAATAATGAGCGTTCTGCATTTCGCTCCAGCAGCGAAACGATAAAGGGGCACTTTCTCAAGAGATGCGATTTCTCGCGCCCGTAAATATTTTATAAATGGGATGCTACTCGAAGCGTCTTATGAATTTTCGATCGATGTTGGAATTAAGTTTTACCAAAAGCGAAATTTTGGTTAAAGATCTCACAATTCTTAAGCTTAATTTTGGGGATCGGAAGTTTGTGGGTCTTGCAAAATTGATCAGGGTGTAATTGACATTAATGATGTTGAACTTTGAAAATTATTTCAGCCAATTAATTACTTTCTTTGTTTAATCATCTCACCTAGTATCTTTTTACAAAAAATGATTAAATAAAAAAAATATAAACGCTAAAGAACTTAATACACATACAAAAAAGGATTTTAATATTCCTGACATAGTAAAATCTTATTATATTATTATTTACTTAAATTTTTAAATTACTTTTCTCTGAAATCTTCAGTATTTTTGCTCTACCGTAATACTAAAGCAAACAGTATATTACCTAGAAAAGCATGTTCTAAGACTAATTCATGAGTAAATAGCTTAGTTTTTTTCATTAGAATGCTGTCTGTTTATTCAGTCCAAAGCAATAGGAAAAGCATGAAGTTGTTTTTCTCTTTTATTTATGTCTGTTTTGTAGAATGATACTCGTATTAATAATCGTTGTACGTCCAAATTTATAGGGCAATATTGAATAAAATTGCCGTAGTTACACTTAACCTTTTGTATGGGGAGACATGTATAAAAAATAACGGTTTCCTTTAGCAATAAAATCGGCCATCTTACATTTACTACGCTTATTTGTGCTGCGTACGTGATAGCGAAAGAAGGAGGCAAAGGCAACATGGGAAATCTGGTTCTGATGAGATCTTTAAGAGTATTATTAGGTTAATAATTATTCGTTCGTTCGTTATTTCGCTATGTTTGCACACAAAACTTTCTTTAGTTAAACACAAAAGGAGCTTAATCTAATAAAATAACTTTCGTAACAACACGGCGAGAAGTAGTTTTCGTTATCAGATAATGGAATAACGGTTTCTGCATGTTTCAACGAGTTTTGTTTCCTGTGTACCTACCATGAGTTTACGTCAGGTGTGCTCGCTAGCGAGTACGTCAAAAATCTCTATGAAGATTTTGTTTCTTGAAAGTATCCGCTAGGGGCGCTGCACAATATGTCATACAATTAATGTCATTTTTTTACGCAGTCGCTAGCGAGCACACATAACGTAAACTCATGGTAAGCACACTGTTCTTATTTCGAACGTTGAAAGCTTGAGAATAGATTGTCGGATTTTCATGTTCACGGCTTTGCGGTTCCGTGGTAATATTGCATCGCAGAGTTTTTATTGCTCGTTCCTTTCGGATGCTGTGGCCGAATGAACGCTCATAACATCGCATGATCTCCCGCAGTAATATATTTTTTATGATAGTCTTTCAGCTCAGTAATTGATTGCTATATTTTTTACTCAAATCGCTTTATTCAACATCAAAACTCATGTTGACTGTTATTAAATGATCCAAATCATCATCTCAGCCGCTGACGGTAAATTCAAAACGCATTGGATACTTTTAGATAAGTACCTAAGTAATGCAATGAAAAAAAAATCGATGAGTGCGAACCAACCGGCAAATCTGTAAATGGGGGAAGGTTATGTTCAGCAGTTGATGATGATGATGATGATGAGAATGTGAAAAGGTGAAAAATTGGCAATCATGTCCTTTCTCTCTTTTCCAATAAAAAATAATCTCACGCACGCAGAAGATTTTAATTTAAAACTCGGCCGGTGGAAACTCGCCCACTGAAAACTTTTTTCATTCAAAAAGGATTACCGTTTCGCCGTTCCCCAGTTAAGACTTAACCAATCCTAAATTCCCCGTTTAATGGTATTACTCAGGGTTAAGTTAATTAAGTGCGGTGCACCTCACGAGTGCATTACGATATTAAAACTGCAAATGACATTTGCGTGCTCAAACCTCTAATGTGATAATATCGAGCTAGGGTATTACAAACCCATTAAGTAGGGAGGTGCATGCAATCGCATAGCGAAGGCGAGAAAATGTGTGCTGCAGTAATAAATGGCATTAGAGCGAAGGAATAAAAACGGTCCGGTGTAAGTTTGTAAGAAGATAGCTTTGATTTATATGCTTTAATTTTGCCGAATTATGATGACCATCTTATAATATTAAGACTTTCACTATGAAAATCCTGTAGTTTTATAGATGAGCCATTTAATTCTAATTACGTTCAAAACGATATGTCTATTATTGTTAAATCAAAGTGAATTGCTCATTTAGCGGAAAAATCAACCCATAGAGCGTTGTGGGCACTGTAAAACATCCATATCGCGAAAAATACGTCGCTGACTGTAACATACCTACAGGTAAGATAGTAAAAATTGTAGAACAAAATACATTGTTTTATAAAAACCCAGTGTTATAATATCCTACAAACTGATATTTTCCTTTCATTCCTGCAAAACGAAGAATGTTATATGAAAATGCAACAGCGTTCAAGACTTTCTGTTTGAATATTTACAATTTTGAATTCTTATCTTGGTAGCACCTTGATATTAAAGTAATATTTTTCTTTCCGACGTTTCCTTCTTGCATTTCCATTGCACTATAGTATCTCTACTAATTAAAATTTTCTATTCAACTTTTTCATCTTTAACTTATTGTTGAAATAAATTGTTTCTTAAAAGTGATCAACGCAACGGCAATTTTTATCATCCAAGTTTTTCAATCTGCATTAGTATAATCGTAGGTATCTGTATAGTCACATTAATTAGGAGCTTAATTAAAATTGCGATTATTATAATTTTGTTATTAAAATATATTTAGCTAGCATTAATTTTATCAATGAACTTTGTTTATGTATACTTTACCTACATCTATTTCACCAGCATTTCGCTCTAAGCGAAATTATGTTACATTTCCCTTAAATATCGTACTTATCCTAATGCCACGGGTTCCATTCTAATTAAATTATTCAATAGGGTCACACAACATCAAAACGTAACTTAATATAGGTAAACAGCTGGCCGAGTGCTTTCCAATTATAGGACGTTAGGATCGCCAGCCCTATTACGGACCTTTCTTAATTAGTGCATCAGGACGACTGTCACTCCACAATAGGTCCGTAAGTACGGTAGACTCGGGGATAAGCCCCCAAAATGTAGGTATTTCACTTAGTTTTTTGACGCAAATTTAGCAGTATTTTTTCAGTAATAGACTACAAAATACACAGAAGAAAAAAATAGTTTGGTTACTGCTTACACAAAAGAGTGACTTGCGAACTGGAGGTTACTACTAACTAGGTACTATGGTTATAAGGTTTGTGTAAATTAAATAAACTGTTTTGTAGTGAGCTAAACCTGGTTTGGTTTAGTTCGCTACAAAACGTGTATCGTTGTCAGTAACGAAACATATTTTCAGTGTATATAGGTATTAAGATTGTTAACATCATCAAAAGCATCTTTACGCACTAAAATATAGGATCATTACTAAAATCATCATTGAAATAAACAGAAATATAATTTACGTTCATAAATATTCAACATAATATGTACCTAATTGAATGATTTCAACTCAAACAGCAAGGGTCTGAACATTGGTCCTTGCGAAACGCTCATTATTGAAAGCACTGAAGGCTAGGTGGGGTCTCTTCTAATTTGAACAAAATGAATTAAATTCTGTAAACTAACATAACATCCACGCTAATAACATCATGCTAATTAAATTAACTTCTATAACTCACTGTTTGTTTACATTAATAATTTTGTGGTAAGTACATCGAAAAGGTAATTAGTGTTCGTATATAAACAAGTTATTTAATTAAGACTCGTTTGAAAACTATTTGATTTTAATATGGAATGTCTAATTTTGTGGCAGACAGAGTAATGAGATTTACATTTCAAATAACCTCATTTACTTCTCCAATTCATGAAAGAGAGGTTACATAGAATGGGGTTTCTTTTTTCAATTCCCCATTTTCATGATTCGTCTATTGAAAATCTTCAGGGGTATTGTCTTTTCAAATAGAGGCATCGAAACAGTGCACAGTGAGTGAACTTTATTCAAAATAAGCTGGGACGCAATCTGGTAAAAAAGTACAGAAGCACTTTTAAAAAAAAAAGTTTTAAATAATAACTGACGTTACAGAAAGAGATGTTAATACTGAATCTTTTTAATACTCGTAGAACAAAAAACATGTATGTTGATTATAGTTTCAGATAGTTATCTTTCACTACGTTCAAATAGGGGTCCACGAGAATTGATCTGACAGATTAGTTCCTAATAGACTATTAGCGAATGTTCAGGAAAAGGTGACCCTAAGGCTAGGTTGCCATCTTACTTTAACTTTGACAAATGTCAAAAATCTGTCAAACTCCATACAAAAAACACCGGTTATTGTTATAGTTACGGTCAAAGTTACGAGTAGGTGGTGCAACTCAGCCTAAGTCTCATTGATAACTTTTTTGTTTCAGTCTAATCATCATAACTTCATAACGTGAAGTAAGTTTTTCTACGATTTTTCGTGCTGTATTGTGGAGATTCAAAAAGTTCCCCCACTCGTTCCCAATGAAAAGCTCGTCATGTATATCGCATAAATATTGAAACTGGCTCGCTGTACATCCGCTGCCTGCCTTACTTTGTTTTTTGTACGGAAGCAATTATGGGCCGGTAGAAATATGAATTCCCTTTTTTGTAACCAGTTTCTGAGAAATTAAAATAGATTGCTTTTTAATATTCCGTTGCCAACGCCACTGAAACCGCCGTGTAATACCTCTTAAATGAATTATACATCCTTGGAAAGCCTTAAGACACTTTTTGAGACGCGCTCAATGAGAAAAGTTGGATTCCGAGTGGTGCCTTTAAGTAGTTTTGTTTTAATTCTTGTTTTTATAAGGACGTCTTCGTTGTTTATGACCATCTTTTTAATTTTAATAGCCATTCAAGGAATTAGCTTTCGTTTTTACAAATCTTTTGTGAAATGGTAGGTACTACAGCTGATGATCACTTATGCTCTTTCGCTAATTTGGAAATGTGTTTCAGCTATTCTCCATGCTTCGAGAATAACAGTTTTTAAAATTGGCAGAATAATTTGTCATAATAATGTCAATAAGTTTATAATATTAAATTCAATATCATTACATCTATAATTATGACTGAGTACCTACTACAGCTTTCAGAGTTCATAGTTATTTTTGAAGATATCAAAAGACTTGAGAAATTGTGCTACATGAGTTTAGCTATTTATTATTATAGTCAACAGCACATCATTTTATACTTTCATGTTGCAAAATAGCGCTTTTAATAGACCTGCCATAGTCTAGTTATCTATTCTTCGCGGAAGCAAACACGTGGAACGCCCTAACACAAAATGCCGAGGAATATTCGCAAGAGTTTCTAAACGTTCCTCGGATCAATTTTCTGTATTATAATGCAAAATAGAGTAAAAAGTCGTGTCGTATACGTCCGCGCCTCGTTCGGAGCCGGGGCACGCACTGCATTCAAATGAACCCGGTATTTTGTGCTGATGTTGTTCCCGCGATATTCCAAACAAGCGTGGCGTGTCTGAAATGGTATTTTTAACTTTCATAATAAATTCTTAAAATAAATGTGACATCGTGATCATCATCAGGTTTTGGGTTGGGTTGCACCATCTTACTTTAACTTTGACAAACTTCAAATATATGTCAAACTTCATACAAAAACGCCGGTTATCGTTATGGTTACGGTAAAGTTAGGTGGTGCAACTCAGCCATATAGTCTTTACTGAAAGAATATTATGATTATATTATCCAATTTACCTGATGCAAATGGCCCTTGTGTCTTTATCGTGCCCCTTCTTTGGGGAGTGTTCAGTTCAAGATCTTCCTTTTGACTTTTTCATTAAAGTTGCTAATGAGCTATTTATTACCTAATGAGGTAAGATAGTAAAGCTGGAATGGAAACTAATATGAGAATGTGTAGTGTCCACTGATAAGCAGATAAAACACCATTTGTTAAGTAACGATTCAATAAAATCGAGAAAAATCACACTGTTAAATAAATGAAAAAAAAAAAAAATATTTAGTATCTTTAAAGTCTACATATTGTTCCAAGTGGCTGGGGTCTCCTTTTATTTTATTTTATTTTATTTATTATTTTAAGTATAAAAATAAAGTAAGAGTAGGTACAAACATAAGTACCTACCTAATATCATTTTAATGCTGACACATTTTAGACCTATTAGGTATAAACCAGAGTAAAAATCCAGGTTTATGTCATTCGCAGTTAGATCACGCACTGCCTATAAATGGGCTGATATTTGTTCCGACGTTATTCCAGCGATTTTGCGTCGAATGCGATATTGCAACCGGGCGGTTTGTTTGACAAACTAGTGATGCTCAACGAGTCAGCGCTCTATTTTTCCTGTTGCATTGCTGTTGTATGTTAAAAGTGAAGGGCCACACATCACTATTGATGTTTTTTCATATCCATTTGAGCAATTTGTCTATTCATTTGAGAGACAGTCAACAAAATAAACAAATAATTTCTGAAATACAATTTTATTGCTGAATGCCTGCTGGTAGTAATTCATGGATTACTTTACATCTTTTTCTGATCCATAATAAAGAAGAATGAAGAAAAATTAAGATACTTAAACTACATACAGTAACAACTTAACCATTTCATACTGGATTTACTTGTATATATGCCGTAGCTTGAAATTGAGTATCACGGTAACCGAGTTGTCCACACGCGCGCCGCTATTCTGACCCATATTGAATTTTAACACCTACCGACCACGTTCCAGAATTTTCGTCTTTATTTTGTCAAACCCAGCATCCATTAGCACGACAGCGTGAATCTGCCACAGACCCGCTCTTACGGCTTTTAATTATTTACCAACTGCCACACACCTTCCTTGGCAGACACTTGAGTGACGTAACTCCGGGACCAACCACGGATCCGCTTTAAAGCATTAAATAAGTAACACTTCATTTACAAAACACGGACTTATTCTTACCACGGGTACGGTTCCATTGAATTTGATAATACGTTTTTCACAATACTTAGATAAAAATGTGAGAGGTGAATTTTGTATGTTAGGAGGTTTGTATAATCTCTAGGGGACGGTAGCGCATTTTCTTACATAACTTTTCAATTCCTATCATTGGAGGTCCGAAAATATTTCTCATACAATTTGATACCATAATGATCATTCTTCATAAAAAATTTAAAACCTACATATTTAAAAACATAATCATTGATATTCATAATATCACTAATCATACACTTAGTTTTTACTAATATTTGTTTTCATATATTTTTCTATACTAATGATCGAAACTCATAATCATTCGAATAAATAACTATAATATTCATAAATGTGATGTATCCTAATATTTGTTTTCATAAATTTATTACTCATAAGTGTATTTATCCATATTATTGAAAATCATGATGTCTATATTCGTATTAAATCGTATTTTAACATTAAATTAATTTGAAATGGTCCAAAACAGGCAATATTTTGTGCCACAAAACTATCGTGACAGAAACGAATCGCTGCAAAACCGACTCCACGTAGTCTTGTCTGCCCTACCCCTAGAGTGTAATTTAAAAGCCGGAGGCGCGGAGGGAGGGCAGCCCTCGCCTGCTGTAACGAGGCTCAGGCGCCCGGGTGAGCTGGAGCGGCTGAGGCTGGTCGCCGAGGCGCCGAAGGCGCCGATGGCGATCCAAAAAGCCGAAGCTGCGGAAGCAAGCGTGGGTGCCTGAGCCTCGTTACGCAAGGGCGGAAGGGCTGCACATCCCGCAGCGCCGGAGACGAGGAGATACCAATGCATGCTGCATGCTTGCTTTCATGCTGCATGCTCTGCATGCTTATCTACTCTATTAAATTATATATGATTTTTTTAAAGATACGAGTATGTCTGTTATAAAGTAAATTATTCTGAACAACAACATTATGAGTTGAAGTATGTTCTTAGTAACAACATTATTAATTAAAACAATATGATCAATGAATGTTATGAAGAAAAAAGATCTGAAAATAAAAATTATGTATTTTAAATGGTTCTTGGTAGTAACAGTATTGATAAAAAAATTATGATTACTAACTGTTATGAGCTCCGATGGTAGTAATAAAAATGTATGAATAAAAAAAGTATGAAAAATAAAATTATGAAGAGAGATTATTATGAACACAAATCGGTAGTAAGACAAAGAATAGGATTTAGAATTTTATGTGAGCCAATATAGAACCCTAGGGGACATATAATGTTGCTCTTGCTGATACGTCGAAAAAACTATTGGAGCAACGAAATTGTTGAGAACGTTACATAAATAATTAGTAGGATGATAAAAATGATAATGCAACATGATCAAAATCAAAATCAAAATCAAAAATGTTTATTCAGTTTAGACCACAAGTGGCACTTATGAACGTCAAAATGTAGTAAAAAAGAAAAAAGAAAAGGTAGGGCTACCCTTATGGGGCACTTTACATGTCTCCTTATCTTTTGGGCCCTACCAGCGCTTCGAGACAAACATAATGGCAAGTGCTGAGAAGAAACGCCGGAACAAACTCAGAATGATTGGTAGGTACCTACATAAAATAAAGCAATTAACTACGGCTCTATTGCTTTATTATTATCTTGGTAAATTGGGTAGGTTAATTTATCTAGCGTACTCAACGGTGAATATACTCAGGCGTTTTAATTGTAATCTCATCAACTAAGCAATTGGTAATGCTCAACCAATATAGGCGTGCCGTGCTTCTAGTGGACTAATGCATTCTGTCAGATGCATGCGTGGTATAGATTTATCGCATAATTTGGTACGGATATGCGCACAGCACCCGTCATGTAAGTAAATATTATACATGGATATTGACATATTGGCAAAGTTTATCTAATGTTTTGACATGGAAATGTGTCAAAGGAAGAATTAGAGAGACAGAAAATGATACAGAGTACAATAACGAATTCGTAGTATGAATGTTATTATGTTGCCCCCACATTGCTAAGGGGAGAGGAGAACGAAGAAGGGTGGATGAAATGTATATCATGCTTACTTTAATTGAAACATGACGAACGTATATTTAGAAGCGACTACATAAAAGTTACAAATTGTAACAGTTACAGGTAAATTTGTAAACAAGTCCAACAACATTTGCCTACATGCTACATTGTTAACAAAATTTCACCTCGAGTAACATTTGTCTCATTAGAGATTCAAAGAATACACGTGCGGCACTAATACACGATTACCCTCGAAGATCCGGACGGCGAGTATCCGGGACACGGCACAAAGAAACAAAACGGCTCCAGAACCGGATCCAACTTGATAAGGAAACCGGATGCCGATCTCCTAACGAACAACTAACAGGCGACCAGCCCACCCTGACCCGTCCCCAGCCTTTCAAATCCCACATTTTAACCCACGAATTGTTAACAAAAGAGATACAAAGCAGCCCATTTTACGCTGGCAGACCTTTGGATATGCTAATATAGTGTAGTCACGGCAAAGTGACGTACAAGCAAACTTCCTTTGATACTTCATCTCTCAAGTGTACTTGTCTTCGACGTAATGGAAAAGCTCTTTACTCGAGAAAATTTTACTTTATCTTCCTTTTCTAATGGCACTTTATTACAACATTGGAGGGGATGAAGTAAAGATGATAAGAGTGCGAGTGAAGAGTGATCTAGAAGTTAATTTAAAATAATTTACTGTCAATTGCTAGATCGATAGAGCCACTCAAGCCTTAAACCCTTAAATAACCTGCGTTTACTTTCAATTGTACGTATGCTCGACGCTCATATTTTTATGTATTCTAGAGCTTTGAAATTCAATATTTTTAAGAAAACTTATTTGAGATATGGCTAACCGTTACAACTCACACGTTACGGAAATACATTGAGTCTTAATTTAGATAAAATACAGAAAAAATGTGGTATTTTACAAAGATTTCGTTGCCTTACCAAGACAACACTTGATGTGACTTTGTTTGAAATGAAACACGACGAGGGTAGGTACTTATGTCAATTTATATGAAGTTTTTGAGTTTTCCTTTCAAATAAGATTTTATTTAACCTTTAACCAGTGACACGTAGTCTGACAGGCGTCTCATGTTTTTCAAATTCTTAGAATTGACCACTTCCCCTCGCTTGCAGCGACCCAGCGTCTTAGTAGCTTTTGTTTTAGTGCTAAAACGACCACAGAAGAAGGCAGACGTGTTATCGGTTGTTTTTCACGTAAGTTATACGAATTAGAAAATCGATCGTAGCCTGTGAGGCTACATGTCCCTAGTTGTCATACAAAAACTTTTACACTCTACTTTTTATTTTAAGTGCAAAATGGCAGAAAAGACTAGGAAATGATAACTCCAGCCCACGAATTCATCAAAGAATAAAATATTACGAACGGTCAGTCAATCGTTTGAACCTTTTGAACCTCGTCAAGGTTCAAACGATGGACCGTCTGTTCCATCCTGAAACAAGTCAAGCCAAGCAAAGGGCATGCAGTATTTGTCTGCCTAAACTACACAAAATGACAGTGTACGCAGCGGACAGTGGCGGCGTAAGGGGGGGGGGGGGGTCCTCCCAGGGTGCCAAGCATCAGGGGGTGACAACGGAGTGACAACTCAGTCGCGAAGATTAGTGCCCACAGGTGCATCTGCATGACAAGGACGTCGCGCTGATATGTCATGATAAGGGGGTGCATGCGATTGGTATCATCTCATCATAATAATATAGCTCATGACTTAGTACTAAAATCTTTCGGCTTCAAATCGGTAACCCGAAAATTCTGGGGGACACCAGACCATTCTGGGGTGCCTTAGCCCCCCGCAATATGAACATCCAACTTATGGTCTTATGAGGGGTGAGAAGGGGGGGAAGGGGTCGCCCCGGGTGCCAAGCCATGCTACGCCGCCACAGTACACTTGTGTTGGGGTGTTACAATCCCATATGTTTGCAATGATCTCGCCTTTTCTGCAAAAATTGCCATTGATTTTATGCTAAATTGAGCGGGTGTCAGAATTTTCATTTTTAGTTTTCAGAAGTGGCTTTTATGTTTTTTCGGTTTCTGTATTATTCGATTTTTAGTAAAAAGTATTAAATTTGACATAGAGTTTATATAAAGTCTATTAAAATGCTAGAAAAGGACCTCATATCAATTGAGGCTGAAAATTACCACTAATTGGTAATTATAGTTTTTTTCTATGTAATTATAAAAAAAAATGATTAAATTCATTTACATTTGTTTTATTGACATACCAATAGTTAAATACAAATACAATTTTAAAGTAATCCACATGCGATTTTGTCAATTTTTTTATTTCGAAGTAGTAGCCTGTGAGACGTCATGTCCCTTATAGTGTTATAAAATAGTCATGTCACTGGTTAAAGGTTAAATTACTAGGCAGCTCTTTGAAAAGATAAAGTTACGGTTTTAGGGTTTATTTTATTCGGTAGGTAAATATTGAAAACACGTGTTGTCTCTTTAATTTAATTATTCATTTACAAAGATTTACCTACGTATTTCAGATCAGCATAGAAACTCTTTCTGGGAAATTCACTGTATTATACATACTGAAATCCTACTGGTGAACATTTTGACTAAGTCATGATAGAGGTAGCGCTACAGTAGGCCCAAATAATATAAAAAAATGACCGCTCTCTATCATAATCTTTCATAATTGAAGTTTCGAAAACCATGTTTTTCAACTAAGCAGAATTTAAGAAATAATTAGTAGCTGGATAACAAATAACGTACCCTTAGGTACTATTATTTACTTGAATAAATAAAATGGAAAGCGTAATTTTATTTGTAAAATGACCCTCAAGATTGTGATTGATTTGTTTCCAATATTTGTATATGCTTAGGCCTGACTTTAGATTGAGACCTTTCTCTGAGTGTTATTGTATAACATAGTGCTTACACTGAGGTTACTGATCTATTTGTATTTGTAGTGAAGCTTACATAATTCGCAACGAAATCCAGCTTATACATACGGTATGAGGCAGGTTATTTGGGCTGCCCGTTGCTCTCGACTGTTGTCTTTATGGACATGCGGAAAATTGAAAATAATCGAAACAAAACAGTGGATTGCCAGACCAAAAATAACCCGACTACAGAAACGGTTAACGATATGAGTATAAATATTGATGACCGCGCAGAATCGAGAAACTATAGACCTAGCGCTTTACTCAGTCAGTGCCTGAGGTATAAGAGAGGCACGGGAGGGTGTTTTTGTGACGTCAAACGTCAGTGAGACTTCAGATTTATTTATACTCTGTCACGTCATAAATGTCAATGTCACCCCTCCCAAAAAAACTTTAAACGTAGTTATAGTAATCAAAACGCACTAAGGACTATCCTGTCCCATGTTTTTATTGAACGTGGATAAAATTAAACGGGGTTCGTGTACAACGAATTTCGCCTGTTTTTTCGTTGGTATCGACTGGCCATCCGAGAAAATTACACATGAAAGGAACCAAAATGTCTTTTGATTAAATCTGCTTGAACCCGCATTCCCATATTTCTGTCCCATCGACTCATTAAATTGAGTGGAAATACTGAACGGTTGTGGGTGTTTCCAATTTAGTGTAAGTCCGGTTGGACATGTGTTCCGCATTATGGGAGAGGAACAGAAGGTCCATTAAGTAGATTAAGTATAGTATTTAAGAAACCCAGCGTATCATATTGATTGTAATAAGATTTACAGGAGTATTTTCAGAACTACTGAAAGCTAAGTTTTGTGTAATTTAGTCTGTTTTAAATTGTTTCGAACAGATGTTTTTTGTTGTAGTCGTTGTCGTCATCCTGTTTTAAATTGTTTCTTACTAAATAATAATAATTTCTTATCTTTCTCTTATCTTCTCACTTCTTCTTTTTTCTAGAGTCGCGACGGCAGTACGGGAGACTGAGGAAAGTTGTGACATTGCCGATTTTTGGAAACCTATTAACTATCTGCGGTCGGTCGGCCGATGGGGCAGCAAGGTTCTGGAGTGGAGGCCGCGTACCCGAAAACGCAGCATGGGACATCCACCCACAAAGTGGATCGACGACATCATAAAGGTAGCAGGAAGGCGCTGGACGCAGGCCGCTACCAACCGGGCATCATGGAAAGCATTAGGGGAGGCCTATGTTCAGCAGTGGACGTCCTATGCCTGAGATGATGATCATGATGATGGTCGGTCTACAAATTTCAATATGCACCGTATTGAAATTTGTAGACCGAATTCGTCAAAAATTGTTCAAGACCTAATGTATTATTGTTAAAATCTAGTCATGAGTCTCTGGGAAACATATCGCTAATACAAAATTAAATGTGTTCACACATCAATTCTACTGTTTTTGTCTACATTGTGTATACGCGATCTGTGTTTAATTTGGTTTGCGTCAGCGAAACGTTACGGATCGCGGTCATGCGATTTGGATAAACGAACTTGTAGGGATTAAGTTCCATTTGCTTTTAGTACATTTCGATTATTTAATGATATAGGTACGTTAGTAATTAAGTCTTAATGATACCTACTTAAGTATATCTCTGACTTGTGTCAAGAACAGTGTGTAAGATAAGGATGTACTAGGCACATTTAAGGAATTATAGCAGATGATGTCAATTAGCACTATTGACTTATCACACTACATTAATTTATCTTCTGTTATCTGATGATGAGTATACGAAAGAGGCACCAGTCTATATCTGTCTACTTCTAGACATCGCGGAGTGAATTTCAATAATTAAGTAATTTTAAGTGAGTCCCTAAAGGTCTGAAAATGTATGGGTTGCTGTAAATTAATTGTTGTGTACGTTAAGCCTTTTTATAAAAATATAATACAAACATTTGTCCATAACAAAATTACTTCTAAAACCTATATACTTCAGTAACAATAAATAATTACGAACTTCCCTTTTGTAACATCCAAAACTTTCCACGAGTGAGTTTCAGTTACCCATAAACCCTTTTTATCCTTCCTATAATACTGTAAGCAGCTCTCCAGGCGCTTTGTATCAGCCCTTCTATCACAATACGACCCTTCGTAACAATGTAATATATTTACACCTCAACGGGAATACGAGTATACTTTGCTGTAACAAGTAGCACATATTATTATGTTCATACAATTATGGAGCGGGTGGACTCTGACCCACTTTGAATGAGTAGAGTAAGGCTGACTTGCACCACCTAACTAAACAGTAACTATAACAATAACCGGTGTTTTGTATGGAGTTTGATAGATTTCGGACATTTGTTAAAGTTAAAGTAAGATGGTGCAACCCAGCCTAAGAATATAAAATAATAAATTTGGAGTGGTGGAAACATGATGTTCCCGGAGTAAGAGCATTCAGCGCTATATTGGTTGGTGAAGGATCCAGAGAATTTACCTATTATCTAATTATCTGATTAATTTCGTTGCGGGTTCAATGACTGTTTAGCTTTCCCCCGGGAAACACTTGACCTTCACTGATTGGATTTTTATTGGCGGTCAATCTCTAGATCCTGGCTACACAGGAGTTTCAGCAGTGGTAAAGAGAGGTGGGTGTATAGTCCCGTTTATTACCTAATTGTTAATTTATAAATATACCACATCTTTACTAATGTCCATAATTATAAAAACCTTTTTCTAATGTTTTAACGCAGTTCTTTTGTGACAAAGACGAACAAAAATCAAACTTAAGGCTTGGTATTTCTTCTAAAGTAGGTATTTCGCGCTGTCAAAATCTGCGCGCGCAATTCTTCGCCGAAAACAGCGCGTCAAAGAGCTCCCGCCACAATTTCCAGCTACACAGTATAGAAATACGCAGTTGGTTAGGTTACTTCCTTCCCTTCAAGCGTCACACTCACAACACTTTCTACTAGAAATCATATCCAAGTGATACAAATTAAAACACCTTTCAGACTTTTTGGGAATATATTCTAGAATCGAATAAATATAAAATATAACTGCAGAAGTAAACACGGTTCAAAGTGGCCGTGGCGTCGCCCGACCTTCTGGAAGTTCTGCGCCGGCTTAAAGAATTTCAAGATTACGTCACCCGACCTATCGGTAGGCCCTTGGAAGCTTGAGCGATTGGAATTTTTTATTATGATAAGTTACTCTTAGTAGCGATTATTTAGAGCTTGGATAATAAATTTAATTATAGTTGTTGCAATTCACGAAGCTTTGCATGTGGTTAATAACATTAATCAGTATAGGTACGCATCAATTTTGTTCAGTCTCTTTGTTTATTAATAAATAAAAATATCATACTAAAATTGCAGAAACATATTTGTTTGTATTGGTCTGGGTGTTTTCTTTCTATAATATGTATGACGTATGTACGGGGTTCTGTACCTATCGAAAATTGCTATGAGCATCACACGCGGTTACCTGCGTACCTCTGTGCACTCATGGGAGTTTAAGCAGAGGTCCCTAGAGTTTGACTTTGAGCTTTGTTTATAGTCATTACGAAGCAGACTGATGGGAAACTGCACTGTCTTGAATTCGAAAGGGTAATTTGACGGTGTTTGGGGAATTCTAGGAATAAATACAGAGTCTCCTCATTGAGATTGAGACATTTCAATTTGAGATTTCACTTGACATTGAACACAATCTGAAATGGAGTTTTCAAACACTTGTAAAAATAAAAAGTAATTAAATCAAAGGCACTAAGTAGTATTGATATCAACTTCGAAGAAAATGACTGCCAAAATTACTTTCTACCCGTTCCACACGTCTTTCATGAATCATATTAAGGTATTGTTAAACTAAATTTCAAGTAGATTGAACCAAGGAATCACTTTGTCCCATACAAACTTTGCCCCCTTTTTTCACCCCCTCTATTTCATGACCCCATTTCGGAAAATCTTTTCTTATGAGATGCCTACGTCATAAAAAGAACACACCTTCCAACTTTCAGGTCTCTACGATATCCGTCAGTCATTTAGGACAAAGCATTTTTATTACTTGTTCAAAACTCTATCGTTCCAGGTATGTCATTGACAGGAGGGCGCTACTATCTTAATGGGTTATTCATTAGTCCACTTGACATTTCAGAATCGTTTGACTTTAGATACCTAAGCGATTTGATATTCGGAGTCTTTTAATGAAATCAAGTTCTGAAATAACTTGAGGTGTTGTACCCGATCAAGCTTTTCATTGCAGGACAGTTAAATAGTTTTATTATTAGTTTCTTCTCTAAGTCTTAATTTGTCAGAGTAGGTAAAGGCTCCATGAGAGCAAAATTTAGCTTTATAATAGTTTTTAATTTTTTTCTTGAAATATTTGACGCCTTGTAATCTCTTGTAATCTCTCGTTAATATAGGTCCACACAAATAAAGAATGTTTGACTTCGACTTTAATAATTATGCTCTTACATAATCCCAACTAATATTATAAATGCGAAAGTAACTCTGTCTGTCTGTCTGTCTGTTACGCTTTCCCGCTTAAACCTCGCAACCGATTTTGATGAAATTTGGCATAGAGATAGTTTGAGTCCCGGGAAAGAACATAGGATAGTTTTTATCCCGGTTTTTGAAACAGGGACGCGCGCGATAAAGTTTTTCTGTGACAGACAAAATTCCACGCGGGCGAAGCCGCGGGCGGAAAGCTAGTTATAAATAAACTAGCTTTCCGCCCGCCGCTTCGCCCGCGTGGAATTTTTTGGTTTTTATATAACCTATTACACTCAGAATGATATAATGTGGCTTTCTATTGGTGAAAGATTTTTTAAAATCAGTTCAGTAGATCCTGAGATTACCCCTTACAATTTAACAAATATACAAACACACAAACTTTACCTCTTTATAATATTAGATTATAAATAGGTAATTTGAAACCCTATTTTGTTTTATTCCTTTTTTTATTTTAAATATTTCACGATCCAAACTAATATTTACTGTAAGTAAATGCTAAATAGTATCTAAATATTAGTTTGGATTGTGAAATATCCTACTAATATTATAAAGGCGAAAGTTTGGATGTCTGGATGTCATGATGTCTGGATGTTTGTTACTCTTTCACGCAAAAACTACTGAACGGATTTTGAACTTTACAGTATTATTGTTTATAACCCAGATTAACATTATGACGATATGTGGCAAATAAATAAATAAGACGTGTCTAAAAGCGCCATCTATCGTCATTGGTTAAAATCTACAGCACTGGACAAACTACGGTATGACGTTCGTAAATATTCATTCGGGGGAAACCGTGAGACGCCATCTATCAACATGGGTAAAATGAGGTAAAACTTCATATCTAACGGGGGTAAAACGAGGTCCACGCGAACGAAGTCGCGGGCGGCCGCTAGTTTATAATAGGTAGCTTTCCCTCCGCAACCTTATTGGTATTCCATGTATGTGTCTTTTAACTGAGTTCTGTTAAACATTTCATGTAAAATTTGTATTATAACTCTATTTACATCTGCATCTGTAAGCAAGGATTCATGTTCTCCAGCCCAGATGCCGAGTAAACAGAATCGTCTTTCAGTGACGTGCAGCTGCCCCTATATTTGACCCACTGACCTAATTTTTTATTATTTATTTGTGTCAGCGTGCTCTTCTAAAGAGTGAAGACGATTGTATGTAGGTACTATTAAAATGTAATTTTAACTCATTGGTTTTGTCTCATATTGGAAGGAATGTACTATGTATCATGAGTAGAGTCTTCGTTTAAAAGGATGCCAACGATTTAAATTTCAATAGGTAGACAAAATTCAGAATTCTTAATTATCAAAAATTTTAGCTTTCTCCAGTAACACTGGTATTATTATACTGTGACTCATCAAAGTCATCATTGTCAATAATATTGACAAATCGAGAACTGTCACGGCCAAAAAACTGGCACGCGTCCGTCCTCCGTAAGCGCCACCGCGCGACTGATTGAGATTGTCCAAGCCGTCATGGGCGATTTTTTCCACATTTTTTAACATAGTAACTAAATAAGACGCAATATAAAAATTTCATCCGTTAAAAGCCCTCAAGTTATTTCTGAACTTTAGTTTAGTAAAAGATTCAGAATCTCAAATCGCTTATTTTAAAAATAAAACCATAATTAGAAAACGAATAGAGGTAACTTTGGGAATTTATTCTATCGAGTCAACTTCATCAAATCGTGTTTCCATCCGTTAATAGCCCTAGAAAATATCCTCAACTATGCCCAAAAAAAATTTTAGCCTTTTATTTTACTGTTTAGTACCTCAAAAATGAAAAATGAAAACTTCATTTTCGCCATTTTCTCTGTTACCCGGCCTTAATTTCGTACATCTCCCCTCTTCAGTCATGTAACTTATCCTGATTCCTGAATATCTAAATACCCATTTGATTTTTGTAAGACGTTTTCAATAATGCTTTATCCGCCAGTATAAAGGCGTACTTAAGCCGTGTTACTCGCGTAAAAGCCCCCCGTTGTATTGACACACCACTCAGAACGGCGTTTAGTCGAATCGTAAGACGTGGGCCTTACTACGGAACCATACTTCTCGGTTTTCTGGTGCTATAAATATTTGTTAGGGCTGTTCTAAATAATTAGTTCTGTGTGACATTATCATCATCGTCAGGTCATTTTTAGTCTCCACTGGAAGAGGACCACTCTTAGTCGTTAGATAGACGTCTACATGTTGTCAAGTCGCTATTGTACCAGCTGTGATTTGGTTGGGACTAAGTGATTGGTAATATAACAATAAGGCTGGGTTGCACCATCTTACTTTAACTTTGACAAACGTCAAAAATCTGTCAAACTCTATACAAAAAAACACCGATTATCGTGATAGTTACGGTCAAAGTTAGGTGGTGCAACTCAGCCTAAGCCTATTTAACGGATTTTATTAGTTAGCATACCTATTTATCAAGTTACATAAACTTAAAAGACCATAAAATAATTATCCTTTTGATAGCATCGTCACTTCACATCAAGGCTGCAAGTATTTTTATTCAAAAGGTTTTACGAGCATAAGCACGTCTTTCAGTTCTGAAGTGCGGAAATTGTGATGCAGGCGATTAAGCACGCTTCATTTTATCGTTATATCGGGGCCGCAGCAAGTGCAGAAAACGAGGGTTTAAATAACGGAATATTTAAAAATTAAAACAAGATCCGATGTCCTCTTCATTTATTTATTTAAAACATTTTAGCACATGTATAAACAACAGGGTTGGCACAATAGTCAAGTGTCAATGGACGTCTTTTGGCTGAAACGAATACGAATACAATAGTCAAGATGTCAGTCCCACCCACACTACTTTTCGTCATATTCAAAATCAAATTCAAAAATATCTTCATTTGTTTGGACTTGACCAATGAGTATTAGTAAATATTTTTTGTCCTATCAGCGCTTTGAGATAAACATTGTAGCAAGTGCTCAGAAGAAACGCCGCAAGAAACTCAGTCACCACAGTCTGCCGGTTTAATTTATCAAAATAATTAATTTTGCATGTCATAACCGATGACGCAGTTCCGTAGTAAGGCCATGAACGTTTATTCGTAAGATGCCAGGTAACATCTATCGGCAAAACACGCTTTTAATGTGCCCATGGGATCCTTAAAAAGGAATCGTATGCCGTTTGAGACGAAATTCCATAGAAAAAGGTACACGAAAAATCACATAGGCTTATGTAAGAATGTGTGATAAGTACGTGACGCTGTTAGAAAATACGCTTCCTCATAGGCTTATATAAAGTAGTACAAAGGAGAACGTATAGGTTTACTGATTCCCTAGCTAGTAGAAGATACCATGTGCCTTTAGACTATTTCACATCAATTTTGGAATAGAGGCAAATCCCATTAAGTTGAAATTGTTTTTTTTCTTGAAAAGACTTTCAAAATATTCAGCAAAACCCAAAATCAATGGCGTCCATGTCCAGTTTTGTATTAAAGCTAAAGTGGTATTCTATGTTGAGGAGCGAAATCAGGAATGCAATGAAACGTCTAGAAAACTAGCGCTGAAAATCGAGCTGCACTAAAGCATTTTCCGATAGCAAAAGGAAATGGTTTGCTGCGATATTAAACACTGGAATACATGTTCACGACAATTCTTACATTCTCATAATGTCTGCGCAAAGCTATCGGGGCAAGAACAAGGGATTTTAGTACGGCTCTTTCTCGACTTATCGAAAAAGTTTCGCCACTCCAACCAATAGTTCCGTGGACACTGATATTTTACGATACAGAAACAATAGAACAAGTTTGTCGTTAAAGCCAACAAGAACAACTCTTATAACTTTTATAATTAAACTGCAAATGACATTTGTTCGGCGTTTATTTCCAGTGGTTTTCAATCGAAGTCGGTGGAAATGAAATACTTCATGTTCGCGATAATACACTATCGTGAGAGATATCTTAAAAATAGTTTAATAGTAGGTCGGTATTAATCTGATATAACGAAAAAATAAGAGAGGTTTAGCTCTAAAACCGCAGAAACTGATTTATAATATGATTATCGATAAACGCTTGGCCATTTGAGGAGAAGTCCCAATATCGCAGAATTTGGGCAAGTTACAATTGTATTTTGTATTGAATTGTCGCTCTATAATTCGTAATTTACTGGTAACATCAAAATCATCATACGAGTAGACCATACACGAGTTTGATCTAGGCTGGTGCTGTATGCATAAAACATTCTATTCAACAATATTTCGAATTTCAGTGCAATTCTCTAACAATATTCACGCTGTATTAGCACAACTGAAAACACAATCGTATAATTTACGCTACAGCGTTGAATTAGTTTCTAGTTAGAAATCATAAACTGCGCTCGAATACCTATTAATGAATTTAAAGCACATTAAATTAATAATAGCAAGCGAATGATCGCGGAAAATTACATTATGTTAGGTACTATTTGAACTGAATTTGTACTTTCGTATGTTTGGGTAAATACTTAATTATATCTTGTTCTTAGAGCTCTATTAAGCTTGAATCCAACAAATGTTTAAGGCTCTACTAGACCTTGAGAATTTGATTAAAAATGTCAGTGTCAAAAAATATCTAGACAAACTAAATGAGCACTAAACATTGAAAATAAATTAATGTCTTACAGTCGACACAAAATAAAAAGTTTTGTTGGGCGAAACGATTTTCTGTAAACGCGTCTGGCAAAAGGAAAAAATATATTGTGTGTTTAAATGTTAATAATTTTTCTTTTAAATGAAAAACAGAATTAAGTTTAATATTACTTGGTACGATGTAATTAAATTTTGAGGCAGTTCTGTCTTTATTACGGCATTATTAATAAAATTACGATGTGTACAAAAACAGACAGAAGTACAGAACCTGTTTATTAGTGGGACAGTAAAAATATTTAATTATAAATACGGTAGAGCAATTTTACAGGTGAGTTCAGTCATGCTAAGTTTATCAGAACTAATGAGAGAATGAGATGAAAAATATTTCATAAAGTCGTTAAATTAATAGAAAAAGTTTATTACATTTTGCTGATTTATTCCAGATCTTTATTTATTAACTATCTACAATCTTACTTCTAACAGCAGAAGCTATTTGTTCGTGAATTTCAATAAATAAATTCCCCCGCGTCGGATTGAAATCAAATTAAAATGTCGGATAAAATAGTGCTGAGATCTAATATCTTAACGTTACAATGCGAATTACTATTGTTTTATTAATAAAAGTTCGTTTTATTATTTAAATATCGACTTAATAACACGATTAATAACGAGATTCCAGACGGAGCGTTTTGTGTTGATGATTCAAATTCTAGTACCTACAGACGGCAGTTATACATTGGATAGTTTCAGATGCGAATCTTAACATATACGTATTTTTTTATAAACTATAAACATTGTTGTTGCAAAATGAAAATTTTTCAGCATTCCGTACTTTATTTTAACGCCACAGATTAGAGAGACCAGGGGGCGTAGTGTGAGTTTACGTCAAATGCATTCGATGTCGACTGCGTAAAAAAGTGACAGTAAATGTATGACGGATGGTACAGCGCCCCTAACGGAAACTTTCAAGAATTAAAATTTTCATTAATTTTTTTAACGCGCTCACTATTGACGACGTTTGATGTAAACTCACACTAAGCCCTCAGATTCGCACGCGTGCTGAAATCCGCATAACAGGAAAGAGGCACTAACTAACGTTTGCATAAACATCACGACCACAACTGCCAGCAATTTCAAATTCACGGGTTGTTTCAAACTCCAACCACAGTCTCATAACAGAACGAGTGCACCAAAGTGTGCCATTACATGAAAGCAAACACATTTTTGGAATGCAATGCTATTGACGTGCCGTATCCCGCTAAAAGCTAGAGGCATAGAGTGGGCGTCCAATCCCGGCAAAACTGGATTCTCTATTATTTTTATCACAACCGAGATTTGCGGAGGTTCCGTTAGTTTCATCGGCTTGAATCAAAATACAGGGTGTTAGGTAAATGGGTATATGAGCCGACACAAGCCCATGTTAACATGGTCATATAAATGGTATGGTGAAGTCAGAAAATTGATATCTTCATTTTAATTATTTTAATTTTCATACAAATCGGATTTTATAAAATTTATTTTGTATGATAATTAAAAAACATAAAATGATGATATCAAATTTCTGACTTCACCATACCATTTATATGCCCATGTTAACATGGGCTATCGCGGCTCATATACCCATTTACCTAACACCCTGTATAATCTTTATGATTGTTGACAAAGTTACTGTTAAGGGCTTAGTACTTAAAAAGGTGATGGGTGGTATTTTTTCGAAAAGAGAGCAATTGTACGTTGTATTGTACCTGAGTTCTTATTTAACAAAAGAGCTTGGACGTGGCTTGGAGCCGATGATGTAACAAAAAGCTAAGTAATTGGCCATTAATTGCAGCAGCAGCTAAGTTATTAGACAGAATATTTATACAGGGTGGAATTGTGTAATACCATCTGGAGGGAAAGTCCTCTTAATACTGTAGATAGACATTTTTACTCAAAGGAAACATTCCTTAATTTTGGAAAAGAAATAGAACTGCATTCAAAGATTTCTAAAAATTTGCTTGTCGCACCCGGAAATCGAACCGACTAAAATCTGTTATAAATTACACCCTGTATTTTTATTGCCTCGATCGATAGGGTTATGTATAAGGATGAAATCTCTCTAACAAACTTGTTAAATGAAATGGAATTAAAACCATGAAATCTTAAATTATTTTAATTATTTACAAAAAATTGTATGTGGTATGGTGGTGAATTCTCTAATTTTTTTCTATCTACAGTATTAAGAGTACTTTCCCTCCAGGTGGCATTACAAAATTCCACCCCGTATAGAAGCTGTTGAGAAAATCTTGTCTACTTGTTGTTCTGTATTGTTCAACCATCAACACGAACTTGTAAAACTCAATCAAATAACAAATAATCGGGGCAATTCCAATCGAAATAGCGAAACTTATTACAACTTCCCATAACAAGTTCCAGGTAGCATATTCGGTCCGATTCCCACTAATTATTGCACCAGATGTTCTTCGCATCGATACGCCATACATCACCCTGTCTCCGTGAGCCAGAGTGATGGCGCCATTCGTTAATTGAACTTCATTAGCGATCATAATTAATTGCACCCTGGAGTCTTGATTGCACACTTCGACTGGAGTATGTAAATATAGCATGTGGTATGCCATTATAGTTAGCAGTGGGTTTAGCTTGTAAGTTAAGTTCCCTGTCGTCTGACAGGAAAAATTTCGACATCATCTCTAAATCAATTATTTATTGAATAAACATTTTTTTTATGTTTCTGCTTCATGGCAATATGTTTTTCAACAATAAGCCACTTCTTTGGTTGATTCCTTAGATTATGTTTTCTTCGAGAGCCATACTTGTGTGAAAATACATTTCACACGACTCTCTTGATGTCAGGTGGTAAATCTTTTATGTAAGCTCGGTATGTCATTTCTCCTTAGCCGGGTGTGTTGAAGAGACAAGAGTGCATTCCCCCAATTTTATAATATACTTAAAATTAAATTGAAATAGAAAATATATTATTAGAGGTTAATTTTAGTAGTTTTTTTCTGTTGTGGAAAAAAACTTTATAATGACTATGTAGATTCTTTGTATTGGAACTTGGAAGCGTATCAGAATTTATTCGCATAGGAGTTAACGCTAGATTTACGAGAACGTTACAAATAACAGTGAAATATTGACACACATCAATTTCCAATTGTTACACATAATATAAATAACTGTCACACACTTTCACTACACTTTCGTAAACAAGCCAATATTCCCACGACTAACTCGATATAGCTCAAAAGAAAATATCTCAATAAAAAGTGACACGTTCTTTGCGAAGACGTTCTTATAAATATTTATTCGAAGGACTCCCAAGGAGCTTACTTAGTAGTTCATTTTATTACACGACCCTCTACTAGGTAGGCTCTCTCTTATACAAAATTTAATAACTTTGCTTAAATTAAGCCCTCGCACACCCCTCCTTAATAAGGTGCGTGTTGTGAGTTGGAATAAGTTTAGCCTAACACAAGCTCCAGATGTGCTTTAATTCGTTCAAACTTGAACTCTATTTGCATGGCAATAAAACGAGAAAGTTTTGTCTTGTGTTGTTGTTGGAAATTAATGAAAACGGCGCTTTATTCTGCATTGTGAATAAAATTAAATAGACACCATAAGGAAACTCGTAAACATCCTTCTCAAAAATTAAGAGATAAGAAAAAGGAAAAAATAACAAACAAAAAATAGACCAAATTAAGGCAGTCATTTGTATTTAATTATAATTTTAAATTACAGAAATTCACTGCTCAATCAATTCCGTATACGCGTAAATGCGTATTCGACTCTACTCGTAACTCATTTTTCCCATGAAAAAATCTTGCGTTACGTGCATATGTGCATGCTATATTCACTACCCATGTGTTTCGGCCTTTAGCGCAACATTATAAGCACCATACAAGCACTTTTAAAAACACAACGCTTATAAAAGTGCTGATCACGAGTCCACGTTTCGCTGGCGGATGGCACTCATTACACCCCGCGAACTCTTCCACTGCCAAGAATTCTACGTGCAAGGTAAGCAAAACAGCACTGGACAATGTCCAAATGACCACTCGGGTAGTCTTCGGCGATTCAAAGAGCAAAGGCAATCTGGTGGAAAATTCACTAGTTATACACACTCGAGTGAAGTTGTAGTATTTTCATTTTTAACACAATATTATGAAGCACTTGGTGGCTAGTAGGCGGTTTTACATTGTAAACGTCATAGTTTCAAAGAAACCATTAGTGGTGCTCATAATATGGCAACACTAATGGTTTCTTAATAAGGGGCTTTTATTTGTTCGTCTACATAATTTGGGCCTTGGTCAATACACGAAGAAATGCTTGAATGAATGAGCCTTAGTCTATAAAGTAAGTCCCATTAATTAAACTTAAATAAACACAGGGAATATTAAAAAAGTAAGTTCTAAAACAACGGAATACCAGCTACAGTTTGCACTTAAACGTTGTTAATTTTATTTCACACAACCACAAGGATTCGCGGAAAAAATATCAAAAAATATTGCAACCTTAAATATTTAGCTATACAAATTGGTGCAAAATAGTCTAGCTCGAGTGTGCAAACTAGAGAGCGTGGTTTCATATTCACATTTCAGAGCCCAGTTTTTATTTAACCCATGGCTGAATGCGCTCGACACAAAGGCGTGTCAACGTACCCTGAACGTGGGTACTAGTACATAGAAATAATGAACGGCTAGAAGAGACAGAATTTGGTCACTTAGAACTAATATTAAAAGTGTCAATAATAGCATCGAAAAGCATTATGGAGTACAATTTGGGGCAGAAAATAATTATAAACATCATCATCATCATCACAGGACGTCCACTGCTGAACATAGCCCCCCTCCCAATGACTTCCACATCGCACGGTTGGTAGCGACCTGCATCCAGCGTCTTCCTGCTACCTTTATCAGGTCGTCGGTCCACCTTGTGGGTGGACGTCCCACGCTGCGTTTTCCGGTACGTGGCCTCCACTCCCTGCTGCCCATTATAAACGTCATTTTATGGAAACTATAGGAAGTTGATAGAGTGCCGCACAAAGCAAGCGTTAAAGAACAGACGTGAATTGGAATCAAAAATCCAATTTTTGAAGTATTATGGTTCAAGCATCATTCTTCAACCACCCAATGTCGAATTTTACAAAAGATACGCGCATGTCAGCAAAAAGTCTATGAACCTTGTAATACCTTGTCATTCATTTTTCAGCTATTGTATTTCGGTATTTCATTATTTACGGGTTCGTAGAATACTAAAATTATCAAGTCAAAACGTTGGATCTTTCTATTGTAATGAATTTACGTTACAAGAAAATATTTTCGCGAACTTATTACATGATTTGCGAACTTTAGCAATATTAGATTCGCCTAAATTAATACTTAAGTTTACACGCAAACATGAAAATGTTTAGACTACCACTTCCAGCGTCTATTGGGCGTTCAAAAATACGTATGAGTATGTATGGTGTAATCATGGTTTCATCAAAAGAGCGGCGCACAGTGCTGCAGAGCCATCACAGCTCGTCACAGCGCCATTCATTCCTCTGATGGTACCCGCAATTATGGCGTTGTGGCGTACTTTCACTTGCACTGTTTAGCTTTTGTGCCACATCTGCTTCTTCGGAGATAATAAGGGTGTTCATATTTTGAGGGAGAATATGTACGAGTACATCAGTGTGCAAAAATCTTGATAGAGAGGGCTGATTCTGGAGCTGAACTATAACGCCCGTATTCACAAACATTACTATGAGGTCTCACATTGCGCGTGGATGCTCTATTCAATGCTGTGCGTTCGATTTGCTGCTTCAATTAAGCAAGTATCGTTTGTGAATACGGGCGTATCCGTCACTGATCAGGACGAGACACAATGTGCCTGGAATCTCGGCATCTTTCTATTTATCTATCGGTTTAATAATATAATAAGTCATATAATATAATAAGTGAATAAGCACTTACAGGGCAGATATGTACCATCCTAGACTGCATCCCACTTAACATCAGGTGCGATTGTGGTCAAATACCTGCCTTGTTATGCATAAAAAAAAAAAAAATAGTAAAGAAGGTAATTTTGTTTATGAAATGACGATGTTGATCATCTACTCTGAGAACAAAATTTAAACAAATTGGAAAAAATATTCTAGGTAATGATGGAAATTCGCTGAACCATTATAAAGAAAAGTAAGCTCTCTTTACCGTGAACAAAATGGAATTATTTTACTTTGAACCGAGTTCGCGTTTGACCTCAATCTCAATTTAAAGTAATAATCAAATTTAAAATGGCGTGATGGAAATAAAATTGATATGATAGTTCCTACCTACCTATCAATTAGTAAAAATTCCTGATGAATAGGCAAATTAAATGGAGTAAAATGAAGCTTAGAAATTCTTTTACTACGAGTATAAATTATATACCTACTCGTCTCTTCACCAAATATTTTAACTCTGTTACTCGTATAATCTAGTCTCGAGAACTATCCGGCCCTGTGTAATAATAAGTTAGTTTTTACATACATCCTTATGCAGGACACCCTCTCCGATTTCATCATCATTATTATATTCAGCCATAGGTCCACTGCTGAACATAGGCCCTCCCCCAATGATTTCCACAATGGCCGGTTGGTTCCGATTCCGATTTACCAGAGGTAAATCGGAATCGGAACCAACCAAAATAAAAGGTTTTGTTTGCTGGGCATTGTATGAGTTTGTCTATTCCACAGTTTCGTATCATAATTTTGCTCAACAGCGAAATTTTGTTTAAATATTCTACATTTATACATTAGAATGTTGAAATTTATGGGTTCATAACAATTTTACAATTAAAATATTAAAGGAGCTTGTAATCTCTTTAAGTAAATCAACAAATGAGAATTGAGTCCTAATCAAGTGTACTTAGTAAGGCCAGCTTAATTATGTATTGTCCGTGTCGTGTGAGAGGAATATTTTGTTTCATTATTTCATAAAAATCTGTTTTCTCAGAATATAAGTCCTTAGCTGTTAATTCAGTATTCTTGGAGAAGGTATTACGTTGTAAGCCTCATCAAAGTGTGTCTAAAAGCTTAAGTGATTGTCGATGAAATATTTGCCGATTTTTGTAATTCCACGTAAAAGTAAAAAATAATTAATAATATACCTACTATCGCACAAAACGTTTTTATAATCCGAGTAGGTACTTTATAATCTTCAAAAGAAAAGAGAGTTTCGAAATTGATAAATGATGATTTTGCATACTTTATAGTTCAGTTAAACTGGAACTCTGACTAAACAGCTATTGACTACTACCAGAGCATCAAATATCGCTTCAATCTGAATACTCATCAAAACGCATTCAAAATCAGCATCCATGCAGTAGCCAAAACGCCCATCTATTGGTGCTTAAAGCATATTCAGCTCGAATTTTACTATATTAACATTTTATAATAGCAAAATGGTTTCAAATATTTAGGATACATAATTTTGGGAGGTATCGTCACATTCACAGCGAGGCATGTGCTACGCTTGTGCGTCGAGGGTCAGCGGTGACGCTTGCAAAATTCAGCCAACGCATTACAGTGATTAGTCTTAGGCTGGGTTGCAAAATCATACTTTAACTTTGACAAATGTCAAAAATCTGTCAAACTCCATACAAAAACATCGGTTATTGTTCTAGTTACGAGTACGGTCATAGTTAGGTGGTACAACTTAGCATTAGTGAGATTCGTGGCAAACGCTCCAAGAGCGAAGGGCTTCGCGAGCAGTGGGTAACTAGTGTGCGTGTTACGTCGTACATAGTCGAGCATGTATCTTGCTTCAGACACACGTACCTCTCAGAAAACATGAGGCATTCGATCTGCATACAATAGATCGCTATAGTGCTAGTAAATACCTAATTTTTTATCACGCATAGACGCATACCTCAAGGCATTCGTTGCGCACCGTGTGCATGCCTAGCAAAAGTCAATACCTATCTACCTTTTGCTACATTTAGAGATTAGAAGCCAGGTCTCGGAGCGATTCAGACTGAAGATATTTTCTAGTAATATACAATTTCTATTCTTGTGGTTACTACGGGAAAAGCTGGCTCATATTAGCCCATTCTCGCTTTGAGATAATAACATAAAGATTCTACGCTCACGTTGGATTTTCTGTATTACGAGATGCAGTTGCTGGATTGTGTCTGTCTCAAGTATCAAAGAGTATTTTTAAAGCTGGGTTGCTGTTTATGTGATTTTAGATTTGTTATCGCTATGCCTTATGCTGCTACTATAATTTAACAAAAAAAAAAGTTAACTTATTGGTTTTTCAAGCTATTTCGTCGAAAAGACGTCCAGGGCTGGACAAAATCATTGCCACAGATTTCCGTTAAGTCAAAAATCAGAGGTGGAATTGTGTAAAGCAATCGTAATCATTTGACAGTTCATAACGTACGATAAAGTCAGTCAAACAAAGCGTTTAACAGAATAATCGTACGTTATGAACTGTCAAATGCTAACGATAACTTTACACAATTCCACCTCTGGACAGTACAGAGTAGTATTGTCAATGGTTATAGCACCACAAAATATTAATTTCTGCAACACTCAGGCGTGAGGAGCGATTCCATCATACACTCAGTCATTGTTACACCCACTGGCTTTCAGATCATTATTGGCCACTCTCTCCGCTATTCACACTTCCATTTGTCAGAGTTAATTGAGAATAACGTCCGATCCTTATAAATGGACTGTCGAAACTCATTTCGTATTCCGACTCCGTGTCTTATGAGATAACAAATGAAGTAAAGTGGTCACTGGTCATATAATATTAGTACCTATTTGCTGTGCAAGAAAATCGCACAGTGCCGATAACATTTTATTTCAATAAATAAAGCTAAATCGGGATGGTTACACAATACACAGTTCAATTTTTTTATGAAAAACAAGTCTCATCTAAATCACATTCGATTTGTTGGTTTCGTCTTCTCACATAATAACACAACTATCGGAAAAATTTAAGGACAGCAAATTAAAGAGAGCTTTTTTTTTAAAATTATTTAGTTTGGGGTCTCCTTCATGTCACACACGCAAGCAGATCTCTTTCTTCTAATATATTTAAATAGCCTAGACACTGTCGTACCGTATACGTACAATGTTCATGTATGTATCAGGATATCGCAAGAAATTGCATTAGATAGTCCTATACAATACAAGTGCCTCTACGGGAGACGTATATGTATTTTGAAACATTCGAATTGAATCTTGAACTCGTGCAAGGAAGCAAATCATGTGTGAAATTGATTTTAGTTCTATTTTATTTAGGTTTTATTTTGTAAGCAGTGGAAAGCTGCTGTTATAGTCTACTATTTTATTTAAAAGACTGTTTTCGTCGTAAAAATTAAAATTTGAAACTTGAAACTCACAATTTTCATCATTATTAGTTTTAAGGTTAAAAAGGTTCGTGGAAAGGAGCGTTTTATGAACTCAAAAATTAAAAACTCATTGTTTTTTAAGTGGTGTAATTTATTGCTAGGATATTATTTATCTTCGAACAACTTATTTTTTAGATTTACCCATGAATTTTTTCACTAGAATTCGATTAAAATCGAACACTCATTTTAGAATTCACGGGATTAACTTCATACGTAGCATGTTTAGGAATTGGCATCCTTAAAAGTATGCGATTTGGAATTCAAATGCTCCAAAAATGCATTTTCTAAGCTGTAGCTAAGTAATCTACTCGTATATCTATAGAAGCGAAAGGCATAGTGATTGACTGACTTACTCATCACGAAATCTCAGAAACTACAAGTGCTAAGTTGGTGTCTCAAATTTTGCATAAGGGTTCCTTTTAGAACGAATGTGCTCACTAAGATGGGATTTTCCAAAATTCAACCCCTAAGGGAGTAAAACGGGGTCCACGCGTACGAAGTCGCGGGCGGCCGCTAGTGTTGAAATAAAATCGAATGAAAATAATCGTAGAATGGTCGCCGCAACGGCTATCAGTTCACGCTTCGGACGCACTCACACAAATTAATCCGTGCGATATGATCTGATGCCAGCAGCCTATCGCTAGAACCTTTGTTCATTCGACTGCACATCAGAATATAGTACTTATTACAACTACGTAGAAGCGACAGTGTTTACGTTTTGCTTGATGTTTCACTCGTGCTCTGTTGTAATCCTGCCGAAGGGTACCAGATTTATACAGGGTGTTCCAAAATTAGCACGTCACACTGACACCGGAGGTAGCTGGGCCTATGACGCATCAAACAAGCCTGTAGAAAAGTTTAATCTGTTTTGAGATCATGACCAATTTAATTTATTAACGTCCATAGAGAAGTTTGATGAGTTTTTGGTGTAAAATGACAAATTTTTGTATTTTAATGAACTTAATAGACTTGTTCGGTGCTTTTAAGCCTAGCTACACATCCTTTATGACACGCGATTACTGCTTTGATCTGATACAGGATCAGGATCAGATTATTTTGAAGTATCAACTCATCGATTTTCACATGTCCAACAAATCTTCCTCAGTACTTCGCCACGCAATTAACCGTTTATGCGCAATGAACCAAGATTAATAGCGACGAAACTTCTGGACGGTCTTAACACAATCACCGATCTCAAACAACAAAAGCCATTCCATTCTCACAAATGGGTATTAGGTGGATCAAACGGCAATTTGCCGCTATCCGGTTACTGGGTCTGCGATCGCATGTTGGATGATTAACATGGGTTGAGGCAGCCACTCCATGACAACGTAATTATTCATTGGATATTGTTTACATAGGGAACCCATCAGCACGAGGTCGATACCTGTCGGTCGCGAAATCAGAACCGAGGAATTGAAGCCTATTGAAACCAAACCACGATAGTAGTTTTACCGACGACGAAACAATTTTGCATAACAAACCGCTTACGTTGTGGTTGACACTAGCACAGATTACATAGGGAATACTTGTATAGCAGCACTGTGCCACTAGTATCTGGTAAGTATATCTATATCTATAAAAGCGAAAGGTCACCGACTGACTGACTCGACTCACTTACCCATCACGAAATCTCAGAAACTACAACTGCTAGGAGTTTCAAATTTTGCATGGGAGTTCCTTTTACAACGTAGGTGCTCACTAAGACGGGATTTTGCAACTTTCAACCCCTAAGCTGGTAAAACGGGATCCACGCGTAGTTAGCTAGCTCTATTTCCAATTCCATCGATGTCAAAATGTTATTGTGCATTTGTTAACCCTTAGCGCCTTTAGCCTATACATTTTTTTTAATAAATAAAAAAATGCACACAAAAAGTGCAGCATTAACTTATATCAACACGTAACACCTTATTTGCATAGTATCGCATGTCGGCTAATAACTTTTTCATAACGACATAATCACTAGCTCAGCGTGTTAAGAATAAAACTTTAATAAAGCAATTTTAAGTTTTAAGTCTAGCGCAATTTAGTAAATAGGTTTTATAATTTAGAAAAGATTTCATTACGATAGCTTCTAGTTCAAACAGTCAAGGCACATTATAGTACTTATAGGTCTAGAACTTAACTCAAGCAGTACTTGAGGTATGGGAGCGGAACAGGGACATAATTGTGCCGTGACAATTGCTTTATAATTCTGAAGGAGATCTAAAGTCCCGCATGGGAACGTTTGACGTTACAAAAACACCCTCCCGTGCTAGGCTAGACTTAGCTTACAAAAGGTTTCATTATGATAGCTTTTAGTTAAAAAATGGAAGGTACACAATATTTACTAAAACAAACAAAAATAGAATTTCTTTTAGCACGCGAAACAAGATACGGCTTACATCCTGTGTAATCTTGGGAATAATATTTTCTTTGTGCCATTCTCGGTGATATTGTTTAAAAAAATTTGAATAAATAATAATAAGAACACTATTGTAATAATCTCAAAGAAGGGATTCGCGTGTAAGTCATAACGCGTAGACCAAATAAAACGGGCAGTACACTCCAGCAGCGGCGGCAAAATTACATAAACTTTCACAAGACACTATATACTTTACAAGACTTTTACCGCGATTGTGCCTCTATATTTTGGGTTATCACGAAAATACTTTTACGCAACACATGAAATAACTGTTCCTATCACCATGGATTGTCCATAGTGTCAGGCCTGGCTCACTCCGCGCGGTACATCCGATAATTACCTACAGCGAAGCGCCCCGCCGGCGGGTATTATATCAGTCGAGTGTCACGCGCGCGCCCGTCAGGACGATGCACTGGCGTGCGTTGTAGTACCTAATTCTATGATCGAAGTATTATTTAAAAATGGACATAAAGAGAAAGAAATATTATTGTGCGGCGTTCGGGTGTTTAAATTCGAAAAGAAATCTACCGGATTTATCTTTTTTTTCGCTTCCCAAAGATGCTGAAAGGTATGTTGGCCATATAGGTAATCAATAATTCTTAGGATAGTATAGGAACCTAACCTACCATGACTACTGCTCAGAATGCGTTCGTTCGTTTCAGCCAAAAATGACGTCCACTGCTGGACAAAGGCCTCTCCCAAGGTTTTCCATAATCAATGCGTACTTACCTACATACGTACCTCATTACAAATAAGTAGATTAATTATTTTTTTACTAGACACTACTAGACAGCAACCCTAACAGCGTAAGAAGAGTTCAGAGGCACGCGATAGAAAGAGACAAAACTTGTAGGTGAATAAAATTGTAGGTACTTAGTGCTGTGCGAGCTGAATTCCACTGTATCGCGTCGTAGCAAGACTCGCATTTATTTAAATCGTCTTGCGGAGTAATCCTTCTGTACCTGTACTATTACTTATTCTGTGATAGTGTCAAATATTAAGCCGTATACAGAAAGAAAGCTCGAAACTTATAAGCGCTTACCAGCGCTTGTCAGCGCGCTGGTCCGTTCTACACAAAGAAAGTTGAATGGCAGCGTACAGCGCTGACCAGCGCGTGTTTGAACTTGTCGGCACCGTTCAGTGCTTATCGGAGCGTGTTCATGCTTGTATATTTTCCTGCGGTTACCAGCGCTATCTAGCTTCGCTAAGCGCTTATAAGTTTCCAGCTTTCTTTCTTTATAAACTGGTTTTAGAGTCCGAAATGGCTCTGTTCGGAAGATTCCATAAATAACTAACGTTATAATTAAATTTATTTAAATAACAATAAAAATAAATGTACACTAACCTGGACTTGCAGCTCGAGCAGCATCTCCGCCTCACTTAACACAAACACTTCACTTCACTTCACTAACTTTGCCTCGACACGTCTGTTCACTGTGGAGGTTGGAGAGCGACTGACAGTTTGGTACTCGTATCGTCATAAAGTAAACGAGTTAATGAGGGAGTGAACAGAGTGTACCGTGTGAATGATTGTACTGAGTGACAATAATTTAAAATATTAAACCATCGTAATCTCTTAAAAAATGATGATGTCAATAAAATATTTTTTTTTTATATAAAATCTATCTATACTTCTTACTAATATTATAACGAGGATATTTTTATGAACATACATTTTAATTTATATTTTTTTTGTTAAAAGCCGCGTTGGGTCGCTAGTTTAGGTTATAAACCCAGAGATTAAATCTTCGGTTACGGATTACCATTCAATTCATTTCAGACTCTATATATCAAATAATTTTCCGTCCTTTCATACACACAATAGTTTTTAAGGTCAAATTCGATTTTGCAAAATATTTTGAAGCAAATCACTATCACTAGGTCTAATAATTTACAGTTATATTTTAATCTTCTATTTGTGATCTGAGATTAAGGAGGTACTATTTTCGTACTGACATTTACATAATATTTGTGTATGGGTTGACGTATATCCACGGACTACGTAGGAGTTTCACCCGAGACGTGAATATTAAGGGTGGAACCCTGCTCACGTTTCAAATACCCCATAAGTTCCCATAAAATGGTCTGGCAAGCGAAGATAATGGGCGACAATTTCTTTTAACACCTGAGACTGCTGGCTTGTGTGTGCTAGTGTTTCGTAGAACAAGGTTACTTGAAGCAATTTTCTTACTAATGCGAAAGTCTTTGCTTTTGATGTTTGCGTTTTGTTTTATAAATCTAACTTTTTCTTGTTAGTCAAAGTAATTTCGATTAAAAAAGCGGTTGTTTTCTGTTATCGTGTATTACCTACATATTATCCTAATAATGCTATTGTATTTCGTCAAAAAAGGTAATGGGTTTCGTCGAATAAGCAATTGTACAACAACAAAACTAATAACATAATTATTTTCTAAAACAGGTCTGCAATAATAAGCTACCCCTATTCTTAGGCTGAGTTGCACCACCTAACTTTAACGATAACCGCTGCTTTTTGTATGGAGTTTGAAAGATTTTTGACGTTTGCTAAAGTTAAAGTAAGATGGTGCAACCCAGCCTTAGATAAAAATTAGATTTTGAACTGAACGTTTTGTTTATATTATGATTGGACTTTTATTAATAGGTATGCACTGTATCCTTGAAAACTACTATTTTAAAAATAGTAGTACTGCTTTAGACTGACTATTCAAAATTTCGATTGCGTAATCGTTCTCACAGTCCAAATATGTAATGTAATTCATGCCGATTGCATGTATCTAATCGTCTCTAACCACACCCAACCACCAGTGACAAGCCAATTAGTTGCAGAGATTGGTCTTATTGATCAATCCCTTCGGGGCTAGTGATTGTCATTGTGATGAGAGACCATCTCGATACGCAACCATGGCATCGGTTGATTCGATTAAGTTAACACCTATACGCACGACTGGGAAGAACCAATACGCCTGTTATGTAAACACTAGATCGAATAAGGCACATGAAGCGTATTGTTTAAACACTTGAAATTCTAAGGCTAAGTTGCACCACCATAACTATAACGTTAACCGGTGTTATTTGTATGGAGTTTGACAGACTTTTGACGTATGTTAAAGTAAGATGGTGCAACCCAGCCTACAAACAGCAGTTATTGTAATGTAAGACTCGATATCAAATTCGAATTGCTTCAAAGCTTCCTTATTAAGGCCTGAAACCTGAACTTTCAGTTTCAGCAATCTTGTTTTTAATTTATCGTTTACGCTTTGCACGTGTAAAGTAAATGAGGATTTAATTTATAAGACTTCCTCAAAAAAAGCCAATAAGGAAAAATAATTTAGAAACGAAAACTATTCTTGCAAGGCAGCTTATCAACCCAAAGTTTTCTACTTATCGCAAGCAAAACCTTACTTTAAATAAAGTAAGTCACGAAAGTTTTTAGGTAAAATGAATTAGGTGCAGGTGTTATAAGTTTGGTCTGATAGAGGCGTAAGTATTTCATAATTCCTTGCCATCTATTTAATTTTGTTTAATTTTTGATCATATGAAAAGTATGTAGGTATTGATATTTCTTGGCCAAAATGGTTGATTTTGCTTCGACACAGTATATTCCGGTTCACATTGCTGAAACCTTATCCAGCCTGATAAAATGGAAATATTCAAATGCTCGCCGGTTTGGTTAAGCTTTGTAGGTTATATTTGAATATTTTGAGCTTGAGACCCATTTTGAATTAACATTATTAAGACTTAAATCGTTTGAAACATCCTTGAAAAATAATGGTTGGAAATAGTTTCAATAAAATATTAGAAGTACGAGTAGGTACTATTTATCGGCAACAGTTCCAGCTACCCATTTCCGTTTTTTCTCTCGCTCTCATCAAATGGTGATTTTTTGAAATTGAACGAGACGACATGACCGGAAATGGGTAGCTAGAACTGTAGCCTAACTGTAGATATAAATATGTTTTGTAGATTCAAAATAATATTTGTGTATTGATTTTAAATTGACAAATTAAATAATTGCGTATAGAACTAGGCAGTGTGTTTTACAACATTAACTACAGGGATTTTAATAATTTACTAAGCCCTTCTCTAATTTATTTTAATTCCCAATAATTAACGTACATTTATGTTTAAGTGGAAGCATGTTTCCCTTTTGTAAATACATTTGAAGGATGTCCAAGGAATAAATCGTGTGGGTCGCTCAGGCGAGTGCGATAAATAATTGACGAGCAACAACCCCGGCAATTATTTCTGTTAATTGACTGTTTCCCTAACAAGATTGCGTCGTTTATCCATCCGTGAGGGCGGGAATATATTTTATTTTTCTGGAACATTTTTAAAGACAACACTCGATTGTGATATTTGTTTATTATTGGAGATGCTGTTGCTGTTAATGAGCGAGTTTCTAATATTTATTTACTCTGATGAAAATGATGGCTGAAGTTATTGTTATGCTTTTGGGAAACAGGAAAAAATATGTTTAAAAATAGTAAAGCTACTTATAGAACAGTCAAACACTTATTAATTTAGAAGCCACAACAGCCCAATGGTTTTCGTGTCGGGTCATCCGAGGAACGCGGTTCAAATCCCGCCGCGGCGCTTAAGTACCTACCACAATGGTTTAACGGAATAGTATTATAAAAAAACTAGCTTGACGCCCGCGGCTTTGCCCGCGTGGAATTTTTCGGTTTTTTATATAACCTATGACACTCAGCAATAATGTGACTTTCTATTGATGAAAGAATTTTTAAATAGATCCCGAGATTACCCCTTACAATGTAACAAATATATAAACACACAAACTTTACCATTTTATAATATTAGTATAGATAAATCATTGGTACCATTTTGTAAGTTTTGCGTTATGTTATCTTGAAAAGTTATGTCTACTTGAATTACATTTGAAAGTCGAAATCTTTTGTTATGACATAAATCGATAATATTAAAACTCATTTCGTCAGTCTCGATCTTTATAAGCCAGAATAACTTAGATTGAATTCGAGAAAATAAAACAAAATTGATTGTGAATAAACTCAATTTTAGATCTACGTAGATTGATTCGAGTAAAAGCAAAATACACAAAAGAAGCTGAACAAGAGGCTTGTAATTGAAAGTGTAGAGGTGCCTACTAAATGGATAACCTAGCTTTGCTCTTTGATTCCTTAGAAAGTTGTTTTATTCAAAATTTAAGTACTTAATGGGCGTAGAAGGTCAAAGTTCATGGCAGTGTCAATACAACGCCTGAACCTGTACTAAACAAATAATTTTATGGCTGAATTTACCCTCTATAATCTAAAGTAATTTTTACAGCTACGTATCCTCGTAATCCCAGTTAGCGTCATACACACACATCCATGTATGATGCAAACTGGGATTGGCGGCTTACACCCGTATACACAAACGATACTTGCTTATGTGAAGTAGCAACGCTATTCGAATTCGAACGCACAGCGTTGATTAGAGCTGTATGATTGGTTCGCACTCACTCTATTATTGTCTATAAATAGGTTTTTGGGATCCTGTGCGTCCACGCGCACTGTGAGATCTCATAGTAATGTTTGTGAATATGGATGTAAAAGTAGGGTTAATGTTTGTGTAATGAATCGATCATCTATACAGAGTGTTAGGTAAATGGGTATATGAGCCGACACTAGCCCATGTTAACATGGGCATATAAATGGTATGGTGAAGTCAGAAAATTGATATCTTCATTTTAATTGTGTTAATTTTCATACAATCGGATTTTATAAAATTTATTTTGTATGAAAATAAAAAAAAATAAAATGAAGATATCAATTTTCTGACTTCACCATACCATTTATATGCCCATGTTAACATGGGCTAGTGTCGGCTCATATACCCATTTACCTAACACCCTGTATACATATAAAAGAAAGTCGTGTTAGTTACACCACTTATAACTCAAGAACGGCTGAACCGATTTAGCTGAAAATTGTCAGGGAGGTAGTTTAGAACCAGGAGAAGGACATAGGATACTTTTTATCCCGTTCGAAATAAAAAAAAGTCTGCTTATTTATTGCCATTAAGGCGGAACAAAGTTCGCCGGGTCAGCTAGTATTTTATATTTACCAAAAAGTTTTTGTATGGTTAATAAATAGTATAGTTCATAAATATGTTGTCATTTCATGTTGTTTAGTTCTTGTAGTCATACCTAGGTATTTAGTTTTTAGCTAGATTAATTAAAAAGACAATCTTTGAATTATTTAGGCTGGTTTTAGAGTCACGCTGATACACGCTGACCGCCAGCGCTGACAGCCGAAATGTATGAAGCATCGGCGCCGAGCGATCAGAGTCACTCAGGAACGTTCCCTTCAATTACATACACATTGATCTGTCAGCGCCGACGATCAGTAAGCGGTCAGCGCGTTTCTAAAACCAGCCTTATTCACTAATATTCTGACCACTCATACTTAATTCAAAATGTAAACCCATCTTTAATTATTTTACCTATTTCGTTCGTTCGTTTCAGCCAAATGACGTCCACTGCTGGACAAAGGCCTCCCCCAAGGTTTTCCACAATGAACGGTCCTGCGCTGCCCGCATCCAGGCTCTTCCCGCGACCCTTACCAGATCGTCGGTCCACCTAGTAGGAGGCCTGCCCACGCTACGTTTTCCAGCCCGTGGTCGCCACTCGAGAACTTTCCTGCCCCAACGGCCATCGTCTCTACGAGCTATGTGCCCCGCCCACTGCCACTTGATTTTAGCAATTCTGCGAGCTATGTCGGTTACTTTGGTTCTCCTACGGATCTCCTCATTTCTGATTCGATCACGCAGGGAAACTCCGAGCATAGCCCGCTCCATCGCCCTTTGGGTGACCTTGAGCCTTCTTATGAGGCCCATAGTAAGCGACCACGTTTCGGATCCATATGTCAACACTGGCAACACACACTGCTCGAAGACTTTCGTCTTGAGACACTGCGGTATTTCGGACATGAGTATATGGCGAAGCTTCCCGAACGCTGCCCATCCGAGTTGGATTCGACGATTGACCTCTTTCTCGAAGTTGGACCTACCTAACTGGACTGTTTGTCCCAGGTATACATAATTGTCGACAACTTCGAGTGTAGAGTCTCCAACCTTCAGAGGAGTGGGTGCAACACGGACATTAGACATGATTTTTGTCTTGTCCATGTTCATTCTGAGGCCCACTTGTTGAGAGGCTCTACTGAGGCCATCGAGCATTGTGCCTAGATCCTCCAAGGTCTCAGCCATGACTACGATATCGTCCGCGAATCGAAGGTGGGTGATGTACTCGCCGTTGATATTTATGCCAAATCCGTTCCAGTCCAGAAGCTTGAAGACATCTTCCAGGGCGGTGGTAAACAGTTTTGGAGATATGACGTCTCCCTGTCTTACCCCTCGCTGCAACTGGATAGGTTTCGAATCCCGATCCTGAAGGCGGACCGACATTGTGGCGTTTTTGTACAAACCCCTCAACACTTCGATATATCGATAGTCAATTTGGCACCTTTGGAGAGACTGTAGCACTGCCCAGGTCTCGACCGAATCGAAGGCTTTCTCATAATCCACAAACGCCAGGCAAAGTGGTTGATTATACTCCTCGGTCTTCTGTATAATCTGCCTTAGCGTATGTATGTGGTCTATGGTACTAAAGCCTTTTCGGAAACCGGCTTGTTCGGGAGGCTGGAAGTCGTCGAGCCTGCGAGCGAGACGATTCGTAATGACTCTTGAAAACAGCTTGTAGACATGGCTCAGAAGTGAGATGGGTCTATAATTCTTCAATAAGGTTTTGTCACCTTTTTTGAAGAAGAGTACCACCACACTTCTGTGCCATGTCGTAGGCGTTTTTCCTTCGAGGGTGACGGAATTGAACAGCTTCTGAAGAGCCCTCAGTACCGGCGTTCCGCCTGCCTTCAAAAGCTCAGCCGTGATTCCATCATCACCCGGTGCCTTGTTGTTCTTCAGCTGTTTGAGAGCCATTCTAATCTCGTACAGACTGACGTCCGGGATATCTTCGGTATAGTGTCGGGTCAGTCTAGCTCTTGGGTCTTCGGCTAGATTTGTGACAGGTGCACGTACACTCGTGTATAATTGTCCGTAGAACTTCTCGACCTCTTCCAATATCTCCGGCCCCGACGAAATGGCTCTGCCATCCTCTGTCTTCAGCTTGGTCAGTTGACTTTGGCCAACAGACAGATCTCTTGCGAACACTTTAGAGCCCTTGTTTCGCTCAATCGCCTCTTTAATACGGTCTGTATTAAATTGGCGTAGGTCGCGAGTCAAAGACTTGGAGATCTGTCTGTTAAGGCGCCAATACTGAGCAGCATCTTCAGAGGACTGCAGAACCAAGTTCCGTCTCTCTTCCATGAGTTGATTGGTGAGGTCAGAGATCTTTTTGGTTCCTTTTGAACGACGGGTTTTAAAGAACTTAGACCCAGTCGTTTGGACAATTTCCACGAACCTGTCATTGTATTTGTCCACATTTTCGCAGTCTCCTAGGCATTCGAAACGATTTTGCAACTCGAGCTGAAAGCTTTCGGGGTTTTGGAGTTGGATGGGCGCTGGGCGGAGCGTAGACTTCATCAGTCGACATCTCTCGAGCTTGGGTCTGATATTCAATGTGCCTCTTACCATTCGGTGATCGCTTCCTGTTTTGACCGAATTGATCACAGAGACATCATTGAATATATGCTTCTTCGTCGACAAGATGAAGTCTATCTCATTTTTTGTAGCGCCATTGGGATGCAGCCATGTCCACTTTCGCTGTTTTGGCTTTCTGAAGAAGGAGTTCATCATAAAGAGGCCCTCCCTCTCCATAAAGCCAGCCAGCAGTTGGCCACGTGCGTTCCTCTCTCCGTACCCAAATTGCCCCACTTTCGGCTCATTATCGCTTCGTTTACCTAGCTTCGCGTTGAAGTCCCCCATCACAACGGTAAAATGGGACCGGGAGCCATGTATGGCTCTGGAAATATCCTCATACATGGTCTCCACTTCGTCGTCGGGGTGTTCCGTGGTCGGTGCGTATACCTGTATGACCTTCAGCGAATACCGTTTGGTGATTCTGAGTATCAGGTACACTACCCTCGCCGAAACACTCTCGATCTGGACCACGTTGTTGACAAGGGACTTGTGGACGATAAACCCGACACCACCCTGGGACTGCTGGTCGCCCTCCCGGAAATAGAGCAGGTTTCCGGATTTAAGAATTATGGTGTCCTCCCCCTCTCTTCGGACTTCACATAATCCTACGATATCCCACCGTAACCTGCTCAACTCTTCCTCGAGTTCCATTAGCTTCACGTCTGTACGCAGTGTGCGAGCGTTATAGGTTGCCAGGGCCAGAGGTCGTCGGTGTTGGTAGCCTGGCATCCCCCGGGGATTCTTCGCACCCCTTGCCCCACCGTTACCGTGACCGCTACCGTGGTCCGGGATAGTGGGGCCGCCGGGGACTAGGGGCCGTTTTTTTGTTTTTACCACCATTTGGAGGGTTTTGCCCTAATCGCCACGCTTGGCAGGCGGGTTGGCGATCGCAGTTTTTTTGCTTGGTTTCGCACGCAGACGCTGCTGCCCGTCCGGTGCTACAGGAGTTTGTCGCCTCTTACGACACGCCTCCTGTTGGCGGTGGGGAAAAGTATTCTTTTACGGCCGTCCCCACACAGCACTATACATTTTACCTATTGTAACATATTAATGCAATCTGAAACCTAACCCACGCACAATTTCAACGACCAGTCATTAATAAAATTCTACCTTATTTGTAGTCGAATAACATGCTTAGTTCGCAAGCATCGTTCGTAGATAGACTTGCTCAGGTTAAAAAATGAACTGTGTGCCAGGCACGGGTTAACTCGGCAGTTCGTGAACCCGATGATTAAGGGGCCAGATAGACCGTAACTTGGTTTTCACTGTTAGTTTTTTTAGCAAACGTTGACAGGTTAAAAGTTGAAGGGTAATTTGAAAAGAGCAGGCTCCATTAGGGATATTATTTCAGCATTCTTTGTTAGGTTGAAACTTTTTTAGTTTATGTGACTTTTGGTGACTTCTTGTCATTATTACAAGATTTGCTTAGTTTGCGATCGGACAGTGTGAATGTCCAAGGATAATATTTGGGATTTATATAGTTGTTAGCCGTGTGGTTAGGTACCAATATCCCCACTCATCCCGTGGATGTCCTAAGAGGTGACTAAGGGAGGAATATTCGAACTGATCTGATCTGATTATAAAGAGTATGACTGCTGGGGAATACATTAAAAAATACTGCATACAACTAATATTAAAATGTTTCCTCATTGTTAGACAAACGAGTAGTTTAAACACACTACACCGTTTTAATAGCGCCACGAAGTATGAAAAATACTTTTTGCTTGCGCTGCGCGTTCATATCAAAGCACATAAAAGTTGGTGCGTCGTTCCGGCCTTTGAATGGACGTAGTGATAGTTTAAAACGCCCCTTTGAATCGTCCAAAAATGTAAACGCTTTATGTGCCTAACTTGTGCGGGTACGGTATTAGACTCAGATCATAGAAAGAGAATAGATATGAAGTCGCGAGTAACTACAACGAGAACCAGTGTCCCCACATTTCCCCCACCACAGCTCCCACACACACATTCAACTGTGTAAAAACAAAGCGACTGAGAGTCTACGACAACATGTGCAACCGGCTTAAAAGTGCTGTGATTGGCCAGAAGGCGTGCCTTATGGCCAATCAATGGCCGCGTGACGTGACGCACACTTTGAAAACTAGTGAGAGAACAAATATAAAATGGAGTCGACAAGATATCGATACTTTAACTCGCTAGGGGCAAGGCTCGAAACTGGTTTCACAAAATGCTTATGTATGAAAACCTTTTTATTATTATACGTTATTATTAACTACTATAACGCATTTACTTTTTAATTATGGCGATCTGCGTACCGCATATGTTTATCAAAAATAATGCCTATATTAGGCTTTCAACTAGCTCTTATAGTAATTACATAGTTGACAGTTACTAATTTAAGTTAATGTATTATTATAAAATTTATTCTCTAATAAATAAAGAAAGAGGCTTCTACTGTTATTTTATTTTTTTATAAAATCTTATAATCGCAAGTAACACATCATTTTTTTATTTAAAATTACAAAATAGAAAATTATAATTTACTTCTATTTATCGATAATAGGAAACCGCATTAGAACACGAGCACGGCACTATGTTACGACCGGCACATGCGGCCGTACTGTGTATTTTCACACGACAGTGGATATCGGAAGAAATTAAATACATTGCGCAGTAGTTGAGCATGACATAAAGTGGTTGCTAACTAAATCGTCAATGTACAAGTGTGTTAGAATTTTTATCACCACTGATTTCGATATCGTAGTAACTGTTACGGCACTGAATTCGTTCGTAAAAATGTTTAGTTTTTTTTATTTATAAGCTAAATACCAATGGATTTGCAATACTTACATGTAGTAAATGACTCCATTGTTCCTGTAGTTCTTCGTTTCACTTGTTTTATTGCACGTAACGTCGCATTATCCAAAATATCGGAGAACATTTCCTTAGTACGACTGAATCGCGACTAACCTAGCTACGCGGCCGATGTTCGTTTCTGGGCATATCGCGGAGACGCGCCACGCCCCCGTTTCACATCTATTCCCTTCTATGATCTGAGGTATTAGATAACGTTAGCCTAACGCTAGAATGGCACTCCCAATCTGACTTTTTGTTGAATAAAAACTATTTTTTCTCGTGGAATGTGCGATATACCAAAAAGTTAAAAGCCTTACTAACTGTTAAGCCCAGAACAGACGGTGAAACGCAACTGCAACGAAACTGCAACTTTTTGATGATTCTGATGAATGAAACTGAAACTGAAAGTTTCAAACTGGTCGCGTCATGTGTGGTCTCTCAACGGACGCTATGGCAGAAACTTAGATGCAACTAAAAAGTAACTAGCAGTTGCAGTTTCGTTGCAGTTGCGTTTCACTGTCTCTTCTGGGCCTTACAGTTTGTATACCAATGCGTAACAATTAGATAAATTGTAGTAAGTCTGCCGTATCTATCTACAATGCTTCTCTACAGGGAGTGTGGTTTGTATTGTTACATGGACATCATCATTACAATGAAGCAAAGTCGCTTTCCGCTGTCTGTCCCTATGTATGCTTAGATCTTTAGAACTACGCAACGGATTTGTTTTTTTTTTTTAATAAATAGAGTGACACAAGATGAAGGTTTATAGGTATAAAACATGCATATTATAGAAGAGAAAAGCCGGGAAATTCCATTGCAACTGTGCGAAGCCGGGGCGGCCGCTAGTCAATATTACGAGAAAGTTTTTAATTTTAGTACTTTAGTGTCGTAGAAATAAACTATGTTAATAATAGACAGTTTACTGGAAGCCATGCAATTTTATTCCGTCGAAACTTCATAAAATAGTTATTACACATTACACCAAATGTTCTAAATATTTTTCCGCGAAAAAATGCTGGATAATGGCAGCAAAGTAGGTAGTATTGCAAAATATAATAACGTTGGAATAAGCAGGAAATAAATTTTGCTGCTTATGGAAAACATTGAAAGCATCAAAGGGAAATATTTGATCAAAATAACGTTGTTTCCCAGTAATTCGGGTAAAGTAAAGAGATGTCGATTGCGGAAGTCAATACCCTCATAGGTATACCTCAAAGCCTGCAATGTTTGAAAGGTAGAAAGGCACATTATTATTGCTACATTATTGTAAAAGCTTTGGTAAAATGTATTATTTCGTAGCAATACAGGCATTTTGTATTCCGGCCCATCACGATGTGTTTGACAATTTTGTGAGCTTTAATTTTTTGCACGGTAACTTATTCAAAAACCTACCTCTAAAAAACAAATTAATGTCTTACCCTTAAAAATAAGAATAATAGGCAAAGAGGTATTTGTTATTCATATAAGTCCTGCATATTTTATAATCCTACTAATAAAATTATAAATGAGAAAGTTTGGATGTCTGGATGTTTTTTACTCTTTCACGCAAAAACTACTGAACGGATTTAGATTAAGCTTTACAGTATTATTGTTTATAACACAGAATAACATATCGATTATACCTAATTTATGACAATATGTGACAAACTTAATTTCACACTGGTGAAGCCGCGGGCAAAAGCTAGTTATGTATAGTTATTTAAAGTTATTTTCATATTACAAACATACTTGCTTCAATTCTATTTATCTTTAGAAGCGTGTGCTTATTAATAACATTAAGTAAATTGTCACCAAGGTGAGATAACATAGCTGACAACGACACAACAAGCTGAACTCAAAAGCATCTTTTACATTCCTAATAGGTATGAATTTGCTACAAAAACTTAGTTTGATACCCGATCGATGGTACACAAATTTTATTTACATTCGCTCCATAGGTGAATGACCTAAAACGAAAGCACCCGCTTAAATTTCACGTCCACTCGCAGCAGATGTCTGAATCGTATTTCTATTAAACAGAAGGACCAATTTCACACTTGACAAGAAATCCAATCACCTTAATTTGATAGGGAATGGTTACCGCTTTGGCTCGAACAATAGAAAGGAGAGTCAAAGAGGTTTATGTGATGGGGTGTAACTGAAAGAAAAATGATTACGTCACTGTTATATTATTAATTAGAAAATGCATTAATGAATTACTTATAAATTAAAACTAGCTTACATACTTCAATCACAAAGCAAATGCTTGATACACTCGTTCGTACCTACTGTAATGTATATGTATAGTTCCATAATTTTGATCCTTACAGGAGTCAAACCTGCAAAGCCCAGTTCGTTCGTTTCAGCCAAATGACGTCCACTTCCTCAAGGCTTTCCATAACGACCGGTCTTGCTTTGCCAGCCTCCAGGTTCTTCCCACGACCTTCACCAGATCGTCGGTCCAACTAGTTTACTAGTAGGAGGCCTGCCCACGTTACGGCTTCCGGTCCCTGGTTGCCACTCGAGAACTTTTCTGTCCCAACAGCCATCGTCTCTACAAGCTATGTGCCCCGCCCACTGCCACTTGATTTTAGCAATTCTGCGAGCTATGCCGGTCACTTTGGTTTTCCTGCAGACCCTAGTTATAGTCCAAATAGACCCATTATTAACGTAATGCGATATTGCTAAAATTGGCGTTAATATTAGAGGAACCATTTCAAGCCAGAGGGGCTTATTGAGATGAAATATTAATATTGCGTTGATTTTGTAATAAAGAAGGGCATTGACCTCATGAATACTATGAATTGTGATTTTGATCGGCAGTTAACCTATTATAAATTGAACAACAGTATTTTGGTGTATTTTGTGATTACAAATTTATTGTGTTGAAGAGAAAATAGTAATGGAATTCCGAGTTGAGTTATCCTTGTACAAAACTGGTCAATGTTTATACATAACATTTACATGGTTATAAGGCTATTTTATTTCTATTTTACAATGTTTACAGACTATTTTATCAAACATTATTAAGTGGACGAAATTTTAAATCACACTCACATGAAAAAGAATAAATATATAGGTACGCTTTTCCTTCTATAAGAACCTGGGTTGATAAAATAAAATATAAAACCAAATTAGGCCAAAGTTTTAAGAATGGAGATTACCTAAAGATCAGACAGCTTAACGGCTAAGATGTATTTTAATGCTAATGAAATCATGTCGAACACTGCCTGCCTACGCTAAAACTTAAATTTAGATAATTTTAGCCGTGGAAGCTTACCGTACTAAAATAAATATTTCAAAGCTATGTTTAAGGCATAATATTATCGCGTAGGAACGTACTATGAAGTTGAAAAGTTTTTTCTTATTATTAAGAACTTTTTCTACGATTTTATACTTAGAAGCATTGTATAAAGTAGTTATACAATTTTAAAAGTATTATACATAGCGCTTTACTTCATGGTGACACAGCAATACATAATATTGTTCTATCATAAAATAGCTGTAATAAGTGTAATAAAACTTAACATGCAGCGTTTACGCTTGCCAAAATTTTGATTACATTTTAATCGCAGTTTTCATCTCATGTTTGGCATCCATGATAAAAATTGTAACACATTATTTAGAAATACCCACATTATAAGTCATGATCAGATCAATTTACCTACGTATTATAGGTAATTCATTTATCTCAATCTTTATCGTGCACTCGAGCGTGTGGGTCTATAAGGGCATGTAGGTTGTAGGCTTGAATGAAGTGATATAAAACTTGATTACGTCAGTGTTCATGTTGGCATATTGAAAAAAAAAACACAAATCATTTTGATATGAAATCAGTGGCTAGTTCACAAATTCAATGAACGAATAACAATTTTAAAACTATGTACATATTTAATTTAAACAATTTACATTGTTGCCAAAGCTTTGTTTTAAAGCTTGCATTGTTGTGTTTTCATAACCAAATTCCAAACTTTATGGTTCACAAAAAAGCACTAAAAATACATTTTGATTGCATGAATCATACTGACGAGTCATGCATTTTACATAAGCCCGGTGCAAGAATCTGGAGACCACACATTTTACGGAACAGCGATTTATCATCTTCCAGCTATTACGTAAATGGAAACGATAGAACGTCTTAGGCTTAATTTTTTCTGTAAAGTTTTCTTGCCTATAGCTATGAGCTAGCACCCAGTTGCGTGGTTGGAATATGACTAATCAGTTGTCTATGAAGAAAGTGAACTGGGAATAGTGTATTTTAGTAACTACGAACTTTACCTAACATATGTTTTCCCGTTATTCGATTGCAGCTCACATCGATTGTTATAACTATTTTCATCCAGGACTTTCTAAAATCATCACATCATTGCACTGCTGAGCATAGGCCTCCCCCAATGATTTCCATGTCGGTCGATTGGTAGCGGCCAGCGTCCAGCGCGTTCCTGCTACCTTTATGATGTCGTCGTTCCAGTTTGAAATACAGTCAGATAAATGTTATTATTAAATCACTTATTAAATCACACTGGAACATGAACCCTTTAAAAAGTGCGTACCGTGTAACCGCCCTAAAATTCCCAAACCTAATGTTCAATACATCACAATCATCTGGAACCCATAAACTGCACCATTATCCGATAGATATACCATTAATGATGTAAAGCATGGATGCAGGTTACGACTGAATGATGCATGAGGGAAGCGCCATCTGCTCGCACGAGTCACTGGTTGCCAATACCGAGGTGCGACCTAATTCAATACGCCGTGATAGCGTGCCAACTGACGCAGTTCCTAGATAAATATTTGAAGAGTCCATACTTTGGTTTGACTCTATTAGACACGTGGCAAGTTGAAGGCTGGGTTGCACTATCTTACTTTAATTTGACAAACGTCAAAATTCGGTCAAACTCCATACAAAAAGCACCGGTTATCGTCATAGTTACCGTTAAAGATAGGTGGTACAAATCAGCCCAAGATTTTGATCCTTCAAGATTCACAAATACAAATAGCGTCAATTTTGCATTTTACCTTAGTGCTTAAATGCTTTTACAAGCTTAACCTCTATGACCTGCGAAAAAGCATTTTAATCACGCACTGCCATGCAAATGGTTTATTCATTTCCATTTAATATGAAACCGTTGGCTAATCCTTTTATAAACCACCACACATCAAAAGTAATTTTCAAATATTCAGCCGTCATAAAATATCGTTTTGGTTCGGCGCGAGTCTAAGCCTTGCGATAAAATTCCACCATAGAAATCCGCTTAAGCTATAACCGTGTACGGCCGAACCCTATAAAAATTGCGAGCAAGGCGCGAGTTCGTTCCATAATCGTTATTTGGAATGTCTAAAAATCCGTTGCACTGCATCTATGCTATTTCCTCTCTTTACATTTATAATAGCCCCAAACTTAGACTTGAGGGTGCTCCTTAAAAGTTTTTGCTAGACAGGGATAATACTGCGACCAGGGCTTGGCGACCGTCCAGAGCTTACCAGTCAAGACGACTTTTTAAATTATTTTATTACTCTGTGACTCTGGCGAAAATGTGTTCTTCACCGGTTTTCACTTTGTTTTTGCACAACTCTGTACTTTGACACGAAAATAAAATGCGCATTTTACGCTACTTCGCTGGCTGAAAATTTTATGTTCAAGCGTAAAATTCGACTTGAGAATAAGTAAGTAAACTTGGACGCTATCCACTTCCGTATGTAAGTTGCAGATAAATGTCCGTTAAATTGGTACATAGATTGCATGACTTTTATTAAAGTTAATGTTCATGACTCGACTAACTAGAGTTAAAGAATAAACGTGAGTGTTACGTTTATACTCATAAAATTGTCATAAAGGTATATCTAAAGTCCAGTTCACACCTGAGTACTATAAAAACATATCAAATTTTTCACGCAACATGCTAACGGTTAGTCCATTCAAACATTGAAACATTTCTGTCAGTGGTAATTTAAATATACGACTCAGTTACTGTCACAGATATTATACAATACGAGAGCAAACACTTTGCGCTATGGACTACCTAAAATAACGTTATTATACATTTATCAAGAACGGCCAGCCTTTGCGTCAAAGTTTCTGAATAATATCGAATAATATGCGAGCTGGCGCTTTGTGATAGTTATTCATTTGTTTCGAACAATAGTTAATTATCCAATGAAAGGTATCATGTAGCCAAGACAAATCTTTTAGTTAATTATCCAATGAAAGGTATCATGTAGCCAAGACAAATCCTTTATGTGGGAGATAACAGGAGATCATTATCGCTCTAAAAATAAACGAGAAAGGTAATTTATTTTTAGAATTGAATACATTTTTTATTTTGCACCCAGTTTTGACTTGCCATTTTTAAATTTCTAGCATTTTAGATATTTTTTCACGTAGAATTATAATAAAATTGCCTTCCCTCGGGGCAACATGGCAGATCTATTGTAGCTAGCTATAACAACATTGTGACGTACATACGTCCGGTCCATGCGTTGTTTTAAATAAATTCGCAGTCTATTGTTTAGTGTTTGAGATTTTTAAAATAAAACCAGCCTGCAGCATTGGATGGACATTGGACAGTGCTGAGCAAGGAGATTTATCAGCAAGCCATCGTTGTCTAAGAGACGGTCCGAATCTTGCCCACATGCGTTAGGTATGCTTGCTTGCTACTATACTATTAAACTGTATGAATAAAGAAATAAAAATATAACCTACGCAGACAAGCACCCAATTTTGTACTTTTTGTAAAACCCCAATTTTGTAATTACATATTACTATTTTGCAGTTTGTGGTCATAGTAGACACTTTAAGGTGTGATTTATTTATGTATCAAAGTAATCTCTTCTCTTATTAACATCTTGATATAAAAAAATATAGGCAGTTCTATTTTAAAATTGAAAATATCTTATCAGATATTGAAATTCAACTTTCCCGAAATATTTCATTCCACATAAAATTTTGAGGTCAACATACACCCATAAATAACATGCATCCAGCATTATGAGTATTTACGAAACTGTAGAACAATAAAACACTCTAATATGAGCTGTGAGCATCCTCTAGACGCTCATAACATAAGCTGGTTTATGCTCGCTCAAATCGCGGTAATGGCGCGTGGGTGGCATTACAGACTGCGCTTTGTGCAATATGGGCGTTCCTATTGCCATTCATGAACGTGCCTTATTTTAGACAAAACATTAAAAAAACAGTTCTATGACTGCAATATGCGACGTTAGAAGCCAAGTATGTATCAATCAATCAATATCAATATCCTTGGACATTTTACACTGCGCTTCTAGTCCCAAACTAAGCAAAGCTTGTACTATGGGTACTAGACAAAGGATATAAACTAAACATACTTAAATACTTTTTTTTTGTAAATACATACTTATTAAACATAGAAAACACAAATGTAGCACAAATGGTTTCGTTTTTGAAGTTACATACTAACATGTACGCTGGTTAATCGCGCTTGAAGCACTTGGATGCTGGTTGCTGGCAGCGCAGGACCGATCGTTGATAAAATCCTTAGGGGAGGCCGCAGTCCGGCGGTGGACGTTATTTGGCTGAAACGATAACGACACGAACGCTGTTTAAGAAACCACTATTCAGGTACTGTTGAACAGCTTTCCGTCTAAATTGAACCTACCTACAGTATATTCCACTATTTCTAGATCTCTATCTACCTACTACTGTAGGCTCTACTGTCTATAGATTTTCTCAAATTACAAAATTAAATGTCAATGTTGTTGCCTAAAACTCTCATTATTAAAAGAAGAAACATTTATAAGTTGCATTGACGACGATAAAACACAACAACGACCAAAAATAAATTACTTCAATTGCGAAGGAAAAACCCAACTGCACCGTTGCTTTGCGCAATTTGGGTGTTTCTATCGCCTTTTATTGGTACAGTCAGCATAATATGCTTTTAGTAGTTTTCCAGCCAGTGGTTTGCTTTGGGTTGCGAACTGGAATAACAATAATGCAGCTGGGAATTACCCTTTAAAGAAGTGCTCACAGTAATGGCTGAAAGAGAATGCGTTGAGGTTTCCTTTGATAAGTAAATTAGAGGAGCAAATTGTTCAGGAATACGAAACTGTTTTGGAAACCATTTGTATTCACGAAATACCAGCCAAAAACTACAAATTTTAGTTACATTTTACACTGCTGAAGATATCTCTTGCTTGGTGTATTTAATTAGAATGAAATATAGTGAGAAAATGCATTTTGGTTGGAGTTTTCATAAAGAAACATAACCCCAAAAGTGAAAATCTATTTAAATCAAATCTAAATAAATAGTAGTACCTAGTTAGTATGGAAATCATCGACATCATTGCATCATTTCAGCCACAGGACATCTACTGCCGAAAATAGGTCACCTCCAGCGATTTCCAGATTGGCCAATAAGTATAACAATTCAATTTTCTAATCCGCCTCATTACAAACAATCACCTAATGTGTTCCAAACTAATCAGAGGCGATCAACTCCGCACTAACAATGACCGTTAGAACTGTTTGAATTCGGAACTCTTTTCAAATTCTATTAAGCGGAAAATTCGGATAGTAACACATTAAATTGCCTCTGACTGTTCTTACCCTCGATTGCATCCCCTTAACCCACTTACTCCTACCAGGTGTTATAACACCGCTAAAAAGTAGTTCGGAATATCCTCAGATAAATTATAAAAATATGGAGAATTTATTTACTGTTCCTTGTATTTTCTCTTCATTACGAATCAAGTTGTAATTGAGTATGTTCGATATCGCATATTTGCTTTATTTTGTTAGAGTTTTACTATTTTGAATTCTGTTATTTAGTTTTGTGCAAAAACGTCTTATAAAAGCTAAGATATTTCATAAACTTGCTAGTAATACCTCAGATTATACTGGTTATTATTTTAGGTACTACTGTTAGCTACAAAACTATAAACTTATGTTTTTGAAAAGCTTTACATTTTTGAGACTTTTTATGACAAAATTACGATCGGTGTTTTAACACCTGGTCGCATAATCGACGTCTAACTTGTATATTCATTAAAAGTTTAGGCCACGATATAAAAGACCGCTGAGACTTCACGAAATAGTGGAAATATTAGAAAACATTGACGACGATGATCAGATACCGAATTACATAGCAATTTTACCACCAGAAAATGCTAATGCAGAAGCAACAGATGAAGATTTTGGTGAAGAAGACCACGTTACCTTACAAAATCTTCCAGGTTAGCCTGCTTCCGTTTATCTAACTACAGTTACTTATAGCGTGTAAGTTTTCTATTGCTATTTTTCGTGAATTTCCAGGTTCTGAGAACCTGGAAATTCACGAACTTAGAGCCGAGGCAGAAGTACAGTACGACAAGTCTTCTTCAGACAAAGAGGATAACATCCCGCTTTCTGAATTTTTTAAAGTAAGACGAAATTAATCTAATGATGCCTCCAATGCAGCTAGTTCTTCTGCCATGAAAGTACCTACCGCAATCACAATTATTACAACAATGCAATATAGTGCAAGTACCTTCTGTTAAAGTTTGTGCCAAAATGTCTAAAATATACATGGCAAAGTAGTTATGGTACTCGAAACACTATTTATGAAGAATGGCGCCACAACCAGGGTCTACGGAGCTTACATCCCTATGTATGTACTACTGTACTTACAAGTACTACATGCAACTGACATGTAAAATTTGCAAGAAAAAATCAATTTGGTGTAAAAAATGCGCCACGTACTAAAGTATCCTGGGTTATGATTTATGTCTCCACCATCCTCCTACCTCCTCTGAATAAGATTTTGGTATTTTTTTAATAAATGTGTATAACTTACAACTCGTTTTTAACTCTTAAACCTAACAAAATCATAGTATAATTTTTTCTCGTAGTAGTAGTCCATTCTCCGACCAGGTGTTAAAACACCACCCATTTTCCGGCTTTTCCAGCTGACCAAGAATTTTTCTAAAATTTTTCTGTGGATACTTGACCTCTATGTAGAAACATACTAAAAATTTATAAAAATTGACAAGGATAAAAAGTTTCAGGAGTATCTGGGTTAAAGTTCAGCTAGAGTGCAATTGAATTTGCATACTTACGATAATAGTGGGATACTAGTTCGATTGCTGGCTTTGCTGTCTTGGGGATCTCATTAGGCAAAATCTTATTAACTAAAGTATTGGCTTCAGATACATGGATTTAAAAAATCGTAAAAAATATTCTCATTTGGACTTTTTTATATTTTTCGTATGAAATGAGAACAGTAGACAGAATACTAAGGCTGAGTTGCACCACCTAACTTTAACCGTAACTATAACGATAACCGGTGCTTTTTGTATGGAGTTTGACAGATTTTTGACGTTTGTTAAAGTTAAAGTAAGATGGTGCAACTCAGCCTAAGTTTAGATTAGCATCGTATGTAGTTTAGCATATGAATACGACATAATTATTTCTTGTAATAACAACCTAGGTCGTAAAATAATTTAGATTATGGTATTTCCTGAAAAATTCACTATGCGCAAAGTACTTAACCCTTAACTGGTATCGTAAATTGGACATACGTAACTGGTATCGTGGGGGCCGCGCGGCCCCCATACTATGTTTGCTTCTAGTAAGCATGTTTTACCTATATACTTGAATAAATGCTCATAAATGATAAATATCAGGCTTGTTCTATGTAATCATTTAGTTTTTATTGTTTTAAATCTTCTTACTTAGTCCAGTAGAATTAGCTTTTAAATCGGAAATAATTCCTACAAAAGATTTTATTGCTTTAATGGCTTCATTGGTTGCCCATTAAGACTCTCCTAAGTTTTCGACTTCGACGGAGTTGTGCTTAAGTGGTGGAGGCCCCCGAAAGGGGCGCTTTTTCGGTTTTCCAGTTATACCGCGTAAAGGACTTACCCTATCGAAAAGTGGTCTTCCTGATGGTTGAAGGGCATTTAATTCTGCATTAAATAAGACCAAATTTATATGTTTTGAACAAACCGTTCTCGTGCAAATGTTCGGCAAAGTAGAAAATATGTGTATAATTAATGACCCTCTCCACGTCCAATGGCTCGTTACCCGCAGGCTTCCAAGTCTTGAAAAGGAGCGCCTCAACCAGTGTAACCCTACCAAGGCATATGAGCTGGATTCGCCGATCCTTGTTCGTCCCAGCCGTTCCTTAACTGCGGTTGCTGCACCTCTTCCTGGCACTCACCTGAACGACTCTGTGTTACCTACTGTGGCTGCCCCTCTTCCTTGTATCCTCCTGCACGACTACGTTGCCTAGCCGTATGCCTGGTCAAAGGTTTGACGCCAAAAATCAACAACAACAAGTTCATATTAAAACGCTGAAGAGTTTTTTTATTGTTTGTTTGAACGCGCTAATCTCAAGAATTACTAGTTTGATTGAAATAATAATTTTTGTGTTGAATAGCTCATAAATTGAGGAAGGCTATAGGATATATACAATCACTCTACGACTAATAGAGCCAAAGCAGTAAAGAAAAATGTTGCAAGCACGGAAAATAGTATTTAAACTATTTTCACGCGTGCGAAGTTGATTTTGTGGCGTCAAACCTTGGACCAGGCATACGGCTAGGCAACGTAGTCGTGCAGGAGGCTGCAAGGAAGAGGGACAGCCACAGTAGGTAACACAGGGTCGTTCAGGAGAGTGCAAGGAAGAGGTGCACCAACCGCAGTTAAGGAACGGCTGGGACGCACAAGGATAGGCGCATCAAGCTCGTAAGCCTTGATAGGGTTACACTGGTTGAGGTGGCCCTTTTCAAGACTTGGAAGCCTGTGGGTAACAAGCCATTGGACGTGGAGAGGGTCATTAATTATACGTATATTTTCTACTTTTCCGAACTTTAGCGCGGGAACGGTTTATCCAAAACATTTGAATTTGGTCTTATTCAATGCAGGATTAAGTGCCCTTCAACCGTCATGAAGACCACTTTTCGATAGGGTAAGTCCTTTACGCGGCATAACCGGAAAACCGAAAAAACGCCCCTTTCGGGGGCCCCCACCACTTAAGCACAACTCCGTCGAAGTCGAAAACTTAGGAGAGTCTTAATGGGCAACCAATGAAGCCATTAAAGCAAAAAAAATCTTTTGTAGGAATTATTTCCGATTTAATCAATTTTTGTGTTTAATTCTACTGGCCTAACTTACATACTTCAACACATTACATAATATAACAACTTTTTACGTAATATTTTTTTAACGTTACAAATATCTATGAAACCTATCGTTTAGAAAGTTATAACCAAATATATTATTATTTTAATTAATCGATAATAATGTGAACTTAATAATAAATAACGTTTTAAAATAAATGTTTAGTAAAAATAATAAGCATTTTATAAAAATAAAAACATAAATATTATGTTGACAAACATTAGCAGGTGCTGGTGGATTTGCAGACCACTTGTATTTATTTTTTCATAGTAGCTGGATTGACTAGGTCCTACAACATCTTCATTTTCACTCTCTGAAGAAAAAACTTGAAAATCAGAATCAATATTCTCATTATCGACCGAATATTGGTTATTGGGTCTTCACAATGACCTATAATTTTATTATCACTATATCCTTCTTCTGACATGCTACTAATCACTAATTTGGAATCAAAAACTTCGTTCTAGGTATCTTCTATTGTTTTATCACTTATAAGCCATCAATACTGCAAAAAAAACAAAAAACAAAAAACAAATAAAAATTGCCATGAAAAAAAAACTAACGTAACTGGTATTGTGGGGGCCGCGCGGACCCCAACACGTGCATATCTTCGTCCTGGTGAATGATGCAGTGCTGAAACGCCTGCACCAGACGCGAGTAGCGCCGAAATGAGAATACCAAAAATGTTGGCTCCCCACGATGCGTAGCTTCTTAGAAATCAAAGAAAACGTCATGCGTGGGGGCCGCGCGGCCCCCACAATACCAGTTAAGGGTTAAAAAAAATAACAATGGTTCCAATTAAAATGATTCACTTAAAAATTAAAACGTATAAATTCCAGTGCAATTATTCTAAACTGAACAATGACGTATTTTTGTAGTCATTAAACTGCCTGTATTTTTCTCTCATACCTAGTCAGGTACCATTAAAGGCGTTCGCAGACTTGGCATGTGAAAGTTCGTTTTAACGCTCTTGTGTTTAACCGATTGCAAGTTAAAGGGTGGAATTTGTTAAATCAACATGATTAGAGCTGATTTTCATTTCTATTTTTCACGTCTATTTTTAATTTATAACCTAAATGCTATCTAAATTTGACATAGGTAAGACTCTTCCTAAGGATAAAAGGGCAAATGGAAGCAATAAATAATTAAGTATTGAGGAAAATGGATAAAGTAACATTTACGAAAACATCTGAGGATTATCGCGCAACGCACTAAAATACAGAGTTAACATTTGTCAGATAATACATTTGAAAGTTCAATCGTTTGTTTTGTCGTAATTGTTGCCGATCTCAATGGCTTATGTGAGCTAAAAACGCTATATCAGCAACGATCCTACCCGTTAGGCAGTACAAGAGCAATTATCGACGTCAGTAAAACCAAATGACCTCTGATTTAATTCGCCCGCAGTCAGTTTAACGAGCGCTAGTTTAATAAAAATACAGGGTGCGCAGCAACAAAATGGTTAATTGCGTATTTTATTATGAACGTCAAAAGTTTATGGGTCCAAAATTCAGTTTGTAGGCCTATTTAAAATTGATTGAAGCGTTGAGTGAGTTTAAATTGTCAACTTTGGGAAGTTTACCACAACAGTGTATTAACGGCTTAAAAAGTTAAAACATAGTGATAGTGATTATCAATGGCTCTACACAGCTCTATCAGTCAGCGGCTTGGAGTCAGCGGCTTTATTTCAAAAGCATCATGTCGATGACTTGTACCTATTTTCTATGACTTTTGATAATCTCAAAAGTCGACGACTCATAAAGGCGGGTCGGCGGAGCTGGTTTGTAGACTACAAACTAGTGTCCGACCGAATGTTCGGTTTCGGTTTCGTTTTCGGTTGAGTTTCGGTAAAAACACGAGTTTCGGTTTAGTTTCGTTTTCGGCGGCAAACTTGCCGAAACTACGACCGAAACCGAATGTGCATTCGGGAGTTTCCGCGCTGTTATCGGTCATGTTCGGCGCGTTGAATTAGTGAATGAATCCGATCAGAGCCAAGCCAATGTCGTGATTCGCTCGCTTGTTTGTTTGCTGTTAGTTTTGTTTTGTTGTGGTGGCGAGTTTTCGAGTGATTTATTTTGAATTTGGTAAGTTTTATAGTAATGACTATAGTGCATTTCATGGTAATAATATTATGGATTCAGAGTTTCAAAGTTCATTTTAGTATTTATCACCAAGGTATCCAAGTGGCAAGTACAGTAGATACTAACTTACGTACTACCTACCAATTTTGTTTTGAGAAATTATTAAGGTAAAAGACCCGACCATGCCCGACCATGGGACGGGCTATGTAGAATGTAGATGTCCTGAATATTGCGAGTAATTAAAAAAAATCTAGACTATAAATCCTTCTTTTCTTTTTTAATACATAATTTGATACCTTTTAGAGTAAAAAGGAACTTTATAAGTTCAATTTTAATGCAATTTAAAGAGAAAACAATAAAGACTGACTGATTATAACAACGTTTTCTTTATTTTTCTTTTGTAAGGAAGTTTCGGTTTCGTTTTCGGTTTCGGCCGAAATAGACACCGTTGCCGAAATTCGTTTTCGGTTTCGGTTTCGGTCGTAAAACTTGTTTCGGTCGGACACTACTACAAACAAGTAAATGAGTAAAATGATTGATATTTGAGGAAAAAAGACCTAACAAAATGTAATGACACAACAGCAGCCCTCATAAAATTTAAAGCGGCTTAAGTGACGGAAACCCCAATAATTTGTTCTCCCCAGCCTTCCGCGTTAAATATTAAGCTGGCCATAAATGTTTCGGCGATACGTGTAAGGAAGCCAGAACAAGTGCAGCTCCTTCAATTGCCACGGACATGGAATACAAATCACACCATTAATTCTACTAATATTATGAACGTGGAAGTTTGGGTGATAAAATCGACTGAAGTGATTTTGTAAAACTTTACACAGCTTAAAAATTAGAGCAAACATTAGTCCCTTATTGAATAAAGATATTATAATTTCATGCTAGCGAGAACGCATGTTCAGATAATATCTTTTTGAAAAAAAAAAATCTTTTTTTTGGCAGACATAGTTAGGCTGGGTAGCACAATCTTACTTCAACTTTAATAAACGTCAAAAATCTGTCAAATTCCATACAAAAATCAGCGGTTTTCGTTACAATTACCGTTAAAGTTAGGTGGTGCAACTCAGCCTTAGTCTAATTTCCATATAGCAGTTTTACTTACACAGTAACTACATAAATACTCGTAGTAAATGTAGCTTTTGTATCAAATATTTACTTCAGTAACATTTTAGTCAGTCTTGTCAATGTCTTGTCAATCACAATCATCTTATCAGAATACAAATGAGCTCATGGAAGAAAACAAGAACATTTTTCGCAGCACATTTATTTATTGGCCTTGACTGTCTTGAGTTCAGAATAAGTAAAGAGATCTACCTATTTATTTATAAAGCAGACAATCCTTTTAGTAACGTCTAACTTAACTTCTTAAATTGAGTAGAGCGTTTCTTTCGTCTTATGTTTTCAAAACAACAAATCTGCTTTGGTGTGTTTGTTTTTCCCTACGTATTGTAATGTATTTTATGTTATGATAAAGAGAACCAAAGAGCGACCTCAAACACATATTTCATGAGATTTCGTTCCTAGAAATACAATAAATAGGTTCTGAAACTGTATTGAAAACTTAGGTTCAGGTTTTTTCTTTAGTTTTTACATCTCTGCTGTGAACAACTTCACCATTATTATAAGGTAAGTAAATTAAATCATCTATCGCTAAAGTAAATAAACGCATTCATCCATTTTTATGACACCTTGAAACACAAATGGTGAATCAAAGATATTTTCCTAATTTACTTTTTTTTATGTGACAGGAGGCAAACGAGCAGACGGATCACCTGATGGTAAGTGATTACCGTCGTCCGATTACTAGACTATATTATATTCTTTAATTTACAGATGCTAGTTATAGATGGCAATACGTGTAAGGGAAGCCAGTCCGAGTGCACTCGTTCACGGAATGCTCACGGGGGAATGCGAATCACGTCCTAGAGCAGAGGTTCCCAACCAGTGGTCCACGGACCACCGGTGGTCCGCAGGAGTTAAAAAAGTGCGCTAAAAAGTAGACAAATAATTACGATATTTATTTTGTTAGGACAAATATACGATCGGATCAGAAATCTCGGCGTAATCAATGTAGATACATAGAAAAAAAAACAACCGAATCCAGAACCTCCTCCGTTTGTTGAAGTCAGTTAAGAATATAGTCCGTCCGCCCGTTCATTTTAAATTTCACTTCCACGTGTCATGGAAGGGTTTAAGTAATAAGTATATTAGTCCTACTAGGATTACCAAACTTGTAAATACAGAAGAATGCAAGCTCACATTGATATTGACACGTTCTTAGTTTTTTTTCTAAATAAAGATGACTTCCTTTTAAATAATACTAACTTATAATACAGTTTTTTTAAGTTCATTTACGGATTTTTAATGGTCCCTACGAACAATAAGAAATCAAAGTGGTCCCTGGTCGAGAAAAGGTTGGGAACCCCTATCCTAGAGCATTCCGGCGTCTCGGACGATCTCTCAAATTATCCAACAGACAGAATGTACCATAGTCGGATAATTCCGCACGCCCGAGGATTGTCCGTCGCATGTGAACTAAATTATGGTTTCACACGCCATTTATAATGATTCAGCTGCATGCACCTTCCGTTTCGAAGCACTGTTCGAGCTTTTAATACAGCTCCCGCCTAAATTAAGACTGGCGTTGACAAAATGAAGTGCAACTTCTATTCCGTTGTTCTGTTTCTGTGAATGGGATATGCCATTTACCATTAGTTGCTAAAAAGGTCGACAATACAGATAATACCTCTAAAAATTGTATAGTTGGCTATAGGTACATACAACTAAAATAAACTAACTTGAATATCGTAATTAAATTAAAAAACTTGCATCCAGATTTTTGGAAACTTGAAACTAGTTTAGCTACTTAAAATATTATATTTCACGAAACTCAAAACTCATTTCACCCTATAGCAAAATTATAAATATCATTTGCAACACGTTTTAAAAGGTGACCGCAAAATATGTCAGTCGGAAAATAATAGATAACGCTTCATAACACGGCACGGCGTTGAAAATTGTTGCTGTTACTTGTCAGTATGTGTCAAAGCCACACCACATTGTGGTCTCGCTTTAATGCCATCAAAAGCGTCAGAATACAAGCAGTGGAAATAATTAACCAGTTTAATACTGACGTTATTGCCAAATAATAGGTTTATTAAAACAATAATTGGAAAATATGAAACAAATAACAATAAAAGTATTGTGCTACATACCTACTTAACGACTGCCTATTAAGAAATAATACACGAAATGTTATCATGGAACATTCGATTATGGTCCCTACTCTGTAAATCTCTGATGTCTGGATTTTCGTATCGTATCGATTCGTATCGAGAGTGATAGAGAACTAAAATACAGAACATTAGAGAATAGGACCCTTGTAATGGTCGCGTGTCAAGCAAGGGACGCGATCAACGTATCTCTAGATTTTTGTGTCGTTGCGCGTCACTCACACACTTTGCGAGAGTGATAGAAAGCTAAAATACATATCGATAGAGAATAGGACCCTTGTAACGGTCACGTGTCAAGCAAGGGCCGCGATCAGCGGTCTCTATTTTTTTTACATATCGATGCATCTCACTTACACAACCTGTTTTACTTTTATTAGAGAGAATGACAGACAGCGCCAAAAATACAGATCGTTAGAGAATAGGATCCTAGTATAGTAACTGTCACGTGTGCAAGGGACGCGATCAACGTGCCTTAGGTTTTCGTATCGTTGCATCTTATTTACACACCTTGACTTATTGACATTATCTCTAGAGTGATAGACAAAGCCAAAAATATAGATCGTTAGAGAACTCTCTAGATTTTCGTATCGTTGCGTCTCACTCACATAACCTGACTTATTGTCCTTGTCTCTAGAGTAGACAGAGCCAAAAATACAGATTGTTACAGAATAGAACCCTTGTAACGGTCACGTGTCAAGCAAGGACCGCTGAAGAATTCCGTTTTTGGACCGCCACGCCCCCATCGCCCTCTACGTGATCAGCGTCACAACTGTACGACGTTGTTGTTTTAAAACATTAAACTAGAGAGGATGGGGTAAACGAACTGGGCAACTATTAGTACAAACTGAAGCTCAAAGCAAAGTTTGAAGAAAATAAAATAACTCTTTATATTCGTTTAATGTATTTTATTGGATTCTAAGTCTTTCAGTGTCTGAAGCTTAAATTGCAAAATCAAATGACTTTGGAGAGATAAATGGATTCTTAGTTTTAGATAGTGAACAGCCGTGAATTACGGGCCAATGAACATTTCGATATAACGGCAGATGTCGATAAAGCTAAGTAAATGGATTTATTACCCATTTCAGCATAAAGGATTGCTTCTAAAGACGCTTAAGCTTATGTCTTTATCGTTTGTTATCTACTGTATAAAGAAAATATTAGCTAAAGTACCCAGGTACTAGATATGCGTGCAATTTTTCTTTATTGCTATTTTTTATGAGCATTCTTCGAAATGGAAATTCTGGAGGGATATAATAATATAAAGAAAATAATCACTACGATATGCGATACGATATGGTACGGTACTCTACGATATTTTTCGGTGAAAAAGCCATTTATAGAGTGAAACAAATATTTATTTCGCTCTATAAATGGCTTTTTCCACCCATGTCATTACTACAAATAGTAGAATTCTGATTTCTCCCAGCGAACAGTACTAAAATACACGTGAAGTTTCTAAAGACTATTAAATATCTCACCACAAGTCAGGAGAAATAAAGCTAAGACAATGCTACTTGTACAAATGCTGTTTTTGATCAAATTAACCGGCAACAGCGGTACAGGTCACAATAAGGTTAGGGCTACGTAGTGCTACGGGATCGGTACATGCCACAGTAGAGGGTGTAAAGTAATTTTTCTTGCAGTATATAAACTTAAAAATAACTGTGAAGTTTGAATTGACGACGAACAGTTGGATGTTTGGGGAATCAACGCAAGTAGCTGTTATCTTAAAATACACTGGAGAAAATTGCAATATGAACAGATTTTTTACATAATTACTTATTTTAAGAGTAGGTCAATGTAAAAATAATGCTTAGTAAGTAAGTAGTTAAGTATAGCAGTAAATGTAACCTACTTATTTTGAGTTTTATAATCTTATTGTAATATTGTATAGTCAGCACTTTTTAAACAGATACGAGTACCTAAGATACAGGCAATAAATTTTGCTTAGTTTAAGTATCATTAATTACTTTCGCACACTAACTATAATTTTATTGAAACCAAACTTGTACCGTGTTTAGGCTAAGTTTTTATACAGTAATAAATTTATTCTTATTCTTATTTTGATGAGAAAATGAAGTCAGAAAAATAGTTGAGGTTGTAGATTGCTGAGAAAATCCTATAAATCTTATGTAAATATAGAGCCATAAGTCTTATGTCACCATTATCTTATCGCAGACAACTAACGAAAAACATATAAATTAAAGAGCAGCATTTTTCATTGCAAACAAGTTCACCTACTGCATTCGATATTTACTACGACACCGTACCGTAGCGCTAGCTACGTAATAAGATCTCAACCGCTGTCCGCTATCGGCTACGTGGCTACGAGCAATCGCTACGAGCTATTTCGAGAAACGTTTGACTTCAATTACTAGCTGTTAGGTGGATGGGTCTGTTTGTAGTTTATAAAACCGACCGTCTTCGTCTTATCCGACCAGTTTTGTACAAAGATTTGAAGAAAGTTCAAACATTCATTTATATGAAGAATTGAATTTTCATCCTATCAGTTAAGATATGGTTTTTACTATTTAAAAGTTGAGTACGGTGTCTACATCGTTTTGGCCTACATATTTTACCTGATGGGGAGTAATGATCAGGCTAAAGGTGGAAGGGAGATTAGCCCAGAATTCTCAAAAATACAGAAACAGACTTATTAAGAAATCTGGCAGGTATTGTTGAGAATTCTGGGAGAAACAATATTAATAGGCTATGCTACTATTAACATTGTTGTTATGTCATAAACTTAATAGAAATGATAATAATGGCAACGGAAAATTAATGAAAATAAATGAATGGTTTTCCAAGCGCTGCGGGCGCGAAAGGTAAGTCGTTCCGTGAATATCCTCTTCATGGATAAACCTCTGTCGAAGCCTAGGCTTACAGTATGCTCCCATGTAATCCCAAACGATTCGATTTTTCCCATAAAATACCCAACAATTTACATTTACATACAATAAAACCTACCTTTTGTGCACTTTCACAAAGCGGCTGTTATCGGGATCCGAGGCAATAAAATCAAAAGGCTATTTAAAACCGGAATTGTTTCTCAATATGTCTTACAAGAACAAAGGGAGAAAGTAATGGCCACCGTAACAGTAACCCTTCTGCGTTTAAGGCCCAACAGCCGTAAAAGTATCGAATGTCGTAAAATTGATCCCGTAATAAAATTACGAAGCGTGAAGGGCGAAAATGAAATATCGCGTCGCTATTACGGAAAAAAATGCGAAATTTAATAGCACGAGAGGAATTGCCGTTTTTATGTTTCCATGGCAATACATATCTGACTTGTTTCCACCGACCTTCATTTGTTCTATAATATTTTGCCTTTTTGCGTATTTAGTATTCCGAACACCGATTACCTAAGTGCTTTGGAAGTTTTATTGAAAAGAAACCTGCCTAATCCTTAGATTAGTCATGTATTCTTTCTTTTACACCAATTTATCGTTTCTTATTTGTAGTCCTAATAGTATTTGCTATAGTTGACCACTAAGTGACCAAGAGAGAATTTAGTTTCTAGTACAACAAATAATGTTCAAAAACTTGTTTACAAATAATGCTAATGGAGTAGGTACTTGTAACTAACTTTGTGTAATATAAGGTGAAGAAACTCAACATTAAATAACGTGACAAGATTAAAATCTTCCAGCTCTTGAGAAAACTTTTAAATATCTTCCTACTAAAGTATTCCGCTCACTATTATTTATTTCTGAGACAGTGCAAAAAGCAACTTCTGAATGAACCCGGATATCCGGATTTGAGGGAAAGAAACGGAGCCCGGAATATGGTGAGCGGGGATACTTTTAAGTAGATTTCCATTCATAATCACTTACTTTAATGTTCTTGAATCTTTTTGTGAAATTAAAAGTGTTTATAATTTGGCTCTATAGCAATGAAAGATTTTGGAAACCAGTCGTGGGTAGACACTACATATCTGAATAATTGTCTACGTTGTACTGTAATTATAAGCTTATGCGAACTCTTATTGTATGTCATTTAAAAAAACATTATTTTCTTATGTTATTATAACGGCTTAATCCCTATACTGAAGATAATCTAATATAATATTATTTAATATAAATAAGAAGTATTTCTCAAGAAAACAGATTTCTAAACAAAAGTAGGTACGTTTTTACGTGCAAAAGTTGCGAGCACAGCTAGTGTCTTTATAAATTCACCGAAAACTTTTGTCAGAACGTGACTGCCTCATGCCAGCCCAACCTACTCGTAATTTAAAACTGTCTTTTTCCACGAATAAAATGGCCTGACTTTTTAAAATTGCATGCTTAGTACCAAAGTGTCGTTTATCCATTTTGTTGTTCGTTTAAGCAATAAAGAGTCTCGAGGCATTCCTTCGCCGGCGACATTCAATTCGAATCGAATAGACAGAAACAATTGAACGTTTAGACCGCACAAATGTTCCAATTACCCAAACTCGATACGAGTTTCAATTTGCGTAAGTTTCGTGAAGAAAACGCGCGGCTTAGGGCCCAAATTCGCCTGCGCTCGCATAAACCGTCGTAATGTGACAGAGTGCGACGGACCAGCTGCTCGGATAATGTCTCTCTACTCTCTTTATACCATTGGGTTTATCTCCGGACCTTCTGGGCGCGTCTGACCCTGATTTATATATGAAAAGTCCAAATTTATTGTGTAACCCGTTCCGGTGGTTAATAGCTTAGGATATTCCTGGGTTAGCCACTTCACTAAAATAATGAGAGTGGGACAAAACAACTAACGTGAATACGCGGTTTTTGTAGGGTTAAATTAGTTAGGATTCTTTCATTCGAATTTGATCTCTATTAGAACTGTTGAAAGCTCAATATGTTCCAGTTTCAAATGTTTGGCGGCGAGACAAAACTCAGTGGCATTAGGTAAATGGATCAATTCATAGAGGATAATGCCTAGTCTCTACTATAAACGAACAGTATTAAGTGCAATCATATTAAACTGAACTCATCTAAATCGTTTGAAGCGGCGCTTTGTAAGTTTGTGTCAACACAATATGTGTCTAATTTAGAAATGAGGACGGATTTAGGATAATGATACTATAAATGTATAGTAGTTTATGTGTATATTCTGGGCTTAACATCTTAATCTTTGCAATAATTCTGAAAAGAAACTGAAATGCTTAATGACTGCTCTAAATCTCTGTTAGTCTGTATCAATCTTAAAACACCGTTAGTATTAGTCGCCAATATCCACAGCTGCACTAGAACTGTTAACAATACAAATTGATGCGAACAAACACGACTCTTGTCTCGACTGCAAACATTTTGAAAAACCAATATAATTTGAGAGTGGGACGAGCGGTTTTCAATTTACGCCGCTCGTGAGTCTCGATCCTTGGAAGAAATGAAATATTATGCGGCCTCGTAAGACCCTGACCCATGTCAAATCAGCATTCGCAGGTATGCCACGAATTATTTACGGCGAACTCACGGCTATGAAATTTTTTATCGCAACGATAAATCTTTATTAGCCAAGTTTTTTTTGGAGTCGGATATTTTTCAGGATTTCTTTCCCGGAGATTATTCTGACGTAGGCTGAGTATAATATGATATGATGCGTGTGCTATAACACAACAAGACGATCGTAGGTACAGCAAAGTAAACACTGGTATCTCATGTAGTGAATAGGGCGATTTTAAACAGAACTATATTATGTTATTTTAGATTCTTGGGATAATCCCATAAAATTAAAATATATGTAGGAACGAGGAACATGTAAATTCATCAATCTAAACTGAAGTATAAAAGTACTCATGAAGTTACACATTAGTTCAAGTAGAGAAGTAGCACGATTTAAATTTGGCAAATGCTAAATCTCCGAGAAATCTACGCTGCTTAAATGCAGCGCGAATGGGAGACACGGCTGTTTTGTGCAGCTAAGGTAATCTAATGAAAGTCAGACAATATGCTTAACTAGGAGAGAATTAAATCCGTGGGAAATTAAACGGAAGACAACGGGCCATTTCGCTTGCGCTGTGCTCCAGCATAACTTAAGATACATCTGCATGATGTTTGTGGGACACGGAGTATATTGGGCAAATTGCCGCATTCTCTAGCCATGAATAATTCAGGAGTATGTATGTTCGGGCGATCACTTTGATAGGTACACGCTCTTAATCCGAAGACGCAAAGTCGGGTTTTGAACGGGTTGGAAACTGTCTCGCCGAATGCGATCACTTCATCATAAGTCTGGGGGATAAGCAACAACGCATGTTCACTATTTACATACGATGGACTCGCGTCGTTTGAATATACATTATAAGTTAGGCGACGAAATCGAAAGCCTTGTAGCGATAGTTCGGATTGTCAATGCGGGTGGTAGTATGAATTTTAAATCCTGAATTAGGACATGAATGTTATAAAACATGACGTAGAAAAAAGGTTCTAGAGAGTAGAGGTAAAAGGCATGCCACTAAAACTTTTTACTACAGACTTCTTAAATTAAACATGTAAAAATTTCGCAAGGAACCTTTTTCTGCTTACCTTCATATTTCTTGAAATGAACTTGAATGAAGTTACTCTAAAGAAAAAGTCTTTATTTATCTTAACTAAACCCGCAACTCTTCAAATACTTTTAAAATAATATGCATATAAATGTAAAGTCGTGCGCTACTATGAAGTGTTTAGGCTGTATTTAAATTAATATGTTAATCTAAAAACAGATTTTGCGTCAACACAAATTCAAAACGTTGGGTTAAATCTAAATTAACCGCGAATAAATTTCCCAAAGTTTGTAACATTTACATTAATCAAGATTCCCGTGCTTTAATCTAACAAAATAGGATGTTAGATTCATTAAATTAACACATAAAAAGCCAATGAATTATTCTGATTAACTTCTTTTGGCGATGTTATTAGATTCGAAATGATTCTTAGAACTAACAAATTGCGAACTACGTAGATAGAGTTGTCAGAGTTCGAGTGGAATGAATTGTTTGACACGACATTTTCCATTTAGGTTGCTTTTATTTTTGTAAAGAATTAACTTATTGGTTTTGGTTTTTCGTCAATTGATTTAGTTATAATGACAAAATGACTGTTTCACAACTTTATGATTAGTTGATTTTCTTTGGAATTTTACTTTTAAAATCTTCTTAAGCATTCCTTATTCTCAGGAATATCGAAATGTAAAGTATAATTTTGGAACAAAATTTCTCCAGATTTTCCTCAGAAATTGGTAGTTATTACGATTTTGATCTCCTTAATAATTAATCCCTTCCTCTATTTAGTAATTAATCTTATTACGAAAAACTCATGGGTATTGGGTATATTAATTACAGAAGCTTATCTTAATAGGAGGTCGTACTTACTGATAAATACCAACTTGTTTAGTTGATTTCGAGTGTGTGAGAGATATAGCCTGCCCACGCTACGTCTTCCAGCTCGTGGTCGCCACTCAAGAACTTTCCTGCCCCACAGCGGCCATCAGCTCTTCGAGCTATGTGTCCCGCCCACTGCCACTTGATTTTAGCGATTCTGCGGGCTATGTCAGTCACTCTGGTTCTCCTACGGATCTCCTCATTTCTGATTCGATCACGCAGGGAAACTCCGAGCATAGCACGCTCCATCGCTCTTTGGGTGACCTTGAGCCTTCTTATGAGGCCCATAGTAAGCGACCACGTCTCGGATCCGTACACCATCACTGGCAACACACACTGGTCAAATACTTTTGACTTGAGACACTGCGGTATTTCGGACGTGAGAATTTCGCGAAGCTTCCCGAACGCTGCCCAGCCGAGTTGGATTCGACGATTAACCTCTTTCTCGAAGTTGGACCTACCTAACTGGACTGTTTGTCCTAGGTATACATAATGAGGATCAGTACTGTTGTAGAAAATGCAATAAAACTAGTATCTACGTTAATCTTTAAGACATAAGAAAGATATATCTTTTTGAATTATCCAAATCGAACCATTACTTACGAAGATATTAAGTAATAAACATAGGCCGTTTTTGCCGCTAAAAGTCAACGTACGCAGGGCCGCGTGACGTCACTATATCCGAATCGAGCGCAGCCGGCGTACTATTGGGATGGAAAATATTTTTTTCCAGCTAAACTATCAGTTTTAGAAAAAAACTTTTAATAACATTTATTCATCAAAATAAAGTAACCCATCGACCAGTAATTTTTAAAAGTAAAAATTTTGAAAAATAAGTATCGCTATGTCCAAAGACCACATTTTCATAGGATTCGATGGAATGCGGAGACGCGGTTAGGGTCAGTGTAACTTTATGATTGTTTGTATTGAACATAATAATACATAATATGAGTGCTAATAACCAGTTTCTGGCCTAGAGGGGGGGGCTAGGGGGGGGGGGGGGGGATAAGTAATACCCAGCTTTTAGCCTGGGGGAGGGGCAAGCCTTACCCAGCTTCTGGCCTTGGTAGGAGGGGGGAGAGGCAAGTCATACCCAGTTTCTGGCCAGGGGGGGTTAAGTCATACCCAGCTTCTGGCCGAGGGGGAGTCATACCTAGCTTATGCTTATGGACTGGGGGAAGGGGCTAGCCTTACCCAGCTTTTGGCCTGAGGGGAGGGGGGGATCAAGTCATAACCAGTTTCTGGTTCTGGCCTAGGGGGGGGGGGGTAATTCATACCCAGCTTATGCTTATGGGCTGGGGGGAGGGGCTAGCCTTACCCAGCTTCTGGCCGGGGGGAGGGGCTAGCCTTACCCAGCTTCTGGCCTGGGGGAGGGGGGGGGTCAAGTCATACCCAGTTTCTGGCCTGGGAGGGGGGTAAATCATACCCAACTTCTGGCCGAGGGGGAAGTCATGCCCAGTTTATGACCTGGGGAGAGGAGGGGGGCGGGGGAGTCATACCCAGCTTCTGTATAGGTAGGTACTATCGCCAACAGTGACTGCCCATTGAAAGTCATGTCATCTTGTTCTATCGCAAAGAATCGCCATTTGATTAGAGCGAGAGCAAAAACGGAAATGGATAGTTAACAGTGTGGGCGTGTGTTACGTAGGTTAAACTCAGAAAAACTAAATAACAGGTAGGTATTGCGTGTACATCGAAATGATCTTCATAGCAATGTCTTGCTTGTAGCCTAGGCAGAGTGTATCTGCCTCAGCTATACCTTATTCTTAGAAGTTAATAAATAAATACTTATACATTTTTATATATTACTTGGAAGAAGATATGACTAACAACTCTTATGAACAGTTGAACACTTTATTTGAATAAATCGCCAAATATACCACCGCAGACCCCAATCGCGTCTCAGCGTTCCATTGAATCGTATGAGCGTATGGATTTTTTGCGATATTTTTCACAATTTCTATTTTTAAAAATTACCTATCGATAGCTTACTTTATTCTTATGAATAAATGTCATTACAAGTTTTTCTCTAAAACTGATAGTTTGGCTAGAAAAAAATATTTTCTATCCACGCAGTACGCCGGCAGCGTTCGGATCGGATATAGTGACGTCGTTCCCGCGCCGGGCGGTCAGTAAACTTTTTTAGTAATTTGGCCATAACTTCGTCAATTTTTGTCGTAGAACAAAAATTTTTGGACTGTAAATTAAGGATTTCTTAGCCCTATAAATCTGCATTCACAGCTAAAAATCGAAATGATCCTCATTGTCAACAACTTCGAGTGTAGTGTCTCCAACCTTCAGAGGAGTGGGTACAGGTCTCCCACTAGGTGGACCGACGATCTGGTAAAGGTCGTGGGAGGTACCTGGATGCAAGCGGCGCAGGACCGGTCTTTGTGGAAATCCTTGGGGGAGGCCTTTGTCCAGCAGTGGACGTCTTTCGGCTGAAACGAACGAACGAACGAACGAGAGATATAGCGCTTAACTGAGTCAGTAGGTAGGTACCTGAGGTATGGGAACTCCATGAGGTGACATTGACATATTATGACGTGACAGAGCATACAAATCTGAAGCATATAATTTGAAGTCTCTCTCAAAAACAACTTCCCGTGGCGCTCCCATATCTCAGGCATTGACTGAGTTAAGGTAGACCTAGCTAGGCCTGGAAAGGTTTTATTTAGTGGACAAATTAACACTCATATCGTGAAATGAGAGCGATGATACGATCTACATTGTTAATAATAATAAATAAATAAATAATTTATTTAATAACCAAGAAGATGACGATTTACAATATTGTAAACTACGATTGACAATCGTGTTAATCTTAAGTATGTCCCTGCCAACTAAACTAGGATTAAACCTGTATCTTAGATGACAGTGATTCCTCCAGGGTGATGAAAGTAATGTAAGTTAAGTGAATCAAAGGAAGAGTTTAAAGTAAGTTTACAATTATTAAGGTTAATAAATAAATTGTTGTTCGGATTTGGTTGCTTGACTTGAAGTAACTTTAGTAGTGTGTGACATAATATTATTTCTGTTGAATTTTTCTAGTAGTGTAGGCACAGTCAGCGTCAAATAGTTCGTGACATCCAAAGTGACCAAAAAGTGAGAACACAATCTTATTCCAATCGTAACAAAGACGTGTTGCGAACTTTTTGGCTACTTTGGGCGTCACGAAATATTTTACGCTGACTGTAAACCTTTACATGAGTCTCGATAAATACCTAACGTCGTGTCATCAATATTAGTACACTATTAAACTTTCATGGGTCAGTTCGAAAGTATCTGGAAACTTGGAGCTGGGACAATGTTTAACAGTCTCAAACTTTACCTTGCTATGTATCATAGGAGCATATCGATATCTTAAGTCCGTGAAGTTGTAAACTTGTACAGCTACTTAAAAGTTGTTGGGGATTTTGCATTATGTAATGTGAACATCTATTACATAAATATTAACATGGTTTTTTACTTTAGATAAATAACTAGCTAATAATAGGGACTTGAGCTATAGATTATTCAATACTTAGTACCTTCAATTGAACTGACAACCATACGCTTGCCGGGTGAAGGCTCTAAAAACTGAGCAACCGATATTGACTAACGCCTGTATTCACAAACGATGCTTGCTTAAGTGAAGGAGCAAATCGAACGCACAGCGTTGAATAGAGCTCTGTCATTGGTTTGTGCAAGACGCCACAAGACAAGGTGCCACTTGTGCGTCCATACGCACTGTGAGACCTTTTTTTATGCATAACAAGGCAGGTATTTGACCACAATCGCACCTCATGGTAATGTTTGTGAATACGGGCGTATCTTATTTACGAGCTATATCAAACATTAGTGGTCGGACGTAGCTACGGCTATAGTTTAAAATACCTTATGTCATTTAAATTCCTTGTGCTTAAGTATTCAAACCTAGATAGAGCTTCCAACCTTGATTGTATTGATCGGTCCTTTATTATTAGACTCAAATCAAAGCAAACCCTTTACTTACTGCCCTACCTCGTTCGCAAGGTTATCATAGCCTGTTTATGCCACGAATACAAACACAAACAACGTAGCAACAGGCATTAGCATAATTTATGCCAGAACTAATGCGAATGTAATGTATGAATGAAGTTAACCTAGAACTTTAGCAGATACATATCCAGGCAATAATCGAATTTGCATCCGAAGTGGATAGATACGAGTATATGTCAGGGAGAACTCATATAGATCTACGACTATTATTTTTCTTTGCCTGGCCTATTCTTCTTTTATTTGGGGTCAACCCTCCTAATCATGCGTTTCCAGGCGGCTCGGTCCTGGGCCGTCTCACTAGATCTACGACTAGCATATTATATTATTGTCAGAAACAAAAAAACATCGTACAAACCAAGTCATGAAGGCTTATTAAGGCTTTTCGGTCTGATTGAGCAATGTCAGACGCATAATAAGCAAAAGTCTGCGCCAAAAAACTTTGTCAATTTGCAAACCAATAAGACGTCTGTGCGGCACAGACGGCGGAACATCAAGGTTAGCATTATGTCGTCTTGCTGTAATAAGTTTTATTTTACAACAATTAAGGCTAATGACTACAGAGCTGCAACTGTAGCTCTACCATAAGTCACTTGAAGTTTTACTTTATAGTTATTGCAATTCACGAAGGCTACTGAGTTTTACATGTGTGGTGGCTCGCTACTCTTTGTTTTTCAAGAGTTTTGATAGACATTACACTATCGTTATGTGCATATACATGTACACACACAAGTAAACTCACTCGCCTTCATGAGTTGCAAGAACTATACTCGCTAGCGACTACTCGACAGTTTGTGTAGTTTTTAAGCTGTCATGTTGGAAAACCTTACCAAAGTTTTTGACTCTAGAAATACTCTATATAATTTTAAAAATATTGACACTATTCCTTAAATATAATTTGAATAAACTTTGGACGCAGGTCGGCCGTAGTAAGGACAAACTGTTCAGGTGGGGATTCTTGGATTGCTCAAACATGCCGTAACTGCCCTGCCTGCCCAAACAACTGCACGCAGTATGATTTAATGAAGGCTACTGACAACGCCACTCTTGTGGCGGTGTTTTGGGCTGACACTGTGTAGGTTTGTTGTCGACACAACAAATAGAAGAAGAAAAATTACTTAATACGTGTACCATATGCACAAATTTCCAGTCTATTGCGCGTATTTTTCTACCATCATTATGTATAACATAGGCATTGTCTGGGAGTGTACAGTGACTACTATTGATCGATGTCGCCATTGTTTTCCTTTTACTTTCTTGCGGTATGCGGCAGGATGCACCCCAAGTGTGTACATAATATAAGCACGCACAGTAGGGATACTAAATGTTTACATACAATACTTGTGGTTTAACCCTTAACTGGTATCGTAAATTGGACATACGTAACTGGTATCGTGGGGGCCGCGCGGCCCCCATACTATGTTTGCTTCTAGCAAGCATGTTTTACCTATATACTTGAATAAATGTTCATAAATGACATATATCAGGCTTTTTCTATGTAATCATTTAGTTTTAATTGTATTAAATCATCTTACTTATATACTTCAAGACATTACATAATAGTAACCACTTTTTACTTAATTTTTTTTAACGTTACAAATATCTACGAAACCTACGTTTAGAAAGTTAAAACCAAAAATATTATTATTTTAATTAATCCATAATAATGTGAACTTAATAATAAATAAAGTTTTAATGTAAAGTTTCATAAAAATAATAAGCATTTTATAAAAATAAAAACATAAATATTATGTTGACAAACATTAGCAGGTACTGGTGGATTGTCAGACCACTTGTATTTATTTTTTCATAGTAGCTGGATTGACTAGGTCCTACAACATCTTCATTTTCACTCTCTGAAGAAAAAACTCGAAAATCAGAATCAATATCCTCATTATCGACCGAATATTGGTTATTGGGTCTTCACAATGACGTATAATTTTATTATCACTATATCCTTCTTCTGACATGCTACTAATCACTAATTTGGAATCAAAAACGTCGTTCTAGGTATCTTCTATTGTTTTATCACTAATAAGCCATCAATACGGCAAAAAAACAAAAATCAAATAAAAATTGCCATGAAAAAAAAACTAACGTAACTGGTATTGTGGGGGCCGCGCGGACCCCAACACATGCATATCTTCGTCCTGGTGAATGATGCAGTGCTGAAACGCCTGTACCAGATGCGAGTACCGCCGAAATGAGAATACCAAAAATTTTGGGTGCCCAAGATGCGTAGCTTCTTAGAAATCAAAGAAAACGTCATGCGTGGGGGCCGCGCGGCCTCCACGATACCAGTTAAGGGTTAAGAAGGAAAGGAGAAGTTGCGTTTAGATCATGATAAAGAAATGCTGGTACAATGGCTTTTCTTTTTCTAGAAGAAGAAGTACAATATAATTCTACGACAAAGTTATATTGGAGTGACGTTTGACTACATGCTGACGATTATGTCCTGGCACATACCACAGGTCTATTTACACACCAGTAACCTTGCAGGTGACCTTGTGGCGACCACGAGCCAGAAGACGTAGCGTGAGCAGGCCTCTCACTAGGTGGACCGACGATCTGGTGAAGGTCGCGGAAGGTGCCTGGATGCGAGCGGCGCAGGACCGGTCTTGTGGAATTCCTTGGGGGAGGTCTTTATCCAGCAGTGGACGTTTTTCGGCTGAAACGAACGAACGAACGAACCTTACAGGACTAGATAGGTGACTGCATAAGCAACAACATTTAATTTTGTGCTGCCTCGCTTTTGTCTCTAAGGAAAGAGTTTTGAACTTACTCTATTTTCCTCCACTGTTATATGCAGGCGATATTTACCGTCATTTTAATGCGCACGTTTTATCCAAGAGCCTTTTGTAAACATGTTACTCGTACTTGTTGTCTAAAGAACGCGGGCGTATAAGATCGATCTCAAGAAGATTTATGCTACCTTTGGTAAAATAAAGGTTCTCTTATTTTGTCGCAGGCAGAAGGTACTTTGTTACGTATGTTTTCTTGCATTTTCATTCACTGTTTTCTTCACCATTCACTCTCTTCGATAACTCATTCGACAAAAGTGAATAATTCGTACCCAATACAATACCAAATACAGTACGAATAATTAGAAAACTCACCGGTAATCAGCTATGCTCCAGTGCCCACAACACCAAATATAAATCACAATACTGCACTTCACCATTTAGATTACACTTCAAAAACATTTAATAAAATTATTTTCTGTATAAGTAGCTATAATTATCATTAGTATTTTGAAGCGGCTGGTAAAATTTAACACCAGGATTATTACAATGCCATACAAATTCATCCAGTCTTAAAATAACTGCTACCTTTGCGAACACCAAACTGAATCGCTGTAGTGTTAATTAAAAATCCAATACTCGCTTCACCGAAACCAAACACGATAAAAAAGGCAAAAATAAACAGCGTCACGGCACTGATAAACCTCTGTCTAGCGGTCGAAAGGCTCAACTTTCAAAAAGCCAGTTTATCAACTTCATAAATAACCGACATTCATCTTCGTGACACTTGAATACCGACGCACGGAGCCATTAGCCTTTGAGCGAAACAATGGCTGAGCGCGGCGTGGCTCGGCCATTACGAAAGGTCTCTAGGTGTATTAGCGTTATGGACGGTGACCTATGGTGGTCATGTATAATTCACCTGTGTAGTCGTAGGTACCTATAATGTCTTTTTAAATTATTAAACGTGGAACTACGGATGAACTGTAACACTAACTTCTCTGTTAAATGGATATTAATTCATACAGTTTCATGTAACTATTAATGTAATGAATGTCATCCAATTAAAAAAAGGTAATAATGTAGACCAAATAAATCTTATTTCAGGGTGGGTTTCACTATCTACGTCAAAGTCCATACAAAAAACGTCGGTTTTCGTTATACGTGTAGTTACGGTTAAAGTTAGCAGGTGCAACGTAGCCTTATTCTTAGATAAGTGGAAAAAACACGAGTGAAACCTTTTTAAGGCTTTTCAATGCGAATACAATTATAGGTACGTGTACTTCACATCAAAATAAAATTCAAAACAACTTTTAAACTTCACTTAAATGAGCATTGAGATTTATTCCCTTTAAGATTGTTTTCTTTGATCTTAAACGTTTTTGATTTAAATGGAATCCTTTCTTCATTTCATTCAATTTGTCAAAACAAAATATTTAAAGGGGTCTTTGCTTTTCTTTCCACTGAGTTGAATACTTGTCAATTCTCAGAATTTCCACATTTTATGAGCACAATGGCTGAATTGAATAAGTTACAAAAACAAAATACGTTGCGCGATTTTTTAAAGAAACACAATCTATGTTACGACATTGTTGTAACAGAGGTAGGTAGGTTGCATTTTGAATTTAGACTAGAATTGTTTTATTGGAGGCCAAGTTGTAGATCTTGACTTTACAGGAGTTGCAGTAGTGAGAAAGAAAGGTGGGACTAGTCCCGTACATTAAGACAAAGAATTTGCATAATAAAAATCTACATTAATAAATGTTATAAGGTTGAAGATTTTGTTTGATTACTTGAACGCGTTAATCTCTATCACTACTAGTCCGAATTGAAGAAATCTTTTTGGTTGGATAGCCCATTTATCGAGTAAAGTTTAAGTTAGATAACATCACCCTACAGCCAATAAGGGCGGAGCAGTAAAGAAAATTTTTTCAAAAATGGGAAATATTATTCAAACTATTTTCACGCGTAAAAATTCGCAAGCACAGCTAGTTTGAAATAATTGTCCTCTCATCACCACGCGTGACGAGGTGATACCGAAAGCCTTTTACATTGAAGGACCGATCCAAGCTAAGATGACGCCAATGATTTTCACGTTTACACACAATCCAGTTCTCAAGCTTATCACGCACGCGTTTTGCACTCTTCTTATTTAATGGCTCGGAAACCGTGATAAATTACACCGTAATGTCTTTTTTCTTTCACGTAGCCTATCCAGGGCACTGTTTTATTGTTGCTTGATGTATAGGCCGTTATGCTATTATGTAACAATGAGTGCACCGTAATTTGATTGTCATGGAGACTTTGTAGAAAGAGCCTTGATTTATCTTATCGCCCGGCCAGGAACAAAAATTGTGTAGAGATACTTCTGTAAACCATTTTTGTAAAGGGACTTATAGTGTCTTATTCAGCTAGCTTTCAGAAGTCCTCTAGAAAAAATTATGTAATTAAAAATTTCGACAGGAATCCTAATCAGGAATTCTGAACCTTGCGATACCGCTTTTTTGACAGCAGCTCATTATTGTACCATTATTGACGGAATCAATCATCATCATTTCAGGACATCCACTGCTAAACTTATGCCTCCCCCAATCATGGAAGTCATGATGTCCGGTTTATTTCAATATCGACTATAATACCGATTCAAGTCTAGATTAATCTAGATCGCAATGTTTCATTAACTTCTTGAGTCAGCTGGGGATTGTTATATTTTCTATTCAAGGTCAAGCCTCAACCAGCAGCCAGGCCTTTCAAACTCTATAGAATATTCAAAGGTTGGCCTGTGAAAATATGGCCCAATTGGCGCTGCGATCCACGCGGGATTTCCACTTTAGTATTCAGCCGATGAAAAATATCCCGTCATAAAAACCTGGACCGTATGAGTTTTGAGCCCACGTATTTGAATATTGATGTTTATGGTAAGTGGGTACGAAGACCGCGCCTATGCTGGCTGGGGTAGTGAACCGCGGGTAAAAGGCGATTTGTATCGAGAGAAAATAAAACAGGCAAAACGTGATTTTTGATTCATCATCATAATTTTTTCAGCCACACTACCTACTGCTGAATATGATTGTCTCCCCCAATGATTTGCAGACTGGCCGGCTAGTCCAAAAAATAGTATACTTTTATAGTAAACTAGTTTTCCGCCCGCGGCTTCGCCCGCCTGGAATTTTGTCTGTCACAGAAAAACTTTATCGCGCGCGTCCCTGTTTCAAAAACCGGGAAAAAAACTATCCTATGTCCTTTCCCGGGACTCAAACTATCTCTATGCCAAATTTCATCAAAATCGGTTCAGTGGTTTAAGCGTGAAAGAGACACAGACAGACCGAGTTACTTTCGCATTTATAATATGAGTATAGATTGTATGTAATTTAGGCAGGGCTTCCACTCAGTGAACCGATGATTTAATGAAGATTGCGGAAAGCACCTGGATGCGGGCCACACAGGACCGATCATTGTGCAGGGTGGCCTTTGTCCAGAACTGGGCATGGCTGCCTTTGGTTGAAACGAATTCGCTTGTTTCAACTTTGAGCTAACTTTCTTGACTAGTTCTAACCATAGACGGTAGCAACAATGTTGTCATTCGCAGACCGCTACGACAATGTTGCCAATTGCAGCTACACTGGTTTATACATTGAATGGCGTTATTTACAAACAGGACCGTAAACTGTCACTTCCACTGGTTTATGGACAAGTGGACAAGTTGTACCTTTAACCAATAATGATAAACAAATAGTGTAGCTGCAATAACTGTAAATACTGCTGGGGTCGATTCTGAAGCTTAAATAAGCAATGGTTCCTAGGGAATCCACAAAACATGGCCAAAGAAACACTATAATATACAAAACGGTAACGTCTGATCAGGCTTAAGTAAGATTTTTGAAAGAATCAAACAAACGACAGATTTTTGTTGCAATGTTGCTCACATACCGCTACTACACTATAGCATTATGTACCTATGCATAACGGGTTGTAGTTTGTAGGAGTACTATTAAGCATTACAAGATAAACCGTGTAAATCAAAGTCGCTACCGCTACCGTCCGTGAACGCACGCTTATTTCCTCTGTCATATAATGTTAAATAAATTATTCTTATGGAACTACAGAGCAGAGGCGCTGCGATTGCGTGCCCTCATATCGTAGGTAATTATTTCGAGGATAATAACCGCAAAATTTACTATCCTTATTTGGCACGTAGCTTGTAATCTGCTATATTCATACAGTTTTAACGTGAAGGGAAATGATACAAATGCACGGCTATGTATTGTAATTAAACCCGTAAATGAAGTACAAAAGTTCTTGTTATTCATGGACATGCTTGAAATTAATCAAAAGACTGATCTTTACAGTAAAAAAATCAATAGGTATTTTGTGAGTATGAACATAATTTGAAAAGTTAATTTAACACTTTAGAAAGTTTCGCCTTAAAACTTGTGATATTTTAGTAAATAAAAGAATTTATAAAAATAGAATGGAAAAATCAAAGTTTCCCAAAAGCCATCGACCCAGTTACAAATTTCCGACGCTTCGCACGGTGTGCATCAAATTGAATTGATCCCAAGAGGAGCTGTCCATTTCAATTTCCTTCTAACAGTGCCTTGAAATATTTGTGAGTTCATCCGCTCACCTGCTAGCTTAGAAATCATGCATACGAGCTTTAGGGGGGCATAAAGTAGTGTGTAAGCAAAAAAAAACAAAAGGAGATCGTTTATTCCATTTCTTGTGCGTGTCATTTGTTTTTAAGCTGTTTTAGGCTGAGTTTCACCACTAACTTTGACCGTAAATATAACGAAAACCGGTGCTATTTGTATGGAGTTTGACAGATTTTTGAAGTTTGTCAAAGTTAAAGTACGATGGTGCAACCAGGCCTAAGAATCATCAAATTTATTTTCAACTGCTTAAAGTGCAAAGAACTTTCAGGTTTAGTTTCTTAACTTATACCGTTTATAGCTCTTTGAGTTCGAATTAGCAATATTAAGTCCTTCGATACCTACGAGACTAGCTAAATTATTGACAGGCTAAGTTTGTAAGTGATGAGAGTATCGTGAACCTGCTATTAGTTTCTCGTCTTGTTCGAAACTTTGACTAAGTAGCAGTGATCCGTTTTAAGCATCAAATAAATGTGTGTGCCGCCATCAATTCTGAGTTAAGCTTCAACCACACCACCACACCGCGTGGACTGTCATGGGTCGCGCGACCTGTCATTGGCATAGGCCAAATAGGCCGCGTGCAGATTGCCATCGCCAGAGTGATCATAGGATCACTCTGGCGATGGCAATCTGCACGCGTTGGTGTGGTTGAAGCATTAAGTGTGCCTATGTCAAGCCAACATTTAAATGGAAATGGAAATGAAAATGATTGCCAGTTGTAATTAGTACGATTACTCATCTAGACAAGTGTGCGTTAGTGTAATGAATCAGAGAGTGGAGGTACAGTCGACAGCAATTTATCAAGTTAAAACTATTTGTATCAAACACTTGCGTCTTTAATTGGCGATATGAAAATCTAGCTTTTAAGGCAACCCTATGTCTTTTTTTTTTCACTAACATAATAATATTATTGACGGGATTGCTACCCTGTACCTTAATCGAGTTTCCGCACTGTTGCAGCGCCATGATCACGGAGTAACTTAAATCAAGGTAGCAATCTCGTCAATAATAATTAAAAAATGTTGTTATAAAATTTAGAAGAATGTAACTATCTTTCAATTGTATAGGTCACACGCATCTACACAAATTCAAGGCAAGTATACAGTATTAGGGTGGGTGTACCAGTAACAAACCGAATAAGCGACATTTTAAAAGTAATTTTGATATTGTGACTCAATTATTACAACAATCATTGCAAAAAAAAAGAATTAACTACTCCTTGTCTATCATAGAATCAAGTAGCTTATTCCAATTTTCTTAATAGCTGTAAGGTTTATTTTTATTTAACAATCAATGTGGAAAGTCGCAATGTGCCTAAGGTTGACCAGATCGTACCAAGTCGTGTTTGTCGCTTTTATTTATGACTAATGATTGGTAGAAGTACGGTAGAGCTACCAAACGTAACAAAAGTGGCGGGAAATTCGACAGATTGTTAATATTTTGATGTGAAATTAGAAATGGTGTACTACTGGTTCCTGGTGTGGGACTGGTGCACCCACCCTACATTAATGTTCTATTTAATTAACCCATTAAATTAAGAACGTGCAAATTATTTTGCTATGGTAACAATAACGCGGCTAACAGTTATAGGTTTGACACTAAATTCAGACATACATCTACGAGTACTAAGCCTACTTACAAACTCTCACACCTACACTAGTTACCTACTTGACGACATTTCAAGTAAAGTCTTAGGGAGGGGGATGTTTTAGTTCTAAATATCATTTTAATAATAATAGTATTATATTTTCACTATATTTTTTAAGCTCTCTCATCAAGGTACATTATCATCTCTAATAATGACGCTGAGTAATTGCCGCAGATCTCAAATTCTCCCCTAAGATGAAACTGTTAACGCGCAGTGGGTAATTTATTTCAATTATTAATTCAACGAAGTGAAGCCCGACAGATTCAGTGAATCATTTTTCTCGTAGGGAATGCGCAGACGTTGACAAATGAGCGAATTATTCGGTCACTTCACTATATGTATGTAAGTTTCTAAGATGGGACTGGAAAGGGGATCGTGTGATCCCGTTTTTTGCTCTATCTTGTTTGTGGTTAGATGAAGTTGAGGAAACATCCTTAGGCTGGGAAAGTAAGAGAAATGATAAGTATTTAGTAGTTACAAGATTGAAGTTTAATTATTATCATTAAATCGGCAAATAGAATCTAGAAATGATTATTTATGTTATTTTTAACATTAGTGACCATGAAAGTTTAAAACAATGTAAGTACTATGATTATTTACGAAAAAAATTATTCACACGTAAAGTATTAATTTTAGCAACGTTGAAAAATGTAGTAACAAAGTTACAGAAAAAATCCATTAAAAGAAAATAAGTAGGTACTTTGTTTTGTTTTCACTTGTTCAAAAAAGCTCCGATCTAATAATGAAAAGCTTGTTTTTTCGCCCAAACAAATTGCTCGTAAAACATGCAATAACGTTTTTGTGAGCGACGCGAGATAATAGAGCTACAACTCCGCCCCAAACAAGACGCGAGCTTGACCGACATTTTAAAAGATTGGGTTTATTAACAGGCTGTATGAGAGATATGGTCGGATGGGCCGCTTATATTTCAGCGAGAGAAATCGCCGGCGATTTATTTGAGTTAAGCGGCATAGATAAAAATTGACCGCTCTCAACGATTCTGCGGACTGTTGTAAGGCAGAGGTTTCAATTTTTCACGTCAGAGTTGGCGATGCGAGCGAGAATTACTTTTCGAAAAATTGACACATAGCTGTATGATACGCTGCTAATATGAAATGTCTTTTATTCAGTTTAGACCAAGATTTGACACTTATAAAATAAATAAAAATTGCCCTGAATAACAAATACAAATATACAGTAGATTTATTTCATAAACACATTCTTTAAATTCTTTATTGAATGTGTACTCCAGCTACCGCTGAAATGTGTACAAACTCGTACATCCTACTTGTCTGTTGTTGATTGGCTCTCTCATTTGTATGTTCTCAATTTTTAATTTAAGGATAGCTAACATTATTAATCATGCTGCATTTTGGTATCTCATTTAATATCAGTAGCATAATTTCTCCAAGGAAACATAAGGCGATACCGCTAAATATTGGAAACGGCAATGAGCTCCGTAGACAATGAATAATGAAAACAGATGACGCGTTTGAAAAGAAAATGCTTCGCAGAGAAAATGAAATATTTAGCGTCTAGTTACGGTGGGTGGGTATTTGCTTTTTACGTTTTTTTCGGTCTGCAGTGTCAGGTCAGAGCTGTCTGTGATATTTGAGATGAAATAATGTTGTTGATAAATGTCTTTGATATGAAATTCTATCAGACTTCTATGGTTTCATGTCTCAGACTTTGTTGAACATAATTTGATCTATTTTAACGAGTTCGCGTAGAGCGCTGAGCATGTAGTACCTTAAAATATTTTTATAAAAGCTGGGTTTGTACTTACATGACATGCACATTTTCTTCTTCAGTGAGTATTTTCAGAACTTCAGGAATTACTTCAGTATGCTTACCATGAGTTTACGTTAGGTGTGCACGTTAGCGACTGCGTAAAAAAATTACAATGTATGACATATTGTGCAGAGCCCCTGACGGCTACTTTTAGGAAATAAAATCTTCATAGATTTTTTTGACGTATCCGCTAGCGAGCACACCTAACCTAAACTGATGGTAAGCAGTGTCCATTTTATTAATGAAAGTTCAGTATTGAGTCTGTAACACATAAAACAAAGGCAAATTTGTAAGAATGCTGAATACTTTTGAACTTCTCTGGTCCAAAATTAGACCTTACAACAATTGGTAGTTCTCTAGTCCAAGTCCACAATCCAATTTGCTAGGACTTGGATATTGAAGTCTACATTCATTAGCATCGGTTATTGTTATTATGGCGGCTCAGGGGACCCATAAACTCAAGCTGACTGCCACTGTCTTGGACTGCCGTAATGGGCCATATCCCAAATTATGTAAGATTACGGGATAAGGATAACGACGGGGTAGGGACATTTTGAGTTATGCAGCCAAGTTTCAACTAGATCCCTATTAAGTTAACCTTACCGTAAAGGTATTTCATAAAAAAATACGTAAAGAAATTCAACTCCCGTGAGGATACTTCGTGAATAGGTAATTTGTAAGTGAGATTGTTACAATTTTCTTAAAAAAATACCTTTAGATGGTTCAGTTTAACGATTATGGTTCAACCCTGATGGGTTGTGAATATGATTAAAGCTTGAATCGAAAATGTAATGCATTTTTCACCCAATTTCAAAAGGCCTACCATTCAGAGCTAAAACAGGACAAACGCGTAGTTTCATCAATCAACGTCGGTGCGTGAGCGAGAGAGATATAACTGTGACGTGAACAAACTATCAGAATATTTGGCACTGCAAATACATACGTACGTTTGACATTCTAATATAACCCTTACGGTTCTGTACATACGTGTTTTTGTCATTATGGCACATTCAGTACAACCCCGTTGTAATTGAAACCAGGAAGAAATGCGCAGCGCGTCGTGTATATTCGAATTTGGTCCTTGTTGCTATAGTAATTAAGTTCTGTACGTGACATATTCATCATGAATGTGATTGAAACTAGGAAGATACTTGATGATAAAGGCGCCTAATTGATTGCCTTGCGTTACCACAAAGGTGATTAGTCACTCAATTAGGTATCTGCTTTCAATGTGTATGGTAATAATATTTGGGGAATAACTAATCGTGTTTTGAGGACGAGATTGCTGCTCCAACATGTTTTTTATACCCTATGGAGTTTGCATTCAAAGTTATATTAAGAACCTATACATTTACAAACCAGTCGAGTTAACTGCGCACCTGGCTGCCGTGACGTTTAAGTGAAATAAAAAAATTCTATGCCCAAGATATACCTACCAAGATATACCTACTAAGGACTGTAATAAAGAAGGCTATTAAAGTATCGGTCGATTTAATAATGGGTGGGAACAACTAGCAGCAGGCGTGTCTAAGTGAAATTTCATATTTGGTGTACTACGTAGTGCCTTTAATGTGAGGCAAATAACCTCTTATTATAATTGGGTACGTTCACAATCATTTAAATAATTACACAGTAGTATTTGTACCGTAGAAAAATCAGTTAAACAAATTCAAATGTTCCTAGTTCACAATCTCTAAACTCACTGTTACTTTAGACCGATATTCTCGGACGCCGCTCCGTGCGTAATCGCCCTTAAAATGGATGACGTGAAAGAGTCCACTCCCCTCGCCAAAAAACACGTACCAAACCTAACGTAAACACGGCAAAGACTGTTATGGGATCGCCGGATCACCCGTCGAGTGCAGCTGACGCCAACTCCGATTGGATGTCCTCGATCTGATTAAGAAATTAAAAGGAAAAATAACTCGTCAACGTCACTGCCTCGACTGGAAGAAAATAAACGTGTTTACGACACGACTTTTTTATTTTATTGACAGGATAAAATGTGGTTTAACTTTTTAGGGTCGCCTTTCTTGAAAATACTTACTTCGCAAGTTACCTACAAGGAGATGTATGAAAAATTAAAGTTCAATACGGATCTGACTCACAACTGGGTTTTTTATCTTGTGACGTATTTACATTAGTACATTTTTGTGCAAATTCTGAGATAAAATGATAAGGTATGCCCCGCAGATATAGATGTCAATTTTCATGTGAGTTTTACTTCAAGTTAAAATCCCGTATTACGACTACGGCGTCGTAGTCATTACTACGAGCTACGAGACGTCTACGACGTAGTCAGTCATTATATTCGACCTCTTTTGACACGATTACCTTTACTCACAATACACAGGTATGAACAAATAAAAAGTCCTACTTAATTACAATAGAGTAAAAAGCAATTTGACATACATTTCTAAACAATTGGTCATTTAGGACAAATTACGCGAATTTGACAAATTGCGTGCCGTGTAATCAACTCAATGTATCTACCGTAATGGCTAGTCATTGCATTAACCTTCACTATACTTTTTTCAGTAGCACAAAACAACTGCAACTATGTGCCTTAGTTACAGTATGAACTCGGTCATAATTTCCTTGTCACCGCGCTGACGTGGCGAGCGGTAAATATATCGAAGGGGTGTCCACGGTCCGTATCACCCATGAATATTACATGAAGCGACCCCTGATCGCCGCATACCTACCGACGACAACCTTTACCTAATTGAGGCACGCTTGGCCCTCGCAAAATTGCCGTTTTAGTGGTTTGTGGACCATGATGACGCGACTAATTTATTAGTGTGCATCATTGATGCATTGGTATAGGTTGATGCAAAAATTTGGGGTAAAAGTACTCGTGCATCTGCATGCTCCTATGTATTGTCTTCTTATGTACGAGTTGCACCATAGTACTGTTACAAACGTCAAAAATCTGTCCAACTCCATACAAAAAGCACCGGTTATTGTCATTGTTACGGTTAAAATAAGGTGGTGCATCTCAGTTTTAAAAACAAAACAAAGATGACAACTGTGTAAACTTATATTTTTTTGTTTTCAGTAAGCAAACAGGAAGAAATGGAAAGGAGTCCACGTACCGGCAGGTGCATTCACCATGTGGACAGATGACCTGATAAAGTTTGCAGGAACCTGGATGCAGATCGCTTCAAAACAGCCAATCTGGAAATCATTGGGAAAGTATGTTTAGCAGTTGACGTCCTGTAGATGCAATGATGATAATAAAGTACGAACCAAGAATTTCTTTAATTTTCGACGAAAGAAAGAAGAAGTAAATCAATGCTAATGTTTTTCTCTTCTTTTCAACAAGAAAAATAAATTAGCAACCATATTAAAATAGATGCCAGCTAATTTTATATGAATGACGTCAGAGCAGCGTTGAGACGCTCTTTAGCTTCCTCGACATTATGCTGAGTGGGATGGCCATTTTACCATTCTTAATTAAGTAAGAAAGTACATATTTTTTTATATTTATTTTTATAATAGCTTTTTCTTGTCTCTCAATATGTGTGCTAAGTATTATTTATAAAATGTATGTTCACCTTTAATATAAGAGTATAATGGCTGAGATGCACCATCTTATTTTGACTTTAACAAACGTCAAAAATCTGTCAAACTCCACAGAAAAAGTAACGGTTAAAGTAAGTTGGTGCAACTCAGCCTATGTATATATTGTTAAAATTACAAAAATACTTACTCCTTAAATTCATATTATCGAGACAGTAGCAAGTGGAAATCGCACAGTTCAAATTTAATGCGATCGAACTCCATTCCGCGCTCCGCGGCGCCCGGCGCGTGCCAGCGTGTCGTGAATGCACTATAATTATAGGAAATTGTGCACAATTTACAGAAAACACGCTGACGATGACATTGTAGTGTAATTGCATAACTCGGAATATGGCCAGTGTCCTTTCCGATTTTTTCTTTGGTACAGTGATTATGAACCTTGTATATCCAGGTTTTGATTCCTAACTTTGGTTACCACGTTATTTGACGATTTTTTAGTATGGACCAAGTAGGTATGGATAGTTTCAAATATGTACTTTTTGGTCTAGGATTTGATGCTCAATGTTATTTTAATTTAGTAAGTTACGTTGCAGACTGAATTAACATGATCTTCACCTATGAAAGATGTGTTCAAGCTTCGGAGGTTCTTCCATTGGTTTACCTAACTGACACATATCATTAACAAGGTATGTCGCTAGTAATATTATTCCAACCTACATAAAATAATGAAAAATAATTTTAGTGCGATCGATAATGTAATAGCGGAAAAATACTGAATGAACTTCATTTATTTATAAATCCCACCCTGTCTAGATAATAAATCACTTGTCCTGATTGATTGAATTGAATGTTTATTTAATGAAACCTCATGGGTTTCTTGTTAATAATTAGTGAGATTTCAGAGTCATTATCTACAAAAACTACATTAAACAACAAGTGCTGCGCGTGAAAGATTTTTCGATATTATGAAAAATCCATTACTTCGACAAGGTCGGGCAAACAAAAGATACAATTTTATTCTTTTGCACTGTACCTACACACCAGCTACTTCGAGTACCTGATTCCATTTAGTTGTCACGCGGGTATTGTGCACGCCTGTTATCGCCGACATCCGAAAGTTGTATTCCTCTTGTACATTTCTATACACAGGCACGATCGAATCTCATTCCGCGCGCCTCGCGGGATAAGCGACAACGAGCCGGCAACGTGCCCTGAATTCCATCCCAGTGCAATGATATCAAACTGTAGGTTATTTACGAAGACAATTATACTCAGAAACAATGGCAGGGACAGAACAATAATTGAAGGAATTGAAAGAACCTACCTTATTTTAACAATATTTCGAGAGAGTTTTATTTCGTTAACTGGCAACCCGCATCGAGTTACAGGAAAAACGTTACAAATTAGTTGCACCGAAATGTATATTCCATCCTAGTGCAATTATCAAACTGTAGGTTATTTACGAAGATAACTATATTATACCCGGAAACAATGGTAGAGACGGAACAATCATTGAAGAAATTGGAAGCACCTACCTATAGTTAACAATATTTCGAGAGAGTTTTGTTTCGTTACCTGGCAACCCGGCATCGAGTTACAGGAAAAACGTTACAAATTACTTGCAGCGACATACACATAAATTCCATCCTAGTGCAATGATATCAAACTGTAGGTTATTTACGAAGCCAATTATACTCAGAAACAATGGCAGGAAATCCTGGACAATAATTAAAAGAATTGGAAGTACATTGAACAATATTTCGAGGGAGTTTTATTTCGTTACCTGGCAACCCGCATCGAGCATGGTTACAGGAAAAACGTTGCTAATTACTGCATCGAAATGTTGTAAAGGACGAAATTCGGAGAGATTGTCAACATAAATACTTGTGTTTGTATACTCCTAATGACGGTGGTTTTCTTTCACTTTGGATCTAATTAGGCCTCTTATGAATGCTTGTCAAGGCGGGTAATTAAGTTGTGTCAAACAAACTGTTGATGTTGATTGAAATGTAACCGTATCACTATGAGCTTACATTCCACTTTTGAAATTCAAAATGCAGCATGGAGCTTATTTCTCACATTCCGATATATTATACCTGCGGGACCCGAGTTGGCAACGTGCAGCGAATGATTTTCCAGCGTTTGTTCCACTTTTTACTTTCGTTTAATGGAAATTGGGAAAATCATAAAATATTTATAACTACAATGCTAGAGTTTACATCGATGTATGTATAATTAGAGACACATCAAAACATTGCGACCCATCTGTGTTTTGTGTGAATGAGATGTTTCCACCTTTAATAGGTAGTTAGCTGCCACACACTGCAAGACTGGTTAGTTGTGTTAATTATTATGAGTAGGTACAACGAAATGAACATCTTAAGAGAAACAAAATGATTAGATGCAACTTTTTGGAACTACTTACGTGATGATATTTCAAGCATTTATTTATTACTCTTATAGCAGGCTTGTATCATAACTTGCTGTTATAACTGTCACTGTAGTACGGTCTAACACTGGTTTAATTTGTGAAGAAAGTACAATTCTTTAAGGTTGTTCCACACTCAAAGAAAATATGCTGACAACACATTTTCTAAGCAGATTCGCGAACTTGCATGATGTGTCTTTTATATTATTCGTTTAATACAGTCGAATGGGCATGAGGCCAGCAATATGAAACCAATATTTTATCTCTCATATTTGGATTTCGTAGAACTTGTTTTACCCGAGTGAGATTTTAACATTACAAGGCAGTTTTGTTTGGTTTGTTTTATGTGGGTGCTATAAATAAATCGAAATGTACTTTTTACCACAGCGTTGGATATTTTTTAATTTTAAAAAGTATTTTAAAAAGTTATATTTTTTTGTGTTCACCACTTTTTTACAAATAAAAAGAAATGGTCGCTAAACAATTTTGCCGATTGATTTCAACTTTTGCAGAAAATGATCGCCTTAACGTAAGTGATTGAAGATTTTCTCAGAAATCGTAGCACTTGAAGTGATATCCAATATTCAAAAAATGTTTAAGAATCTTGTCTTTTTTTTTTTTAATTCTATGAATCGATGTACTGGAAAAATAAAGTGAATAAATTAAATAAACTTTAAATAAAAACTAAAAGTAAGCTACGTTTTTGACTTTGTTACCCTTATACACCGTTATCATAATAATACTCATTATTCATAATAATGATAACATGTACCTACCTTGAATGGCTCTTAGTCTTCTATCGGGTACCGTCGACATCACACCTGTGTTTTTGTTGGAAAATAGAACTTATTACAGTTACAAAAGATGGCACTGAGCTTAACTTGATGTGCCGTAGTTCATACATCGCGTGTGGCACGACTAAATAATTATAAGCCTGACCATAAGAGCCAAGGCACACGATGCGTTGCGGCGACGGTGCGCCACCGGAGCGGTGTCGCTGCGGTCGTCTTACACAGAAATATCTGTAGCGGGCACATGATCAGTGCGGCTACGAAATGTTTGTAGTGCGGCGCCGCAACGTATCGTGTGCTTTGGCTCTAATTCCGTAATGTTTAATTTTGTTGATTAAATAACCGGAATAAATCAACTTCTGGACAAAATTAAATAGCGGTTATTAAATGGCCGGCGTCTCGCCATTTTGTTTCATAAATCAACAAAGCTGATCACGGATTCATTAAAACACATCAATGGGTAGCGTTAATCATTATTAAAATATGAGTTTATTTTAATTTAATGTAGAGAGTTTTGTGGCCACTCGATATGTTGATGAAAAGATTGTCAACGAGATTTTATATGAAAGATAGTTTTGGGAACATCCATTAATAAAATCTCATGTATTTATGTGTTTTTTCCGTACCAATAATTTTATTTATTTATGTAAAATCTGATGAAAATTTTACATTTACTTTTTTTGTCAATTTATGTTAGTCTATTATGAAGGTATTCAATACTTACTTATAGCTTAAAATATTCTCTCCGTAGTCAGTCAAGTGGAGACCACGACTGCATACCATATTCACTATGAAACATGATACATGGGTCGATAGCAGAAGCCTTCGTTTGTGAACGAAATCAGTAGACTGAAATAATGATGCCTGTTCACGAGGCCTGAAAAAAAGTAACGGATGACCAAATGAAAATTTAATTCGAGCTCAAAGACAATATACCCTGTCCCTCTCAATAAAAACTTGTTATTTGCGTCTGCACATTATTATTCACATGGCAACCCTGGGGATGCGACACGAGACAGGGTTTTCCCCTCACCCCTGCTCATAGTGCTCATATTATAAAGGTTTCGCTCACCGCATACAGGAAAGGGCGCATTCAACAATGGAACAAAAGTACTCTGACTGCGCTTTGTTTTGTTTCGAGTGGCTCATATTTTCGTGTTTAGCGACAACAATGAATTATTCCTCTTTTTACCCTTATTGATGGCCTCTGAAAGGCTTTAGAAAACATTGAATAAACAAAAAAAAATTTGGAATTTGGGAAATGATCAGTCTGTTTTGGAAAATGACTGAGTGTAGGTAATTTGCTTTTTCACATCACTAAGTTAGACAAAAGTGGGATGCGTTGCTTTTGATCAAATATATGGTTTTTTTTCTCGATAAAATATAACATTTATCTTTAATTATTCTATTGTGCGTAAGCGTTGTTTCATCAAAACAAGTGCTTTGCACAGAAGTTTATGGTTTAAATGTTTCATTGTATCAGTTTTTTTTTTAATAATATTAATGAGAAGGAAAATTATTAATTCTTTCAATCGATAAAAAGACTTGACCAAAAGATGTGCATTTAAATAAACTTTACCGGTAAGATCTTTAAACTGCGAGTAGTATCCTTATTGAATTTATGAGTTCAAAAGAAGTTCTCAAGTTTTATTGTCAAGAGACTATCAAGATAGTGCAAAAGAAAATATAATAAACAACTTTGGTATTAGATATTGAATTCATAAAATGTTTGAAGTATTGAGCTTTCACAGAGCTTTTCTTGCTCACTTTGTTCGTTTGATGTTCCTTGTTGGTTGCGATATGAAAGATAATACCTACTTACTTGCAGCATTCAAATAAGTCGTAAAAGTCAAAATTTCTATTTTGTTGTTTGATTGACTATGTATAGAGCATTGTAAAATCGTGTTTTTTTTGCTTTAGTAATTTTTAGCTTCTATTGACTTACCTTTTCGACTTTGTGGTATTTATACTGAGTGAGTAATTTTAACTCTGAGTCTATAGTGTTGAAGGGTTTGTTCTGGTTTTGCTAGTGTAATGAATTAACTGACATTATGGCTGATAAGAATTAAAATTATTAAAGGGAAATTACAAGGGAATCGAACCCAAGAGTTTTAAAATCAGATGCATAATTAATTATGTTATCTACCACCAGAAGCATATTTTTCTAAGATTGGAAGAAGTTTTACTATGTCTAAGCTACGGTAATGTGTTTGAAAGTTGTAAATTAATTTAAATAATTATAGAGCTGGTAAAGTATACGTTTTATTTTATAAGCTGCAGTTTACAACTCTTAACAACATACAGTTTCCATGAAACTTAAATGTTTGTGTTTTATTTTAATACTCGTATGTACACTTATTAACCAAAACTTGATTACATTAACTATTACATTCGCAATGACAGATGTTAACATATACTTCTTTGAAGTCCGCATCAACGTAAGATATCCACGAAACAAGAAACTTAATATTAACCTACAAGTTACAGTTTACAAATAATAAAATATACCTTACACACTAAATTTTTACATCGTCAAAATATTTCGTAAAAATTTCACAATAAGTATTTTTACCGAACACTTATCGTAATAGTTTTGTTTCGTCTACCTAATAACACAATATTGTTATGAATACAAAAACTGTCCATTAATTACAAAGATACCGATTGATATTGGAACTGATAATATGGGCCTCGTCTATACCGGAGAAGTCAGTCTTTACCTCGCTAAATTACAGAGAGCCTACACGTGACTGTGGGTGAACGTGTTTACGTTGTTGAGGCTCGACCAGTCGGGCAGTCTCGAGAACGAAATGTTCGACGGCAATTTAGCTTTGGCTTTCGCGTACTTGGACTTCATTCGTAACTCGTCTTTTTTCATGTCACCAGACACCACGCCCAAGAACTTTTTCCAAAAATCTGCCTCGCTCCACACAACCGAAGTCCGCTCATCTCTTTGCTCCTTCAGGAACGCGTATATCGAGTTTTCGGGGCCAACGTCGGCGAAAACGTAAACTGTATTTTCCGCCTTTAACATTTCACCGTGAATTTTCTTTATATCCACGTGACTGTAAGTTGACGTTAAGTAGTTCGGGGAAAACACGACGAGTGTTGTGTGTTTGTGTTCCTTGACACACATCTTCAAACTGTCCATAAATTGGTTGTTCTTAGGATTGTTGATCGGATTTATCTGTACTTCTACTCCCTTATGGCCTTTTAGTTCGGGTAAAATCTCTTTCAGGACGAATTCTTCGTCGCTCTCGCAAAATCTAACGACAATTTCCCTCCGCCTTCCACTGGTAACTGCTGTATTCTTTTTGTGTTTTCTTTCAGAGAGTTTTTTCTTTATCAACGAGTTAACTTGTTTCCTATACGTTATGAAGAGTATTAACACTATAATATACAATGACACTATTACTGTTATGATTGAAATGAATATGGTAAAACGTGTGTAGCACGTTTCTCTAGACCAAATGTGGCACTTGAAGTAGTGAATGTCGATAACCTGAAACAATTAAATATTTTCAAAGAACTGTACGTCACGATCACAGTAAAGAGGTATTTAATGCTGCCAGATAGCAGCTTCAAAAGGGATAAAAGAAATTAGTTACCTTTGTCTTGGTATGTTCATCTAAGAAGTCGAGAAAGTAAAAGTTCTGGCATTCACAACTCAATGGATTGTGGGAAATCCAAACTTCTTTAAGTGGCTTTTTAAAGAAGTCTTGGTAGCTTCGTTTTGAATCTGCTACTTCATCCAGTGGGTGATCTCCATCCTGTAATATAATATTACTGTTAGACTTCACGCACAAAATATAGAAAATGTCATATAAACAACTTATTCAGGAATAATAGTGATGTCAAAAATCATTAGTTTCTTACAACGAAGTCGGAATCGACATTAATTTTGTAAATGACAGTCAATATTCCTTATTAAATTGAGCCTTACCCATAGATTCTTGATATAATTATAACTGATATCCAAATGATCATGTCCGTTTATCCACCAATCGTCGAAGACCGTTCTGAACTCGTTATGACTCAAGTTTAGCAATCTCAAATTGTAAGTATGCGCAAAAGGGGACGCCTTATTCACGACCCACGAATTGTTTATCAATTCTTTGTGTTCAAAATCGAGTTTATTGTACGCCAACGAGATAGACATCTTCTGTTTATTGTTGCTGAACAAATACGAAGATATTACTTTCAAACTGTTGTTCTCCATGTTTAGGTAGATAAGGCTGAGCAACGAGGAAAACGTCGTGCTGAAAGTTTTGGATAACATTAGCATATTGTATTTGCAACGTATAGTGTATGTTACATTAAAAACTATCTAGGCGAAACTACTTTTGAGCCGTGTAATCATTTAAGTTTCTTTTTTTTTTCTCCTTATTAATACAGAATCTCAGTTGAAAGCAGTTTCGTCAGATAAAAAATGTTGTTTTCCTTACCCGCTTATTTCAACCAACGAATTGTGTCGCAAATCAAGCTTTTCCAATCTAACCAACGAAGAAAACAGTTTCGATTCCAATTTAACCAATTTATTGTGGCTCAAATCCAATTCCAGCAAGTTAATTTGGTCATTGAATACTGATTCTGGCAGGGACTTGATATCATTGTACGCTAGTGATATGTTCGTTACTGAAGGCGAGTCAGCGAAAACGTCGTACGGAACCCTTTCGAGTCCACACCTTTGAATATAAATCAACTTCAAGTTCGGCAGGTTCCCGAACAGATACTTCGGGAGTTCTTGTAATTTGACATCGTTGTTAAGGATAACGACTGTTTCCAACTCATCGTTAGTCTTAAACAAACTCTGTGGCAGCGACGAGAACTTATTTGAGAATAATGTTAATTTCTTTAATTTCCTGAGCGGTTTGAATATCGACCCAGGAAGTTCGTTAAGTCCATTAGAGCTTAAATCTAATTCTTCGAGCACGTTGACTCCCGTGAAAAAGTCTTTGGAGAACCAGGTAACGTTGCTCTGCCACAACGAAAGCTTTCTTAAGAATGATAAATGGGAAAATAAGTTCGAAGATATATTGGTCATGTGATTGTGACTAATCTCTAAAGTCTCTAATCTTTCTAGTGGCTTGAACAGTTGTTCTGTGAGATTGATACTGTTTGATCTTATGTTAAGCCAAGTCAACTTATTTATGTCCGCGAATAAGTTGTCTGGTAAGTGTGTTACGCCATTTATTGACAGAAGTAGTTTGGTTAAATCTTGAAGTCCAGCAAAGTGTTTTCTATCAAAGTAGCCAGACAAGTTCTTGGCGTTTTGAAAAATCAATGCCATAGTTTTAGATACTCCCATGGTTGTGAGGACATCTTTGAAAGATGATAATGGTATAGGGCAGTCTTTGAAGCTGACTGATTTAAATAAATTTGAAACATTGGCACATTTTGGTAGTCTACTATAGTCGAGACTTGTGGTGTTCTCGCATTTTATGTTTATGTATGTGTTTGGTAGTAGATTTATCTTGAAAATTCGTCCTGAAACAAACAATGGTCGTTAGTGTAACTTGAAATGAACATAATGTTACTTTTGGATTGAAATAAATAGGTATATTAATTTTTGAAAACTGTTTAAATTGGTTGTAAAAAATCAAGTCTGCCTCTTAGTCTGTATTATGAAGCGAAGCTTGGATCGATCGAGGTTCAATGGATTTGAATCAAGTTTTCAGCGTCGTTGTTAGTTTAAGAAACATAAATAACTCTTTTTCGTAGGATTCACTACCACGGATTTTATTTGTTGGCGAAACATTTTAATCCAATAAAAAGTAACTAAACAAAAACTATTCTGTCCTTTTTCTGTCGGCTGTAAAAGACAGTTTGAAACGAACATCGGAGTGCACTCACCGTCGATGTTGCAATTGAGTTCGACAGCGAGCGTGCCGCCGCAAACGCAGTTAGGGTCACTTGGACACATCAACGTCGACGCACCAATTATTTGCAGTGCCAGTGCTGAGGCCAGCACGTACACAAATTGTCGACCCATCTCTGACCGTTACCGAAATGTTTACATTTTATTTCTCGGTATCTTCATCCTGCATTTTGTGATCGAAACTTTTTCAGGTGCCCTCGAAGTTTTCATGTTCGAACATGAGATCTGCGAACAAAATTGAATTCTATTATTACAGAGGCCAGCGCTGGAATTGATTCTGCTATTCATAATTTACGAGCAGACCGACAAAAAGCGCAGCCAGATAAATTGCAGCGACGGCAAATACATATAATGGAAGTGTCTGACCGATAGCCAGTTATCTCGGTCCGTCGCACGCGGGTATTTTCGATTATTAATGTTTTGCTTTATCGATGCTAAATTTATCGCTGAGGTTCTGTGATTTTAAGTTATTTTCTCTTGACTGCTCATCACTATTTTTTCTACATTACAAGAAAGAATTAACATGAGTGCCAAAAATACGATTTAGCCTTAACTGTACAACATGTGAAAGCTTAATCTTGGCTGAAATTCTAAAACACACTCAATACTTCTCAATAACTTATTGCATCCAAATTATATACTATCTACATGGATGCCTTTACGACTCGAGCTTAGTCGTGAAATTCATAAATGTTTTTAATCACTTGCTATGATGAAACTTAGGTCAAATGGAGACTCAAATAATACAAAAAGAAATTTTACCCCGTACAGATATTTCTAGATACAATTAAGTTTACTATTAATATTCAATTTTATTTTGTTAAAACCTATCAAACTTGTTTGTTAACATTCAACTTATAATAATCGTATATAAAACCTCCTTCGGGCTTAGTAGGGTAGTTTGGACAGCCTAATCGGATTAAATTTTAGGCTTACATTTCGTTCGGGGTTCTTAATAACAATAATTTACATATAAAACTACTGTTGGAATTATTAGGAATTATCACATAATAATATTATTTATATTTTGTTTATATTTTGTTTGTTAAAGTTTACTTTCCGGTATCCGAAACTCCAGACATGATAGTTCTATTCTTTTCTAGAAGAAAATTATTTTCTAAAAGAATTTTCTATATTTCTCCACGTGGAGCCATTATATTAGAAGTATTATGATCAGAATATACGGTACTCTTGAGGAAAATAAACTAATAAACTTATTCTTATTACCTACACTATATTAGGTAGGGTATAGATAAATTCAATTACCAATGGAGATGGGTAAACAATCAATTTATAGATCCTTAGATCGCATCTGTACCTACTCCTCGGTTGATTTTTATCAAGAGCTTGCTCTTCCAACAAAAACAGGACGAATATTTAGTACGACTCAATTTATCATACTATTACAATCAAATGTACCTACATAGATTCTACATCATGATGGTAATACTCGTAATAATACTTATACACAGTCGTTGTATTGTACATTATTAAATCTATTCTATTGTAATACAATTTATTAGCTCTCATTAATTTTGTTTTGTACAAAAGGTTTTACGTCTGAATTAAAACTGAAGGAGTAACGAAATCAATAAATTCTATTGGATTGAAATCTACGAAAATTGGAATGGCGACAATTTTAGCGATTCCGATACTGTTACAGAATTTCACAATTAGATTGCTTTACCTAAAGGTACAGACTCATTGTCTAACTAAACTAATATTATAAAGAGAAAAAATTTGATTGTTTGTTTGTATTGTGCTAATCTTGTGTTGTGTTGTGTCTCTGAAACTACTGGACCGATCAGGAAAAAAATTAATCCTACAATATTTCTGATGAACATAGCAGGTACGAAGTTCGCCCGGTTAGCTTGTGTCTCAAAATTGAGATAAAATCTTTTGTTTATAACAATGCTTATGTGCATTTTAAACCTTTGTAAAGTTACTGTCTCATTCTTAATCCCAGTAATTAACATCAAAGTCTAATTAAACTTCGTGCTACAATTATTTGATGCTTAAGTTACTTCAGTAATTTAATACCACTTAGCTAATTCAAACAATAGTCACTGCTCAGTGAATAAGACGAGTAAATCGCAAAATACTGACATTGCAAAGGAACCTTAAGTAACTGACATTCCATATTTTGTTTGAATCTATACTAATATTATAAATGCGACAGTAACTCTGTCTGTCTGTGAGTCTCTCTTTCACGCCTAAACCACTGAACCAATTTTGATGAAATTTGGCATAGAGATAGTTTGAGTCCCAGGAAAGGACATAGGATAGTTTTATCCCGGTTTTTGAAACCGGGACGCGCGCGATAATGTTTTTCTGTGACAGACAAAATTCCACGCGGGCGAAGCCGCGAGCGGAAAGCTAGTAAATAATAAACGAAATTAGGTTTGTGATTTCAGTTAAGACATTATTTGCATTTCGAATTTCAGTTACATACCTATAACATTTCTAAAATCCAATCTAACTAAAGTTTGTATTGAACTATTTAAATTGTTCAATTGCCAAAAAAACATTTCAAGCTTTAAAACATGTTTTAGTTTGTTGTGGCCTTTGTTATGTCCTCTGCATTTAAAAATATAATATTATTTTTATAAACTTAAAACAAAACACGCGCTGTCAACTCAGGGCTCATACATACATTTTATTTTACTTAATTTAAAACCACCCGGTTTATCGTTCATGTTTCGGGTAAATCATATGATGATTTAATTAAGTTAATTGATTAAAACATGTCAACATTTTCAAAAGTTAGGCACCAAACAAAATGAACAATTACTAAATCCTTTATATTGTTCGGCGCTTAAACTCTATTCAATTAATTTTTGTTTTTTCTAGTGTATAAGTACCCTAACATAGCAAAAATAAATGATGTGTATGTCGCAGGCAAATTGTATGATTCCGCATTTTACAAACGGCGTCGTCAGTTCACAAACGCTCGCTGTTCTATGAAATGCCGAAGGCAAAATGTAAATTGCCTTGGCACTTTATAATATGCCACAAAATTTGATAACCAATTCAATCGCCGTTTACAAAATGCCGCGGCAAATTGAAGTATTTAGTTCTTTTTCTTACCACGCGCGGCGCTGCTTATCAAAACAAGAAAAATGGCGTCGAGTAGTGGTTTTGTGATATAGAAAACAGTGCAAATTCTGCGTATTCAAAGGAATTTTCACAAAAAAGACATTTATATTAATAGTGAATTAAGGAAATTTTACGATTCACAAAATAGGAGCAGTGAAAAAGCCGTGGACAAATGAAAAAGTTTTTGAGGTTATCCGGCACGTAAAATACGCTAAGGTGACAATGAAATCTGGTGCTCGGAGAACTGCTGCGGAGTATTATTTATTGGTATAAAAAATATAGTGTTATAGGTTTATTATACTTCTAGGTTTTTTTTAGGTATAATTAAAATGTAAGACTTAAGTAAATAACTGATTATAGTAACTTATTTTGTCATAGTTTTATGTCCCTACCTATCCGTTTGTCTTTAATCGAAAGTGCCATATTATTCCTAAAAGTGTTTCCAAATTAGTACCAAGATACAATTAAAATACAGCTACAATTAATTAAAGTTGTATTATTGTTACTTAAGTATGTCATCAGTTTAAATTAGTTTAGTGTTGTTTTTGATATGAAAATATTTGAATGACTTATGGAGTAGCACGTATTTTAAGTTTGTCCTATTTGAATACAATAGATACCTGATTTCTGAAATAAAGTCTGAGTTGTCCAATATGTGTTTTATGATGGTCACCCTATTGCAACAATCATAGTCGAAATTTTATCAATTGAACGAGTCGCCAATTTGCCTTCGGCATTTCATAGAACAGCGAGCGTTTGTAAACTGACGACGCCATTTGTAAAATGCGGAATCATACAATTTGCCTGCGACATGTATACCTGTATTGAGGTCATATACACATCATGTGTTAAACCATGTTAAAATGTATGAACTGTATGCATGTGACTTTGTTGATGTACCTAATAAATAAATACTAAACAAGCAATATGTAGTTACTTTTTAAGTAATATTGCCCAGCATTAATGATTGCTTCTAGTCAAACATCAGAAGTCAAGTTAGACGCAAGTTTAATATAAAAGTTGTGTAATGTAGCGGCCATTTATCTTGTGTGCCAGAGGCACACGCGGTGCTGTCTGCAGCGAAGCGCCACAGAAAAGAATATTGTGGAAATAAGCTAATAGAGTAGTAAATAATAATAATTAAGATGTTGTCGGTCCACAATTTTATAGGCTTACATTACAGGCTTAAAATAATAGTATTGAGCAATATAATATTGTAGGTATTAATCCTAATGTAGTTGTGGTTGGAATAAAAAGAGGTTTAATTTCTTTACATTCAAATCGCCTGTTAATCAAACCCCAAATAATAATATATGCAAAATCGAAATGTGATCTTCTAACGTAATCCAAGAATGCAATCAGTACCAACTAGAGTCATCGTTCTTAAGTTTAATGTTTAGTGTGAGAAAGCTTAGTTTAACTAGTACTAATCGCATACTGCAATACTTCGGACATGTCCTCGAGGCGGGATGACAACTCCATAGAATGACTGGTCGTCCAAGGAAAAGTCGAAGGAACCCGATCGCGTGGCAGGTCACCAATGCGCTGGACCGACCAAGTGAAAGCAGCAGTGGGAGACGGCGTATGTGACTGCACCAGACAGTCTGCCAATAGAGAGAGATGGAGGGAGATCGTGCGGAGAGTTGTATCCGCCTCTACAACCGATGTGAACAACGCCTCAACGTGACCACGACCGCTCTGCCAAGAGCGTAACGAGTAAGAAGAAGAAGAATCGCTTGGTTTTCCACATCATCTTCACCTGAATTAGTACATTCAAACTTGCAACGCACGTCTGACAAGTAAATAAATGGCCGCTGCATACACAACTTTTTTATTAACAAACTCCGTCAGTTCCCAGATAAGCATTACTTTTGTTGACAACATAAGCAGAACAAAAATAGAGAGACTAAGCAACAAGTTACCTGCATTTATTATGCATGCGGTAACTGAAAACGCATCTGGTGAACACGTGGACGTCACTTTCAGTGGACAACTTTTATGCACGGTTAGTATTTGGGCAAAGAAAATATGTTAAAAGCAACAGAGAAGTTATGTAGGAAGGTCCTTAGATACTTCGCAGACTAGGTACAGACTTTTCGTCGGCCGATAGTTTGATCGGGCTGTTAATTAGTATGAACTTTTATGGAAGTGCGCATATTACACCGATTTATGTCGGCCGATTCCTCATAAAAATTGGAAGCCGATCCAATTATCGGCCGACTAAAAGTCTGCAGTCTGCGGTGTGTCTTAAATGAATCGAGTTTTAATCTTTGTTCTGTAATACGGTTCCTGAAATTTTAAAACCTGGTGGACAATGCCGAATTGCCGAATATCCAAATATTTTCAAGGTAGTTTTTACAGATATAAAAAGGATACGTGAGCAGATGAACTAGCCCATTGAAAAAATGGCGACCTTAATATTGGAAAACCCCACAATCTGATGAAAGGAAAACAGTTCGATATGTCGCACGTGCTCGGAAGAAATCATAACACAACTAACCATAATATCTTGCTACAAAATGTCATTTTGTCAATCGATTTATACCAAAGAGATTAGTGAGCTTTACTTCACAAGGGACTAAAGTTAAAAACTTAAAGCTATTCTCCGTTAGTGTATGAAAGTTTTTTGACGGTTGTACATAATATCGTCCACGATATTTTACAAAATAGTATCTAGATAGATCTTTCATTTATTCCACGCTGTTCTCCACTTGGAAGTAAAAGCTTAATAGTCTGTTCAGCACTATTGGTTACCTTTTACAGCAACAAGTAACCACGTAACGGTAATAGAAACGTCGAGCGAACCACGTGAGTGGAGCGCTAAGATAAATGACTTTCGGTAGATATTCCACAAACACAACTTCTGGTAGCTAATTGTATTACATACTACTTATTCCATAGCAATAGATTTCATTTTGACATACAAGATACATCTATCGGCAATACTGATTAGGTTTAATGACTGTCTTTATGGGCCATTGATGGATGTACACAGATTGTCATATCGATCGATCGTCATAAATGTTGAGTGAAAAATTTCCTTTTATTCATACAATTAATAACATCGCATTTGTCCTGTCGTTATTAAAATTAACAAAAATTTGTTTTGAAGTTAAATACCTATCTTTATTAACTTTAAAAGCGAGTTCATGAAGCATATAAGTAAATGATATCGAATTAATTCATATGAATATAATTTGTTCGAAATTTTGAAAGACAAGAGTGTAAAAGCTGCTTTTAGGTTAATGGAACAATAAGTACATACTCGTAAGGTAAATAATAGTCTATCAAGAAGCCTTACGTTCTAGTATCATATATCACGTTGTTACATCCAATATTGCTTAGCAAAATTAAATACGTGATTAGCTTTGCAAATAGCAAGTTTAATATAAAACTGGTATGCAGTGGCCATTTATCTTCCATGCCAGACGCATATGGGACGGCATTTTGTGCAAGCATTACATTGCCATGGGATTTTCTATCATATTATTCTTTAGTTTGATTTGAAATTCATATTTATTCTTACTGATTTTCTTACGGTTCGTCTAATAAAAAGTTCATAAGTTCAGAAAATATATTTTAAGATATCAACACGATTATGAATAGCACTAAATGTAACTAATTAAGAATGTAACTTGACGTAACTTTTTTATTAGTTTGAATAGTTAAACATTGTAGGTGTAAAACAAAAACATTCGGGTATTTTAGTTGTGTTCAATATAGAGGTAAGTCACCGCAAATTTTCTTCCAGTCTCAACTAGATATGATTGAATTTGAAATGCTGCCATCGCATAAACGGTGCATGGATGGAGTGCTGAATGCACGTGGTCAATGCTCCATGAATTTGAAAATATATCTAAAACCGTATAACTGAGAGTTTATTTTCTTATACCTCATGCTCGGTCAATAGTTAGGCCATAACTTTTGCAACAGCAACCTGGAGATAGATGACCCCTGCATTATATAGCTTTAATAAATGTGTTGTATAAGACTGGAATGCAATTTCATATAGCCCGCAGACTCAGTAAATAATCGCTTTAAGTAAATGGCCAATAAATTGCAGTTACAGCGAAAATTGCTGGACAAAGGCGTTAATGATATATCATTTTGGAATAAACGCCAAATGCGGGTCGAAAAATACCTGTGTGATGTGTTTTACGTTTTCAACTTTTGGTGAAATGTTTGTCGTGTCCATAAAGTACAGTTATGACAAATTAAATATGATGTGTGGTTGTACTCGGAATGTAGTTGTAGTAAAGGCGATTTTGAAACGAAAATGTTTAAACTTGATGTTCTGTTATCTGTCTGGACAATGAACAAATTATTATACGGCAAATTAAATAATTTGATGATGATGACGATGATTTTAACGGATATTTTTAGAAGTCTGTATGAATTTAATTTAACAAACGTTAATTCCTGACGTGGAAAGCAAATTATAATCCTATAGAAGCGTGAAATTGCTTCTGCTTTATGCCTAATGAGTGTTATTCTAGCTCCAAAATAAACGCTATCTAAATGTTAGCAATGTGTATAAAGTGTTTATTGACGTTTACATTATAAATTATTCAAATGTTGAACACGCATGTTCACTCACAGCTGTTAAAATTTAAAGCAGCACTCTGTAACATAATTATTTATTTAAAAAGTCACTTTGGCAATTTAAATGTTTAAGGGTTGAGTTAAGGGGTGGAGGGAGAGGGCTGAGTTTCCCCCTCAATAAATGTTACTTAGATTTCATATATTAAGTTTGTAATGATGTCCCAAACGTAGGTAGGTAAGTTACGCGTTCTATTTACTTTTTAATTAGTGAGTAAAGACACAATAATGGAAATCGATCATAAATGATTGTGGGTGTCTATGAGTCAACTATAGTCTCACTATGAATATAGTAGGTTGATTCAGAAATAGTAGATCCTCACGCTTTTTTCGTATTTTTTAATACTGTGATATATATCTACAATATCTGACTTGATATCACTTAGTTCTTACGACTAATACTCGTATGTGACGACGTAAGTTCAAACTTCTTCAGACTTAATTAATTCCCAAGTAACTCGACTATAAACATGTTAGATAGCAAATCTAGTTAGAAACAACTTCAAGAAACGTGTCGCACGTCGTAAGTTTACAAGATAACTTCGCATTGATTTACACAAAGTCCTAAAATAAACAAGTAACTCGCAAGAACCCTACTAAACAGGGGAGGTGTTTAGTTAACTAGAAATGCAACACCTGGTGTGAAGCCTTTAATCCGAGGGCTCACAACTACGTGGTATTAAATAGAACAGTCGCTGTGAACTTAGCAAACCGAAGAGAAAATTAAATGTTCGTTCATTTGGTATCTTTAGAACTTCCAACGCTCTAATGTAATCAGATCTGTTTAAATTCTGTCCATGCTTTTATATTCGAGAATTTTGAGAGCAAGCGCCTAACTAGATAAGTGTGCGAAGTTTTGAAACCTAAGTCTTATTATCAAATTACCATGAAAATCAGCATTTTTTACACTGACATCTGTATCTATAGAAGCTAAAAAACTTAACAATTTTGGTTAGGACTCAATTTTAGAATGAATTTGATGTCGTTAATGTAAGTATAAGTCATGAATATTAAGGGGACACAAGTTCGTGATACTTATTAATACCAACACTAGAATGCTCGAGAAAACAGCAGCTCTAATTTTTGTCTTGCGAGTAAGACAAGGAGTTGAGAAGTTGAGTAACTTCAGCCTGAGATTAGGTTTCCCAAAAAGTTTCTCTCTGGGGATTAAAAACCCAGTGAGTGTAGGGCTGGCTCGTTAGTTTACATTGACTAAGAAATATAGAAAAATAGTTTAAAAAACGCTGTCCCAAAAGACACGGCAAATATACTTTTTATATTATGGTTAAAAGTTCAGAACTAGCTTTTTGAATCCCATTTAAAAACAAATCGAAATGAAATTCTCAGAAAAAGTTCTTTGTACGAACCAATTACGAATATGCAAGTCGATGCAAGAAAATGAGGACGTTGACCCGCGCCGGGAACTGCGTACCGAATAAAATTTAACTTTATTTATAAAAGCAAGCAGTATTCCACTCTGAAGCACCCAGTACCAGCACTGCCATAAACAAGTTATTCTTATTGTGTTTCACGGAACTCCTTCCTATTAAACTTTATCTACTTATTTTTAACTGTTTCCTCAGTTCAGAAGTTCTAGCAATCTCGTGTATCAAAGAGCATATTAACGAGTTCAGAATTGGGATCCAAGTTTTGACAGTGAAAAGCGTCACAGACAGTATATTATGTACCTATGTCCCACCTACATATACGAGTATCTAAGTGGGTGCTATTTAATTAGATATAATAGTCATATTAGGTTGGTACTTGTGAACTTTGTCAAAATACATTAAGTGGTTCATGGATATAAAAAATATCTTTTGAACACTGAAAAAAATGTTTGGTAACTGCTTACACAACAAAAGTGACCACCGAACACTGGTTAAGAGGAACAAAATGTTGTGTAAATTAAACAAATAAATCTGTAGTGAGCTAGACTTAGTTTGGTTATAGTTAACACTTAGTTCGGTGGTCACTTTTGTTGTGTAAGCAGTAACCAAACATTTTTTTCAGTGAACACCCATCTAGATAGCTATTTACGTAAAAAATGTGTGATACATTCGTAATCTTGTCATCTTAAATGATGATTCTGAAATTGTGAACCCAAACCAAACTTCAAATTAAAATTGGGCTACTGTCATTAATTTTGTACACGTCGCATGAATGCTAACATGCAGATCCAATTTCGAAAAACAAACAAAATATAAAGTCACAAAACAAAATTCATCCCAACCCCGAGTACCTACTGAAAAACCCCACCAAAAACAAAACAGTCGTCATACACCTCCATCTATCTCCAACATTCAAAACCAGAAAACGAGGTCGTGAAAAAAGCTAAGGCATTGTTTATCAAAGAGCCCCCGAGAGAGACTGCCGGCGTCATCAAAAGGCCTAATTAATTAACTCGAGCACTCGTTATGCCTGAATGTGCCCCCGGGCAAGTATGAATAAGTAAACAATAGGCACTCACTTATACGGGAGAATGACACGAGAAATATGTCTGAACTCGGCGTACATATTAGAGTTATGACAGACGAATATGTGAAATTCCAGGCTGGATGTTGAAAACAAAACCTAGCTAACCTAACCTAATGGGTACAAAAATAATTATTGAAAACAAAACCTTGTTACCTACAGACTTACATACAGACTTGAAAACTCATCTAACAGGTAAATTTAGACTACGAACAAAAAGATAATGTATTTGTATCTTTACAAAAGTACTTTAGTAAATGATACTATTTTCGTTGTTGCCACATAAACATAAATATTTACTGCTCCTATTAATGTTCGACTCCTGAGCTTCGACTCTTTAGTTAGGTCTAAGTATTAAACTACGGTCGTTCAGTTTACATAAACATTTACAGCTTAGTTATTGTAGTCTTTCTAAAGAGAAAACGTACAAAATGATGAATGTTTTCGTTAATATTATAATAATACTCATCCAGCAAAGAGATAAAGTAAATAAGAAAATTTTATTCGATATCAGCTTTTTATTCCATGTTTGAGTCTCAATATTTATTAATAAAATTAAATGTCCCTTTGGTAACTTTCTACAACAAAATCTTAATAAAGAAAGCTTTCTTATTGTCAATAACCTATTTATTATTTAGATTTAATAAATTAATTCATGCTACAAATGTTAGGGATCAATCTAACGACTAATCTCAATAGGTAGAGACGCAAAAAATCTCCCATTTAAATGGAGGAGCCCTTTATATTGTCCACAACTCGGAAAACGGTAAAATTGGAAACGCCACAATAGAACGTTTTACTGTTTCTGCAGAATAAAACTTAGATAATGGACCAAAACGATGGGTGACACTTTATTTGGGTCTTCAAAAGGACTAATTAATTACTCGAACCTTCGTTATCCTTGAGTATGCCTCGGGCATGAACTCGTACGATGAATTGTACTCGTATATGGCTATGTAATACTCGTAGAATGGACCTTATTTACTCTTCGACTGTAGTTACAAAAAAGTCACCAAAAATGTAATTAGTTAAAAATAAATATTAATTATGTAAGTAAAAAATCTAAATCCGATTTACGAAATTAAATTCCGTCTAATACAATAATTAACACAAAAAAGACAAAAACAAAATAAGGTGTGATTTCGAATTTCGGGATAAACCACGTGAACATTCATTAACCAAAGCATACATAATACAAAATGATCAAAGAAGTATAAATTATGTAGATGTTTCATAAACGTAATGAAAAGAGTCACGACACAAATTGTGATTAATATCATGCTTTTAAATACTTAAACTTATAATAAATACAAACCACTGAAGAACGAAGAAGTATAAATAATTGAGTTCCATTGCTTTTAAAATAACTAAAAAACGGCAAAGAACTTGCTCAATCTACACTTTTACAATACCTTCTGGCAAAAAAGATAACAAAACAAAGCTTAAAAAACATCTAAGTAAGCATCTAACATTAACTATTAAAATCTATAAATAAAATATATCAATACCTCACCTGTTGAAGAGAATATCCAAGCACAATCAGCTAAAACCCCGTAGATATTAATAATACGAATCACCAAAATTCAATCAGTTGCGTTTACAAATTCATCGGCGATCAATTATTCAAGTTTTTCCTCGAAAATGGGAGCGAGAGTGAAAAGCGGACCGTAGCGAGCGACGTAGACGTGCTACGAGAGCTACGAAGCGACTACTGCAGACTACCGCTACGAGCCGTAGTCTACTACAAATAAGAACGTTCGGAATCGTTCGGGAGCCGGCGGAAAGACCCGAACGCAGTGTAAAGTTAAGTCCGACTTGACCACAGCTAAAACGGAACGGCAAACTACTTTAGGGGTAGTCTACACGTCGTAATTCTTTTAAGCAAACTTTCTTTTTATGTTTTGTATTTACATTTTAGGTCGTATTAAAAAAAATACGTTGGTATTAAAAATGTGTGCTTTAAATTTATATTTAAGTATTTATCCATACAATGTAACTTAATTCACTGCTAGGTACAAGTACAATTTTACCTATTTTCTAACCATTTTTCTCAAAATCAAACATTTTCAGCTAATCATACTGTTTTATTACAGGTGCTTTGATATGAACATTTGGCAAGTGCTAAAATGCACCGCAAACACTCAGTACCCAGTCTATTCCTTTAAAACTTAAAAGAAAAACAGTTTGTTAAATATTTTTTTAAGAATTGTATGTCCTCACTTTTAGAATCACAACAAAAGTGAATACAATTGTCACGAAATAACGGCTCTGGGGAATAGAAAAGAAGAACTGTGATGCTTTCAAGTGTGCTTGCTATGAGTGGAGGCCACGTACCGGAAAACGCAGCGTGGGACGTCCATCCACAAGGTGGACCGAAGACCTGATAAAGGTAGCAGGAAAGCGCTGGATGCAGGCCGCTACCAACCGTGCGATGTGGAAGTCATTGGGGGAGGCCTATGTTCAGCATTGGACGTCCTGTGGCTGAAATGATGATGCTTTCAAACAGTGCAGACTTTTCTTGCCGGGCTGTGGTTAAGTCCGGCTCCAGACTGGCTCATTTTCGGTCTCGCTAATTACACCACTCGAGTCACGCTCGAATGACTTGTGTCTACGTTGACGACCACCATACTTATTTAGCATGTGAGTTTCGTCTGTGCTTTTGTAAGGTTTGCTTCAAAGCGTGTTAATGAAGTTCATTTGTTTATCAGGCAATATTGATCCTTAGTGACGTTTGTAACAATGTGCTTGATTTATCACTTCCAATGTCGCAATTTAATTTTATTTTATTTGATTCATTATGTAGATTTTGAGATGTAGTCAGACTTTTCTATTAGATACGGTTCATTCAAATTGGTTGATTGGACATGATGCAATAAACATTTATGACTATGAATAAATTAAAACAATTGCCACAAGTTCCATTAAATGCTATGAAATGAGTCTTATGCTATTCTAAAACTATTTTCATTCTACAAACAGGTATTCACATATTCTACAAAGATACTCGTATAAATAACGCAGCGGTTTTGTAACTTCTAATGTAATCCCGGTTTATACCGAATTCGCGCTCCGACATACACGGTCACAAAACGATGAAATCAGAGCTAAATACATCGTTATATTTTTTGTTCCCGCGGGTCCGACCGTTTTTATTCGAGCCGATTCTTTTATGATTAAAGTGTCCAGAAGCGATGAACGTACGAACTTTTTCCTGGAATTTAGAAAGGTTAAGGTGAGTTTGCTGAACTTTTGCATTCTGAGGCTCAGTATTTTTTAATTTTGCTTTTTACATAGTTTGACATCAGACTAAAATTTTTGTTTCAAATTGCACCTATTACAAGAAGATTAATAAGATGCCATAGTGTTCAACTTGATGTGCCGTCGTCAATAATTAATTGTCCTAAATGTCTCACCAGCTAAAGGGACTTATAGTGACAGTATACTACAATATGTATTATTTCTGTATAATAATGTATTAAAGGTATATTGGATAAATCGATATAGGTAGCTTTGCGTATGAAATATGAATGCACATGCTTTTACATTAACATTCTTCCAGTATTCATGCTACCATATACATGCTATAAGGACTATGACAAAAAGGTGAATCAAACTATAATAGAAAGAAACCTTGTTGAAGCGTCGCTCCAGGAACTTGACCATTTCCGTAAGGTAGCATCCCTATCGGTTTTCTACATGCTACACTTCAGAGAATGTGCAAAACAATTACACGAACTAATTCCCCCAGCCCCCTTCCATCATCGGGGAACCAGGCGCAGGTTAGCGTACCATCCCCATATTGTTGACATTCCATCAGCTCGCACTGAGCGTTTCGATGACTCTTTTATAATGCGAACAGCTAGGGACTGGAATTCGCTGCCAGCTGCTGTCTTTTCCGAAGACTATAATCCGGGCCTTTTCAAGGCGAGAGTTAATAGGCACTTACAGGGCAGATATGTACCATCCTAGACAGCATCCCACTTAACATCAGGTGCGATCGTGGTCAAATACCTGCCTTGTTATGCAAATAAAAAAAAGTTATGACTTCAATAATGATGACATAATAAAGTAAGTGCTCAAAGTCAAATAGAACAATTTAATATCACCTTTGCACATCTGCAGACGCACCATTCGTCGTATCCATTCGTAAGTCGGGCCCATAAAGCGATTGTTGGAAATAACTGGGATTCCGATAATCTGTTTTTGTTCGAAGCCCCAAACAGATCGGGGCTACTATAAATCATTTTCGAATGTTTTGCGGTTTTATGGGGATTTTCGCGGCGGCCCAGTTTATCTTGTTACGATTTAGGATATTGTGATTTATAAGGACCTATGCGGGACAATGCAGTGTGAATCTGGGAATATGTGAAGTCTTTATGGTAAGCGGGTTTGATTTGTGTGAATGAAATACGGTCGTTTATTGTGTGGGTGATGTTTTTCATAAACTGTAGCCAAATGAGACAAGACACTTTTGTTTTATCTCAAACATCTTCAATTTCCGAACATTACTTATTTTGTAAAAGTAGAACATCTTTAACATTTTCACAAAATGCTATCATGCCAGTCTGTTTATACTAAAAGTATTTACAGCAACGGTATTTCAAGGGACATTAAAACATCAACACATGGGACATCTTTCTAATTACACATTGTAATCCAAAACGAATTACGCACACGTTCCTTCGATTCCATTAATTTATTTATCCCTGAAGTTTCGCACTCAACATAAATTTGTTGTTATTTATGTTTTGTAGCGACGTGACTAGACAAACAAACTCAAGTTAAAAGGGTGTTGTTGATGTCCTAACACCGAGAAGACCCTTCCTCTGGCGTATGAATAGGCTATGCAAATGCCGATATTACTTTACTAAAAACCTTTTACTAAGTGCAAAACTGTTTACCTTTTTGGCACGCGTTGAATATTAACGCTACGAAAATATTTCACGTATAGTATTACACATATGTGGGCTTAATTCGGAACATTCATTATGTGCTCTCGTGCCGAAAAAAGGCCACCTGTGCCCTGATGCCAAGATACGGGCGCTTTTTTCTTCCCGTGTTTGCAATTGACTTAGCAACCGCCTTTAAAAATCGTATATCTCGTGTATTTGCTTAAGTTATTTGTGAAAGCGCCTGGCATGTTGCTAGGAATATTTAATGTTGGATGATTTGCTGGAAAATATTTCTTTGAAGCCTCCGCAACACTATTCAGTCAACTACGCTCGCTGAATAAAAATTTACCCGAAAACGCGTGTAACGTTCGGGGTTACCGAGATGCTTTTAACGGAATCACTCTATCGCGTGTTGTATAAACATTAGTGAGATATTATTAATAGTGGTATTCAGTAGGGTAATTCAAGTGCAATCTGTCATTTCAATCTATTCTATTTGTCATTTAGCTTGTTTAATCTGTGCTGAATAAAGTGCACAATATTTAAGCAGGATATGGTTGCACGCGGATTTTTAGAGAGTTAAATCTTTTGGCCAATAGAAAACGTCATAATAGTTATTATATGAACTGGGATTGGTCAATGACTTTTGAAATTAAAATCCGATGGCCTGAAAAAATCGGTTTTCCAACAAACGTCAGTTACGCGCAAGGAGGTTTAGCTATTTATCCATCGAAGTTAATAAGGGAGAAGACATAAGACTAATTTTATTATTTGCCTGCCGCGACCCGGTTTTTACGAACAATGACGATGACGAACGATGAACCAGTAACGAGGAGCACACTTAGCAATGCTTCCAGGTTGCGCCTCGGTATCAATTAAGTAACATTTTCCGTTAAGTTTACTTTATGGCCAACTAAAGGACTTTTGCCGTCTCCATGGACAAACTCGAAGTATGATAACTACAGTCATTGTCAAAATTTTGCACTGCCATTGCCGCTGGATACCATATATCGCTACTATATTCATAGATAATAGACTTTCAGTTAATCGTCAAAATTGACATTGTTTTTTAAATAACAACAAATGGTATGAATTTTTAAATGTGATATTTTTATAAAGGTAAGTCCCCAAAACAACATTTGATAGCCTATTTTCTTTCGTTGGCATCTAAGTTCCTGTTTTCTACATATATGTTACTACTACCTATTGGATAAGTAACTAAGAACTTTGTCGTTTATTCCATGTGAACAAAATCCCTAAAAGCCCATTTGTAATAATATTCTTACTAAACACTGCTGAAAAAGGACTAAACTTCTGAGCTATGAACGTATAATCCAGTAGCATTAAGTAGGTAGGTACGTATAGCGACGTTGGAACTTGATATAGAAGTTAGCTGTTTTATTTTTTTTTTCACAGCAGAAATCTTTATCTTTGATCTTAATATCTGATCGTACGTATTGTCTTTTAAAATATTACATTTGCCTAAATAAAAATAACCGACCTGCTGCTTATGTAAATTATAATTATTTATAACCCTACTTACAATGCATAACAATCATAATTAGGTATTATAACCCTACTTAACAATGCATAACAATCATAAGATAGTTTGGCGTATAAGTAGGTAGGTAGGTACTTTCTAGGCCGAAGGTGGAAGCGATCGACCCGGAAATATTCTCAACCATCTCAACTATCATAATATGTATTTAGAACAGTCCCTCCTTACCAATGATATTATAGATAATACCATTGCTCCTTACCATCAATGCAATCGAGCAGACAAAGGACATTGATAAAAATCGCCCTAAGATTTTCAAAGACTTAGTATGTACCATAATTTTATGTATATTTTATTTATTTACTTGCAAGTGTCCAAACCTATCGGACAAGTTGCAGTTCGAAAAAATATTTTAAAAGTATTTAAACGAAATCAAAGTCACCGACATATTGACAGAGCAGAGACAGAGATGCGCTTTTTTAATTCGATTTAAGTAAATAATGGTATGATCGATTAGACTAGAGTCTAATCATTAGACCTTTAGACGGGCGCAGATCCGCCGCGCCCGCAGCGCTTCAGTGGATTATTGCATTTAAGTATATTTAATCACATTTATTTACCTACATTTACATATTTACTCTTTTCTTTAAGTGTAGACACTGTTTATGTATAAGTCCACTATTGCATGCCGTGGCAACCTATAATTAAGGCAGCACTTAGATTAAGTTAAATACGTTGTGAATATTGATTGTCTTCCAGTGTATGTCTTGTTGGTTGTCCTATTAAATAAATAAAATAAATATTTATAGCAACACAATGTTTAAAAATAAAATTTTTCAAAAACGATCAATTTAATCGATTATGTCTATTCTAAATGGACATCCCTATTTGTTAGTCAAATTTTATTGTCATTCACTCGCATCACCTTTTCTCTCTCACTCACTCTTGCTGTGTTGCTGTCTTGCTTGATCCTTCTTTGTGATTCGTTTGTGTTTTAGCTTTTATTTTCGGAACTTTATTAACTACAAACTTGGCTATTCAAACGGACTCTGATTGATTGCAATAACGACATACTCAGCCTGGGATTTACTGTTTTTGTGTGGCTCGGCCAAGGCTCGGCTGGTGGTTCTATGGTGTTAGAAAATGAGCAACTTAATTATACACAACAATGGGCAGCACCTCGATCGGTAAGTACCTACATTTTGCTCTGCAATCTTATGAATAAGTACTAGCCTTGCCAAACTTCTGAATTGCCATTCTCATGGCGGGTTGTCTTGAAATGAATGTTCCGCTATTATCTGTGGTTCAACCCTGGACAGTGTGGACCAGTGTTGCCAACTCGGATTTTGAAAAAGTCGTAGGACAGATTAGAAAATTACGTAGAAATGGTACAATTTCCATATAGAAAATACGTAGATCTACGTACTTTTTTTTCTGAGTGAAATGAAGAGAATAGGAGTAGGTAAAAGTAATAAAACGACAATTTATATTACCCTAAAAGTAGTAAAGTACACTTTTATTGTGTATCATTTTCAGAAATGTTTTCAGACAAATTAAATTTATACATAAAATATATTTGTTAAAATGCATAATGTGTTAATGCGAAGGCTCGCGGTTCTATTTTAAGCCATAATGAAGTTGAAAAATATCGAAATACAACAACACCTTCGAAATCTTAGCACAATTTTAGTTCGAAATATTTTTATAGTGAAGATTCACTTTGACCGTTTGACGGTTTACACACACAGTCACGTCACGTCCCATTTCTTTCTTTCTTTCATTTCAAATTTCACAGGTCAAGGCTCTTCAGTGAGTGACATTTACAGGGGGGCGCTGTACCTACAGCATTTTTTCTATGGGGAAATGTCAAAATAACAATGCCAAATAACCGTGATCGGACTAATAACCCGATAAAAAAGGAAACGTTGCCCATTCAGCCTATTTTGCAAATTTGATAGAAAATACGTAGATTCTGGGACTAAAGTTCGTAGGTTTGCAAGGAAGGCTTAAAATACGTAGATCTACGTAAAAATACGTAGAGTTGGCAACCCTGGTGTGGACAGCCAGGCCCGATTCGATTGTAAGAAACTAGTCGATGGTACAGCGCAATGGAGGCATGAGCGAAACAACAATTATGTTGACAATCCAGCTGGTTTTGGTGTAAATCTAAGGAATTATTTACTTTGACACTATCTCCCTGCTCTCAATGAAAGCTTGTTTTGTTTTGTTTTTTGGAACTAAGACTACTAGATTATTATTTTTTGTAACTAAGTTTGTAACACGTCATAATTAATTATTATAACAACAATGCTTATTTACTAAAGCTGTTTAACCCTACCCTCTGACCCAAAATTCTACTAACAGCACATAATATTGAATTATCATTTTTTTTATGGTTTGCGGCTCAATTTATTCAACGCACAGGAGTATGTGTGGCATGGCATGCAATGAATCTATTTATTTTTACAGGTTACAGCTCATGATCTTATATGCACAACATGTTGGACCCAAGACCAAGATACAACACAAATGCATCTACTTCAAATCTTAGCAGAAAATGTGTGCTTTGCAGTAGAACACTAGAGCCTAGAACACGTTCACATCAGCTCATGTCCCTGAGAACTAACACTCAACATCATATTAACATCAGGAACATAATTGTGGAACGACTAACTCCATTAGAGGTAATGCACACTAAAGTCCTTATTTAATAAAATGTTATTGGCTATACAATCAGTCTAATTCTTGTAAAGTTATTGGTTTCTGTAAATTAATACTAAAATAAAATAATTTAAGTGCGGGACATTAAAAAACTGATAATTTTTTTAAACTTATTTCTAATTATTATTATTTTTAAACAGGTTACTGCAAATGACTACATCTGTGGGGCTTGTCACTCATTATTGCAAAGAGATACCACACCTACTTCACAAGACTCTCCAGATATGCCAACCGGTGCCCCGGTAGGTCACCAACAAGTTTGTGTTGGATGTGGTTGTTCATTATTGCGAACTTGAAGTCATTGTTTGGATACAGAGAATAATCAAGATATATTAAACATTGTTCGAAATTGGATTCAACCCAGAGAGGTAAGAGCCCTGCCAGTTTTATAATACATAAAAATGATTATGCCGGTTTATTATAATAATAAAAAAGGTTTTTTCCGAATCAGCCTTCCCATCCTTCAACTCCTTCCATTGCTTTCAATCTGCCACTACTCTCATCCATACAGGTTATACAGGGTGGAAACGATAAGTGATCTCACTCGATTATTTCTAAACTACACAAGATATCGAAAAACTGGTTACTCATCCTGAAAGTGCTTCACGAGCTCTTTCTAACGGTATCAGTAAATAGTTACAGAATTAACTGGATCTATCCGAAAATTCAATGTTTTCAGCCTCCATACTAAATGTATGCCAGCCACACAATATTAAAAGTGTTATAGATCACTTATCGTTTCCACCCTGTATAATACAAATAGACTTATATTATTAAAATATTGCAATATTATTACTTACATAATATTAAACATAATTTTTACTATTATAAAGCCAGTTAAAAATTCCCTGAGCCAAATAAACTCAGTAAAGTTTTATTTATACTTCCTGCATAACAACAGACTACTCTTTTAAACTACCACTATTCTCACTCTCAATCCTCGTTCCTCATTCATCCCTTTCGTTTCCTCCATAGACCAATCATTCCTCATCATTCAGCGTTTAAATCATAAATTATCTTTCATCACTCATCTTACTATTCCGTTACACACAAAAGTGGTTAATCCTATATAAATATTGCTCTTCTTATTGTTGAACTGTGAATCTGATGTTTTATTTTATTTTCAGATTCGTCCTTCAGATCTTCTTTGCCATAGATACTATCAGAGAGCACGAATTACTACAGTTGGTGCTTATTTAATGAAGCTGAGGACCGGTGATTCAGATGACAGAATAGCTACATTACTTGGCATTTCAAGGAGTACTCTTACAAAATATGTAATGAAAGCACGCAGTATGATGGAGGAACATTTCGTACCAGCACATTTAGGGTTACAACATATTAGTAGAGAGGAAGTAGCCCAAAGAAACCTTTATGTTCCAGTCTCTTTTCGGGAAGCCAGGAAACGATTTACCACAAAGAAAGGCTATTGTCATCATGGATGGTACATACATACATTTATGTGCAAAAAAGTAGCAATTATGCATACCAAAAAAAAAACTTATTCCCTATACAAATATCGGAATCTCGTTAAACCATTTATGGTACTTTGTTGTGATGGCGACATCATTGATGTATTGGGCCCATATTTAATAGAAAATGTAGAACATGACCATTAATAAATAATAAGTACCTACATACGTATTTTCATTTATACCTACATAACTGCCTACTTACCCTTGGGTCGGAATAAAGATATTTTTGGATTTAAATGTAAGTAAAATATATTAACTTCTTTTTAAAAAAATGTTTGGCTTTTCCGTAGGCATTCCTATTTTTCCAATACGCAAAGTTCTATTTGCTGCTATTCATACGGTTTGACAAAGGGGTTCTTTATCGATCTACGATTTAAAGTGTAATTAAGACGTCTCTCCTACATATCTATACCTACTTATAATAAATCTGTAGAGAGGTCAATTCTGTACATGAAATATAATTTTCAAAATAACTATCAGGGGGTGATACTGATGCCAAAAATGCAATCAGTAAAATTTTTGTCTGTCTGTCTGTCCGTCTGTATGTTCCTTATAGAAACAAAAACTACTCGACGGATTTTAACGAAACTTGGTACAATTATTCTTCATACTCCTGGGCAGGTTATAGTATACTTAGGAATTCTCACGGGAACAGGAATTAGCGGGAAAATCCTTTTGTATGAAAAATCTAAACCGCTTAAGTTCGACGCTTTAAATTTCGCACGTAGGTACTTTAGTAAACTAATTCCCACGGGAACGGGAATTCGCATTATTATACATATAATTCTTGACAATAAATAGTTTTATTAGCAACTAGCGGCCGCCCGCGACTTCGTACGCGTGGATCCCGTTTTACCCCCTTCATCTATCTTACGCGGTTTAGATTTTTTCGTTCAAATGTTTTTTCCCGTTCACGTGGGAATTTTGCAATATCCTGTTGTAACTAAGCTTTAAGTTTATTAAGATACCTACATGTCAAATTTCAAGCGTCTAACTAAAGCGGTTTAGATTTTTCATACAAAGGGATTTTCCCACGAATTCCAGTTCCCGTGGGAATTAGTTTACTAAAGTACCTACGTGCGAAATTTAAAGCGTCTAACTTAAGCGGTTTAGATTTTTCATACAAAAGGATTTTCCCGCTAATTCCTGTTCCCGTGGGAATTCCTAAGTATACTATAACCTGCCCAGGAGTATGAAGAATAATTGTACCAAGTTTCGTTAAAATCCGTCGAGTAGTTTTTGTTTCTATAAGGAACATACAGACAGACAGACAGACAAAAATTTTACTGATTGCATTTTTGGCATCAGTATCACCCCCTGATAGTTATTTTGAAAATATATTTCATGTACAGAGTTGACCTCTCTACAGATTTATTATAAGTACCTATAGAAGATAGAAAATGGAAATGTACTTCTGTTATGCTAATAACCTCAAAATCTGAAGCATTTTTCCTATTGTAACGAATCTCCCGCTTATCCGTGCTTTAAGTATCTACACTAATATTATAAAGAGGAAAACTTTGTTTGTTTGGTTGTAATGAATAGACTCAAAAACTATTGGACGGTTTTTATTAAATTCTTTCACCATTCGAAAGCTACATTATCCACGAGTAACAGGCTAAATTTTATTTTGGAAAATAATAGGGTTCCGTAAAATATGTAGGTACCTAATGTAGGCCACGCGCGCGAAGCCGCGAGCGAAAAGCTAGTGGAGTATAAGGTGACAATCGTTAAGTAATTTCACATATAAAAATCATTATTTCATTGCTTGGGGGTCTTGGGGCGAACGATGTATGGACGCAGAACAATATCCTTTATTTTCAAATATAAGCAAAAAGCATTCTGTGGTTATAAAATACCTATGCTTATTTGCACCTAGTTTATCAATCACCATGTTAATTCCATGCTTTCTATCCAGTCGACTGCTCTAACGACAAGGGTGGGCAGTCGTTGAGATGACAGCGCGAAAATCGTCGGCATCCACTAATTATGACCCTTATGTACCACTATATTGACAAAGTTCTCCGTCTTCGTACGCGATATTGGAAATTTGGCATCTACCATCGGCTGATCTGACATTAGGCGTAGTCTGGCTTTGATATTCAATTTTCAACTGTATTACCTTGACAATCAGTTCAAAATTGATTACTAGAAAATTATTTGACAGACGATTTCTACTCTCGACAAATGCATTTGAATTAGCCCACAGTAATACAAATCGTCTGATCGTTACTAAAAGCCTTTGAAGTTATATTTACAGATTGATATAATACTCGAATTAATATGTTTCAAAACTTTATGAGGTCGATCAATTTGCGTTTCAGAAGCTTAACTCGATTTTTTTACATAAAGAATTTCGTCAGCAGTTAAATATTTACTGAGGACTCTTTGGAAAAACGGTCGCCTATCGCCTATAAATAAAAAAGTCCAATCGGTCCTAAAAATACACTTATCCAGCCCTCCACGATACAGGCAAATGGGTACTTATGTCAAATGAAATTGAATTCTCGCAAAGTGGTTCAAACTAATGTACCTATTGTACTGGCGCGGACATATATCATCTTGCCAGTACCTGCCCCCGAGTTCTACGAAGGATTTGAATAGATACCCCATATCATTGCGTCGTGAATTGTTCATAAATCTCCCTATGCCGCTTTTGTTTAGCGCGCGCCGACGCTGCCTGAATACCCTCGAATACCCTACGAGTGAGCTATAAGTTCCCAACATTAAAGTGTATATGTTGGTCTTTTCAAATTATTTACGAAAAATTAAATTCTTTTAGGACTTACGTCCAACCAGTCAATCTAGAAATCATTGGAGAGGCCTATGTTCAGCAGTGGACGTCCTGTGGCTGAAACGATGATGACGATGCTTATCGCTTTTGTAGTAACTCAAGGGAAACTTAATACAGTGGATTACATTTATCCGTTTTACGTAGCGGAAGCCTGTAGACAAAGCAACATTAGTTTTCAATTAAGATCGTGTTTCTACTAAGTAGGTACTTAGTCCAAAACGCGAAGCAAGTGGCTGAGAACAATAGCTGCATTCTGTCTTCACATAGATGCATGTTAGCGCTGATATATGTACTCACAAGGGATGAATAAGATTCACTTTAACATAACTACTAATACTGAAAATGTCATCATTACTCCTTGTGCTTCAAAGCCTAATCCAACAAAAGGTTCATGTCAAAAACTAAAAAAAACTCATTAAAACTCATTTATTTCTGTAAATAGGCTTAAAAAAAGCACTTTTACACGTCCCAGTATTAACCCTACCACTGCTTCAGGACAATAAATGGGCCAGTGCTGAGAAGAAGCAGCGCAAGAAACTCAGTCACTATTGTCAGCCTCTTTTTCAAAGGTTTACATGCTTTAAAATGTACAAAGTTATAAATATTTATGCGAGCTAGGCAGTAACGTATCCCAAACATTTTTATCTTTTAAATAATCATCGACTTTATAGTAGCCCTTTTTCATTAAGGTACTTTTAATATGTGCTTTGAATTTATGAATGGGTAGTTCTACAACAGTTTGTGGTAATTTATTAAAGAATTTAATACATTTTCCCATAAATGAATTACCAATCTTATGCAATCTGAAATTTGGAACGGCAAGTTTATTTTTGTTTCTTGTATTAAAGTTATGCAAATCGCTCTTTTTCGTGAATTGCTCTATATTTTTGCGGACATATAAAAGGTTTTCATAAATGAACTGTGAAGCTACTGTCAGTATGTTTATTTCCTTAAAAAAATCTTTCAAGGAAAATCGGGGTCCAAGGTTATAAATGGCCCGCACTGCTCTCTTCTGCAGAACAAACACAGTTTCAATGTCCGCGGCTGAGCCCCACAACAATATGCCGTATGACATTATACTATGAAAATAGCTAAAATATACTAGCCTTGCCGTTTCAATGTCAGTTAATTGCCTTATCTTTCTCACTGCAAAAGCAGCTGAACTGAGCCTTTTTGACAAAGTTTCAATATGAGGACCCCATTGAAGTTTAGCATCTAAAGTGATTCCCAGGAATGTTGTGGAATTTATGCTATTTAATGGTTCATTCTTCACCATTAATTGCGTGGAAACCTGCCTCACATTAGGTAAGGTAAATTTAATGCACTTAGTTTTGTTTGCATTTAACAATAAGTTGTTAACAGTGAACCAATGTAGAACCTGTGAGAGTGTGTTATTAATATCGTCAAAATTTACTTTACCTCTATCAACTTTGAAAATGAGAGATGTGTCATCAGCAAATAACACAATATCACACAGATCTTTTACAAAGTAAGGAAGGTCATTAATGTAAATAAGAAATAGCAAAGGTCCCAATATTGATCCCTGCGGCACACCCATAGTAAGAGGTGCTCCAGAAGACTCAGTTCCGTTAATACAAACTTTTTGTTTTCTGCCTCTGAGATACGAGTTCAGCAGATCAAGTGACTTATTCGAAACACCATAATGTCGCAATTTGTTTAGTAAGGTTTGGTGGTCTACACAATCAAACGCTTTTGAAAGATCACAGAAAATACCAACAGCGTCCTTTTTACTCTCCCAAGCATCAAAGACGTGTTTCAATAGTGCTACCCCAGCGTCAGTAGTACTTCTACCTTTCGTAAAACCAAATTGCTTATTGTGTAATAATTTGTTAAAAATGAAGTGAGATAGAAGTTGGTGGAAAATAATTTTCTCGAAAATTTTGCTAAGTACTGGTAGAATAGAAATCGGTCGAAAATTAGAGGGGTCACATTTGTCACCAGCCTTGAACAATGGAATTATTTTACTTTTACTGTCATATTGGTTTATAATGCGATTTGAATGGTATAAATGTACCTATTCTTTAACCTCCAGTCTGCGACACCCGTTTGTATTAGAATGAATACACAGAAATTGATTAAACATTTAATTGACACCTGCAATCTAATTACAGACAGCACACCAGGCTATACATTTTTGTTCCAAAATTGCTCTTATTACGATTACATTAAATGCCACAGTGTTTACGTTGATGTGCTGTCATCTGTACGTTTGGGAACTTGTGTTTTGGGTTATGTACTCAGACCTTCGCAGTAATTGGACTTGTGGAAAACGTGTAGCTTGTGAATGAATCCACATGTAAGTTGTTTGTTATAGTTACACACACAAATATTACGATTGGTATACTATAATAACAATGTGTATCAAATACATTACCCACGAGAATCAAATATATTACTACCGACCAACTATTTCATAGTTTGGCAGAATGTAAATTAAGTTATTCATGGTATTCTATGCTTGAACTATCCGTGCCTGCGACTTCTAACGCGTGAAAATAGTTGAAATTATTTTTCATGTTTTTGAAACATTTTTCACATTTTTTTGCATCTGATATTTTATGTCAGAATGCTTATTCTCATGCATAAATACAATTTCAATTTTATTGTACTTTTATTAGAGATGCCTGTTAGTGAACCTATAACTGGAATCGACAAAATACATTAAGCCTGAGTTCCGAGGTGCCTACCTCATCAATATTTTATGTGGCCGGTCGGTAAAGAGTAGTTTTCTCTGAATATTTAAGTACTTAAGTTGCGGTGCATTGCCGAAAGCGGCTTATCGACTAAGCTGTTTCATAAAACGAAGTTTTAAAAAGAATAGTTTCTAAAAATGTTATATAAATTTTAGTCAGCTCAAACTAAAAGTAGTTTAATGCTGGCACCGAAGCTTAAAATCTATTTTAAAGATCTAGAAAATTTCGTTTCGTTGTTGATTAAATAGGTCAGAATGCATGTACGCGTAAATATGTTATAGTGTACGTATTCTTTTTTTTATTTATTTCGTGTTGGATATACTAGTTTAGATATAGATGTTCTGAACACGGACGGAATCTTTTAATTTGCGGCTAATTGAATGTAGTTAAGACAGCACACGTTTTAACTTCGCTTATCTTAAATCTTCTTTAGTAGAACAGAAAGAGTTAACTACGCAGCTTTAGCTTAGCATTCACACCGCATGAAGTTTGTTTTATAGTTTTCTAGAGAGACACTGTTTCAGAGTCCATTTCGCTAGAACGTCTTATCAATCATTTGAATTTGCCTTATAATTTATGTTATACTAGTTTATGTTATAAGAAGAACGTACAAGTTATGTACGCACCTTTTACATTCATAAACTTCAACTATGACAGACAGAAAAGCTCAGATTTCACCATTTAATCTACTTTACACGCGGACAATATCTTTTAAACCACGGCGCATCGGCTAATTGAATGAGTTAAAGCCAGCACGCGTTAAACTCCGCATATCTCAAGGCTCAAGACACACTCCGGATCTCAGATTCAAAAGTAAGAAATTAAGGTATCCAAATTAATTTTACGTGCACGCTTGAGCTTGAGCCGAGGCGTCAGACCGCGCCGCACTTCTACACAACTCCTAATTTATGAAATCTGCAAGACGGATGAAGTTAGTATAAAATTATTATCATAATTTCTCACCAAAAACTTCCGAGTGAGTTTGCGCTATGAATATGCAAAGGGAAAGTTCACCGCGTGCCAACTTTTTATGAGGCCTGTCAGAATTCTTGTACTATTGTTGTAATTTGCATTTCTACTCCACAATTCTTAAATGTTCCGCTATTAAGTGGCTAATGTGTATATTTAACTTATTATTCAGAAACGCTTAGCCGAGCTGTTACGGTATTTCACCTAATTTGAATTTTTGGCTGAATCATTGAATTAACATTATGTTGGATTTAGAGGCAAAATATACATTATCAGATAAAATCGTATGCAAAAATAAAACCAGTGTTACAATGCATATTTTTTAAAGAATATTAGTAATTTGTGTTTACAATCCGTTAAACCCTCGTGATAAGCTATATTGATAAGCATAAAAAGTTATTAAAATCAACGAGAATACAGCGTAAATCGAATTACAAATTCCATCAAAGCAATTGCAGGAGAACCAAAGTAACCGACATAGGTCGCAGAATTGCTAAAATCAAGTGGCAGTGGGCGGGGCACATAGCTCGTAGAGACGATGGCCGTTGGGGCAGGAAAGTTCTCGAGTGGCGACCACGGGCTGGAAGACGTAGCGTGGGCAGGCCTCCTACTAGGTGGACCGACGATCTGGTAAAGGTCGCGGGAAGAGCCTGGATGCGGGCAGCGCAGGACCGTTCATTGTGGAAAACCTTGGGGGAGGCCTTTGTCCAGCAGTGGACGTCATTTGGCTGAAAAGAAAGCAAGAAAGAAAGAATTGCATGTAACATTTCAGGCCGACACCGAAAAAATAAACTGCAACATTTTGGCGTGGTCAATTTTTATTCTTTTCAAATCTGATGCAATTGTTTTTTTTTCGCCCATGCGATTTATTTTTTATTTATTTGGAAAGCTATTTCAAAACCTAACACTGCGGCTATCCTTTAATAGGTTTGCTAGGTTCACATTTCAGTAAAAGCTTTCACACATATATTTTGGCTGAAACACGGCGACCCGCTTCAAGTCTTTTCACTGCTTTCAGTCTCGTGAAAGAAAGCAATAAAGTTTAGTTCTCTATGGCACCCTGGGAGAAAAACAAAAACACTGGACTAAAAGGTAATGTTCTAAGTAAGTTACTTGGAAAATGACCATCCAGTGTAGGAGTGAGTAATATTTTGGTCAAAAAAACCTTTAAAACAGTTCAGAATGTTGTTGAAATAAATTGGTTAGAGCTATTAATGTCCACAAAATAAAGTAGGTCTGTATAAAAACAAAAACCAACAAAATGTCCTAAATATGAATTTATGATTACGCACCTACGCAAAATCCTGGAGCTGTTACCCTTTTTAGTACGACAGGCTAATGATGATGAACTTCCCTAAAAACAACAACGCAGGGAATTCTTGTAATTTTTGACATACCTTTCCTAACTGCATGATATTGACAAACGCGTGTTCTAAAAAAAGTGAATATTTCCAAATTCGTGTTCTCAAAAGGGTGAATATTTTGCCATTGCGCCTCCAGGCGATAAACAAGTGGACGAAAAAATATGCAGAATATTGCCGCCGCCATGTTGTAACTGTACCTAGCTGGGACGGGCGGGTTATTTATTGGAAATAGATTTTCGATCGAAGTTAAATAAAAAGCTAAAATTTTTATGAAAAATTTGAAATGAAATTGGTGCTCATTTAGAGAGAAGAGAAAAAACTGGAGCTTAAAAGCTTACGATAGAAATGATTCGTTAGTAATCCAGTAGACGTAATAATCAGTAGTGGTTGAAGTATTTTGTGATGAAAAAGACTTGGTTACTATTCGGTTTATCGCAAAAAAAATATTATGAAAGTATGAACGGAATGGAATCTAAGAAAAACCATAGTATAAAAACTTTTTATATTAGTTCTGCTTTTATTTATATTTTTTGCGCAATACATCAAAACAAAATTAACACCTCCCCACATAAGACTGTACTCGCACCGAATGAACAAACCGAATCGACGTAAAAGCATAGCACTGCATTGTGTGACACAGAAAACACGTCACAAAGAAGTGAAATTGAGTGGTTCCTGGTAGCAGCCCACATGCATTGTGGAATCCCGACGGTGTCACTGACAGCCGGAGAGTAATGCGACGGATACTTTTACACTTTGATCTATGGCGGCACTCGTGCTCAGAAATGCCCTTACGCTCTCCGCACGCTAGCTCGCTTGGGACTACGGATGAAGCGCTCGAGAATTTTGATCTGAAATATTCAGTATACTATGTAAGCTGGTAGATTTGTGATTCGTGACTCATTCTAGTGTCATGTCATCTTTGGGTATTTGTAATCCACTTTAGGTACCGCCTGATAGTTCTATTCTACTTGTACTTCAACTATACTTAATGGAACTTGTTTTAAATTAAAAAAAGAATCATTGAGCTTCAAAAGATTGATGTTTTTCTATTTCTGCTTAACAAGATAATAATTTTCTCATCGTACCTATTCGGCTGCTTCGTAATCAGAGATACGAGATCATTTCTGGACATCTTAAAAAATACGTTGAACATTAAATGTGTTGTTTACAGCAAATACAAATAAAAATATTTACCTTTGCAAAATATAGAGTACTTTCAACATAAGGTCAATGGAAATAAAACAGTATTGATCTTAGTTGATTCCCAATTCTATAGAGTGCTTGCCTATTGTATAGTGGAGATGCGTCGGTCGAATACGAATTGAACGCAAACCAAATTCTACCTTTAAATCTGTATACGAGAGCATATTTTATTCAAACATGAAAGTGTATTTGCTTTTTAATATCCACGTTGAATATGTAAACGGCATAATCAGAATTGTGAATTCTATACGTATGCAAGTAGTTGTTCAGTAGCTTGAAAGAGCCTTTTCATTACTGTAATAGAGCTATTACGTTAAACATAGAGGGTGCGGGAACGTACCAGTGGCACGCCAATAACTGAGATGCCTTAATAATGGCAAACGTTGAAGCAATATGGTTATGAATTATTTATATTGCCCCTTCGAGCAATGAACTAAAGAACAGCGGGAAATTAAGGCTGAGTTGCACCACCTAACTTTGACCGTAACTATAACGATAACCGGTATTTTTTTGTATGGAGTTTGACAGACTTTTGACGTTTGTCAAAGTTAAAGTAAGATGGTGCGACCCAGCATAAGTCTGCGGCAACATTGAATCTCGAAACTTTTTTAAAGTTCGGCTCCTCGTATGTATGTACTGGTAACTTACTTTTGACTTGATGAATAAAACAAGAACGCTGGTTAAGAAAAACATTAATTTTCCAAGCAAACACTCAAGCAGGAAATAATAATATTATGTGTTGAACCGCCCAAGCTTATGTTATAGTAACGGAAAATAGTACTGAAAAATTAATGCTTACAAAAATATTGTGATAACTATAATATTACTTACCTAAATTAATGGACATGAAACACCTAGATACATTTTGTATCATTTACAAAAACGTAGGTAAAATAACTCCGAAACAGAAAACATTACACAAGGTGTTTTCTTTATAATTTTCAGTTTCCAGTTCATGGAATGTCATTACCCACGCGACACCAACGCAGAACACTGTTTCAAAGTTTAAACGAGCTCCAACTTTTATATTTAGTAATGTAATTCAATATTGAAACGGGTGACAGAGAGTCCGTACACTTTTTATTTAGTAGGGCGGAGCGGGCAATTTTTGACTATACCCTGAAGATTTAAAGTCGACTCTGGCATAAAATTTCAGTCGCCAGCTTTCACTTTGCAGAGTGGCACCGCGCCGCGTTTTTTCAAAAGCCTTAATTCAACTTTTATAAGTTTTTCATTGAGGTCATTAAAGTGGATGACTTCGGCAATCTAAGTCGGCATTCTAATTAAACAAATTGTAAGGCATGTCGAGAAATACGTGGCGCATAAAGGCAACCGCTACTTTCCGCCGAAAGTTTTTAACGCTGATGAGTTGTAGCTCCAGGCCGCAATTTAAACTTTGAATTAATTATGAATTCCTTGACTAAAGATGCAATTTTTATTTTGCTCCTGTGACGTGTAATTTGGAAATTTTCCCCGGGCGTAAGCATATGAAATAAACATTTGCATTGCGCCACGCCGAATTTAACTTACTACAGCAAAACTTTGGTTAGAGTGAGCTCAAAGGAAAATTTGAATAATTTTGGGCTATCATTTATTTCCAAGTTTCATTCCTCTTTTCTTGAAGCTTTTCATTTGTTTCTGGTATGAATAGAAATCATGGCATTTTATACAGATTGGTGTATCATTTTAATATTCTTTCATATTTTTCCAGGCTGCGATTGATCTTATTTAAAAACAAAACCAAATATTTAGGCAGATCAAGTAGAATGAGGTCAGAAATATAAACACAGCATCATTATTTAGAGAGACGTAAGCTCGGTTTATGTTCAAAGGTAAAAAAATAAACGGGTATATATTTTGTTTAAAAGCCTTTTAGAGGTCGAAACGCTGACGTAATCGGCAATAGACTAAATATTTTAGCCGAAACATAATGAAACGTTTAAAGGTTTTGAGTTCTTTGACGTTCTATAAAAAGGTCTTTGATTGCAGTGTAGACTGATATTATTTTCTTTCTAACTTTAGCCACCACTCATAGTTTTTATTTCCGTAAATAGTACAACAATTTTTATAGCTTTATAATGCACAAAAGTGTCATGTTGTAGTCTAAGATCGATAATACCTTCTTCGTGGAACTACTGACGCATTCTACAATTTTATTAATTGAAAGTTCAGAAAGATATTTCAATTTTAGCTTCACGCTAAAGTATATTAGTCATATTTAAGTAACCTACTTACGTACCTAACTTTTAAGTGCTAAAATAAACCTAATCTACTTAGGGCTTAGTCCTGTTTTTCTTACGAAGTTACAAATTCCTTAACCTAATTTACGTGTCTGGTCGACCTCCGAATTCATCAAATGGGAATTTGGAGTCTAGCCGACCAATTTGGTATCTCCTGGAATCAGGCATAAATTCATTAGTCAAAGATTGAAACGCGCTTGGAACTTGACTAAGATTCTTCTAAGATCTGAAGTTTGACCAGCCAAAGTTGGAGTGACCAAGCTTCGATGTTAGAACCAAAGCACACGATGCATTGCGGCGCCGCACGGCAAAAATTTCACCGTATCGTGCGCGCGGCATCGCACCGCTCGTGTGCCCGCCACAGATATTATTTATATGTAAGACGACGCAGCGACACCGCTTCGGCACTGCACCGCCGCCATAACGCATCGTGTGCTTTAGCCCTAACATCGAGGCTTGTCCAAGCTTCGATATTAGACGTATAACATTTTTATTGCAACTTTAATAAAGCCATTTATCAAAACTATGAGATTTCGCGAACAAAAATGATAGAGCGAGACTTTAATAAAGACCCATCTGTTGTCACGAAAAAATATTCCTCCCCGTAAACTTAATACTGCCTTAAAATGTAAACAAACCGTGACGTTGTTTACTAAAAGAGGTTTAGGGGTAATTGAAAAGAATTACACTCTTAGGGCGAGAAAGCTTTATTAACTGATTAATTCAGTCGGTGGACATGTTTTCGCAATTTTGTCTCTACAACAGAGGTTGCGAAGATTGTCCAAAAAGTATCCGATTTGTATTTATTAACATCATAATTACGTTTTCGTCTATGTGAAGATGGTTAGTTGATAAAAATTATAGAGATTGAGGTTGAAAAATAAGTTACATTTATACAATACTTATACAAATACTTAGTTTAGGTACGATCTATTAGAAATCATTTGTATTGGACAGATTGGCCGTTTCATGCAGTAAGTATTTGATGAAGTTTAGGTGCACGGGGTTTAAATTCTTTGGATATAATAAAATATCCACGCAGTCTATCATATCAATAAGTATACTGATATGTAAATGGTTTCAATTTAGTGGTTTTATACTTGGGCCTACAATGATACGTTTGTTTAGGACTTTTGAATGTATTAAGCTTTTATAGCGTAGGCTACGTTACATTCATGTTAGAATAGCATAGAAATTATAATACGACCTTTAGTTATATGGATCTCGAACTTCAGGTAGCCGAAACAGCTGAAAGAATTTCTGCCTTACATATCGCCGTTCGATTTTTCTCGAAGATACTTTTATAGGTATTTGGTTTATGGTAACGGCAAAAAACGATTGCTACTTTAAAACCATAACACTGAAGGACTCTGTTAAGTAAACAAAAAGTGTACTTACTTATTAGTGTCCCTCGAAAGACTTTTCTTCTGTGGAAACTTAATAAAAACGCTGGTCGGATATTTCCCGGACATCTCCGTGCATCAAACCCATAAATTCCAGACCAATGGCGTCGACCTGCTGTGAGTTTTATTGTGATTTATGTCCCCGATTATCGAACAAACGACTAAAACTGGACCGTTGGTAAATGTCATTAGTATAAACAGATAGTGTGCGATTGTACGAATCTGTTATTTCGGCAAACAATTTACATCAAGTAATAATTCACAGGAGATCTACGCGTTTGTAATTGCTTTTTATGTAGGTAACGAACTTACAGATAAGTTACCTACTTACTTCATTTAAGGTTTATCTTAAGTACGTTGTACATAATATTACCTTAACCTTAGATGAAGCTATCTAAAGTTATCTAAAGTTCGTTTTACATATTGCAACAACAACTATTGACTTTTCTGTGTAATAACAAGATTTTAGTATTTGCAAAACTACTTTAAGGTGCCTAAGGGTGGATTCGACCAAACAAGGGTAAATATTAATCTCAGAATAAACTTGTCATTGCGACATATTTCCCATACTGATACTGTCAATGTGCCAGTTATACCACGAGTTATTCTCGGATAAAAGTTTGGTCGAATCGGGCCTAATTGATCAAATCCAAAGAGGAAAAAACAATATTTAATCAAAATACATTTGAAACATCAGGCACATTTTCCGTAATAAAACACGCAGTCACCTGTCTCCCATTTTATTTCTCGCGTAAAATCTATATTGGTGCGGCATAAAAAATCCAGTCTGGAATCTGGCATTGCCCGACAGCATTTATCAATTTCGCCTAACCTGTTTCATTTTGAGCGAATTACTCCGATAAAAGCGGCTCTGCGGTGAAAATTATTCACTGGGAACAAAAGCGACACCTACCTCCCGGGCAGGTGTCTGAAATTCGGAATTCATTGCGTCGTAAACAAAAGAACCATTTTTAAAACCTCACCGTGTGCGCCGCTCGTTTTTCGCTCATATCTCACCTTCGAGTTTTATTGTGGATTTCGTAGTCTCATTTGCGTCGAAGGTTTTAATCTTGCCTTTTGTTCTGTATAGGTTGTGACGTCATTTTGGGATGTTTAATCTACTTTATCTCCCAGTATATTGCCAGAAAAGCGACTTTGATACCAAGGAGTTTCTTGATATTGGAAGAAAATGTTGAAGAAATACATCCGGAAAGTACTTTCATAATTACATAAATTCTTACATGCCCAATATTTTGCTCAAACCCTTTAATAAATCTGTAATATAAAATACGTAGGAAATACGGTATCTATTTTGTATGTTCATTCAAGAAAATTAATTATACTTGTAAAGAGTTTCAAGATAAGTAAGTACATAATATAATATACATTTTGATTTTCTGTTCGAAAGAAAGTTTAGTTGGATTGATGAGTCTACGATTTTCTGAATGTTCGTGATACATCACAAAAAGCCTTTTTTGATTTCAACAAAAAAACGACAACACATTTACATTGACGGACACAAACAAACGGCTCCCGAAAAAAGGGTCGTTACAAAAACCTCGTTATCCACCCCGCCCTATAACCGGCGAATTTGCTTCCTTGACATTTGCCTCGCAAACAAACAAATATTGGATACCCATATCACCGGCCTACTTGCCCACTTACAGTTGCGTCGCCTGTCAAACTGTCCAACTCATAATACAAGAACTACAGCCGTATAGTAAACTCTGTGAATAAAACCTTTAGAGGCCAATATCGGCTGGCTAACTGTAACAGCTTCTATGAAGTCCAGGGTTAAACAACAATATACATATTCTAACGTCCAATCGACGATGGGTAGATATGACGTAGCTTTTATTGGAGTTGTGACGAAGATCGTTGCTCGTGTAAGGTGTCATTGAAAATTCTAAATGCTCGAAGTGACGAAGGTTTGAAGGATGTCACAAGAAAATATCTGCAAACAATGCCACTTTGCGAAGTCTAGCTTAGGCGCTCTAACTGACCCTAACTAATCAATATGCCTTAGAAACCTTTCATGCCTATAATGTAGGTAAATTACCTATAATCAAACTTGGCGGTACTACAGATACCTACCATAAATTCTAATATTTAAATATTTAAAAAGCGAACGCAATCAAACAATAACAGTTAAATTGCCCGCCCAAACGAATCCATTGCATGTTGCCCGGTAACATTAACCCTAAAATGATTGACGGGGTCGTTTGGGCCATCAATTTGCATTTTTTCAATCAACTTTAGTGACCTCGATTTTATCTATGACCCCGCGGTTCTTTTTTGAGTACTTAATCATTGTTTTCCACAACAAAGGGTGTTTTCTTGATTGTCTTATTCGTTTCGTTCAAAATTTCCTTAATGGAGAAGTAATTAAATTGCAAGATGAAGCTGAATGAGTTCAGAACAAGCCAAAACAATAAGATTCTCTCAATAACTAAAGTTGCAATATAAAACCTGTGTTTGACAATCATTGTTTATAGAAGACGTCTGAGCAAAGAGGTGCAAGAACGTGACAAAACGACAAGTATTCACAAAGATTTTTCAAAACTTGCGTCCCTAAATTCAATTCAACTATTGTAATTTACAATTAATTCTACAAATCAATGTATTTTTTAAAATCTATAGATGTAATAATAAAACTATCAACATTTTAACGCAATAAAATTGTTATAAGAAATCATATGATTTAACTTTAAACAAGAATTTAAATGTATACGGACATACTGATTACGATGTTTTACTTAATATTATTATTATGCAAAAAAAAATGATTGGATATTACAATCTTGAATGATTGAAAGCCTAAAAAGAGTTGTTACTTAAAAAATTGAAAATCCGATTGTACCTAATTACTTACGCCAATACATTTTTTACATTTAAATTTGAGAAAACCAAATTAAAAGTTTTATGTAACATCATGAATTTTGTATGCAAACTGTGCAAATAATACTTAATGTGTTAAAGAAATAAATGAGAAATTAATCTGAATCTTTGAGAGAGAAAAAAAAACTAATTGCCTCAGGCGGGATTTGAACCCACGAAATGTTCACAAATTTAACCACATAAAATAATTATTTTGTAAGTGTGTACTACATGTAACGTGTACTAAGGATGGATTAAAATGAATTAAATAATTTCAATATTATGAACAATTCATATTTCATCAAGTTAATAAATGCATCATACTTTAATAAATAGCCAATGGACTTTACCTCTATTTCAATGTAACTTTTGGAATCATTTAGAAATATGAAAACAAACTAACTATAACTGTTTTTTTTGTGAATAAATCATAATTCAAATGAATAAATAAATAATTTTCTCTACTAGTTGGTATCTAACTGTTTTAAATAATTTTACGAATTGTCGTTTGTAATTACTATTAATGGGGTAAAATCATGAAAAATGTTTATTAACAAAATAACATTGATTGTAAAGATGTAAATGAGAAGTAAAAGCTTATTTTCGCAATACAATAATTTGTAAATTACTTTGCCAAAATAAATATTCTTAAAGAAGTAAAAAATCTAGAACTGTTTAAAACATCATAATATTCGTACAGGCATCTAAAAATAACATTTCATCCAATCAGCAATTTTTAACCTATCGCTATTCCTGACGTGTAGAGCTACTTCAAAATGCAATAATCACAGTATGTAAAGTTATTTATAGGATTAATGGAGTAATGGAATGAATAATTAATCATATCACTTACCTTTAAAATAAAATTTGAGTAATTTTACTGTCGTAGAGCAGCAATCTATGTTGATAAAATTAGTTAATTCCAGTGAAGCAAAAAAATTATGTTGTTTGTATTTACCAAAATTTAAGTACTAATTATAGCATAATAATGAAAATAGAATTGATCCGTCCATTCTCATTTACCGTAATTTAATAATCTAGCGTACATACTAGGTAACTTAGCGTGGCCACGTAAAAGTTAAATTAATAAAATTCCATTAAGGGAAAAAGAAAAAAAGTATACAATGGGGTTGCCGTGTCTTCTCCATTGAGTTTTTCGAAACTGCGTCTTCTCCTTATCCATTGACACGCATGACACTCCCAGCGGGAACCACAATCGTCACGGCTCCAACAACACCCAGCGCCCAGCAACAAACATCATCGACATCGGACTCCTACCATCGCCCGGCACCCAGCATAACTCGCCTTTATTCCATTAGTTCAGCTTCATTTTCAAAAACCTTGAGCACCATCATCGCCCGGCTGCTATCAAAATGTCTCCTCCAACGCACTTGATTTATTTTTCGTAGATATTATTTACCGCATCATTTCAAATTAATTGTTCGACTTTAAAATTGTTAGTCCATTTTTCACTATCACATTTCACATTATAATAATTATGTGCACAGCACTGCCCAAAGGCAGCACTGGCAGGGTCGCCATGTAATGTGGGGACCAAGGAGATGGAATGAAAAGATGTTAGTTGGTCGACGATCGGTTTAATACTCCTTTAAAATGGCTTACAGCTAACTTATAAGTATAACTATGCCTAAGGAGAGGTGTGTCATACACTACAAAGGAAATAAAAACCTGTAAAACTTATTTCGAGGTATTAGGCTCATTTATGGCCAACGTTCTAGTTTTATTTTGTCAACTTTTCCGTCATTCCAGTGTTAACCAAGTCATTAGCGGTCGCGAAACAAGTCATGGGCGATATTTATTCAAAGTTACGCCGGGCGTCATTTGCGTAATGGCTTAATTGGAAAGTTTCGTTGAGTCAGTCAATTTTCGTGAGACTGAACGTGAGTAGGGTTGGCACAGGGCAAATATTTTATTTTTTAATAGCTTTACCTATGTTGCTCCAGCCTGCTGTCTATTTTTATCATAAGCCCAGGTAGATGTATCTATATTGCGTATGACTCCCGGCGTATTCGTTATGACAAATAACGAATATTTGCTGTTTCACAAAAAAGGGGATGGGACCTCCTGCATTACCTACTTATTGTTACAATAGTTTATGGTGACTTCCAAAAGTAACAACGCCAATTTCTTATAATTTACCTATCCAATATTTCAACTGGCTCTGTATCCACTAAACAATTTATTATAAATTATAATATAATTTAATATTTAAAATATTTTACATGACAACCCTAAAGTAGGCACACCAAGCGACTTCTCGCGTGCCGAACGTTTCACGCCCTCTCAAATGAACTTTGATTTTTGGGTTCAACACTTCAAAGGAGTTAAAACGAAACCTTTAGCTTCAATCAGGAGTAAATTTTGTTTATCTTAATCTAGGTTGATACAATATTGACATTAGGGTTTACAAAGCGACGTTTTGTTACTCTGACTTGGTAAAAGAAAAGTCAGTCGTGATTTTAGGGTTATTTTTTGTAATGTTCCCCTTCCTCATACTTACTGGAATGAATACAGACTAATGTGCTAATGTGCTATTGTACCCTCACTTTCTTATACTTACGAGTAGCTTTCATTTCATAATGCATTATAAACTGACCATACTTACCGAGAACGTGACATTTCACATAAAACAACTTCAGATTGGGTTTGAACCTGCACTTTTCCGCTTGCGGGTTGAGTGCTACCACTAAGCTAGTCATTTTTACAGACTTTTCCCCCTCAAAAAACTTTTTATCTGACTCATAATGTTAAAACCACAACAAACTTAGAACAATATAGCAAAGCAAGAATTCAAAATTATTAAAAATCTACAGAACCAATCAAATAAAAACGTCAACCACACATAATTATCTTATGTACATAAAAAGCCAGACTGAAATTATTGCACCTAGCACGTTCTTGTGTCAAAGATTAAGTCCATAATGGCGTAGAAAAAGGTCACCTAACCTCGCGTGCTCCACACGTTGACCGTCGATGGTCGATCGTCTATTTTATTTACACTGATCAAGCGCAATAAACGCAAAACGACTTGTTTGTGGATGTTCCACGTAGACTTTGAACCTTTGTATTGGTTTTGGACAAACAGCGCACGGATTTTCTGAAATGGCGAACCTATCGATATTTAAAAACGTGTTTTGTTTTAATGGTAGTTTTCAATTGCTAATATTGTGAGGTACAAGTAAGTAATACACCTTTTTACCAAAGCCCAAAGCGGTCGCATGAGGCCGAGGTGACAATTGATTTCTATTGTCTCGATTTGCGGGTACTTGAAGGGTTAATTACTTAAGTTCATGACGATCGTTCCCATTCTCATCAACATTGTTGATTCCCACCAACGTATACGTTTATAAGATTCAATACTCGACAAACTATTTATTCTCCTCAATTCCTCTTTGTAAGTTAACTTCTCTTTGACATGTGAACTCCAGATATTGTTAATTAAACACACCACACCAAACATTAAGTAACCAAACAACCAATACCTATTGAATTTAAATACAAAAAGCCTCGATAATAGTCCGCTGGGCAAAGTCGAGCTGGCGACGCGTTGGAAACTCAACTTCCTAATTAATTAATATTGGTACTGGGCAAAGTTAGGTAATTAATAGAAACGTGGTCCCCAAAACTTAGATAACCCTTTGAGAAGTTCACGTATTAATCCAACGAGGAGACAATGAAAACTTGGCCGGAACAAAAGTTCGTCGTGTCTATAGAGCACGGGTGAAGTTACAATCTCGAGTGCTCTAAAGCACTTTTTGCACTTTCTAGCGCTATTTAGTCTTTGAATCACGAGGAAATTTTTAATACATGCAGCAGTCAAGTTTGTGCGCGGTAACTGAATTTTATAACCTGCAAAAATTAGTTTAATGGATGGTTTTTAAATATTATTTTATCAACTTCCATCTAGCTTAAGTAATGAGATTTTTCTAACGTGAAGTATGTCTGAGTTTAGAAGCCTCCATGGGCATCTGAAATGGCCCTAATAGCATCGTATACATTATCCTCTGAAGCACTAAGATAGAGACCAAGCAAAAAGGGCTAATTAAGCCTTTATACGTCTTCACCCTAACCGTGATTTGACTCCGACCATACCTACTCCACCCCACCCGGCCCTAGTAACATTGGCTACCGTGGAATTCCACTACAATTCGTTAACTCTAAATAAAATGTACTCTCTCGCTTGTAACATAGAGTATACTCTTTGTGCTGCATATAGGGTCGGACGAGATTAGTCCTGCGGTGATACGTCCAAAGGATTTAATGATTACTACCTTATGCACCGCTGGGTATTCATCAAATGCAGGAAATTTTAAATTGAACGACTTTAGTTGGCAACTCGGGGCATACAGTTGGCCCGTTTGTCGAATCCAGGCAAAGAGGGACAACGAACACTGAGCAAATTGAAATCCAGTTCCTGGGAGCGTTCTAAAACTAAACGTAGCTTTTATCAAAAAAATCAACCGTTCTGTTGCCTGGTCCTTCCATATGCAGCGAAGTTTTGTTTGCGTTGCAACGAGCGGAGTCTGTTTATTAAATTTTTGAACGATACGATGTTGTGTGGTTTTTTTGTAAGACGTGTGTAATTGGAAGCTTTTCGACGAACTGTTACCGCTTGTATACAGCAAACATTTAATTTATTGAAGAGAGTAATTAATTAAGTATTAAGTTTCCCACGGTATTTTAATAACGCGTAGGCACACTTCAGATCGATAATACGAGTATAAGAATTTCCTTTTTGCTGTAATTTTATTGAAGTCACGACTCAAAGGAATGAAAGACTAGCATTTTTTAACAGAAAAATACGACGAAAAATTCAGTTTTTTGGCTCTCTCTCCAGTCATATACGCATAACTCTGAAGCACCCTTGGCATTGTTCACCGCACCACCACAACCAGTGTGTCAAACTATGTAATCCCGAGCGTCTAGTTTAACGAAGCGATGTGAAACTTTTTGGACTTTGTACACGTAAACAACTGTGTAGATTTGCAACCCAAACTCCACCTTAACTACTTGGTGGTATGCTATCTTTTTGCTGGACACCGACAAGTGATTACGCGTCCGCCTTTTCGCGGGCGCTGTGCGTACTTTTTGGATGTCCTCGTTAGATGGTACGTCTTCAATTACTCTCTAGGTTTGATTTAGTACTAACCTGGTTTGTGGCCACTATGTTTGGTGCAAACTTAAAAGTATGGGCGATAATAATACAGTTCAAAGATTACAAAACTACTAATAAGTATACAGACATGAACGAGTGGACAACATTTTAACTTCTGCCTAAAAATGTATCATTAAATTCAAAGAAATTTAAATACAAATCTTACGTAATCAAAACAGAAATTAAAATCGTTGTCGTAAATTTTTTTTTAAGAGCAACATCAAAAGTGAATTACTCGGATTAATTAAAAGTAAACCAATTAAAAACGCACGGCCCAACAATGTTTGTATTTCATAAAATTTAAATCAAGTAGGTAGGTAACAAGTTTTATTTTATATCTTACTTATTTGAACCAATAAATGTTTGAATATTATTTAAGCTCCTTAGTAATCACTCAAACGGTTTTAATAAATGTAATATCTTTATAGTTTTGTAAATTAATATAAGACGTAAGTACTTATTTGCTTTCATTTTATTTTATTTTCACTTAGTTTATTGCGACAATTTAATTTCTGCGAGAATTAAGTGGGTTAAGTAGTAGGCTACGTATCTAATAAAAATATGTTTTCTTTTTACGGCCTTTGGGGCGATACGAATGGAGATTTTGAATATCAAAATTAGTAACAATTTTTATACATTTTCTATTGATATAGCGATATTTATATTTATCTATATCTATACTTATCTACTTAACATGAGAATGACTGAAACAGAGATTGAATTTTGTCTTATCGTAAAGCAACTGAAACAAACACTGATTGTCTATCTCTTCTATTATAAAATTTCTCTTTTAATTTGCGAAAGCCCTTGAGTTGGTTAATTACATACTTTTTTTATTTATTTTTTTAGAAATATTTTTAGGATAATAAAATTAATAGTTTTCTGTGTCGATGTCGAAGCAATTACACCACAATTATCTACTTAAACATCAAGCAAATTATGCCTCACCCAAAGTCCATTATCCTTGCACATTTGAGTCATCCAGCAATTCGAATCAAGATGGCGTCAAGCAGCGCAGTAATATCGCTCACCCTTATTGTCTTATTGCACCACCTAACTTTGACCGTAACTTTAACGATAACCGGTGTTTTTTGTATGGAGTTTGACAGATTTTTGACGTTTGTCAAAGTTAAAGTAAAATGGTGCAACCCAGCCTCAGTATCACGATTTGCCTTAATTACACATTCCTGTTAGAATTGCCTGATATTGCAGTCTAATCATATGACACGCAATAGACGGAATCACCTCGTGATGGTTCGTAATTTGAATTTATCAGGAATTTAATATACTTAAATTAGACAATTAATGCAAATGGAGAAGCATATCCGGGTGGAGAAGTAAGCTAATGATAATGAGGCAGTTGAAAGTATTAGTAGTTCAGAATGGTATAGGAATATTTTAGGACATAGAGTCAAGCACGAACTGCTAGTACACAAAGGTGATTTCGTAGTGACCAGAGCCTTTGTGTAATGTAAAATGCGTTATAGATTCAACGATAAAATAGCTTTTTTGTCGGTTATATTGTATGATACTCAATCGAATTGATGTCAAAAAACTAAATTAAAACCATCTACATATCTTGTATTGATTGAGGGCTCTATCGGCAATAAAATACAGCGTGCCCTCTGATCTAAGTCAATAAGTAAGTAATCTTGTTGAAACTATATCTTTTCAATCAAAGTTTAAAATGAGATCCAGTTAAGTAATATTTCAGTAACTTTCATGAACATCCATTCTGAAAAGTCGATTACTAAGATGAATCACGGTTTCACGTTAATTACTAGCCCTGTTTGATGGCGGAGTTATTTAATTACCAATATTGAGTTGGCTCGATGCGCGCACTCAAGTGTTTGGCATATTTGCTTAATGTTTCATTAAATTCTTACTTAATTTTAATTGCATATTGATGGCACTCCACCAAGTATAGATAGGTGCTTCGATATTTAATAAATGAGTAAATTAAGTAAAAAACATTGTAGATGTTCATATTAACAACTGTACACACCAATCCCACCTTCATGTCGGCTACTTTATTTCAAAAGAAACAAATGTCGACGACTTGTACTTTCTATGACTTTCGACAACATGTCAAAAGTCGACGACTTAAATGACGGTGGGTCTGCGGTTTTGGGGTTACTTTAACAATACTTAATTAATAATCTAAAATTGTATAAAAACAGAAGGTAAGTATTCTTAGCGCTGTATCACAATTGCTCTACAAAATAGTGGCAAATGCACACATTACAATGAGAGTACACAGAATGAGTGAGTGCGCTCATTCATTCCATTGTTACCCCGTATTTACTATGTTTATAATGCTGTATTCAAATACAAATCTTCTTGGCAAACTTCTCCCATCTCACGTTTCCGAAGAGCTCATGGAAGTTTTAAGTGAAAAATTACGGCAATAATTTTCGTTGAACTGCGGACGTCTGCCCGGCGTCTTTGTAATTAGATCCCGGGTGAACTCCAGTTTGTAACGGTCGTTTTCTTAATCGTTTCGCTAGTTTATTCGCCGATGGATGTTGGAAATACGCAACTTATTGGGTTCACTGCTATATGTTTAGTTTAAATGCATCTAATGTGCAGTGCGACCACCATGGCAAATGTAGCAACACTACTTCATTCTTACCTAATAGGTAGTAGATTTGATTCACTAGTAGTATGAAAGCTAAAGATATTATCATCATCATCACAGCCATAGGACGTCACTGCTGAACATACGCCTCCCCCAATACTTTCCATGCTACCCGGTTGGTAGCGGCCTGCGTCCAGCGCCTTCCTGCTACCTTTACGATGTCGACGGTCCTCCATGTGGATTTTAAAAAAATATGTAAAGAACATATTTAACTATTAAAACAGCAATAAAATCAATCATAAATAGTCGGTTTACTTCAAAACAGACGACGTCACAATCCAATATTTCCACACCTATTCATTAGTTAGATCGTTTACAGAGATACTGAAAGTAGGTTACCTAAGTCACAAAATATAACAGAAGGTAAACTCATGTATGTACTTCGCTTTGCATACCTACGCTCGGCCGTCGCGCTAGGGTTGTCTTGTTATTTGCGTTTAATTTATTTATGATAGAACAATGTTAAATTATGGAAGAAAGACATGTTTAGTACGTTATTATAGTAAAAGTTTGCAAACAAATACACGAGAAGTAGTATGTAGTTGGGTGGTTGACACAATAATCCAATAATTCCTAAAACCTCTTTAACACTTCGGTATTCCTAATAATTGAGTTGGCTTTCAATTTGTCAACGTTCAACGAACTATTGAAATACAAATAAATACGTTACTTACCTCCCGGAATCAGCTGTTAGTTTAAAAAACGAAAATTCAGTATTTAATGTTGAATGTAAGCAACCGTCTACTTAACAAATGTTACAATACCACTTTTTGTAGTTCACTCATTTTCGCACAAACAAAATAATTAAGCAAACGTAAGTCGCGGCTCGCATTCGTCCAAGACAGTCTCGATAACGCGGACGTGAGCGGTGTCTATGTGTGCTTGGCTCGAGCGCTCTTAGTATGGAGTTTACCTTCTGTTATATTTTGTGCCTAAGTCAATTAATTGTTGTCAACATGCTTATTCACACGCCAAAAACACGTGATCAGCACGCGACGAAAATTCACGCCCAGCCAAGCTTACTGTCTAAGCCTTGAGGTAATTTTCCAGACCCAGCTCAAAGAAATACCTAAACAAAATATTATTACGCCTTTTCTTGGATCAAGATAGACACGCTACAGCAAATTTGCTTTACGTGTGAATTAAGCGTACTTCAGTTATAATTAGTAACTATAACTAGATTTTGATTGAAGAACAAGAAAATGAGCTAGGTTATTTCTGAAAATTGCCTTTCGTTTTACGAGTGTGGGTATAAATGTATGAAGCAATTTTTAGCTACAATTAACTATCCAGTCTTTTCTTCACTCCTGATGATTTCTTACTAATATGACATGGCAAAGATATTTGGCATGTTTGTTTATACCACCAATCTATTTGACATATTTTAAGGCAATTTCCTAAGACGTCACTGAAAACACTACACTGAAAAATCGGTCGAGCCAATTTACAATTTTACTGAGTTCTTTTGTTTTATTTGTCTAAGCACCCCAGTTTGATAACATTCTAGAACAAACCTTGAAACAGTAAATACCGTAATCTAATTAATTTACGAGTAAAACAAACACGTTACTAATTAAAAGCAAGAATAATGTTTTCATAGAAGTGTATTTGCCAAGTTTGTATCATCTGTGCAATAAATCCACCGAAGCCGGCGTGCCATGGCAGATTAATGGCTAAAATTTGTTAGAAAAACAAACAAACTTACTTTATTAGTATTAGCTTTTCTGGATGTTCATAATTTAATCCGGAAACTCCTAAATTGAATTCAAATTAAATTCCAACGTTCATTTGGTTACATTTCCACCGCAAGATCAGAGAACAAGATTTATTTTGTTACAGGAAAAGCCACATTTTATATGCTACGTTGATGTTATGAAAATAACTTTCCACGAAATATTGTCTGAACTATGTAATAGTAAAGTAGGTTAGGTACATACAATGCAGACTTTATTTACAAAAATAGTACCTACGGACAGCGGAAGGTACATTATGTACTCAACTTATACCTACACCCCTAGATTATAAATTATTAAAGCCTAGATGGATAGTCTTCATACAAACGCTCCGTCAAAAGTAAGGCAAAAATGTTGTCATTAATGTCAAAACGTTGTTAAAAATGTTTAAATTATGGCGATTTTTTGGGAAATGAGATATTTTTATCCACATTAAATGTTATTATCATTATTTAATAATTATTCAAAAAGAATGGTCCACTAAAAGTTTCCTCGCCTTTCGTGCGCTTACTATCTCTAGGCTTTATTAGTCTATGTCTACACCGTAATACCTTAGTTATAACACGTGCTATTTCGCAAAAGTAGTAATGTTCATTAAATAAAACGTCATTAGCATTGCACCGGCATGTTGCAGGTAGGCATTTAGTTAGTACGGAACAAAAACGACGTGTCGTATACATATTTCAGTCACGTCCCCGCTGATCAGGAAATTCAATTTGCAGCTCGAAATAATACAATTTTACGATGCCGACACGGTATCGATTTAAGCAGAAAATTAGATTGTAACCTGCTTTAAATGAATTATGTCATCGATTTCACTACACGCGTGGCGATCATTTTAATATTTTCTCTGTGGATTTTAACGGCTGCATTAAAATGTGCTTTGACAGCTCAATACAAAGGTTCGTTGTTAATTGAAGCTTGGAATTTATGTTTTTGCTCTGCATGCTTTTATAACAACTTTTTATTAAATTGTTGAGGTACAAACGTAAAAACCTTTCCCGAAATACTTCTTTGTGTACCGATTACTTTGGGAAGAAGACCCCGTTTCTCAGAAACTCATGGAGATGTCAGATTTAGATACTATTCATTAAATCAATATCATCTTTTTTTCCATGGTATGATTTTATCTTTACGAAATAATAAATTGAATAAAAGATTCCTTTAAGTATAAGTAAATAAATGTACGTTTAAAAAAGTTGTATGTTTTCCCTTTTTTACCCTGGTACTAAAGAACCCTCGCTTAATTTCACTAATGCTCCGTTTGCTTGTAGACAGTATACATATTGTCTTTCTGCTGCATTCGTAAGGAATGTTTTATAATAGTTTTCAACTTGTTGAATTTATCAAATAGATCTTAATGAATTTTTTGTCCGAGGTCATTAAAATTTTTCCCTAAACTTTTCAACGACCGCAACCCTCAAAATTAATAGCTTCTGCGAGGTGTTTTGTTAAATGCTGTTGATAACAGTTTCGAAACACATTTTTGGAACAAACAAAATTACCATAAAAGGGTGGCTAAATTGTCATTTTTTGCGGAGTTCGTGATAATTTATCTCTGGGGGCAGTAAAGTCCTCTAAACCCAGAAACAGGGAGAATAAAATTTCCTTTTTGACAACCGTAAAACAAGAGTCGTTTAACTTTTCGTATTAGCGTTGTGATTCAGCCTTTGTTGGCGACGTTGTGAGGTTGCTTCGAGCAGAACTATTTATCTCTCCTCTTTGTACTTGAATCTTCGTACGGCGAGGTCCTCTTCGCCATTTTTCAAGGAGATACATTGCCATTTTACATGCACGAGCTACGCAGGAAATAAATGGTGGAATCAAACAGAAAAATACTCTGACGTGTTATTTTCCGTCCGAAATTACTTTCCACTGAGTCTTTGCCATGTTTCATACAGCTTGCTCACTAAATCCTTGGTGTTTTGGTTCAAGTATAGTATAAAAAAAAAATTAAGAGTACTATTTCAACAGCAATGCATATCAGTTTTATATGTACTAAATAAACTGGCGAAACCGTTAACTTTAAGCATAGAGTTTCCACTTCAAAACTTACGAGTAATAAATGCTGTAGTTTCCAAACTAAAGGGTAATAATGTACTAACGGAGTAGTAAACAAGACAGGAACACAACTTTTTAATACACGACTATAATACCCCGGAGAGAATTTGCAGGCAAAAGCGGGAATAATCCCGGCGAACTTTCTAATAACGCCTCTTAGATTCATTGCACCTTGCAGAAAAATTTTACAACTTCCAGAGACTTACGGGATGTTTGTGAAACTTTTAGAATGACATTAATCCCTGGTAATTTCTCGCCCGATTTTAAAATTAAAAGTCTTTCGCCTTTCTTCGGAGTTTCGAGATTGCGATATTAATCTCCCGTAAGGCAACGTCTTAAGTATTATATCACGTAATTGTTAATGCCACTTTAATGTTTCTTGGAAAGTAGGAAGACTTTTAAGAGAATATTATTAAAAAGTACTGAATAAGAATATCATTAATGAATAAGTATTCAAATTGGTACTTATCTATTCATTAGGCTTTTAATGGGATAAGTCTTCTTTTGTTTTTGGACATCATAAGATTTTAGTAGTACCTATACTACACTTATCATAAACGTTAGGAGACTTTTATCCCATGTTGTTTGTCTTTTTCTGTATAGCTATAAATAAATAAAAGCCTATATACTTGATTTTGCAAGTCATAAAACACTTTCTGCTTACTGCTAGTATTTACTGATAGGTTTACATTGTTGGTAGTGAGTTCTCAGATTTACAAATGTTTCGTTGTTAACAGAGACGTAGAGGGTTCTCCGAAAACCTTAATCCTATACCTTGCGTGTACGTGAATATTTCACATTCACCTAGTACCTACCTGAGTTACAAAGTAATCCAAAACTAATTTAAATAGGGCTGGAATATCTAACACGTACATAATACTATTAAACTACTTATTTTGTTGAAGGTTGAAGAGGCAGTGAGCAAGTTGTTGAATTAAAATGTGTCAGTAACTGTGGATAGCTCCTGCGTTAAAAAGAGTAGATAAAACACAATTCTGACCGTTTATTACTATAGTTAAAATCGCTAATTACCTAAATTTTTATGCAGATTCATCGTCTCGTTACAAATTTGCTATAAAATGAAAATTACAACAAACGATAGCGCCTTTTAGCATTACAGCAACGTCATAAAACAAGAAAGAGTGTACTTAAAAAATAAAATGCCAAGCTTCATCTTCATTTCACGAAAATGATGTTCTTGGGTTAAAAAGAAAACACTTCACGTTGCAAAGTTGAAAAGTTAGTACCGGGACGTCCCCGTCCTAATGAACTTATGATAAAGGACTTAATTTTCACGATTTTCATTCCGAATATAGCTTAAGTTCCTGAGGAAATGTTTTGATTTAATAAACAGCGATGGTTCTGAAGTATCGAGCGGAATAAAAAAACATAACTTACCGTCTAGGAGCTCTTTTCAGCTATTTTATTGGGTTTCTCACATATTAATTTTATGGCATAATGAGGATTTCTCTGTCTGTTAACAACTCACTAAAGAAATTATAAATTTGCTTTTTAACGACATTTAGCGCTACACTGAATAACTTCCATAATGTACTTGAATCTGAACTATTCTGCCACCACAATTGGATTTGGCACTAAAGAAATACCTAATTTACGAACCTATCTTTCAAATAAGGGAAGCGTACTAAATCACAGAATCATTAAACCGCAGAGTTAATGAGCCATCACTGTGATATATAGCTTTGGTCAAATATTTGTTCTTGTTTTCTAGTTAATCCCGGGTTAAATCTACGTTAAACCCCGATTTCTGTGACCCCGCAAACGGATCGTGCGGACGCGTCCGAAGAAGGTGAAATATGGCGGCGGCTTGGGCAGACAAATCTTAGGTTATTCCTCACAAACCCGAATATAACGAAACCAAATGTTTGCTTGGACGTGATCTTGTAACACTAGTGTTCGTATACGGATATTATTTATTTTAGATATTATCCAATTCAAACTAAAAATAATATTAATTTCATAGTCACCTACCAGGTAAATATTGTTTAGGATCTGTAAAATACGTAGGTATACGAAAGTAGAGGTCGAGAGCTAACATTCTGAACGATCCTGAAAACTCATTTCGTACTCAAACCTAGTACTTAACTTATTCAAGCTTGTGACTGGTTCAATTCCAATCTTCAAAATCAGTTTCAGGTTTTGAATGTATTCTTGAATATAAATTGTATTTGAGGGTCATTTCACATAGAAAATAATGAGTTGTGTTATCAATTTTTATTTGCAAATAACTTTATATTGACTTCAAATTATGCGTAATTGATTTCATTGAAACTTATATTTTTATTTGTCGCTCAAATTGCGTAATTTCACTGAACATTTCAGGGGCTTAATAAAGGTAATGTATAAAGAAATAGACCGTGAAGTAGAATACCATAAATCCAACTTACTTTCCTGCTATCCAACGATTTAGAACTAGTTCGTAGATATAAATTTTCGGATAAGCCACCGAAAATAGCTCTGCGGCGGAGCCTGGTCTGTAGCCAAACAGATGAAATGTTGCCCCGCCGCTCCATTAGGAATTAATGGGCCGATTCCAGAAATGTCATCTTCCTGTAAATACTTGCCGTAATTTATTTCCCACCGACAGCTTGCCCGGCTTACGGGCTCGGTCTACCGATTTCCCACAAAAACAACGAGCGAACGTTCATCTGCAAATGAAAGCGATTCATTCCGCAAATTAACCACAGTAAAGATGTTTTTTTGTTACGGCGTTCTTGTTAGCAATTGGTACCCATTTATTTTTATCCACAAAAGGTCTAGACATCAAAGAAGTTTCACTACAAGCTGAAAAACGTTTCACTCAAATTATCGAGGTACACTTTAAATTCCATCTTTAGCATTCTTGCTTGTCGATTTATAATTTTCCAGACATTTTCAAATGGACTTTTCTGAGAAATCATGAAAGATTATATCTTTGAAATTAAGGGCTTTTCCTGAAGTTTATTCGTAATGAAGTCTGTTTTTAAAGTACTACGTGTAAGCAGCAAACGTATTTAATTTCAAAGTACCTAGGTATTTTATAAGGTTTGCCTTTAAAAATGCAATGCCCACTGGAGTTGTGGTTTCAAATCACGTTGAATTTTTTGTGGAGGTGTGATGATATTTTTTCATTGTATTCTAACCCGTAAAAACTTTGTTAGCTCTACGTGTTACATCTAGCTAATTGTTTATATTAGTTTCGCTAGCACTATGTCTATACAATGTTTGATTAATACATGGTAATTGCTTCGGACATGCGTTCCTACTTAATCCATGAATTGCTAATGTCTGCCAACACTTACTTGAGACGAAGCCAGTCAACGGCAATATAGTACTGTCTGAAGATTGGAATTGGTTCATGGAATTCAGGATTGGTACATAATTTATGCATTATGGACAATTTAGGTAGAATAACACTGTGAATCCACCCATATCATAAAATATATTTTTTTCTAGGAAAAACGCAGAAATGTTTGGTATTAAAATAAGGTTTTGTTTGTTTTCTTACAAAAAGGACTGACTGACGGAATGACATAGTGATCTTTCAACGCACAGCCCAAACCACTGGACGGATCGGGCTGAAAGGCATGCAGGTAGATGTTATGACGTAGGCATCCACTAAGAAAGGAATTTACAAAACTCCACTCCTAAGGGGGTAAAATGGGATCCACGCGTACGATGTCACGGGCGGCCGCTAGTTCAACAATAAAGTGTGCTTAATACCTGAAAAAGTAATTATCACCAAAATAAATTAAGGGGAAATTAATAAACAGTGACAAATTTTCCAAACCCTATAACCGTTTCATTAAACCAATTTAATTAAAGCAATAAATTGGAGATACAAAGACAATTTTCCCTTGGAAAATGTTAAGATTAAACCGATTGTGCTGAATATATTGCAAATGCAATCTAAAGATAAAAGGTTTGAGAAAAGAAAGCACTGGAAAGATCTTAAGAAAAAAAAAACCTAGGAACAGTATATCTTAATGTTATTTAGAAAATCTACGCTGCTCATGTTTTAGACAACTAAGCTTAATGCTTAATATTATCTAAATACAAAGTAAAATAAATATTACACCATGCAACAACATAAATGACCCGTCGAAGCTGATGTCTCTCACAAAAAAATAACAATAACGTTATTTAAAAAATAATAGCATCTTAAAATATTAGGTTTGTCTAGACATTATTGTTCTCTAAAAGAATCAAAGCCTAACGTAATGTCTTTTAAGCTTTGTGAATAGCTTGACAAGACATAACTATATAAGCGTATCTAAAACATTCGTAGTTATTGATGTAAGTATGTGATAATGATGTCTATCTTAGGCTGAGTTGCACCACCTAACTTTGACCGTAACTTTAACGAAAACCGGTGTTTTTGTATAGAGTTTGACAGATTTTTGACGTACTTGTTAAAGTCAAAGTGAGATGATGTAACCCAGCCTTAGATGCTAGAAATAGATACCAAATACGTTTCTGTGAGCCATCAAAAGTCGGTTTCAGACGTAAAATTGCAAGCTCCATTTTAATTACCGCAATAACCGAGAGACAATGGCTGTTCCTGGAATCGGTATCCAAATATACGGATCCAATCTGGAAACTAAAAGTTTGTAGGAATGTAGAACAAAAGAGTGATAGAATAAAAGAGTCCCAAGAGTCGGTTGTGAAAGGGAATAATTATTGCACGTTGATGATCCATCTGCCTATTCACCGTCTATTCACTCATCTTTGTAAAAAGCAGTCCGTGCAGTTAATAACACTGGGGAACAGTCATTTTGCGGCATGGTAGTTTAGAGTCAATTCTGTATGCGATTAGTGTGCTGAATACTAGAAAAATATTAGATTTGTCAAATTGACTCTAGATCTTGAGATAAATACTATTAACTATTTATATGAAAAAACCAAAATAAAAATTCCAATCTGTATAAAAAATATATTTAAACTATGATCTTATTTAAGAACGATATAAAAATTAAAAATATATTTGCTTTTCATCAAATAATATTAAAAAAAACTACAAAAAGCTTTTTCTGTAAGCTTTTATGTTATGGTTTTGGTCAGGAAAATTCCATAATTATGGCAACAGTAATCAGCCATCATCTGACGGTCCTATTGATCGTGGATATCATTCGTCCACTATCCTGATGTTCTGGTAGAACCGTTCTGCTTATTCCTCACTGTAATCACCCAGATTATGGGAGAACCTGTCCAAATGGTTATTGTAAAAAAAATAATTTAATACTCAAATTAGCTCCTTATGTGTAAAATTTTTTAAACTATTTAGCAACCAATTCTGAAAAGTCTGGTGCTCTATGACTCCTTAAATATTGTTTGACTACTAAAACAAAGCTTAACCATGCTTCAGATTCAATTTGTGTTATGTGGTTTACAAATACAGTGTCTTTTATAAGAATTCGGATTTGCGGTCAATCGAATTTATTTTTTCCGTATTCAAACGGCCGTTTCAGGACGTAAAGGACTTTAATTTGGCTGACTTTTGATCATTTTAGTGATTAGAAAGCTCAGTTCATATCTTTGGCCTTCCAAATTGAAGTCCTTTACGTCCAGCTTGGCTCCAGTATGGCAGAGTCTACACAAGGCTTGCAGACGATATTGGACCCTCAATATTTATTCTTTTATGGAAGTTTTATACCAAAGTATGCTTGGTAGGTTTTTATCACTACCTCCATGATCTTATTTCTTTGCTTTTGCAAGTTTACAAGCCAAATATTAACAAAAACTGTTGGGTTTGTAAACGTAAAGTTTTCATAATGAACTCATATTTTTTGAGACAAAAAGCTCTTTAAAAATTAATTTAAAAGACACAAACTGATAATTTCAAGGTCTAGTAGCTGATTACTAAATTGTTGTAACTACAACTACACTAATACATGAGTAGAAAATAAAACTTAGTGGGGTATAATCAAATTAATATAAGTTTAAGGTGGGTCGTTTAATTTTTTTCATTGATTTCTTGCGTCTCGTTTATCTCAAGAACCAGAGTCAATCCAAAGAAAGTAAATGCACACCATTTATGTCTAATACATGTGTTTACAAAAACCATTAACAAAATAGATGCCGCAGATTTTTTTATTTTTTTTGTTCCGCAGTGTAATTTGTTATTTCCGAGTGGATTTCGATAGTTTAGGTAGGGATAAAGTTTAAAAAAAACACTATTTGAAAGGCCGACTAAACTGTGAGCAGAGGCATTTATGAAGCTCTCTAATATTAAAATATTTTTTTATAAATGACAATGCAGTTATTGACCACAATCGCACCTAATTAAAACACATTAACATATAAAATCATGTACGTAATAGTGTTTGTAAAAAAATCTCATCTGAAACGGCTTGACCAATTCTCAAGTTGTATGTAAAACTGAGTATCAGTAACTGTTTCTCATACCCTTTGTGATAAGGGTTTTTTACGAGTAGGTAGGAAATCGCGGGCGCAGCTAAGTAGTACTCGTACCTACATAATATTATTATGAGTCTATCTTTTATAAAGTTTTTGCACACATTTTCAATCTAATCTTTTTAGAAGTAGCCATCTGTCCCATGAACCGGTGAACTCAGTGAAATATTTTCACGTCGAATTCTGTGACAGCACTTCCTTCACCGACCACTTAACTATCAATTTTACAGATGGAATTCGATTTGTACCTACCTGTAAGATGATTCTTATATTTCAACATCAGGTGGGTGTGTTTTTCGCGTTACATGTTTATTTTAGACTCTATGCTATGGGTATATGTATTAGATATTTTCCCACATTGAAATGGAATTAGAATACCATTTTGGAGCACCATATTTTAGGTGTTAGGGTTTGGTCAGAGTGATTGTTACTTTGCTTTTTTTTAATTTGAGTCCTCCGTAGAAGTTTAAAATTAAAGTACTATGCAAGAGTTCGGAGACAAATTAAAACACATTGCATCACTAGAAAATGCACAAAATAAAATCAAACAATAGCGCATACCAAACGCATTGCAGTGATTCAGTAGTAACTAAAACAACCGAATTCGACCGTACGAATCCGATCCGAAAACTAAAAGTTTCCAGGGTAAAACAAAAGTGTGATGTGAGAATAAAAGAATGGATGAGTCGACGCTCGGCTGTGAAACATTGGCGCGTCGGTTCCCGTGACAGCGCTTCCTTCACCGCGCACTCCAATATCAATTTCACAGATTGAACTTTCGATAGATGATTCTCGTATTTCCAACACAGATGTATGTATCGAGGCATCGATGTCGGTAAGGGCGAGGCCCAAATGATCGTAATTTTGCAAGTTCAATACGTTCAAACAAAATGGCGTCTCGTTTTGCACCGTTGTAACTGATGCAGCGCACGCGACTCGAAAAATACATCCAAATCTACGCTCATCTTACTTCAGCCTTAAGGCGATTACATGGCCGAACGACCTTGAGCATTAGAGCGAGACAACGCGCCTCCCGCCGCGCGCCCGCGATTCTTGCCCGATACCAAAGTGCGCTCAGAATACAGATGCGAAGCGCTGCCAATTCTAACATAACTGCCTACGGGAATGTTAACTCGATTTTAATTTACGCAGATCGAAAAAAATTGCGATGCTTATTTTGTGTTTCAAAACAGAATTTAAAAAAAGAAAATAAATCATTATACAGAATAATAATAATTATCGTCAGCATATTTTCAAACTGAAACAAAATTGAAATAAATGATTATATTTCAATTAGACATCATTATACTTTAATTAGTACCATAACTATGAAAAATAAACAGTTATTTCCTCCTGTAAAGTTTGCAAAAAGGGACATACCTAAGCAGTTTGAAAGTTAGGCTGACGATATTCGTGAGTGTGTACGAGTACCTACCTAAATGTAAATGTCTGTCTGTGCAGGTATTCAAAATATTGGTCAAATATCGGTCAACATTGAATAAAATATTTTTGATCATCGAATACAATTTTAGACTTTACTTTCTCCGTTATTATATTTTGGTAAAATCGAGAGAAAAATAAGATTTTAGATTTTTGCGTTCCATTTCAACTAAAATAGATAAATACGGATTGAGCGACATTTTTATATTAGCTGCAATATACCTACTGTTTTGGCCCTTTTTTGGAGTTTCCTTGATTCTAGTGGCATACCACAATCACCACCGGCAGGCCTCTCTATAATACAGTCCACCATCGTTTTTAACATTATATAAAAATGTCGCTCAATCCGTATTTATCTATTTTAGTTGAAATGGAACGCAAAAATCTAAAATCTTATTTGAGTTACATGTCAAGTACGAATACGAATACTGTGTGTCGAGGTAACGCCACTACAATGTAACATTATGACAATATGAGGGTAGTTTAAAATATTTAAGCCCACCCGAGGCTAGTTTCCTAAAAAAATATTTTTAGTCCGTCAATTTTAATATAAAAAAATATTGGACACGTATATTTTGAATTGTCAATCAAACAAATAATTACAAAGTTATAGTGCGTCGAAGTTCCGCGCGACGTCACAAAGTGCTGCACTTTTATGCTCTCAATGACGTCACGGGCCTTTTCTATAGAACTTTGGCACGCTTTATCTCTTTACATTTTCTTTAGTTTTAAAAAGTGAAAAATACGTGTCGAGTAGTTTTTGGTGGGCTAACTGACGGACTAATTAAAACTCTTGCTTTTTTACCCAGGAAACATCCCTATTCTGCCAGTCTGCTTGTGATCACGGCTGCATCATAGGCAGCCGAAAAATCAAGCCACATACAAAAACAGACTTCTTTTTCTATGCGGTTATTACTTTTGATTTGATTTTGAAATAAATCATATAAAAAAGCTATGAAAAACAGTAATATCAGAAAAGATGGAGATGTTTGAAGAAACTTTTGATGGATAATTTTTTGTATTATTTTCACATTTTCATCATTAAACTTTGAATTTTTGTCGAAATCCAATATCTAATTACTACAAGTGATATTTAGTTATTATCGTTGGAAAGAAGAGATAATTAGATGTTTTTAATGATCTTAAAAACAATCAACTAACACACATTTCATTTTTTTAATCAATTTCAAGTTAAGTTTTGTATCGTGTTTTATACTTTTGTTAAACTTTGGCTGCTCGTAATTAGCTATCCAATCATTATCTGGATATAAAATGTTTTTATTAGAGTAAAGACATATTGGATCTTCATACCAAATAAAAAAAATCGGTTGAAACGCGACAAAAAAAGAAGCAGTTTTAGGTCAAATTTCGGAAAAAATAATAATTATAAAAATATCAATAAAAAAAGTAGCTCATTTAGGGTCAAATGGAATTTTGATTCTTTATTCAAAATGACTATATTTTATATATTATTATCAGGGATCGAAATAGGTGGTACCTATCAATTTACCTAACCTTATTCGCGACGAGATGATTGAGCTGGATGAATCAAAAATTCCCTGGGAAAAATTCCGATTTTTTGTGGAGACCAATGGGATAAAAAAAACTCATACCAACCAAAACCAATATACCAAACGGGGTACCCTGTAGATTAATTACCAATCGAAACGCAAAATGCACAAAAGTGATGTGATAGTTTCCAAGAAATTAATAAAATACGGTTTTGTTAATTACAGAATTTAAATAATCCTTTGTAGGTATTTTTTGTTGTCTTGTGATTTCCTATACCTAAGTGCGTTGTTTTATTACCTACTAATACATAATAAAAAAATACCTATAAATATCTCGAAGTAAATAATAAATCTAGAATAAATAGATAATCAGACAAATAAATCTAGAAAAAATAGACAATCAGCATCTTGTATACCTATGTATTTAAATTATCTTAAACATTTTATAATACCTATACATATTTAAAATGACGTAGTAAGTACTTAGATCACTTTCATTCAGCCGCCGAACTACTATGAGTGCCGAGTGTACCATCTGCGCTATAAATTCTTTATAGAAAAACAAAGAAGCGGAGCGTGCCGATGTGCGACACAGCCTCCCCGTGCGAACGCCAGTGAAAGACTGAGCTCCCGCATTCGCGCGGCCCGCGTGTGGAAATTACAGGGTATTTTGAATGTATGACACGTAATACATTATTTTTGAAAAAAAAATGAACAACAATTTTTTAGATAATTAAATTTTCTATCATTTGGTGAAAGAATCATCAAAATCGCTTCAGCCGTTTAGGAGTAGTAGGAAATTTCTTTGGTGAAATTAGAAGAAAGTTAAGAATTTTTTCTGTCAAAACTAATAGTTGTAACAAAAAAAACGAACAACAATTTTTTAGTTTAAGATATTATACATCTCACACATATTTTTTTTTCTTGTTTGGATCATCCATTTAGGAGGAGTAGGGATTCAAAGAGAGGTCTATTTTGCAGTTTTGCCTCACCTATCGCCTTAATTCGGTCTTGAAGAAGTTTTAAAAAAACATAAGACGGTCTCATTTACCTAATGTCGTTGAGTATGTAAATGTATTTATAGACATGTGTATTCAGTTTAAGTCTGTATTTGTCAATAATGGAAATGTAATTACCAAGCAGTCTCTCGCAGGAAATCTCCCAAGATGTTAAACAGACAACGTTATTCCATTTGCAATGTCTATGTATTTGGAGATGGTATTAAGGAAAGTAACAAAGATGATGGTCTCTTATCGTTGTTGTTTACTGAACGTTAGTTAAATAATAAAATACTATCTAGTAGAGTACCTATCTATATGTATAACGTGCCTTTAACATTTGTGAACTATTGTGTCCATTAATTTCAGCACCAATTAAATTACAAGATGTTTTCAATTAGAACTTTCGTTTACCGCAGCTACAGCGCCTATTACTTGAATCTCATGTTACTTAGAATCTTTGAAGTGTATTAAAACTTTAACAAGAGGCTCTAAATTAATTATAAAATTTGGGATCGAGTTGAGACATCAGACCGCCACCGTAACAAGTTTTGTTGTGCAAAATTCCAGCTCCGCAATATGGATTAGGTCAATTTAAAATGATTACCATAATTTCTTATTAAAAACTTTCAACCGAGTTTCTATCATGAATATTCAGTTGATTATATTTTGGCTGTTACCCGCCGTTATACGACGCTTAAAAGGTGGTAAGGAGGGAAATATCGCAAAATAAAATTCAATTACGACGAATTGGGGAAGAACTTTTTAAGGGCTGTTTTGATGTCAATAAGGAAGTGGTAGACGATTTCTCTTTCGTTGCACATAACGAATTTTCAAAAAGTCTTGACTCATAAAGTCGTAAATCGTGGAACAAGAAATTATTCGGATTAAGTTACTTCTTTTGGGAATAGGATTTGTGCCGTATCGTGTTATCACTTTGTTCTTTCGTTACCACCTTTATAGAGAGCGTAAGAGGCAGTAATTTTCCTTTTGATGGACAATTATTATTGCCTTAAAGATCATGCTCTATTTATTAACAACAAAATCGAATGACCTCTGCTCTATTAGGCCGTTATCCATTAATTTTTCATTGTTTAAAAATAGCGATGCATAGTTCGAACAGTAAACAAGAACTCTTAATATAATGTATCGACCGCGCCCGATATTCAAGCGTTATTATTTATTGCTGAACTGTGCAAAAGTTTGCCGACACTGCCGCAGCAGAAAATGCTGTTACATTCCGAGGTCTATAGCCCCGAGCTAGCCACTTTCAGGGTTGATATTTTGCTAGCCGTATTACTACTCTACAAAAAAAACGATCTCTGTTAGCGTTTATTTGGTCCTGCTGAAGAAATAATGAAAGATTAAATCATACTTTTTTATGCATAAGAACATCCTACATTTATAAAGCTGCAGCCATACTAACCAATTATAGCTACACGGATTGAAAAAGATGGTAGTATCTAATTTGTACCTATAATGGCGCATGTAAGTATGATTATTTTTCTGAAATTCATAATGTTAGCAGTAACATGATTTTGTCGAACTCCACTGTAGCCCGTTTCATGTTATTATTAATTGTCACATATCCTAGTCCAGGACAATAGCATTTTCCGGGAATACCAAACCCACAACAACGAACTTTGTAGAATTCGTATATGCGTCAAACAAGCAGGTATCCCTTTATGTAAAAGGTATCAAAGGTAAACCACTACCCAGAAACTGATTTACATAACGCAATAGGTTTGGATGTCAACCCTGTTTTTTGCGAAGGGTAAGTGTAACCTTGTTAAACCGTATCTGTCTCGTGTTTTCTTTCCAAAAAGTATCCTATTTACTTTATTAGTCGAGACGTTAATATCCGTTAATAGCGAGTACGAAGTAAATAGAATCGCACATTAAATCTTAAGCTCACTAAAAATAGGTCTATTAACTCAATTATTCTGAGAGTTAGATTTACACCTGAATAAACGTTACCTAACGGAAGACTGATTGTCGGCTAGATTGTTCTATATTTATCCTTAATCCACCGAGATAAAGTACAAAAGCGATTACAAAAGAGGAATGGAAGGAATCACCTAGGTCACCCAGCCCATCGCAAAACGTAAGAATCCGTAAAACAATTTCGTTCCACGAATGTCTTTGCCGTAGAAAGTGTAATTGTAAAACTTACTGTAGACTATGCCAAATAGGCTGTTTAATTAAAAAGTCGAGGCTCGTGGTGGATAACAATTTAATGTAATGGCGACATTTAAAGAAGTCCTTATGGACGATTCGGCTTCTGCCTGCATAATTAATGAAGCCCACCAGATACCATTTTAACACCTTTGCTGCGGCAGTAACTTTCTAATACTTTCCATTCCTTCGGTACAAGGTCTGTAAACCTGGTATTAAAACTTACATTGTGGCGGCACAAGGCTTAAAGACCTTGTAATATTTAAGATATTTTTGGAGATTTGAAGCGAGGTTATTTTTTTAAAAAGAGAAAACAACGATTTCACCTGATTTTATTAACAAACCGGAAAATTACAAAAATACCCTCAAAATAAATTAACAAAATACGTAGCAGAGCGATGTTGCTAGGTTGACGATCCGAGGCAAAGTGAACCCGATGCTCGGCGCGCGCTGCCTTTTATAGCATCCGCAGTCACAGTACTACGGCGTTCCCAACACGGCCTCTCCTGACAGGAGACCGTCCTCGGGCTCCATCTCTTCTTCCTCCGTCCAAAGAATGGGCATGGAGAGCCCTGGTCTTGACTCAGATATATGTGGAACGGACGTGTCTTCCGTCGAGTTTTCCGTGTCTGGTACTTCTGGTGCCGGTGCTCGAGATGTGCTTGGCTGCTGTCCGTCGTCCATGGGCAGTCCCAACACTTGCTCGGGTCTTGAAGACTGCTCACGGGGTTCTTCAGCGCCTTCAAACGCTTCCACCTCGTCAGCATCAGCATCTGGATATGCACAAAACATCAAAACTTAACAAACTGTCATTGATCTGACATAGGTCTTTCTAACATCCAGCAAATACAACTGCTAGTGCATAGGCACAGCGTTAGCGTACACTAACAGTTGCAATGCAACGCTCAAACACAGATCAAACGTTAGCGATTACTAGCGCATAGGCACGACGTTAGCTTACGCCCGTAATTGCAACATTTAAACTTATCGCTTGCAATTGCCAGAGAAGAAGCACGACGTTAGCGATCTCTAACAATAGCAACGATCACCACAACATCACAGTTGTACGTACACAGTCACCAATCAGGTAACACCAGTAAACACATGCTTGCAATTGTTAGTGCATAGGCACGACGTTAGCATACGCTAACAATTGAAAACACTCCAAAAAAACACAATGAGCCCCTAACCAACATTAAATGCCCGCAATCGTCAGTGCATAGGCGCGACGTTAGCATACTCTAACGATTGCAACACTTAACAGGGAACTCAAAGCAAATAAATATCAAGCACATGAAACTGCCAGTGCCTAGGCGCGGAGTTGACGTACATCACAAATCACCGTGTTTTACAAGTAAACAAAGAGAAATATGCTGTAGATCTCACCTTCAAAATAAGCGGCACACACCTCAGGGGTCCATTCACCCCGCCACGGGGTCATGTACTCGGAAGCTGCTTGAGTCAGCTTCCCATATGACCCAGCCACCAGCTGTAGCTCGTAGCGTCCATGGGGTAGTATCTTCACTATGCGATATGGACCACGCATACCTGAGTCCAGTTTCCCAGTTGATTGTGCCTGCTTTCTGACAAAGACTAGTGAATTAAGCTCATACCCTCGAGGTGGTCTTCGTCCCCGATTGACGTAGGAATCCTGGTCTTGTTGATTCTGCCTAAGTCGCTCCGAGGCTCTTTGTCTGCTCATCTCCCGTAAAGCTTCCCTATTAGGACTGGAGCCCTCCAAGGCCACATCACGTACCAGGCCTCTGATAAGAGGCGTTGCAGCATCGATACCCACCAACAAGTTTAGAGCAGAGTATTGAGTTGTTCGGTGTTTTGTGATGTTCAGTATCAGTTGGAGCTTCCACATGACACTGGGCCACTTGTGCTGCCGGTAATTGGATTCGATGCGTATCATATTGAGCACCGTCCGGCAGTAGCGCTCCACTTGACCGTTTGACTGATGCATCTCGGGCGTAATGAGATGTGTATCGCACCCTAATCCCGTAACAAACTCGAGAAATTCGACGCTCTGAAACATGCGGCCCCTGTCAGCCACAATCAACTTAGGAGTCCCAAATAGAGAAATCGCATTGGTAACGTGACGTTTTAATTCGCTTGCATCTTGTCGATACATGGGATATAAAAGACAAAACTTCGAGAATGCGTCGATCACTATAAGGACATAGCGATACCCATCTGCTTCAGGGAGAGGGCCCAAGACGTCCATATGGACAGTCTCAAAAGGTAATTCGGGCTTCTCCCAAGAGTGAATAGGTTGGAGAGGCGCTCGCGCAATCTTTTTGTGAGAAATGCACACCAAGCAGTGTGCGACGTATTTCTGAACAAACCCCCGTAAGCCCGGAAACCAGAAATGTTTCAATATCAAATCGACTGTCTTATCAACCCCAGGATGTTCGTGTTCGTCATGGAACACACGAAGCAGACTTAATCTGTGTCCCTTTGGTATGAAACAGAGGAGTCGAGAAGGCTCCCCAGTAGGGGTATACTTGGCATAAAGGAGGTCGTTTCTAACGACATAGCGAGTCGCATCCAGTTGCCCATCGGAAAGCTTCTGGATGAGAGTCCGGGTTTCTTCATCGGACGCCTGTGCAATCTGTGCCCAGGTCTGTGGTCTTTGAACCGTGCACACATTCACAGGATTTCGACTTAAATAGTCGGCATGTGACATGAGCGAGCCTTTGCGATAGTCCAGGCCAAAATCAAAGTCTTGGAGGTATACCCACCACCGGGCCACCCTGGGAAGCAAGTCTTTTTTGCGCTGAGTGAGTTTAAGCGCATTGCAGTCTGTGACCACGGTGAAACGTACACCCACAAGATAGTGCCTGAAATGCTGCAGGGCTTTAACTACAGCGAGGGTTTCCAGCTCATATGAGTGGTATTTACCCTCAGCTCCCTGTGTCAGCTGGCTGTAGTAAGCTACCACCCGCTTGCACCCACCCTCGTGCACTTGCATAAGAACAGCCCCGTAACCGGTGGAGCTTGCGTCAGTATGGACCTCGATAGGCAAGGAAGGGTCGTAGATCGCTAATACTGGCTCACTGGTAAGTGACTGAATAATATCATTCCGAGCTGCCTGCTGCTCTGCACCCCATTTAAATTCTACCCCTTTACGAGTCAAAGCCGCAATACAAGCAGTTTTCAGTGCAAAGCCAGGTATGTATCGTCGGAAGTAGCTGGCTAGGCCCATGAACTGGCGGACCTGTTTAACATTATTTGGTTCTGCAGTATCTATCAGGGCCTTAACCTTATCACGACTCGGCCTCACCTGACCCTCACTAATGCTACGGCCAAGATATTCGATATCCGTCGAGAGAAAGGAACATTTCTTCAGATTTATCGAAAACCCGGCATCAGTTAATGTCTTAAGTACATCGCGCAAGAGAACAAAGCCACGATCTAAGGTCTTACTCAGAATTAGTACGTCATCGATGTATACGAGGATTTCTCCAGATTCTATGAATTCACGAAGTGTTTTCGTGATGATCCGCTGGTACACAACTGGTGCGTTTGCCAGACCATAGGGCATTTTAAGATATTCGTAATGCCCTTCGGGTGTTACGAAGCCAGTAAGCGGTACAGACTCCTCTTGCAAAGGAATCTGATGAAATCCCGTAGCCATGTCGAGGCTCGTGAAATACTTATTGTGACCTAACCGATCAATGTGGTCGTCTATTCGGGGTAATGGAAACCGGTCCTTTACAGTCACCTCGTTCAATTTACGGAAATCTACACACATTCTATCTGAGCCATCCTTCTTCTTCACAAGAAGAATAGGACTTGCGTAATTAGACTCAGATTCCTGTACTATTCCCTTACTCAACAAGTCTTTAATTATTTCACGGACGCGCAGAGTCTCCGCGAGCGATAGGCGATAAGGACGGTAGGTAATAGGCGCGCAACTGTTCAGTTTGATAGTCATACTGCCCGTATTTACGGTAGAAGTCGCAGTACCAGATATAAGATGTTGTGAAAACTCTTGAATTATTTCCATTAATTGTTGCAAATCATTATCAAGCAAAGGTGTGTTAATGGGGATAGACGCATCAAACTGAACTGCCAGCACTTGGTCAGGCTTAACTACTTCCCGAGTAAGTATCTGAGAGTCACGCGTACGAATATACCGGACACCCTCTCTATTTAGGACATCAGTGCCCACTAAAACTGGCGTGTTCATGAATTCGGAAGCTACCACGAATAGATCAACCTCAAGTGTCACGCCATCGAATTCTATCGGCAAAGTCACATAGGAAGTGCTTTCAAGTTCCTGACTACCTAAGCCCTTCAAAACACGAAATGTCGGCTTATGTGTGCAATTAAAATGCTTCAATAATGATGATGAAATGAGCGATATAGTTGACCCACTGTCAATCAAAACATCAGTCGGTATGCCTTGAATAACGGCCGCAATAACATCACTACGCTGACTAGTTGGGCTTTCACGACAGAAATTCACGTTGTTTTGATTACGCGATTCGGCCCTTTGCTTGGCAAAGCAGACTTCGACCTTGTGACCGACCTTTTTACAAAATGCACACGTCTCAGGTTGCGTCGGTACAAAAACTGGCTTGGGATTCGAATTACTGGAACTAGTAGCCGACGACGGCCCATCCGAATCGTTTCTAGTCTTTTTATTATTATTACAGGTAGCTTGTCTATGCCCTGTCTGACCGCACGTAAAACACCGTCTCTCGTCGAGCCAACGTTTTCTATTTAACAAAGTATCGGAAGCGTTTTTGGTTTTATGCTGAGGTACAATTCGAGACGCACTATTTTTAGACACGTTCGGTTTGACATAGATCGAGAGAAACTCAACCAAGTTATTAGGCAAAAGTTTAGCATTCGTAGCTGACGCTCGAATCTGTGGATCGGTAATCCCACGCACTATTATCGCTGAAATCAACTCATCACTGAGTCCCTGCACTATACGTAAGCGAAGTAGTGAGCGACGAGCGTAATCGGCATATGTGGTGAAATTATCAGAGTTGTTACACATTACCTCATACAAAATATTAGCTACATCAGGTGTTTTCGGACACAAAGGCTTAAATTCCCGTTTGAAATTGCTCCAAGTACGCTCACTCGTCACCCACTCATTCAACCATACTTCTGCTTCACCTTTCAAACAATTACCGATGCGCGAAAGACACTCAAAATCGCTCCAATTATTTAACGTTTTCGCACGATCGACTTCCGCACACCAATCATCAATATTATGCAAGTTAGGGTCAAAGTTAGAAATATAGAACCGTTGATTCGACCTCACCACGTTATTTATCGAGCGGATAGCATCAACAATCCGATCCGTCGTTGTAGATGGTGCAACAAGTTCACTATTCACACGGTCCGACGCACTATCACCTTCCCTACTGGCACATAATTCACTAGGCGGTTGAAACGGTGGAGTTAGCGTTTCCGGAGGCAATACACGCTGCGTGCATGGTTCAGGGCGGCTAGGTGACAGTGAGGAGACTTGCTCACGCCTAGGTCGCCGACCGAGTAACGAAGGGGACTCTCGGTCGCGTGCAGATCGCCTACGAGTACGACTACGTGACGGTGAGGCCACCCGGCGATGCCTGGACCGTGACCGCGAACGCGACCGAGGTGACCGACGGCGAGGTGTAACAGAACGAACACTATGTGCCGCCCTCGGTTGTGGTGTACCGCCTGCCACTTGGTTCTCTAACGTCCTGATGCGCGCCAACATGGTTTCCATTTCACGTCTTAATTCACCATCCGGAGTACGATCACGGTACCTACTATAACGCCGTTCCCGACCACTTAAACGGCTTCGACTACGAGTACGTTCGCGATCCGACATTATTTTCTCTTTCCTTACACTCGCTATCAAAACGCAAAAACAGAACGGCCAAAAAGATAGGATCGCGTTGATCCTATCCCACTTCTGATTTTGGAGATTTGAAGCGAGGTTATTTTTTTAAAAAGAGAAAACAACGATTTCACCTGATTTTATTAACAAACCGGAAAATTACAAAAATACCCTCAAAATAAATTAACAAAATACGTAGCAGAGCGATGTTGCTAGGTTGACGATCCGAGGCAAAGTGAACCCGATGCTCGGCGCGCGCTGCCTTTTATAGCATCCGCAGTCACAGTACTACGGCGTTCCCAACAATATATTAATTTTATTTTTGGCTTCATGTTGATAGATATTGTGTTTTTTTTCTTTGAATATTAATAATAATGCATTTATTGACATACACCTGAAGGCGTTGGTAAATAACTTGTTTAGTATAAAAATTATAGCTATATTCAAAATACAAGGCTTATGCACCCTGTGCCGCACTGAAGTAGGGAAGTCTGGTGGGTATTCTAGGGATGTGAAATACAAATATCGATAGTTTAAATTAAGTTTTAATCAAAATTTTAAAAAGTCACAAACAAAGATGTTTTAATAATTTAGTCTAAATATTTTACAAATAAGACATACGTGCATAAATACTTAAATAAGCTATATTTAAAGAAAACATATTATTTAATAACATTTAGTTACAACTTCAAATGTTTGTCACGAAAAACATTATTTAAATAAGCAATAAATCGTGTAGCAAATTAAATTATAATCAATTTGCAGTTTTGATTTTGTTTGTTTCTCTTGACGCCATGTCGACATGTGCGTTTCTTACGAATGCGAGGCAACACTGGCTGCACGAAGCTAGCGTGAGGTGCGGTACCAGGTGCGCAGGGTACAAGGTGCTTCGACCTGGTTTCGCATTGTAAAGACATTGTATTACTTCCGTGCGGTACCAGGTCTAAAAACCTGGTATTAAGGTAGGTACATCATTGGATTCTATTTTAAGAATACATCATAGACATATATTCATCACTTTCCTACACCGGACCCAATTGAAGTTATGCCTTTCGCACGACAAGGAAGACTATAATTTTCTTAGCCGCACGGTAAGCGAGACGTACACAAGGTCTATAGACCTGGTTTCGCACTCAACGTGTTAATACTAAAAGCCGAGCCCACCTCACCAGCTCCGTGTATTTAGCAAGCTTAAACGACTCATTAGTTTAATTATTTTTCCACATGCTTGCCGGTTTATTTCGTGTTTAAATTAAACGGTCGTTTCATCGTTTAACCTTTCGGTTTAATATCCTTTCATAAGATGAGAACAGGGTTAATGTAGTGTGCTTTGAATCAGTGTGAAATAACAAGTTTTGTTTGATATGATAATGCTGAGCACATAGCTCTGGCTAGAATATGAATTGTTAGGATAACTTGTTTAGTAATAAGACCATACGGAATTTCTACGAGTGCAACCAATGAAAGCTAGCTCACTCATGGTCTGTTAACTGTCATTAACGCAGATAAAATAAGAAAATACTTAACTTATCAGATCTTTGCCGTTTTTCAGTCTTTGGACAAACTATATTCACGACACAAGAGGAAAAAAGTTCTAATCTGTTCCGAATAAACTAACTTATTCAAAGCACACAACCCTATTTACATACGATTCCAAGTTTTTTTCACCTTTGTTTACGGACAAAGAAGACGCATGAAGATGTACCCAAAAAAGATATAACGTAGGGGTGCCGGTGTAAGGCCAATTTGTTTCGGATCTGAATTTGCCTAAACCCTAAAAGAATGGGACAAAGAGAAAAGGTCGAGGTAGCCGAGATTTATGAAGATTGCGGTCTCTTACAGAGCGTACGTCGACTTGGCTGGATGAAAAACTCGTGGAATTCAACAATTTATTAGAGCCACGTCAGCTAATGAAATCTGACTCTGGATGTTGGACTGACTTAGATTGATAAAGTCGGAGACGATTTGGAAATAATATTAATCAGTAATTGATTAAATTATGTGAACAGGTCATCGGTTTTGTCAATATCATCGTTTTGTTGATAACTTCTCTGAGCCTACAGACGCTTACACATTTTGTGTATTTAAAGCTACAGCGAGAAGAACATTAGACTTTATAATATTTTTCGTTACCTAAGACTCAGATAATTTAATAATACCCTTTGAAAATAATCCCTGTAGAAACCTTTGAACTCAAAGGTTTGAAAGTTCCTAATTTTATTTCATTTTATTTTATCCTACTCAAACATTTCATTCTGTACACTTCGTCTATGCTACTAATAGTCAAACAAATGAAACTGCGTATACATAGTTCAAAGTAAATCTAAAGTAGGTACTTATACTGTCTGTCTAGACACAACAATAAAGCACACAACTAAAAATAACCTTTTTTCTTCATTCAAATATACTAGCTCGATATAGTGGTGTGACAAATATTGGATGTTTGTCATGTGAAATAGTGCACGATTATAATCGACTAGTCAACCCAATCGAAAACTTCATAGAGCCCACAAAAAAGCAACGAAATATGATTGCATCCTAAATCGGATCCGCAAAATAAAGTGACGATATGAAAATCTCTGGCTCCGCTGTCAGTAAGACTCAATTATCGATGGGGCTTCCATCGATGAATATTAATAGAAATATTTGCATGTTCCGCGTGAACCCAGTGCAAGGAAAAATAACGAGTGCAGAACTACGTTTCTATGTTGGAGCCGGAGTCATTATCAGGGATGGTTCAGATCAGCTTTGAATTAACATACCTTTGCTAAGGATGGGCAGCTCATGAATAATAACTAGATAATGATAATTGACTTTCTGCAGCACGTTAATGCTTTCTACTCGTGACCGTATTTCTAAAAAAAAATCATTTTCAAAGATAACTATTTTTAACGAAGTGAGTTTAGCCGTGGTCAGATGGATAGACATGTCACTGACTCCAGGGTTCTTTTTGACTACAATAAAAGAGATGTAAAAATACTAATGAGTGTTTTGCATATTTTTATTTTGTTTTAAATTAAACATAATTAGATAAACACCAAAAGTATCCATTACAAAAAGGTTTGAACAGCAGTCATGATTCCCAGCGGTTGAAACATTAAACTAATTGCAATTTATTTAATTTGAAATCTGAATGTAGAGAGAGAGAGACTTTGCAGCAGACTTTAATTTTAAAGTTTAAAACAAAATCTAATTAATGCGGTCGGATTACAATCATTAGCACTTGAGAGAGTTTCTTAATTAAGCAACTCGTAAATATCTCTTGTAACGAAATAAAGTTGGAAACTTTCGTGAAATTATTTCAACGAATTGGTATCAAAAGTTTGTAGAGTATTGTATGTAGAAATACATTGACAGTCTGTATTGCATTTCTTATACTGCGAAATGTTTTATTAAAATGGTATTAAAATACATAATACGTGAACGCGAAATCAACCAAATATTACTTTTAGAGTATTTTAAATCTTATTTATTTTTCTGAGAATACTGTGTATAATGAAGGAGTGATCTTTTTAGGGCGATTCATAATTCATAAATTAGGTAGGTGTACCTATAATAGTAGGTATTCTAATTATAAATGTTATAATCTTTCTCCAATGTGTAAATTCTTATTCTAGCTGCTATTACAGGTAAATCCGGTGAGAAAAATAATGTGAATGTGATGAGTACAAGCTACGTTTCTACAATGTAACTCTAGGTATGATTTATTGATATTATGATTGTTAACACAGTTTAGCTTAGGTTGTATGAATTTAAACACAAGCTTTACATAACTCACTTTAGATCTAGAATGAGTTCATGCGAAAAAGCAGTTAACAAGATTGTTCAACAAAACAATTAAATAGTGGACTTAGGGAACAAACACAGACAGCACATAGACGATGTTTGGTTAAGCCCGCATGTCGCTCTTAGAAACTCCACGTCTTAAACTTGGAGTTAGTTCATATAGACTGAATAGTTAAATGAAGTGTCAACAATGTAGATGATACTTGGGAAATCTAATTGGATATAGGTACCTAGGATGCCTTATTAATAAAGGTCTACGCAGTATTATTTCGTACCTTTACTTATAAATTATGCTTACTTACTACTTGAACCAACGATCATTTGCTGCACGGGAAATATATAGGTACAACATCTGATATAAGCACTTTTATACATATTTCTAAAAATAACCATGTATTATCCTTTCTATTTCTATGAAATACAGTTGAAATAGCTTCGATATCAGAAGCTCATCATCAGAAGTCATTTGTCATTTTGCTAATATCCCGCCCAAGACCGTCATCAAATCACTTCATACATTTGATAAAGGCAGTAAACTGAAATGACAATAATAAAAATGTATGACTGCATTTAAGGAAAAAAAGTCTTAATAAACCCGACCCTCGTGCTAGAATGAGATGAATTTTCCGCGTTATACATAAGATATCTTCGCGCGAATGACTTTCATCGCGGAGTTGATGGCACAAACTGATTTTCTTATTATGAAAATTATATCATGCCGCCCCCAACAAGATTACGCTTTCACAAGTGAAAATAAGTATGCCTTTCATGCATAATTTCCTCTTCGCTATAATAAAGTCATTTGTATTATCAAGGCCGGCGTAGCTATGGCCTTTAGGGCCTATGCACACCGCGTTTTTCAGGCGCGTTTAATGCAAATGGAACGCGGTGGGTACGCGATGTTATCGCAATCAATGTAACTGTGCAGCACAGCAATCTAATTGAAGGGCAGCAGACGCGCGATTGTCGAAACGAACGTCGAGGGCATCTGAAAAAACGTGGTGTGTAGGGGCCTTTACCGTGAAATATTTGGTACAGAACAAATTACCTACTGTTTTTAAAGTTTCTTAACGGATTTCATTGTGCTGATACAGATACAATAACTTTAACAATGTCTAAACCATAAAAAATAGAAATATTTTTCTCTCTTATAGTGTGGCCTCAGATTTTAGGGGCCACTTAACACATACTTTGCTAAATTGGGTACTCTGTTTAATTCTTGTTATGACTGTTACTGCTGTAGTTGATTAGCACAATTTACGAGCTCTACTTTTTTTTACATTTTTAACCATAAAATGTGTAATTTGCTTTTATTTTTACCATAAAGGGTTATTTAAAAAGCATTTAAAAATGAAAAATGCACGGTCACGAACTAAGGAACTTGAGTAGAACTTAAAAAGCTATTTAATCGTAATTTTCGTTACTGCATTTTTATAGTTCAAGCAGGTGTTTTTCGCCTTAACTTTTATTAGCATGCACATTTTATGACACTATTAAGATACAGGGTATTAACGGGGAAAAAAGCTAATGCTGCTTAATTTGAACTATACAATAAAATAAGATTTACCAATTGAGATCTTAGTCAATTTAGTTGCCGAACCAAAAAACATCGTTTTGCCAAAAAAATCCACTTATTCATCATTATCATCATCTCATTTCAGACATAGGACGTCCACTGCTGAAAACTTTTATTCATTACAAAAGAATAATGAAGTTTTGACAGCTCATAATTAAGTACATTCAGTTGATTGGTTAGATTAAAAACCCAATTAGAAAGCAAAAAAATCTTCTTGATCTTGAAATACAAAAACTCAGCTATAAACATACAAAAAAGTAATTTATACATGAGTAGGTAGATGTTTATAGTAATGATCAACTTGAACTATGTAGTTCTTGGAGCAATCCTCTAGGATTCAGGGTTATGTCACCCTGTATCGTTACAAAGTAAGTGCGCAGTAAAGAAGAATAAGCCCGAGTGATATACTCACACTGATTGCTTACAAATGTTATGTGCTTGACTGCGTTTTGGCAAAACACAGTCTCATCAACGCCTAAGTTGTGGTATATTTCTTCAAGAAAACAAACACTCAATTTAATACCTTCACAAAAGAGCATCATTTTATCTGAACAATCAGTTAAAGGACAATGACCAAAAGTGGTTCAAATGTCCACCACTAATGAGACCTATATTGGCTTATATTCCATTAAATTGAGATTAACTTTTAGTATGGGACGAAAAAAAAATAAGCTGTCAGTAAAAAGTTATGACTGTATGGAAAATTGTAGTAGTTTACGCGCTAAGCTCAGGAACTACTGATCCGATTTGAAAAAATATTTTTGTTATGGATAGCCCATTTATCAAGGATGGTTTTAGGTTATATTAAATCACCCCTACAACCAATAGGGGCGGAGCAGTAAAGACAAATGTAAAAATGGGAAATATTATTCAAACTACACGCGTACAAAGTCGTAGGCACAGCTAGTATAATATATAATATAATTCATCTATAACCCCGCACCAGTTGCAAATAAGACTATTTTTACCCCTTTCGCATTATTCCAAGTATTCCAATATAGTTGTCTTTCTTCTGAGCTTTTTTTTTCTTTTAGCGAGAACCTATCACGGCACACTAAGCGACATGACATAACATGCATAGATTAGTCCAAAATGTGCGATGGATAGAATGATATCAAAAACATTTTTCGGATGAAAAGCTGAAAAACATGACTTTTCATTCAGTCATAACTTTTTACTGACAGCATATGTTTGATTGCGGTTTGGTTATAATGAATCAGTATTTAGTAGACTATTTTACTACATAGGTCTCGTTAGTGGTGGACATTTGGACCACACTCCATACATTTTTGGTCATTGTCCTTTTGATAATACACAGCCAAGTTATTATGACATATACGATTAAACATTAACTTAATATTTCATTATACGCTTTAGGACATAGTGTTATTTTCAGCACAGTGTACACGAAAAATAAGCAGGGCTGAAACTATGATAACAGATACAGGTTTTACATTCGAGGTGCAATTATGTAAAGCAATCGTACGCTATATTCTGTCAAATACCTTGTTAAACAGATTTTATCGTACGTTTTGAACTGTCAAATGAATATGATTGCTTTACACAATTGCACTTCAGATTCGATTCATTTCCCGTACAGATAAAATATATTTTCCACACTAAAAGTCATGATTAAGCATAAAAGTATTTCTGTTACAATTAATGGTTTTTAGAATAAAGGAACCAAGCATTAAGTAAAATTAGTTAAGTTCATAATAAGTTCGTTCGTTCGTTCGTTCGTTACAGCCGAAAGACGTCCACGTCCAAATAATAAGTAATCAGACAAAATAAATCAGATGCTGATAGAATAAGGAATTTATTGGCTCCATATCCGCGTTACTGCGCAAACGTATAAACTTTTAACTTGTGGTGGAACATAGACTTAGCAAACACGCCTCTTGGTCAGTACTGTTGTATTTTTCATCAGCCCGATGTAAGTAGACGAGTGACGAGAAAGGGTTATAAAACAGCGACGACGTAAACCGGGCAAGCTTTAGTGCTGTCCGGATTTAACAATTCAAATGCCTGGTGCAGAGAAATCACACCATAAAGTTACCTAGAGGGTTTAATCGACCAACGTAAAATATAGTCTCATTTATCACGTACTAAGCTACGACGTGTGGTCTTAAATTTTGTTTATATTACATACCTAGGAGCTTCATAAATGGAAATCTAGCTGATGATACATTTTGATTCTTTGTATTGCAAATTTCAACGTCAACGTACTATCATAATCATCTGATGAAGACGATCGACGATGATGACCTGACGGTAATTTAGACTTCTCTCCAAGAGCACGGGTCGTACTTCTGCAGTGCTCTTAATTGCTCAGAAGCAAAAGGAGTGTTCAAAGTAAGTAAGTACTACTACCTACTAAACTATCAAATTCTTATTTGGATAATTTCATCTCAATTTCAATGTATCAATAAACATAGTTCAAGAAAGAAATATAGGTACCTAATGTTGGTTTGGATTGTACAAGAAGGTCACTCTAATCTTAGTTTGTATATTTTCTTGTAATCAATAAACATGTACAAATAAGTAAGTAATCATATCATATTCCTTTATCAATTCACCCCACTTAAAAAGTGTTTTTTCAATAAAGCGTTTTAGGTCTATCGACCCCATTCGAAGTCCGCAGGGTTAAGAATTCGAAGCAGGAGACATTTACGGGAGTTTCGCGTGCTCCTGTAATACCACGATTGAGCTCTGAAGCTTGTTTCCAGCTGTGGGAATACGAGTAGATACCAGCTCGAGAATGTCTATAGAGATTTGAAATGGATCTTGGGAAATTTGTCGAACGGAATTCAAGATAAGATTTCAAATGAGCAAATTCGTGTGTTATGATCTGTAAAACTAAGCAGGATCGATTTATTGCAAATTATTATTATTAGGTATTATTCTAATATTGAGAGAGTTGCAAAGCGTCAAATTCTAAGGCTGGATTCACCATCTTACTTTAACTTAAAAAAATGACAAAAATCTCAAAAATCAAACTGCATACAAGAGCACCGCTTATCGCTAAAGCTACGGTTAAAGTTAGGTGGTGCAACTCAGCCTAAATGTTATAAATCTTCCCTTAAGACTGAATTGATTTTAAAAACAATGTCTCAAACAATAAACATATTTTTTACGTTTGTTATTATTAAAATTGTATCAAAGGTAAAATTTTCCGTAAATGTCAAAGCTTTACTTAACTTTTATAATTGTCAAAGCTGAATAACTATTGCACGACGCAAAAGAAATGCCATCAAAGCATTGTTAAAACATAAAATCAGCGGCAATTACAGAAAAACATTTTTCAGTGGAACTGAATTATGATTTTTTCAAGTTATTTATAATTTTCAAATTAGTTTGAGATGCAACTCTTAACGCTAAAAATTAAAGAATTGAAAATATTCATATTCATTCATAACAGTAAAACCAGCACGAATAGGAGAGAAAAATACAACAATGACTGTAATTCCACAAGTCGTTGTATGAAGATCAACTCGATATTACTGGGAACTCTAGAATAGTGATGTAAAGTTATCATTTGAATATCGATATTAAACCTAGAACTTAAGAAAATATTATTTATTAATCATCAAGATTGTAATACCTATAACTTCACAAACATACTAGTTATTTAATTTCGTCTATTTGATGTTGATTTTTGAATATGACGATAATTACATTTGGGTATAATTTAGGTATTATTTGAATTTCAGGCAACAAAATAATTGATATGAAAATTTGTTCCATTGTAAAGCTGGCACTAATCATCTTTTTGATATACGTAAATACTCGCCATTTGGATTATTTAATTGTTAATTATATTTAATATTGAGAGTGAAAGAGATGAAGCTGAAACCGTCGCACGTTCAATTGCCACACAATAGACATGCAGTTCTTCGTCCCTTCTCTAAATAACGATAAAGTTACTGGCAACACTACCCAAGTGCATTGTTAGCAACAGAGCGTCGGATAACGATGTCATTCAGTGGCGATATGAATAACGATAAAAAATTGCAAACAGACTCCACGGATCGCTGACGTTTTGCACAAACAGATGAAATGAAGCCAGAGAAAGAAATCGAGATGCGGAAGTGTATATTTCTGCGATTGAAGAGCCAATCAACTGACTAGTTTTTATAGCATGTTGCTTTCATTAATACTTTTTATGCTTTATGTTCGACAATTAAAATGTACTAACTCGTATGTACACGGAGAACGAAGAGGGATCTTACAATAAAATCCTACTAATATTTATAAATGCGAAAGTTTGTATGGATGTTATATTATGGATGTTAACATGTTTGTTACTCTTTCACGCAAAAACTACTTAACGGATTTAGATGAAACGTTCGCAGTATTATTGTTTATACCTCAGAATACATAGGCTATAATTTACAATGATTTGTGACAAATTTAACTTCACGCGGGCGAAGCCGTGGGCAAAAGCTAGTACTTAATAAGTAAATATCCTTGGACATTTTCACACTGCACCTCTAGTCCCAAACTAAGCACAGCTTGTACTATGGATATATTTATTTATTTATTTATTAATGTTTGTACTGTACGGGAATAGAACCCGCGACCACTGGCATAGTACCTAGTCAAGATATCGGCCGATATCACAAATCACAAATTATATTGAATGGGTTTTGTTCGATTTCCCTTCGGCGTTTTACAAAAGAGCGAGTATTTGCAGACAGAAGATGTTGTTAGTGAATAATCAAATCTCCAATTTCTCGTATAAATATACACTCTATTAGAAATTCACGACGATTTTCCGAGTTTATTAAAGTGCCTTAACTTCTGCTTCTAATTCAGACTTTTGTACAGTTTAATGTCGTGCAAGAATAACCCAGAAACATTTTAAGGCCCGAGCTATCTATTATTCAACAAGGGATTAGGGTTCCTACTGAAGAAAGGAGCAGAAATGTAGTTAGTTTCATATTTACATATCTCTAAGTGCTTGTCTGCCGGAAATCTTCGTAGATTCTGCGAACTCGCTAAACTCCCAAGTTACTGGAATAATCCCTTTAGCGTGGATTTTCTAGACTATAAACTGAGTTAGATTGTTTCAGCTCAATTAAAAAAGTTTAAAATTATGCTACTGAGAGTAGCATATCATGGGAAGTTGGTGTCTTGAATAATGTTAAGTACAAGAGTTATTTTGTCTTTGATATTGTTATATTCTTTTTTGTAGAAGCTGCTTTATAACTACTACGTTAACTAAGCTAAACTAATAAACATCATAAGATTACTTTTCTTCAAGATGACTTTCTTAGAAAGAGACAAAGAGAGAGAATAGAGCATGATAGAAGTGTATTCGAAAATGCAACCCCAAACTGCCACAATACCATACAGAAACGCCACTTTTCCGCGATAAATCAAAGCAAATTCATCTTGCACAATACTATCGGCTGGCTTTAATCCGCTGGCCAGGGCATTGTAGTCTTAACCAGCACGTAATAAAGGCCAGGCCTTCGATTAAGCCACTAAATCAGACTGTCGACTCGCATAGATATAGAGGGTTAACTCCTGATTTCACGTGTCCCTGCCTTCTATCTCAGTGGACGGAAATTGCCGAGAAAAGATGGCGGGAACTCTGGGTGTGTTGATACGGGCAGTTAAACTGACCGGACTCGCTACGTTTTTATAACTGCTCACTTGCACTTTATTGATTTAATAAGCAACAGATGTAAAACGTGCGACTGCTATAAGATATTACCAAGTCATTAAAGTTTCTTACCCAGTCTTTAAGGGCTAAAGTATTAGCTCAAAACTGTATTTGATTTAATCTGATATTAGAGATATGTTTTGTAAAAAAGCGACAACATAAGTTTTTTAATTATAAAATCAATTCTGCAGTCTCATTTAACAGCAGGTGAAAACCGAATGTGTAACCGTGTGTTTCCACCCCCTTTCTTATTTATTTTTATTTCCCTGGCCCGGAATTCGGACGATGCGGTTTGTAAATTGTGGTTTAGTGTGCCGTAAATTATTGTGCCTATTGTCTATGAGGAAAGTAATTACGATAGACGCCGCTACTTTCCCAGTGCCAATAAATAAAGAAACAAATAACTTGTAATATGTACCGTTTATGGCAGAGCGAAACTACCGAAGAACCAAAACGTGGAGCAACTAATAAATAATTATTACAGACTATAATATCGCCAAAATTAGAGCAAGCGGCAATAATGGCGCTCTAATAATGCTGCCCCAATAACATTGGAAACACAATTTGTTTGCAGCCAGTAGGCGTGACGTCCGCGCCGCACCGCAAGCGATCGCAAAACAACAGCTGAATTAACAGCCCGCGGTTGTGTAAAGTGACTTTAATGACATTGGACGTGCAGATTGACTATGCTCCAATGCAATTATTGCAAACACAGAGGCGTTGATCAGTTCAATTGTTATAACAAGTAAATAGCATTTAGTTATGCCCGTATTCACAAACAATGCTTGCTTATGTGAAGCAGCAAATCGAACGCACGGCGTTGAATAGAGCTCTGTGATTGGTTCGTGTATCACCCTGTGCGTTCACGCGCACTATTAGACCTCACAGTATTGTTTGTGAATACGGGCGTTAGTCCATAGTAAATTCTTTTATTCCCATTAAACGAGTATGCTCCTTTAAAACATAAATTGTACAGCTTCTTAAATATAACAGAATTTAGTTTGTACAACTTTCTCCTGCTCTTAAACGTACACGTATTATAATTAAACAACCTCTACTTACATTTAACTTATAATGGTGTAAATTGTGTAGGTACCTCTACATTTCATTACCTTATCTTACTAAGACAGTGTCTTCTAAATATATCTCCTTAGCAATACTCTTGTCATGCCTGCAACGAGATAATGTCTCCGACGTTGTACCAAAGAACAGGTATAATTAACCTGGGGGTAGGACCGTACAGCCTTTATAATAAGCAACGGATTAAGGTTCTATGGTGTTGTTATAAGATCTATTTTTGAGCAACACCCTGATACCGGCTGTACAACATTTACACGCCTGTGCGTGTAAGTGCATAGTAAAAATAGATAAGCCATGTTTTTAAGCTAGAGGTTTTGTTAGATTTTTAGACGCACTTGGAAGCACTTGAATACGGGCAGCTCAACTCAGGACCGGCCATTGTGGAAATCCTTGGGGGATGCTTTGGTACAGCAGAGATCGTCTTTTTTTTTTAAATGAATCCAGACGACAGCATCAAGCTAGCACTGCAGCATCCTTCATTAATTAATGATATAAATATGTAACAATCACTAATATTCCTTATTTTATATTAATGTACATAAAAAATAACTAACCTTGGTTTGCTCGTGCAGTATTTCCACCACTAAACACTTCACAAACTTTCCTCGAGACGTCTGCTCACGGCAGAGGTTGGATAGCGACTGACTGTCCGGTGCTCGAATTACAATAAAGTGAACGACCGAGTGAGTAATAGAACTTGAATGAGTGAGTGAATTGATGGAATTGATGGAGTGAGTTGCCGGATCTGACGTCAATTGATATCCAAATCCAATAATACTTTCATAAATTTTAATTTATTCATTTTATTTTTTTAAATGTTCATCATAATAGGTAGTCCAGTCAATGAATGCCTTAACGACAGTGTAGAGAGAAATCCGTGGAACACAATTTCTGACCTCGGGACTTTATTTAGCCTAGTTAGGTGGTGAACATAGCAAAAGTCCCCGCCCTTAGCCCTTGAGCCGGCGGGGAGAGGGGGGTTTAAAGGTACCACTTTTCGGTTTTTCGCTTAATCCTCGGAAACTATGCGTCCTAGTGACATGACTACTATGAACCAAAAAAAGCTTATTCAATTTGCTACAGGTGAGACCGTCAAGTTTTTCTATATCTTGTATAGTTTTTGCGGCATCTGCTCTAGAAGGTCTGTAAAATTGGAAATTTTATTTTTGTCTTACATGTTCCCATCAGGAGAAAATCGACTAAATCAACATTGAGCAAACACTATAGACATGCGGGAGCATGTTAAGCCTAGTTCCATGGAGGGGACTGCACCGTGCGTATATTTAGACGAACCAATTAGAGCCACTTTTGACTCCTCATCATTCAAAAACTACTGTGCATTAACACTTCAAATTTGGCTCATGTATTGAGACTTGCAAGATATACATCAGCTTCAAATTTCATAAATATACCTCAAACTGTTATTTAGGTATTGACGTTCAAAAATCGATATTTAGAGCACTACTATCTATCTATCACATGTGAAATGTTAAAATTTACTGGTTTTTTATTTGTTCCTTTGTATTTACATAACTACCTTTCTGGATGCCAAATTTGAACCTTCGAGGTCATCTGGAAGTGGTTAGAATTTGGTCTATAAGTCAGACATGTAGATTTTTGGACGTCAATATCTAAAGTAAAGAACCGTTTGAGGCATATTTATGAAATTAAAACTGATGCATATCTTGCAAGTCTCAACACATGAACCAAATTTGAAGTGTTAATGCACAGTAGTTTTTGAGTGATGAGTGGCTCAAAGTGATTTGTCTAAATATACGCACGGTGTAGTCCCCTCGCTGGAACTAGGCTTAACATGCTCCCGCATGTCTAGAATGATTGCTCAATGTTGATTTAGTCGATTTTCTCCTGATGGGAACATGTAAGACAAAAATAAAATTTCCAATATTACAGACCTACTAGAGCAGATGCCGCGAAAACTATACAATTTATAGAAAAACTTGTCTATCTCATCTGTAGCAAATTGAATATGCTTTTTTTGGTTCAAAGTAGTTATGTCACTAGGACGCATAGTTTCCGAGGATTAAGCGAAAAACCGAAAAGTGGCACCTTTAAACCCCCCTCTCCCCGCCGGCTCAAGGGCTAAGGGCGGGGACTTTTGCTATGTTCACCTCCTAACTAGTCTAAATAAAGTCCTGAAGTCAGAAATTGTGTTCTACAGTTTTCCATCTATAATGCTTTATTGACTGGACTAAGGTACTTCTTACAAAACATTAGAAAAGAAAAATTACTATCACAAAAAATCAGTTTAAATTACATATTAAAAAAAATGTTTTTGTTTATTATTATTAAATACGAGCAATTTTTATAAACTATAAAATAATATGACTATCCTAACTAGCGAGTACCTCTATAGCCCGGATGAAGTGTCGTTTACATTTGGGATGTACAGGTCGGTACATAAGATTAATCTCTGGGTGTACATACAGGTATTATTTATGAGATGCCACTGCTCGGATGTTATATCACGGTGCCGCACCTAGGCAAACACGGTCCGTGCCCGTATTAGCACAGGAACTTGGATTAATAGATTACGATATGCAGCTTGTTTTGGACCTTCGTGAAGGGGTGAGTTCTGCAAACATTGCCTGGGAGCCGAAGCATACGATGCGTCGTCTTACCTACATAGAAATATCTGTGGCGAGCATACTCGTACTAGCGGTACGGTGACGCGTCGTGCGATACGACGAAATCTTTAACGTGCGGCGCCGCAACGCATCGTGTGCTTTGGCTCTTAAATAAAAACCGGTCAAGTGCGTGTCGGACTCACGCACAAAGGGTTCCGTACCATTGATTTATGAAATATATATATATTTTTAATTTATTTGTATGAAAGATTACGCGGTAATAAGCGGTTTACGTTTTTTTTTTTTTTGAATAAATATCCTTAATAAATAAATATCCTTGGACATTTTACACTGCGCTTCTAGTCCCAAACTAAGCAAAGCTTGTACTATGGGTACTAGACAACGGATATAAACATACTTAAATACTTTTTTTTTTGTAAATACATACTTATTATACATAGAAAACACCCAGTCCAATACAAACAAATATGTTCATGCACACAAATGTTTGTACTGTGCGGAAATCGAACCCGCTACCTCCGGAATAGTAGTCCGTTTCGAACCACTGCACCAAACGGCCGACATTTGATTTACGAGGTATTAAAAAAAAACTACTTACTAGATCTCGTTCAAAACAATTTTCGTTGGTAGTTTTTATAGTAATGTACATCATATGTTTTTTTTAGATTTTTCATTTTCTTATTTTAGAAGTTAGAGGGGGGGGACCAACTTTTTTCCACTTTTGAAGCGTCTGTCACGCAAACTATTCAGTTTAGAAAAAAAGTATTTTAGAAACCTCGATATCATTTTTGAAGACCTATCCATAGATAACCCACACGTATGTGTTTGACGAAAAAAAAATTTTTGAGTTTCAGTTCTAAGTATGGGGAGCCCCCAATATTTATTATTATTTTTTTATTTTTGCATCAAAATCTTAATGCGGTACACAGAATACATTTACTTACCAAGTTTCAACAGTATAGCTCTTATAGTTTCGGAAAAAAATGGCTGTGACATACGGACGGACAGACGGATGGACGGACAGACGGATGGACGGACAGACAGACAGACATGACGAATTCCGTTTTTTGCCATTTGGCTACGGAACCCTAAAAAGGAAAAACTTACCACTACTAGGAATATAGGAGTATTCTACTTCTTACGCTGGCTTCTGGAATTTAGATATTCTGATTTCAGACGCTGCAGAACTTAATATCTAAGGTGCGCCACAAAGCACAATTTTGCGCTTTTTTATCAAGCTAGATAACCTATGGAAATTATCCGTCGTTCGAGCCAGTGGGAGTCCAACGAGTATATGTTTGCCAAAATGTGGTCTGGATTCAAGAACTCCACTCCACTTTTCGTGGGTTCTGCTACAGATATTGAAGGAATGTATAATCAAGAAATAATAAAGTGCTTTACTCAGAAAACGTTTTTTTCGTTGCCTAAGGCCCAGAACAGACTGTGAAACGCAACTGCAACGAAACTGCAACTGCTAGTTACTTTTGAGTTGCATCTAAGTTTCTGCCATAGCGTCCGTTGAGAGACCACACATGACGCGACCAGTTTGAAACTTTCAGTTTCAGTTTCATTCATCAGAATCATCAGAAAGTTAGTTGCATTTCACCGTCTGTTCTGGGCCTAAGACAAAAGATAGCGTGGCAGCTTTATACTCGTCCAGATGTAAACTGCAAGCAAACTAGATTTAGCCTAAAGGTTCTAAAGGTTGCATAGACGTAGGCAATTGTCTGCATCTGACATCGCTGGCTTCTATCGGGCTGCCTTTGTTCCCGCAAACGTTGTTGGACTTACGGCTTACATCTCCCCCGGAGCAGCGCTTAAGAAATTTTAATGTTCCAAGAAAAGTTCGCTTTTACCGCTTACTCCCAGTCTGTTTTACTTGAACCGTTTAAAAAATAATAGCGCGTAATCTCCGTTGAAGTGTAGTCGTTTAATTTCTTTCACTTTTGTGGTACGAACTCGTTCAGACGAAGAAATATTTTTATCACGACTTGAATAAGGCTCTTTTAATTTGCTAATTGTCGGCGTAAATATTTGCAGAAAAAAGCCGTTTTAACCACAGGCAGTTAACAAACAGATGCCAGTTATTGCGCACTGCAATTCCAATGCACGCGTTATTTGTACAAGTGTTCGTAGCTAATAACAAAGATCAATAAACCAATAAGCTTGCGATCTAAAGTTGATCTATATGTTTGATATGGGTTTTACCAATTCTAATATCAGTTGATCTTTTATGTATATTGGATGTCAAATTATACTAGCAACTAAAAAGTTCTTTAACCTAACTTCTATAATTCTCTTAAAACAAACGTAAACTTTCAAAAACCTTGATATCCATTTTCCAAGAAGATTGCCTTTTGAATTTCTTTTATTCAACAACAAACGCTATAAGAAAAGGCAACTTCTGAAATCTTCGTGTATTTCAGAGGGACGGTGCGGGGTTATTTTTGTAATGAAATTTCAGTTTGTATAAAGGTAAGAGACTCCGGAGTGCCATAAAGCGCGTGTTACGAGTGCGTCAACCCCTCGCCTACGAAGGTACAGTTGACAGCACGTCAGACTAAACATTTTTATTGGAAAGTAATCTCTATCACAACTCCATAAGATGCTCGAGTGTTTCGCTTGATGTGCCGTCGTCCGTACCTATGCAAACACATAAATTGTCTGTACGCTGAACATTCGCGTACAAACATACACTAGTTATTACTCATTAACGCTAAGTTGCAACACGTTACTTTAACCGTAATTTACAACCATAGCCGGTGTTATTGGAGGGAGTTTGACTGAATTTGGACGTTTTTTTTACTAAGAAACAAAGTAACAAGTTTAGAATTATTTCGATATCTAACTGATGATGGAAAGCTACTCGTAAAAGTATAAAGAAATTTTTAACTCTTCATAAAATCTTTTATTTTCCTACAAAAGTATAAATAATACACCTACACTTTTTAAGGGATTTAGTAACGTTTTTATTTATTAAAATGTAAAGGAAATGAAATCGTGTTTTCGTGAGTAAAGGCATTTTAAATACAACGTTAACAACCATTTCGAATACATCAAAAATGTTTAAGCAGCTTTAAATACTCGTATTAAAGCAATTTTCAGCACGTGCGAACATTTCATCTGTTTTTCTGCGAGTTAAAATAAAATACAAGTGACAGAGTGATTTGTGCAGCGGAAACTGCCGTTCCGGCGGCGTAGTGCCGGATACTACCTCGACCGCGTCTGCCATGTTTGACTTGTAACAGGGGTGGCCAGCTTTTTGTTACTATTGCAGGAATTCCTGAAAATTTGGCAGACACGTACTTATTTGATTCTGGTTGAGTGGGTTTCAGTTTTTAATTTTAATCCTGCTAGAATAATATATTTTTTTATAAGTATCTGACACTTAGATAATTAGAATTGTCAAGAAGTCACACATTTTATAACTTTTTTTGAAGACAAATAGGACTCAAATATATTATTTACCTAGAAATATCTAATCTAACGATCATTTTGAATAGATACAATACATTTACTTGCATCACATCTTTTTTATTCAAATGAATAATGATAATATTTATAGTTTTTTATCAATCTAATGCCACAACAAGATTATATCGTAATACTAGCGGCCGCCCGCGACTTCGTACGCGTGGATCCCGTTTCACCCCCTTCATCTATCTTACGCGGTTTAGATTTTTTCATACAAATGTTTTTTCCCGCTAACTCCCGTTCCCGTTGGAATTTCGCAATATCCTGTTGTAACTAAGCTTTAAGTTTACTAAGGGACCTGCATGCCAAATTTCAAGCGTCTAACTTAAGCGGTTTAGATTTTCATACAAAAGGATTTTCCCGGTAATTCCTGTTCCTGTGGGAATTTCGGGAATTCCTTTCTTAGTGCACCTCTACGGTACCTAAGCTACGTCCCTTATAAATTTCAAGTGCCTACGTTTAGCCGTTTAGGCTGTGCGTGGGTATGTCAGTGAGTCAGTCATACAAAAGGAATTTCCCGCTAATTCCAGTTCCCGTGGGAATTTTGCAATATCCTGTTGCAACTAAGCTTTAAGTTTACTAAGGTACCTGCATGCCAAATTTTAAGCGTCTAACTTACGCGGTTTAGATTTTTTCATACAAATGTTGTTTCCCGCTAACTCCCATTCCCGTGAGAATTTTGCAATATCCTGTTGTAACTAAGCTTTAAATTTACTAAGGTATCTGCTTGCCAAATTTCAAGCGTCTAACTTAAGCGGTTTAGATTTTTCATACAAAAGGATTTTCCCGCTAATGCCCGTTCCCGTGGGAATTCCTAAGTATCCTATAACCTGCCCAGGAGTATGAAGAATAATTGCACCAAGTTTCGTTAAAATCTGTCGAGTAGTTTTTGTTTCTATAAGGAACATACAGACAGACAGACAGACAGACAGACAGACAGACAGACAAAAATTTTACTGATTGCATTTTTGGCATCAGTATCGATCACTTATCACCCCCTGATAGTTATTTTGAAAATATATTTCATGTACAGAATTGACCTCTCTACAGATTTATTATAAGTATAGATGATAGAGCTCAGCTCACTATAAACTACTCGTACTAGTTACTTTTTTCAAGCCTTCTTTGAACGGTATTCAAGAATCTGTTATTAGCGTTTTATTATGAGTTCAGAGAAATAGCAAAGATCGTATCTAAGCATTATAAATATCATAATATTACAGTCAGCTTTGCCTTTTCATTTCAAAATATGTTTCTATAGTGAAATATTATTTCTTTAAACATTTATACATTAGCTTTTTAGCTTTAAATAGACTTTGTGGCTAACCTACTCCCAACCGAAAATGACGAGCTGAAGGCGGAAACAAACACGGTAAGCGCAATGCTTAGCCTTTTCTGCTTCCCCATTTCTCACTTAGCCTCAACCATCTTGGTAACATTATTTGAAACGCTAGCGCCCTCTATCCAACTAGAATGCTAAATACAATGTGCTTACCATGAGTTTACGTTAGGTGTGCTCGCTAGCGACTGCGTAAAAAATGTCATTAAGGCAGAGTACTTTCTGCCAAATCGGAGTTTATTAATTAATTGTTCCAAGCTTAGCACAACTTTTCTGAACGTATGCCATGGAGCTTATCTTAGTATCAAGTGACGTAGGGTTTCGTACGGTCCCCTCTCGTACTATTATAGTTGCGGTTAAAGTAAGTTTGACGCAACTCAGCCTAAATATAAAGCAGATTGTACAGCGCCCCTAGCGGCTATTTTCAAGAATTAAAATCTTCATAGATTTATTTCAAGTACTCGCTAGTGAGCACACTTATCGTAAACTCATGGTAGGCCCACAGATCCTCTTTCTCAAGTAGGTTAAAGGCACACGTAAACGTTACGCAATTTAAAGTCTCTTTTCCCACTTAAACATAAACTTTTATGGGAAAAACTAAAACCGGTCAAGCGTAGTTCTTTTCGTACTTTTGTTTTATTAGTTTATGAGAAAGCGGTAAAAGTCACATATAAAAAATATTGCGTAGTAACATTTTACTGCTTAAAGCGCTTAATACTGCTACAGTGCGTCCGTCGGTTTTAGTATCGGATAATTTTACAATAGTTCGACATCTAGGTATCTAAAAATTAAGTTTTACGGCAAATAATGGATTTTCAATGCATCCAAGGAAGAAATTTTCTAGCGTATTTATCACACGGGTTAATGAGGGCACTACTTTTGCCGCATTACGACTTACCTCAGTAATAGCAGCTGCTAATAAAAATGAAATACACATTAAGAACTATAACGTCATGGCCAATTTATGGTCTCAAAGGTTAAAGCTATTATGCTTTCTTTCGTTTCAATTTACCTAAACACTTTCTCATGCAAATGTCAAAAACTCGCAAAGTAGGTTGAGCTAATAAACTTGGCTTTTAATGGATGGCTAATCTAAATAGCAACTTATATCAAAAGTACCCATTACCTCATACGCTAAAATATTTTGTTATTTAACGATCTGTACCCTAAAGTTACAAAGAAGTATACTAAATTACCTACGAATAAAAACTTTACTTGCGAACAACCATCACGTTAACTGACGATGAGTTTACTCGCACGAAGACATCTAGGCAACTTAATAATAATTTACCTCGGCGTGGCTTTGCATGTCGTATAAAGTACGATTTTATCGTGTTTACCCGCAACAACTGTATTTGGTGGGCGGGCCCAGGTGTGAAGGGGATTTAAAGTTCATTGCACAGCTATAGGGCGGCACCTACGCCAGTATATCTTGCTAACGCCTTTATAAACCCTCTTCAACCGCTGTTCTCAAAGTGTGCTGGCAAAGCCCTGGGGATCCGTAAAGACTGCGAAGACTCCACTAAATAATCAACCTTCTAACATGTGGGTTACACCTTACAACTAAGGTCTTAGCTACCGCAGACAAGACGAGCCGGCTAGCTTTAGGATATTAATATGGCATTATAATTCCTTTAATTAGACCTCAAAGGCATGAATTTTCGGAAAATCGACATGATCTACTTACCGTTATCTCTTTAACTACGAGGTTCTGTCGTTGTACGTACCTTTCTAGTACTCTCAAAATAATGATATGACTACGAAATAATATCTGCATAATGGAAACCATAATATTAACGTGAGCAATGTTTTTTACGAACTACGATTTTTTTCATGAACTCCAAGGAGTAGTTAGGTATACATATAGAACAATGGTGGCAAATAGTGACTAAATCAGTGAAAATACAAAAAAGATAAGTACGACAGTTACTGTGTTTAAGCAATGGCCAAAATAGATTTGCTACTTCATGGTACACACGGCCACACTGTTACCTATCCATTTCCGTTTTTGCTCTCGCTCTAATCAAATGGTGATTCTTTGCGATAGAACGAGATTACATGACTGGCAATGGGCAGTTAACACTGTTGCAAATAGTACATGCCATAACCCTCCAATGTTTTAAAAGGTTCCGTTACAAAAAATGTTTGAGAGCCGTTGTCCTACAACAATATTCCCCTGGGAACTTGAGTTTAATCTTAAAGAACTTATCGAGGTAGTTTCAAAGTTCTCATTTCAGCTGCCTTTGTTTCCAAGTTATAATTATAAGGGAAGTTTTGTTGCGAAAGTGATATGTATCAATAAAGCCCGACTGATCTTCATCTTGTAGCGTTTGCGCAACAAACTTATTGAGCAATCAAAGGATGCCAACTTGGAAAGTAACAAGTGTCTTGTCTTATACTTTTATGATTGCTTTTATTAAGATTTAATATTTAACTTTTTGTTCGAGCCTTCGAGTTGATGAAGCGTTCTAATTTAACATTTCGAAGACTATTTCTATGGCAATGAAGTAACTTCCTAATTGAGATCGTATAAAGTAATAATTACGACCGTTTTATAGTTACACTGACAATAAAGTAGTTTATTTAATTAATCACAAATTGCTCTTTTCACACTAACTCCCATCGGGATTTAGACCCGCTACCTTCTGACATTGTTGTTGATACGTAAACCACTAAACAAGCTAGACGTTTACGCCCGTATTCACAAACGATGCTTGCTCAAGAGAGGCAGCAAATGAACGCACAGCGTTGAATAGAGCTCTGTGATTGGTTCGTGTGTCACCCTGTGCGTCCACGCGTACTTTGAGACCTCATAGTAATGTTTGTGAATACGGTCGTTAGAATGGAATTTTCAAAATATCTACTTACTCAGATTATGTCATTGCTCTACAGAACATAAATAAATATTTCAAATAACGACATATCAAAAATTACAATATGCAAGTGTTTTTTACCTAGGTCAATCTTAATTTAGATGGCCAATACTTCTATACAGTACTACAAGCAAAGACTCTATCCCAAAACGTATTTTATGAAGGACCTTGTCATAGATATTCTTCAACATATTTTCCACATAACCGGCGTATTATTGGTAGTTCCACAAATAATTACAGCACTAATATACCAATCTATCGGCATTCATCTAAGATAATTCGTGATTTATAAAGGTCCGGCGGTTTGTATGGCGAGGTGGTGCTGACAAGGCGATCTCATTAAGCTAATAATGGAACAGACGGGCCATAAATCAATGTATTGTGTAACCAATGGTGGTGTTCTTGTGTGCGGTTTCACATAGACCACGCAGTGGAGTAGACTGTAAGGAGCTATTACAGAGCTCAAATGTCACACAGTGGATCGAAACGGCAAAAAAGTGGACATAGCCCTTCAAGTGCCAATAAATATTCACGAAAAAGTGTAAAGTGCCAGACATTTCAAGGCCATTGTTGCGGTCGACTCTTAAAACGTCAAATTATATGACATGTCGTGATGAGTGAGCAAAGGACTATTTTTAAAATTCGATTTTCCGGAAAAAATCCCTATGTCCACTTTTATGCCGTTTCGTTCCACTGTGTGTCGCGACTGAATTTTGAGCATTGATAGAGGATTTAGCCTAGACGCAGACCACCAACTTTTTCTCGGCTGATAATTGGGCCCGATTCTAATTTGTATGAAATCAAAATCGGTGTAATGCGCGCACTTCGTTACATGCTCATACTGATTAACTGCCCGACCAAACTATCGCCCGACGAAAAATCGGTGGTCTGCGCCTAGGCTTAGACTGGCTGATAAAAATATTTAGACCAATCACTGATTCGAATCATGATTAGGGTGTTAGGTAAATGGGTATATGAGCCGAAACTAGCCCATGTTAACATACTCATATAAATACTATAGTGGTGTCAGAAAGTGGATATCGTAATATTTAATAAATAATATTTTCCCATACAAAACTCAATAAATAATTATTATTTTAATTTTTGGACAACCCTACGATCGCGCAACTCCCTCCTAGGTCAAACGTGGTCAAACGGTATTTCATTCACAAATTTTGACGCGAGTCGGCACCGCCCACTTTTATTATTACTTTTGAACCAATTCTTCACTTACCTCTTTTTATTGACTCTGCAAGCAATCCAAGATATTCAGGGGGTAACACTTCACTCTAATTCACAAAACGAATCGCAACACATTATCACATCCATCCACTCACTTATTTACCTTCCCACGCTTTCAAGTGACCGGGTAGGTACTTGTAGTGAAATCCTATTTTCAAGAACGGGATCTCCGGGTCTCCCTTCGCGGTGGTATGGTGGTGTCGATTCACCCACCCGCGAAAACATTATGACACAAGGTATCGTGGAACGGAAGGTCTCCCGGACATAAATCGTTCATCACACTAAAGAAAACACAAAGTCCTATTGCACCAACACCACTCAACACCATAATGTCATTGTATTACTTAGCTATTTGAATATCTAATTATCCAGAACGTCGAACAACAAAACATCGCAACAAACTGATCAAATAATAATGTAAACAAATAAACATGGCCGCATGGCGCATGCGCGGTGCAACTAGTGCGAGGTCATTATTTTTTCCATAAATTCGGTAATCGATATTGATATTACAAAAAATCGATTAAAATATCAAATTGTTTGAAACCCATCTGACTAATCAATAGGAATGTCTTAAAATCAATTATCGAATAATTGATAGATCCTACCTACCTGAAATCGCTCATACTATCGATTGGTCTAAATCAGATAGAAGATATTGAAAAAAAAAAAACTAACAACACAGTTTTGTTTGGTAAATTAAGAAAACCGTAATCTGCCATGCTTTTGGAAATGTTTTAGCTAAATTTAATTTGCGATAAACGCTGTTATTTTTCTTAGAAAATAATTAATATGATAATATTTTATTAACTGGTGTGGCGTGTAAATAGCCACACCAGGAATAAAAATTGCGGGGAAGAAAGATGATGCGGGGGTCGGCTGGTGACTCCAAACAACTCAAAAATACAGCTGCATAAAACGGAAACCACCAACCTGCGGATCAGGAGACGGAGACCAGGCTTCGAGGGTCGACCCGTCGATATTTCTTGCGGTTTTGATTATTTCAATATCTTCAGCAAAAATTCAGCGGATTTTTCACATTGACTTCATTGACAGACGTTCCAAGACAACATAGAGTTTTTCTTCTTAATTTCTATAGAGGTTTTCCGCGAAGGTTGGCTCCTGCGAAGGTGCTGGCCCCGAATCCGATAAACAGATTAGTGGGAAACCATCTCATGCAGCTAGATAATTTTGAGAGTTGGAGCCACCGAAGAAACGGAAGATAAGAAAGTTGGACATAGGCCAATATGGCAATAGTATGAGTGATTGGGTGGCCCTTCGATAGGCTATTGATAGACAATCAGCAAGATTACTGACCAACTGGATTGTAATTACGGCACTGTAATTACGACACTTTAACCCCAACCACATGTCGTCTCCATTAATGATTGGAAATTAATTAATGGCACCTGAATTTATTATTTGTAGAAAAAAAAATCCAACGATTTATTATTGAACAAGAGAAAAATCTTAATCGATTTTTTGCCTTCAATGTCACTTCCCTACTCCTGCGCCGCGATGATCTTCCAACTCTTTCTTGCAAGTGAAAGCCGCCGTGCGATACGTCTTGCGTCTCACTCTCGCTACACGTGCCGTCCCATTGTTCGAGAACAATAGGATCTTTCGTTGTCCTTCAAAGATTAAGCAGTGCGTTGGACACTTTCTTTAATGCCTAAGGTTTTTTTTCAATAATCGTGATTTACGATGATAAAATTTAGATGATTACCTACAATGTCTCATTTTCCTTAATCAGTTATCAAGTTTAATGATTATTCAATTAATTTTAATAAGTAAGTTACAGGCAATGAAGTAAAATTAATTCTTGACCTTGACTTGTTTACTTTTACTTATCCAAATCGAATCAAATAAGGTAAGGGAGTATTTGACTTATGCTAAATCTTTTTAGATGGACTGATTTTCCTGGGGAACTGCTTAAGGTTTTTGCCTCTCAGAGAAAAATTTTTAGGCAGAAAATAATAATGAATTCTGTTATTTGTTTTATCTACGCAAGTTTGTCGTACTATTAATTTTCAGGGGTATCACGACGCAATCTGGCGACAAAAACTGAATCAGCTGATTACTCAATAATGGTACCTTTCCCAGACTTTCTGACACCACTATAGTATTTATATGAGTATGTTAACATGGGCTGGTCTCGGCTCATATACCCATTTACCTAACACCCTGTATATAAGTTTGTTTGTTACGGTTCCTTTAAAGCATTAGTTTATAAAATATATCGTAACAACCGAATTTAAAACGCCGCACTTTAAGTATAGTGGTTTGAATTTACTCTACTCTAGTAGTTATCAGTCTACTATGGTCTAGCTTTAGCTTGCCAGTAAATAACTTACAAGTATCTTCCGCATACTCGTAAACTTCTAAGGTACCTAACTTCTTATTTTCATAGTCTTTCTCTTAAGTACTTACTCCAAAATTGCTATTTCCATTTCTCTTGGGACTCCTAATATCCCAATTGTGGCATCTATCCCGTACTCGTAGAATGGCTTTGAGGTCTAATTATGTTTGCAATTATGTCGTGCAATTATGACATATTGCTAACAATCTAGCACACAATGGCCTCTTCCTTGGCTCTATTGTGAATTAAAGTGATAAGTATACACAAACAGCTAACGAATATCTTGATATTATCACGGCATTCAAAGTAAGTGATAGGACCTATCGCTGTGGCTGGAAGACGTAGTGTAGGCAGGCCCCCCACTAGGAGGACCGATGATATTGTGGTAAAGGTAGCGGGAACTACCTGGATGCGGGCAGCGGCGCAGGACGGTCGTTATGGAAATCCTTGGGGGATACCTTTGTTCAGCAGTGGACGTCATTTTGCTGAAACGAACGACAGCACCTTCTTATGTTGCATCACGTTTGACAGGTAAGAATAATAGTAATAAGGTTTTTATCGCTCTTACATAACCAAAAAACAACCCAATCACTAACAACATACTTAAAATTATTTATTTCCAAGTTAATCCATCTAGTTTATTCCTAAAACACTCCCTATCCCAGACAACATTATTAGTCAATTTTGCAAACTCGACTACTTTATTTTCGGGCCAGACAGCTCACCTGGAATTGCGAGTGGAAATATGACAGGGGATAGACCTCTGTCTATTTCATGTCAAATTTGAAACCCAATAAGCCAAAATTTCTACAAAACGATTTAGGACTCACACACGTCAGTTTGCATCAGTGGGAATGTAAAAAACCATACAATAGCGGATGTCCATACTTAACGGGATCTGAAAGCTGATTTTACTTTATAAGCTGTTCGTGTGTGGAATATTTTATTAAAATATCGAAGTCTCGTTATAAGGTAAGTACTTTAATATCTATTTTTTAATATTACTGCATTACTTCTTATTTACTATCTACTTAAAAGAGATTTTAGGCAACACTTGGAAAATCTTTTAGGTGGCATAATACTCGTATATTCGTTATTCCGAAAAAAAATCTTTTAGGTACGGGTGAATATTCAAAAGTAGTTTAGTAATAGTTTAACTATAAGCTTTATTTACAATGGTAGTGCCAGTGCTTTGATCAACACTGCACCTTCGCGTGTCAGACTGCCAGTGGAAAGATATGAAAACATAGCATGTTAATTCAAAATTTTGTTTAAAAATGCTAGTTTAGTCACAAAAAGGAAAATAAAACGGCAAAGAAGAAATAAACTATCCGCAGTCATAATTTTTTGTAGGTACATCAAACTTACGAGTACACGGATATTAATGTATAGTCATCTTTTTTTTTATGTGACAGGAGGCACACGAACAGACGGATCACCAACAACAACAGACTTAGATGTTTTTTATACTCATGATTTTGGTAGATCAATCGATTATTTTGTCACAGACATTACATAAATGTAATGTGGTTATGTGGCTAAATTACTTTTCAAAAGTTAAAGTTGCTCGACTATTAAAATCTCGTCTCTGTACATTTCAAAACAATAAATCTTCGCAATCCTGTTGCATTTCGCTTGTGAATCTTTTTAATATATTCAGAATAGGGCATGAAATAAAGCGAAAGCGTTTGCAATCTGTGCATCCGGTGATTTATGGATTTCATTCCAAACGGAACAACTGTTTCCTTTCTTTTTAAGAACTAAATAGAAGATTACGAAGATCTTGCCTGAATAAAGAATGCTGAACTTAACCCTTAACGTATCAATCTCTGGAAACCCTGAGATAGGTGTAGGTGTTAATTTAACGTTCATTCCGATAAAGGTAATTTCTTAATAAATGTGTCTGTCTTAAAGAAAAGTATTTTATCGTGGGCCCAATCATGACAAACGTGCCGTTTATTGAATGCACGGCAGCAAGGCTTTATTACGATTTTAAATACATTAACAGTACGGTGAATATCAACTTAATGATCTCACTATAATTAATTATCGTCATCATCATCATTATCATTTCAGCCATAGGACGTCCACTGCTGATCATAGGCCTCCCCCAATGCTTTCCATGTTGATCCATTGATAGCGGCCTGCCTATTATCAACAATCATTTATTTTATCAACAATCAATAATAGAAAATTACAAATATTTATCAAGTCGCTCTAATAACCTCCCGTTTCATTTTTTATTTTCTCCACTATTCCATTAATCCTGAAAACATTTTCCAGCTCACAGAAAACAATTGCAAAGAAGTTATTAGAAAGAATTTCCATTCCAATTTGCTTCTGGTTCGACGCCGTCTGTTATCTAATGCCAAGTGAAATCGGAGTGCTAGAATAAAAATAATGGCTATCGATTCGACTTGAAAGGAAAAGAAATGAACTTTATAGAAATGTTGGTGATTTACAATTAGAGAAACGAACTATCGTAGGTTTAATCTAGATGAAAAAGAAATGAAAAAAACGTACTGTAATGTATGATGATTTGCCCATGGTCCTCTCAAAAAGGTTTTATGGCTTCAAATATTTTTTGTTGTAAGGTTTACTTACTTGAAGTTCTGTGAATTATCTCAAAAATCAGATTTTTGTTTGGGTTTGTTGTTTAAGATATTATTATCTACTTGTGAAAGCTAATCTCTGAGTACCTTTTGCGTTAAAATTAGATAAAAATATAAGGACGACTCGGAAAACACTCACTCGGAGTCGGAAGCCGCAAAAACGAATGAACTGAGATATTTTACTTTTTCTCCTAGAATCTGGTAATTCAATAGCTACATTTTGTACTTTACTTAGAATTGTAAAATTTATGTTCACTCGTCTGAGATCGTGCTTGAATAAAATTCTGGGTAAAGGATGGAACGGAAATCCAATTTGACGATCGACGGTGACACGGTCCGCTTCAGGTTTTGTATCACTGATTTAAGTAAGCAGAAGCTCGTTTTTAAAACTAAGGCTGAGTTGCCCCACCTTATTTTAACTGTGACTATAACCTTAACCGGTGTTTTTCGACAGACTTTTGACGTTTGTTAAAAGTTACTTTATATCTAACAAACGTCAAAAATCTTAACTCCATACAAAAAACACCAGTTATCGTAAAGCCACGTATTCATTACGCAACATTTGTTGATAAACACTGTTTATAAACTGTTCATAAACAATGTTTCATAATGTTTCATCATCTCTGTAAACAGTTTATAAACAGTTCATAAACATAGGTGATGAAACATTGTTTATGATACATGTTGCCGTGCTCCCCGCTATGAGCGGAGAGCAAGACGAAACATCAAGTTTATAAACAGAAGTCAACAGGCGTAGACGTGTGTTGCGCGAGTTTATAAACATGGAGGTAGTGTGGTCCAACAACCAAATTTCGATGCTCATAGAGCTTTATCACCAACGTAGTATCCTTTGAGACGCCTCAAATAAAGACTATAAAGATAAATTTAAAAAAACCGGCCAAGTGCGTGTCGGACTCACATTTATGTTTTTTTTTTTTTAATTAAAGTTATTTGTATGAAATATTACGCGGTAATAAGCGGTTTACGATTTAAGAGGTATTAAAAAAAACTAATTACTAGATCTCGTTCAAAACAATTTTCATTGGTAGTTTTTATAGTAATGTACATCATTTATATTTTTTTATATTTTTCATTTTCTAATTAAAATTTTAGAAGTTAGAGGGGGGGGGGGGGGCAACTTTTTTCCACTTTTTAAGCGTCTGTCACGCAAACTATTCGGTTTAGAAAAAAAGTATTTTGGAAACCTCGATATCATTTTTGAAGACCTATCCATAGACCCCACACGTATGTGTTTGACGAAAAAAAAATTTTTGAGTTTCAGTTCATACATTTACTTACTAAGTTTCAACAGTATAGCTCTTATAGTTTCGGAAAAAAATGGCTGTGACATACGGACGGACAGACGGACGGACGGACGGACAGACAGATAGACATGACGAATCTATAAGGGTTCCGTTTTTTGCCATTTGGCTACGGACCCTAAAAAATGATGCTTGGACCGACATTGCTGCAGAATTGCATATGTCGCAAAAAGAAGTGGAAAAGTTGGTGACATCCTGGTGGAGTTCTGAAATGACCCATCACATCCGCGGAGGTCATTAAATACATAACTTTTATTCGACAGATAGTTTCGAATCCACCACCTTTTCTTCTTTTTTTTGGATTAATGCTCTTGTGAATTATTACGTAAGCAGCAGCGAGCATCACTACCTCCTCGGGTAACAACTGACAAGTGTGGACGGTCAAGTTTCAGAAACTTCTGTTTATGGTAAACTTGTTTCACACTAGTCATAAACAGTTTATCAACAAATATTGCGTAATGTATACGTGGCTTTATAGTTACGGTCAAAGTATGGTGGTGCAACTCAGCCATAGTTTACAACAATGTTCGCAAGGGCTTTTTGGCAACAAAAAATATACAGTCTTTTTGTACAACGTTAAAAGTAAAAAGTGAAGTTATGTTCTACAGTTATGGAATTCTCTCTGGTCAAACGTCTGGAATGTGAGCCACTGGATGCTACGTTGGAATTAGCGGGAACTCAAAATATTTTTTGTTTAAAATTAACTTGGTTAAGGTTGCAAACCTCAGAAGAAAAAGCTTAATTCTTTTTGGGGTTACTCTGTTACATGAACATATTATTCCTATCTGTCTCTTGATCTGTTTGTGACCCTTCTCCTTGTCAACCAGAATTATTGACGACTACTTGAAATTCAAATATAGTTAAATAAGTGATAGTGGCTGTGATGTATTTTTGGAGCAATACTTATTTAATCCAAGAGTAACGTAATGTATTTGAAGATACTATTTATTATACAATTTATTTGTAAACTGAATAAGCGTGTTTTAACTGTCGGTTAAATTATTTGTCGATCTGGTCGAATTAACCTAACCGTGCATCAGCCAGAAAATCGAACTATTTATCCGCAAAGCCATGGAATTAATTAATCATTAGTAAAACCACAGAATAATAATAAGTACTGTAAAACCTCCAATTACTTAGTGGCCTACCTTTTATTATTATTGCCTTAGGACAAAAAGTTGTCTTTTTTGTCCATACAAATATTTTTTGGATATCTCTACTAAAACATTGTGTAGTTTAAAACTTGAAACGAAGTAGGTACTCCGAAGACGATTTCACTGAAAAACATTTTGCTTTTTCCTTTGTTTAATTTGTGAACTCTTAACATCGTTGACTTTTACAATTTTGTATTGCTACGTTACTACTCAAACTAATGTGCAGTTTGTGTAGTGATATCAGAATACATACATGCTAAGTACAAAATAGTAAATGAGGATCCGTTTAGTTAAAGGACAAAGAAAAACGAGCCGGAGGTTTACCATTTACATACGTGGTAAATACACCACATTAGCACTGAATAAGAAATAGTAGGGGAGACCGAGGTGAGTTGTCGCATTGAAGATTTCTTGGAACTTATTAATTGTAAGCTCATAACAGTGCGCGTTTTTTAGTTCAACTCTCGAGCTAACAAATACGCGTTGTTGCGAGCTCGCTGATAAAATTAAAGTTCCAAAATTCGACAATGTCACAACTTTCCTCTGTTATAACTCGCTTTGTCTACGTCTCCCTTATTACATACCACATAATTTTATGGCAAAATCGTTCATAACGTACGTGAAGTTTCTATCAGTGCGTTAGTCAAAAATGTGCATTTTACAGGAGATTAGTCGGAAAAACGCATTTCAAACACGCTTTCTTCATCCAATGGCATCAAAATTTTAAAACCGTCAAAAAATTACCTACGCATTGTTAGAACTTCACTGACGATATAAGATGTTTTAGCATTAGCCTGATGACGTTTAGTCTGTAGTTTAGAGATACATGAACTTTTACTATGTCAGATGTTGACCCAGTTCTTCAAAAATGCTGGTCCAAGGACAGATTTAGCGACACGTGTTGCGGGACATTTGTCTACTAGGTCTCGAAGACTAAATGAAAATTTTTAAACAATTTATGATACTACTTATCGAATTCGTAAATAATGAATCCATTTTATCAGACCTGCCTGTGAAAGCCAAAAGGACAGTCTCACAAAATTAATAATGTGCTTAAAAAAACGTAACTTATTATATTAGATTTTTTTTTGTATTTGTACTATTTTGCACCGCCTACTTAAATTCTCTGTTTTGTCTAATTTTCTGGTTAGCTGGAAAAGAATGCCACATGGCATTAAGCTCGCCTGTTGTACCACTGTTTTTTTATGTGTGCAGTAAAGATTTTAAATAAATAAATAAAACAGTAGGCAACTATTAAGCTATCTGTGCTAAAGACCACTTAACAGAATTAATAAATAGAGCACACATTTTAAGCCAAAAGTGCATAAATATTCCTTCTTTGGAACAATATCATTAATTTAATGTGGCCGGCCAACTTTAAAGATTTTAAACTTAGTAATAACGTTCAGCTCTAAAGCATACATAATGAAAGTGCAATAATTCCACAGAGTAGTCAACTATTTAGAGCAGGGGTTGTCAACCAGTTGTTCACGGAGTACCGGAGGTCCAGTCCAGTCCGTGAATGATTTTAAAGGAGAAGGTCTGTTTTGTAGGCAAAAAACCCAGAATCAATTGGGACTAAATGGGTATCAATAGTTGCATTATAACGCATTTTGCCCCACCAAAAACTGTGATTTTTCGGACCATTTCTTTTCACGAGCGACAGGCCTCCACGTGTTGTGAGAGGGTACCGAATTTGTGCAGAAGAATGTTAGTTAAAAATCATATTTAAGTATTTGATTTTATAAGTTTATCTACGGATTTTTAATGTTTTATTGGCATGGTCCTTGCGAACAAGAAAGAAACGGTGGTCCCTGTTCTAGAAAAGGTTGGTAGCCACTGATTTAGAGCATTACAACTCATTGTTTCGCGTTTTAAAGTAGGTATCTATTAACATGCTGCATTCTCTGCAACTGCAGTATGTGAGAAGAGAAGGTTTAAATTGCTTTATTTTTCAAAGTTTATTGCCGAGATGAGTTATTAGCTGAGGGAAGCGGGAAAGGTGTGCCAGAATTGTAAGTTATTGTTGTAAACACCTCTTAAACCAGTATTCTCGTACATTTTCTTTAAAAATAGTTCTAATATAGTCGTAAGAAAGTGTTTATGTAGAAGTTCAGGATCAGAAACGTAGTTAGACAATCTTCAAGCTGAAGTGGCAATGTTACAATATGGCATCACAGGACACGTAGAGAATGCCGTTTTGTAATCTCTATTTTTACAAACTTTTTTGTCCTTTTGAGGTCAAATTTAGACACGTTACGATCAGGCTATATTAGACGCACACTAAGTCTGTTACAGACTGACTAAACACCGTGGCCGTACTAATTAAATAGTGGCGACTTTGCGTCAAAAATGTTTAGTTTGATGTGATGTCATCTGTACGAGAAACAAAAGACTACGTTTACCGATATGCATCATAATAATATAACATACTGTAAATTGGTACAGTCAGCGACAAATAGTTCGTGACACTCAAAGTAGCCATTTACAATCACAATTTGAATAAGGTTGTGTTGTAAATTTTTGGCCAAACTATTTAACGCTGACTGTACCACTACCCATGAATCTTCGATTAAAGTTTAGCTTTTGATATCTTTTCTAGTCTAGTCATGCCTAGAGCTCCACAAATTGCACTGCATGGAAGCATTCCAAGTCTTAAGTGGGACGCCTCTTATGCCGCTAATTTATTGGGCACTTCTCGTTACGTCTTTTGAGAGGTAACCAAAGCCTTTAACTCTACATTTTAAACCTGATTTATCTGGCTACACCGCGTTTTAATACTGACTGCTTTTAAAGTTGATGTATCTAAGAAAAACGTTAAGACATCTCCTTAATCATGTTAATAATGGCTGTTACTAGTTGATTTATTGTCATAATTATAAGTTGCTACTATCTGTATAATAATAAATTCTACTTATTACTTTATTCAGAGCGATCCTTTCACTTTATATGCTCAAAATCAAGGAGTTCTAAAATAAGATCAATAATTGTTAAACTATAAAATAAGTTTTACAATTTTGGCCAGAAAAACCTATTTTATTTTAAAAGTTCAAAAAGATAATAAACATGTGAATAATATCAGAAACGGCTGTACCATACTCTTGATACTTCACGAGAATACTGACACAAAGCTTTTGCAAAGTGAAAATGTCGCAATGTATTTTGTTACTAACTAATGCAAATTCAATTTGTATTTCCGAGTAATAATTAGAATTCTCCAGCAAAATATCCAGCAGTGGATAGTTACCAGAGTGCGACGGATTCGGCGGCCATTTCCGAGCGCTGGGTAATCAACGGAAACTGAGCCTGGAGCCTAATCCGATGACGTCACTAATTTGAATATTAGTTACAGAGACACGGTCACAATGACCCCGGCAAGCCTGCCAGATATTATACGGAATGAGTTATTCAACGCAACGTATTCGGTAAACTGGTAAGATTAACTTTGTCTTATAAATATAGCGATTTCCAAGAAAATATTTGATGACTATCAACTGTTATAAGAACTACGAGTATGTCACAGTAGATATGAGGAACTTACATAAAAACATTTTTTTACATTTATTTGTCTGTATATTTTTTCCGGTACGCGGCCTCCATTCCAGAACCTTGCTGCCCCATCGGCCGTCAGTTCTGCGTACTATGTGCCCTGCCCACTGCCACTTCAGCTTGCTAATCCGTCGGGCTATGTCAGCGACTTTAGTGGTGGACCGACGACCTGATAAAGGTAGCAGGAAGGCGCTGGATGCAGGCCGTTACCAACCGTGCGATGTGGAAGTCATTAGGGGAGGCCTATGTTCAGCAGTGGACGTCCTATGGCTGAAATGATGATGATGATAATGATATTTTTTCCGGCTAATCTCCATTTGCAACATTTTTACTTAACTTAAACTGATCCTTAAGCATACCTAACCGGTTGTATGCCGGGATTCTCGGATCCAAAAGATTCATCACATGACGTCACTAATTGGATTATTAGTTATTTAGTTACTAGGGGTCATTGTGACTGTCTCAATGACCCCGGTTCTAGCCTGCCAGATATAATACGGAATGAGTTATTCAACGCAACATATTCGGTGAACTGGTAAGATTAATTTTCTCTGGCGATTTCCAAGAAAATGTGACATGATTACATGCGGGTGATGTTTCGTGGTAGTATTAAATGTTTGTTCTCCAAAACATGTGGGCTGATTTTGACAAGATATTCGCTTATAGCTTGCACGTAGAAGCCTACTATGTTTCATATTTCCTGTTCTGAAACTTTGTGGATTTTGGCACTATGCAATATTCCGTGAGGCTTTTAACTGCGTTTTTATTTTAAGGAACAATTATTTGAAGATGTGGGTAACAATAACGGATAAGCGACAAGGAACTCTGAATTCATATTCAAACCATACATTAATATCAAATGACGGCTCCTCCAAAATGAAATTCCACGGTCTCACATTAGCAGCGTCGATACATCTCGGTTATTATCACGGGACCGAGTGGGAGTAATTAAGCACGACCGATGACGTCACTAATTACAACATTAGTTACAGAAACGCGGTCACGTGACCTCGCCGTACAGCGAGCGTTTACTTCCAGCGGTAATTACCCCAAATGTAAAGTTTCAATTATTTTTTATGTAAACGGTTATTGTTAAGACAAAAGCCTACGCTTTTTTTTCACGCAAGGTTAAAAAATAACTTATTCAATCATGAAAACTCTTCAATTTTCTAATTTTGTTGAATTAAAATGCCGTAGTAGCACACGGCCTTATTTTTTGCATGCTTTATGCCCGTATTCACAAACGATGCTTGCTTATGTGAAGCAGCAAATCGAACGCACAGCGTTGAATAGAGCTCTGTCATTGGTTCGTGACAAACGACCCTATGCGTCCACGCGCACTATGAGACCTCACAGTAATGTTTGTGAATACGGGCGTACAGTCAGCGTTCTAATACAAATAGTTTGCGAAACTTTGTAATTCAAATATGGAATACACAACTGTGTATGCTACATTAAACTAATATTAACTATGCGATGAGCGGAATGTTATAAGCTAAGCGATCTACATTAAATCCACACAACCATAAACGAGTCTTTGTATTTGCAGTTTCAAGTGGATTTAACCGAGCACCTAAATAGTGTTAAATTCAAATCAACATTTTAGTTAAAATGAAGCAACTTTGAACGTAGCTTAGTTGTTTAATAAAACACTTAAAACTTTGAGTAAATATGAGAAAATACGCACGTAGAAGTACTGATAAGCTTGTTCTGTTGAGCACTCTTCTAGTACATTGAAAAGAAAATAACACTAAAACAGCTTTTTCTATACACTTAGAGTTTCGCACATCCTTCCATCATTCTGACTCCAAATAATACGCTCCTTGCTCACAATAAAGTGAATAAGCGACCTTAAAGTTACAAAAGTATTAAGAATACAGAATACTGTACACTTAATAGAATAATGCTTCAGCCCCTGATCTATTTATTACAAAGCAAATAATATAAAACCATAACGTGCGGTTTCGGTAACGGCGTAACAAGATAAATATAAATTTACGAGCACAAAAGAAAATTTCGCCTTCGTTTCGCGTTATTGAATAGGCGATAAGCACAATAGCTGTTAGGCATAAATATTGCTAAGTTATCGCTCCAGGATCTATAGAGGTAGGTGTTAGACGCCATCTCCCTTGACAGTTATTGCGTTCTTTTATGCGTGAACTCTGGAGAAATTCTATTTACTGGCTACGCTGTTGACAGTAATGTAAAAATATGGCAAGTGGAGTAAACTGTTTGATATGCTGATACACTTGTATTGGTTAATAACAGAATAACTGAATTTTTAGGCTGATCCGAAATATTTTCTTTTTATTTCTTACTATGTAGTAGCAAACTGATATTCGAGCTATCGATTTTATTGTTTAGTAATAATTATTTTAGTTTGACGAAATTATTTCGTATCAAGATTGAAATGGAAATGGAAAAAAACATAAATAAAGCTATCGTAATCAACTGACATATAAATGAACAATGATTGCGGTAAAATAAAGGATTAATATCCTTATAATTAAAGGATTAACACATTTAACCTGATTAAAGGTCGGTAAAGCATCTCATTTAGCCTGATGAGATACTTTTTTGGAAAGTTAAAAAATCTATTCATCTCAGACTAAGTACTTTAAATCAGAGGTATAATCTCTCTATTTCCTTTTAGCAAAGTTCAAGTCATTTTCGTTTTCAAACATCAAAGCGTAATATCAAGAAAAGATTTCTCTGTGCCGACAAAAATTATATCACGGCTCTTGAATAAATCAATAAGGAAATAGCACGTCGCCGTGACGAATTTGTGATCATCTCACTCCCCTCTTGACTGTACCTAAAGTTATGCTGAGTGTACACAGTGAAAATCTTTCAGACAAATCGTGTTTTCTTCAATATGTTTTAGCTGTAAGTATGTGAGCGTAAACAAGTTGATCAATAGTTAAATGTGTACTTAACTATATCCCAAAAGTCTTTTGCATCAAGTTGATGCTAAAAAGTTCTGGCTTGTGACTAAAAAGACCTATACTTAAAAATTTCGACTATCCTACCAACATCTTCATTATAGTTCGGTCACATTACCAACAGTTTCATTTATTTTAGAATCCACTAAACAATAAAAAATTACTCATAAAATTTTCAGGCTACTTAGTTCGAGACGATGTAACGGCAATGGCTCTTTACTGAAAAGCACGTGCGACTGAGAGAATCGATTTCTTCATTTCACCTATCCTATGACTTATCGCCCGCATCGAGTCATTTTCCATTACGAGTCTCTGCATATTTGAACCATCCATAAATAAAATGCACATGCTTTCATATAGTAGCTTTGTCTTCTTCACTTATTTATACTTATTCACAAACAAAAATAACATCGCAACACCTTGTTGAAGTAAAAAAATACTTAAAGTGAAATTTAAACTCTTTCGTTTTAAATGATTAAATAATGCAATGGCTATCCAACAACATTATTGCAACATTATTTCTACCGTTTAAAGTCGTAAAAGTTCTTATACTGTGATTAAACTGATTGGTACATAATTACAAAAGGTCATTCTCTATTGCCACAATGAGACACAAAATTAGAAAATGTAAAAAATTACCTTTAGATTATAATTTAAAGCGGATCCAATTTGCTTGGGTAAGAGTCAGAAACGGCATTTAGGGACGTATCACATTTATCAACCCAGAAAGGGATCGTAACCGTATCAACTTGAGGCGGTCAGTATTCTTTGTATGAAACTCCATACTGCAACGCACACTTATTCGCATAACGTAAACGCCTCGCCTTGCGATTGACAGCGCGCGAAAGGTGAACACAGCTCGCGAAAGGCGATACGGTTTTGATCCCTTTCCGAGTTGATAAATTTAATCTGCTATGAGTTTTAAGCGTTCTATATTTGAGGTCGACTAGGCGACTCAATTTAAGCACCCTATTTTAGTCTAACTGGGTCCGACAATCGATATGTCAGGTCAGGTCAACCATTTTAGTTGTGACTGGTTAGTTTGGTGTATTTCTGTAACAGAGTAAACTATACATTATTATTTATCTAATCTGCAATGCCAAATACATACCTACATAAAGTTTACGTACCTGCTCTATGTTTTTGAAGACCACCAACCCATGTTATAAATTATTACAATAACGTTCAATAACCTATGTGAAATCTTGCAATATTAGTAGGTAAAATTAATTCTATTGAGAAATTGTGACAGATTGAAACCTTAGGGGTTTACATACATACCATACATGTATGTATACTTCTCTGTATCAATTCCACCATGTAGCTCAAGCTAAATACGGTAATATGTGGGTTAATTAATTTAGCTGCTAAGGCTTCACGGTAGAAGTGTGCTCCCTGCGTCGACGTACCTGCACAAAAGAAAATTATTGGCTTATACTGAAAATGGTTATTATCAGTAGATTCGTAATCGATAAGGCTATATTCAGAGCATTCCAGTTTCTGCAATATCAAGTCGCATTTCTAACTTACACGATAGAGTATAGATAGAGCATCATCATCATCATCTCAGCCATAGGACGTCCACTGCTGAACATAGGCCTCCCCCGTCATCATAAAGGTAGCAGGAAAGCGCTGGACGCAGGCCGCTACCAACCGGGTAACATGGAAAGCATTGGGGGAGGGAGATAGAGCATACATAGTATCAAAATTAAATAGTATCTAATATACTCGCATGTATAGTGTCACAGGCCATTGATCGTTTTAGGCTATAAAACAGAACCCTTAAAAGAATAAGTCTAACTATCTGACTTTCGTAGACTTTTATTCCAAAAGATTCATACCTACTCGTGGATATGAAAATTGCTATAAATAATGTAGGTAGTTACAAATTAATTCAAACACAAAGCAAAAAATAATAGTAAAGGGGGTTACAAACATTGGGGTCAATTAAAAAGTTTTTTTATATATTTTACTAGCGGCCGCCCGCGACTTCGTACGCGTGGACCTCGTTTTACTCCATTAGGGGTGGAGTTTCGTAAAATCCGCTCTTATCATCTATAGCGCATACATTTTAAATTTCAACTCTCTTACTTAAACACATAGGACTTTCATAATATAAACTTTCAACCCTCCTTTTATCTCCTTAGCCCCCGTAGTTGATTTCTAATGATAAATTTTCAGTATATGTACCACCACCACCACCACCATTTCAGCCATAGGACGTCCACTGCTGAACATAGGCCTCCCCCAATGCTTTCCATGTTGATCGATTGGAAGCGGCCTGCGTCCAGCGCTTCCCTGCTACCTTAGGTGGAAGTCCTACGCTACGTTTTCCGGTACGCGGCCTCCATTCCAGAACCATTCTGCCCCATCGGCCATCAGTTCTGCGTACTATGTGCCCTGCCCATTGCCACTTCAGCTTGCTAATCCGTCGGGCTATGTCAGCGACTTTGGTTCGTTTACGGATCTCCTCATTTCTGATTCGATCTCGCAAAGAAACACCAAGCATAGCCCTCTTCATAGCACGCTGTGCAACTGAGCTTCTGTATAAGGCCTATTGTGAGAGGCCACGTTTCCGAGCCATAAGTTATCACTGGTAACACACGTCATTGGACACTCTAGTCTTCAGGCATTGAGGTATTTTGGACGAAAAGATGTTGCGTAGTTTCCCGAACGCTGCCCAGCCGAGTTGGATTCGACGATTGACCTCCTTCTCGAAATTGGACCTACCTAGCTGGATCGTTTGTCCGAGGTAAGACATACCTATTACCTACTTGTCGACAATCTCGAGAATTGAGCTCCCAACTGAAACTGGGTAGGGCGCAACATGGACATTCGACATAAGCTTCGTTTTGTCCATGTTCATCCTCAGGCCTACCTGTTGGGAAAATCGATTAAGGTCTTCGAGCATTGTGCCAAGATCTTCCAACGATTCCACCGATGACCACAATATCGTCAGCAAACCGATGTGTACACAGTACCACAGTGTACCGAACAGTATATTATTATGTACACCTCCACAATATCTAGAGATCATAGTGAGCATACATTTTAACTTTCAAGTCTCTTACTTTAAAAACCGAGGACTGCAATACAAACTTCTAACCCCCTTTTTGACTCCCATAAGGGTTGAATTTTGCAAAATTTCATCTTAGTGACTACCTACGTTCTAAAAGGAGGTGTATTCCACTTTGATCAAAGTGGACTTACAGCGACAATTTAGTGTCCTTTGAATATATTCTGTGCCTTTGATCACCCACGGATACGATGTCCTGGGTGAGCCAAGTGGACTCTAGTTAAATTATTATTTTAGTGTCCTTTGATCATCTACAAACAAATCACACCTCCTCTGAATAGTCACATGTCCAATTGTTGTACTACATATTTTGTTTTGTAACATTATTGATATTTTCTAAAAACCGCAATAAACAAATTGGACATGTATGTGACAATTCAGAGGTATGATTTATTTATAGGTGATCAAAGAACAAAAAAAAATTTAACTGGAGTCCACTTTGATCATCTTGGTGATCAAAGCCAGGTGGAATAGACCATTAACCCCTATGAGAAATCTTTTGAGACTTGTAGTTTCTGAGACTTCGTGATGAGTGAGTGAGTCACTTAGTCATTCAATTACCTTTCTTTCTACTAAAATTATACGTACCTATAGTAATTATCATTAAAATCAAATAAGTAAGTACCTACCAACCTAAGTAATTAAAATAAAGACCCTACCAAAAAATTAACAAATTACATACAGAAAACAAAAACGAAGTAATTCTTATCCTATTTAACTACAATCGCCCACGCGCCCATCCCATTTGTCCGCCGCTGAACCGTACCCTAATATTCATCTCGGTAGATGGCGGCACTTAATAAGAATTTGCAAGGAAGTTTGTAAAAAGTCACTAATTTAACACTTTGATTTGCTCGTTTAAACACAGTGAATGATTCAAATAGGTACATACAGTGAATGGTTCAATTACATAAAATATCTTTATTTATTAAATTTTCAATATTATTTACGAACAGCGTTATTCATAGTAGGTACATGTAATATTTAGTTACTAATTTACTAATGATGTCGATAGATGGCGTTTGACAGCTTTGCCTTCATGAATATTTACGTACCTCAAAAATTTTTGTCAGGCGCAAGAAGATTTTAACCAATGACGATAGATGGCGCTTTTCCACGTCTTATGAAAATCCCAAATATTTTACGGGACCCTACTTTTTTCCAAAATAAAATTTAGCCTATGTTACTCGTGAGTTATGTAGCTTTCGAATGGTGAAGGAATTTTTAAAATCGGTCCAGTAGTTTTTGAGCCTATCCATTACAACTAAACAAACAAACAAACAAACAAACAAACAAACAAAGTTTTCCTCTTTATAATATTAGTGTAGATGAGGTACTAGCGGCCGCCCGCGACTTCGTACGCGTGGAACCCGTTTTACCCCCTTCATCTATCTTACGCGGTTTAGATTTTTTCATACTAATGTTTTTTCCTGCTAACTCCCGTTCCCGTTGGAATTTCGCAATATCCTGTTGTAACTAAGCTTTAAGTTTACTAAGGTACCTGCATGCCAAATTTCAAGCGTCTATCTTAAGTGGCTTAGATTTTTTCATACAAATGTTTTTTCCCGCTAACTCCCGTTCCCGTAGGAATTTTGCAATATCCTGTTATAACTAAGCTTTAAGTTTACTAAGGTACCTGCTTGCTAAATTTCAAGCGTCTAACTTAAGCGGTTTAGATTTTTCATACAAAAGGATTTTCCCTCTTGTTCCCGTTTCCGTGAGAATTTCGGGAATTCCTTGTTGTAACTAAGCTCTAAGTTTAATAAGGTACCTACATGCCAAATTTCAAGCGTCTAACTTAAGCGGTTTAGATTTTTCATACAAAAGGATTTTCCCGCTAATGCCCGTTCCCGTGGGAATTCCTAAGTATCCTATAACCTGCCCAGGAGTATGAAGAATAATTGTACCAAGTTTCGTTAAAATCCGTCAAGTAGTTTTTGTTTCTATAAGGAACATACAGACAGACAGACAGACAGACAGACAGACAGACAAAAATTTTACTGATTGCATTTTTTGCATCAGTATCGATCACTAATCACCCCCTGATAGTTATTTTGAAAATATATTTCATGTACAGAATTGACCTCTCTACAGATTTATTATAAGTATAGATGGTTGTATCTTGTTGAGGTCATTATCAGTTTTAACATCTGTTAACGCTTTGTTATACGTATTCGGTAGGTACTTTATTTCGTCAGTCGCCTGTTTTTAATTTTCTAAGGAGAAGGTAACTTGGAAGTTTATTTACCTCCTGACATTTTTACCGTGTAATCACGACCTAAGTGCTGTCCAGCCGAACCACGGATCTGTGCAGGCTGACGGTCTAATTAAACTCATAAATTCGCCGCCAGATGTCACCCGCAGAGCGTTAATACATCGGTATCTAATAACGCGTGTGTAGCGCGTCGAAGCCTCTAGCATGACATTTAGTAGGGAATGAAATTAGTTTGGAATTCTGTCCTACCGGTTGTATTGTAATTTCATAAAATTACAATTTAAATCAGCAATCACCACAATTAAAATTTCATCTAATTGCAGTTTACGTTGCTAAACTTACGCAGTGCCAAACGACCTGACGATTTTCCGGTTTTTCGTCCAGTCATAGTTTAAGATGATGTTTAAATAATCTTCACGCTACAAAAAGAGCGTCTAACACAACCTAAAAGACTCTACCCCTCTACTCACTAAGAAACACCAAGTTGACTTTTTTCTATGACTTGACAACATGTCATGGATCGACGACTTGACAGGTTTGGTGTGTAGACTGCATAAATTGATACATATCTCGTAACCAGCTTGGAGCAGTCTCATTAGTTCAACCAACAGATACGTGACAAAATAAAACAAAATCCGACCGATTAGCCAGCTATCGGTTCCACAAAATCCGCAATCGATAAGTACCGTCCGAGCTAAGCTAGTGTCGCTAGTGTCGCGTACAGGCTACAGGCTGACGGGCTGATTAAACTCATAAATTCGCGCGCCAGATGTCGCCCGCCGCGCTGTAAATCTACAACCAATACGACATTTGTCTCTATTCCCCTTTAGTACGTTGCGAAATTTTGTTATCGGCTGATTAAATTCTCAAATGCGCAATCAGTGTACCTAATAGTGGCAGGTGAATACTGAAACATGATAGGTTTAAATGAATCGCATTTGTCTAGTATGTTGTATATAACGGATGAAAAACTACTTTAATTCTAATAATATCGTACTAAATTTGGCAGTTACACAATTGTTTGGCTCATAATGTGAAAATGCCTAAAAAGGTTTGTTTATGTGTTACAAATAACTAGATATTTTCTTGACTTATGTGGGGTAAAAGAAATAACCTTACCAGGTCAAGGTTTTAAGAATGAAAAACAGATTTTATCTTATCATATCGTAAGAATTTATCAATCTTCTTTTATCTGAAAGCAAATAACGGAACGGTATCATAATCAAATAAGAAAAAGTTAAACAGAATCTTTGCATGTCTTTAATTTTCTATTTTATTTGGAAAACCATCTCAGTTCATTTGTTTATCCGCATACGCATAATGTTCACACTCTACCCATTTGTTTAAAACTTTGTAAACTTAAATTAGACCAATTTAAACTTTGAATTCATGAATTTCACACACTCATGGTGTAAATTACGCGCTTACTCTAATTACGACGTCTTGTTAAAAAGAGAAGTTGCAAAAGTAGAATAATCTTTGAAAGTTACACATCCATTACAATTTAGTTTTGGAAATATTTACAGCTACTTTACTTTAAATTTTATTATAAACTACCTAAATGCTGAGCGGGTGCCTATTGGCACAGTTTTTTTCTCACCACTTGTTTTAATAGCCTACATATTATGTGTTTTTTTACTGTGTCAAGAAACCTTTTCTATTCTATTCTAAATTAATAGCGGTAAAAACTTTTTTGTACTTACCTACCTTTTTTAATTTCAGTGAATAGCACCTTTACTGCATAGTTGACATCCAATATTTCCTTTCTTTTAATCAGTCAAACATAACTATACCTATGTAATAAGTAGGAAAGGCAGACATTACTTGAAAACATGCCGATTTAATATAGTTTAAATATCATTAAATAAAGATATTTCTTTTCAACTCGGGTTATTCAACATTCTCCACACGCAAGGGTCCGAAGATGCTATTACGGTTCTAATAACGCCGTATAAAGGCTCATTATAAAAGAGGGCAGATGTATGAATACGGCTCCTTAGAGACTGGAAGTGATAACAATGGAGGGCATTTCAATGAGATTTGCATTAGAATGCGTGGGGAGTGCACCAGCCTTTGTGATGACTAGGACGTGCCCGTGGAAAGGAATTCCTTTAAAAACTGAATACCTAAATTCTTTTGTTGGAAAATATTGGCTTTCTTAAGGCTTTCGTGCGGTGGCGAATAGTTTAAATATTCTGAGAATCTCGCCGTTTCACGCTAACAATTTGTTTTGTTTACATATTTACTGGGTTAATTATTTCTTTTGAATCAATAACTCGTACAAGAGCAATAAAGATGGTATTAGAAACGCAGCCATGTACTTTTTTAATCATTTAATTTTCACGTTTAACTACGACCCAATCTCTTAGCGCAATATAAATGACAGATATTCTCTCTCCGTTGTTAAAAACATTTTTACGAAAAGCTCCAAAAATGCACTAGTGGAAATAACTAAAAATATTTTGATTTCTAACGAATCAAAAGGAATGAAAAAAGCAAATGCCATTTAATTTTATTTAAACCTCAAATTATGGTGAGGCATGAAATTTTCCCTCTTTCGTGTGTACTCAGAACTCGAGTGCTCTTCTCTGTATCCACTATCCTGAGGTAGGGTTCTGCATCCAGGAATAGAGTCATGCGAAATGCATCCTTGCGATTTCCACGCAGTGTCATTAAATAAGCTTTGCGAGTTAGGAAATAGGGTTGCATTTAGGATGGGACTAGAGGAAGGTAGAATTGCTTTTTGATGGCCAGCCGCAGGCCCGAAGTCAAGTTGCATGTGTTAAGTGGAGTCGTGCTTCGTTATCCGACTGCCGCTGCAAGACCATGCTAATTGTATGCTCTGTGGGTATTAATGAGGAACATGTCCACACATTTTTTGTAAACATGTTTTAAACTTAATAATTTCATTCGACCAGTTTTAAATGAAAAAAGTTAAAAGTGTATGCTATTTTGCAGCTCTTGGTAAAAATACATATGTATTTACCAAATAGGTATTTCATCGCATTCATTCGCAAATGTGTTTTCTCGGAATCAAAAAGAAGGCTTGTGACTCCAAATAGGTGTAAATTGTATGTAAAGTCCCAGAATGAACACAGAATATTAACGTCCTGTAATTCTCAGAATATTGTTTTAAAAAACCTTTATACAAAATATGGTAAAGAATAACATTCACCTTTGTTAATATTTATATCAAAAATAAACCAAACGTTTACTAAAAGTTTATAAAAGCGAATGAAACGCAATTTCAGCATTGTTAAAGACATTTCAGACAGGCTACTCGAGCTAATAAACCATTATTTATTTTGGCCTGTCTTATTAACAGTGAGTTTAGCGAACCCTTGACAGCTAAATACCTAAAACGCTGTATAGAAATAAATGATAAAGTAAATTCTTACTTCATTTTGTAACTCTTTAAAGAGCCAATTGAAATAATCTAGTTAGATTTTCACTAACTGGCCAGTAAGAATCTAATTATTCTTAGAAAAATAAGTGAAAAGAAATGAAAAATCGCCGTTTGTCATTTGTTTCACTGTTTCATAAGCTGCTCGTTGAAGGGAATAAAGAAGGAATCGTTTGTTTTTATTGTCTGTGACTCAATTCGGTGGACGAGTAAGTAGTTTTGGAGAAAACACGAAGCGCAGTTGAGCCCGTGAGCGCTATCGACTACTACGGTTCGTTCGGGTCAATATTGACAACAAAATGTTATTGGTCTCGTTCAACATTAGTGGTTTGATGTACAGAGGACGGCACGGTAAGGTAAATACTAACGTCTTAATTTGTAGTTCTGATAGATGCTGTTTTTGGAAGAATACAATAATCTGATGTGCAGTTGATTGTACAATCATGTTACCCAAATCTCTTCTTGAAGAATCATTATATGTGGTAAGGTTCAGTTGTTTTTTTTTTAAATTTGAAATTGTTCATTATTGATTTTACCAAGGTAGAAAATGGTAATAACTATAAGTAAATAAGGCAATTAATTCCAACAAGAAAACAGTATCCAATACAGAAATAGGGCTGATTTTAAATCTTTGATGAACTAGACCTACCTAATCATTAAGATGAATTTCAGAAATTGTATAAATAGTCTTAAAAAATAGGTAGCACCTGATATTCGGACCTTTTGTGCTACAACTGAGACGTACACAAAAGCAATACCGCCCAGCAAATACTTCTAGCAAACTAAAACAGACAATAAGTCAGCTAGCGAATAAGCGTACATTTCAAGGAAGCGTAGTTCAGGCCCGTCTGCCCGACCCAGTCAATATTGACACCAGAAGGAGCATCTTGCGACTAATCTTATTGAAACTGTTTGCGTTCACGATTGAAGGTTCTTCGCTCTTGTGGAAAGTTTTCGAATTTCAAACAGAATTTGCATAGAGGCCACGCGGCAATATTTCCTCCGTGGACCGCATTTGAATATTGCTTGAGACCAGATTGGCTCTTAAAGGATTACTGTACGTTACGGGCCTGTGGAGAGCAGGAGCAGAGCAGGCTTAGTGTGAGTTTACATCAAACATCGTCACTATAGCGAGCACTATAGTGACATTAAAAATGTATGACGGATTGTACAGCGCCTCTAGCGGAAACTTTCAAGAACTGAAATTTTCATTTTTTTTTAACGCGCTCTCTAGTGATGTGCTAGTGACGACGTTTGACGTAAACTCACACTACGCCCCCAGATTGGTTCTTAGAGGATTACCGTAAGTTACAAGGGCCTGGAGAGCAGATGTGGAACACATGCCCTTGCTCGATACAGTGGTTGGTTTACAGAACTTGAAATCAGCGCCTTAGTTCTTACGATGTGTACGTGTATTCTAAGCCTAGGCGCAGATCACAGACTTTTAGTTGGCCGATAGTTGGGCCCGATTCTAATTTGTATGAGGAATCGCCCGATACCAAATCGGTGTAATGTGCGCACTTTCATAATACATCTCCATACTGATCAAAAGCCCGATCCAACTATCGACCAACTAAAAGTTGGTGGTCTGCGCCTAGGCTAAAACTTATAAATAAAATAAAATATTTATCGGTTGCTCAAGCCAAATACGAGAATTGGATTTCTACTCCACTGTAACTTTACGATCCCTGGAATTTTTGTTTATCTATGAAACTTACGTATCTAAGTAGGTACCTACATTCACTCGGCTGATTTCGAGTCCTAAGTAAACTTAGAATTTCAATAGCTTTTAAGTCCTATCTAAGAAGTAATAGTATATTCAAGACCTCTAGACTGAGAGCAAAGTGGAGGAACGGAATTACTTCATTACAATAATTTAATACTACATTATGCATAACTACATAATATGCACTACAGTGTTTTACCGTGTATACACTGCAATAGCGAACACCAAAATAAATTGCTAGACAAATGTTGCACATTATGAAAATTGACATCATAAACTATGGCTGCGAGTTATGACGTCACATAGCATGATGAACACAGCTCGCATATCATTAATGCTATCAACATCTGTCCGCTCCACCGATCGCACTCCATTAAACGTTATACAGGATGTATGTAAGCGACAACCAATCGCTTACTCAATTACGTATAAAAGCTCAAACTGTGAAATTAAATTATTCAATAAACTGAATCCCAAAATTAATTTCCTACGCCTACAGATTGCCCTACAGTGGTGCACAAATAAAATTGGGTAATTGACAGCTTTGAAAAACCAATCTGAACCAATATTTTGTGTAACAATAAAACACCCTGTATAACAGGCACCACCACAATCTGCATACATAATAAATTGTCGCTTTAACTCGTTATCTGTACCTCCATACATTCAATATTGAAAATTTTTGGAATTAAAATTAGCTACCGCTCGTGCTTACATAAATTTAACTTCATTGCACTAGTGTATACCACTGTATTGAACAACTTTTGCAATAACTTTGCGAAAATGTGTATTTGCAATCCACTGGAGGAACTGTTTGGTAGTTTAAAACAAGCGCTGTAAACAAGATTTAGAAATAATTAACTGAAATCGAGAACTGCAACTGTTTATGTGAACCACTTTTGATTAGCTTTGGGCTGGAAAGTTGTACCTGAAATAGGCAACTCCAGTAAATTGTATTCCCAAGGAACGGTCTACAAAGTGTAATTAACAAGTTCTGAAAGTGTAATTAAAAGCTACTTTCAGTAAGTGATTGATTATGTTTACAGTTAATTATCTACTAGTCTGTAATCTGTAAGACTAAGCAAACTTAACATTCTAGAAAATATTGACTTTTCCAAAATAAATTAAAATAGTCTACATATTAATATACACGAACGGTTGATTATTACTAAGTTACACCTAACTTAAATTACTATTTTGTGTAAGCAGTGTTTGAATAAGTCGAGTTTCAAAGCACCAAAAAACTTCTTATTAACATGTTGCTCAGAATTTAGCTATCTATTTAATTGAACCCTAATACATTACTGAAACAGAGGTCATTGCACCATATTCCATTACATCTTACCAATTATAAATTCGCTTCACCCAAGAGCGGGCTTAGACAAAACAGCCCGAAGCTTTGAGAAATTAATGAACGTGTTCCTAACAAAGAGATCGGGCGAAACGTTTCATTACTTATTTCTCTTAGCGAAATTCTTAATCTGAGGAATGAAGCTCCGCCCGATTGTACCCCTGATTTGATGGATACTTACGAATACATTACAGCCTTTTGATGTTGCCTACAGATATAACAAATCATCTAATTCAAAGGTAATATTAGAAGCCCTGTTTGGAATTTCTTAGTAATGCGAAAGCCCTCACTTCAAACTGCTAAGCCAAAATCTTTGGAATTCAAATTAATGAATGGCTCTATAACATTGCGAATTACTGTTATTATTTATGCAGGCTGAACATGAAAATGGAGGTTTAATCTTTTATTTTGATACTGATATAAGTTCAACCAAGTTTTGTTGGTCGCTCGTTGGACACCGCGACGTGTCGCGCCATCGCGAATCATGCAAGTACTACAACAATTGGCTATGTTGTTGTGTCGTTAAAACTAAGACGGCTTACATTTACGACTTTGTGTAGACACTTAGGCTGAGTTGCACCATCTTACTTTAACTTTGACATACGTCAAAAATCTGTCAAACTCCATACAAAAAGCACAGGTTATTGTCATTGTTACGGTTAAAATAATATGGTTCAACTGAGCCTTACAAAAGTCGTGTTGTACCATCGTCGATTCAGAAATAGGATGTAAGAGACAATTTGACAAAAACTGTTTCTGAGAAAGTAATACGAGTATAAGAGTATTTTACAGCTTTGCCTGGCTTAGAGTTTAATATTTCTTTCTAGGATCTATGTAAATGAAAAAAAACATGTATTCAAAAAAAGGCGTAAAGATACACCCAGAAAGAAAAAACTTGGAACAATGTGAGAAACTCAAAAGACTCCATTTATGTCAATTTAAACGCACAGTCAATAATAGGTTTACTAGGTATTGACCTATGACCAGGGTCCCTAACAGCCTGTATAGCAAATAATTTATGAATTAGTTTATCGATAACCAAGCTAAAGCTCAAACCAGCTCCAAACAAAACGTGTAAAAGCATCTAATTTGGTGCTCCCAGCTTAAAACGCAGCGGTGACCATCGCGTTGTTTGACTAGTTACTTCACTGTCCAAGTTGCGAAGACAAACACCAAACTGCTAAACTTGAAGCTCTCCGTAGGGTACCAGAAATTCCTCTCGCCAAGGACGTTATCTTAATTAAGGCTTTGGTTTGAAACTTCACTGACGAATTTATTAAAACTTGCTAGTTGGCAATAGTTTGTTAATGGGGACAGAAAATGCGAACAATCGGGGAGTTTGAGATACTTGCTATTCAGAAGCAAATTACCATATTGTTTTCAAAATTATGATAGCGTGGGATATCGAGCAAAGATATCGAGCTAAAAATCAGTAGAATCTATTGATCATTCTTAACTATCTTGATTTATGATTCGTAAATGATAACGATAAAATCACATAAAAATAACGAGTAATCATTCACAATACAACGAAGTGTAGATACGCATGAATATTACAAGGAAATAAAATGGCTGTAATAAGTTTTGAACTTTGTAACGTTGCCGTTTGCTGTTTTTCACAAATTGATATTTCTTCTCGATATTCTGATTTTGGATACCACTAGCGACATCTATTGGCGTGATTTAGAATTAATTTGCAATAGATGGCGCTTTTTGCTCAGTTAATTGAAATATATTTTGATGAAACATTTCCTAGTGTTTTTATATTGATTATTCTATTTTTTAAATAGAATATTTTCAGTGTTCTGGAAATTGTTTTCATCATGGTTTTTATTAGTGTTTGCTTTTTATCTAAGCGGCGAAACGAAACGTCTTGCGATGTCAATGACTCGCGGCTGTCAGTTGAGCTGTCAAATCACTTTGGAATGTTGGTCGATCTTGCGCAACCGCAATTTTATTATTTTCGGGAATGTAATTCCTTGTATTTCAAATCGGGTGATGCAAAATGCATCCACGATAATTTCTTGATGAATAAATAAAAATAACACACATGAGGTAAGTTCCCGTCGGAGAATTTATTTATTTTTCGTGATTGATATTTTTCGTATTCCAGTACGTGGTATTTCATGTGATCGTTTCTTTCAGAAATTTCCTAAACGTTATGTTGGACGAGGGCTGGGATGCTGAAAACTGCGAGTGAGGTTCAAATTAGCGAGCAGTTTTTGTAAGTATTTGTTTCCCATTGCGGGTTTTTTCATAACCTAATGCCACGTTCCACATGTGATGCTGACACTCGTATTTTTCGTTTCAGCTGCGGGATTTCATATTTTACATTATTTCATAGACATTTCATATTCTAGATATTTCAATATTTCATATTGATTTCTTATCATTTCGTATAAATTATTTCTCCTTTCTAAACTGCTGATCTCTTCGCATTTCCTCCTTGTCATCAAACCTCTGTCTCTGCAAGAGTGTGAACGCTTTCCTGCCGAGGAGATGCAAGAGCTTCATCTGGCACTGCGCGCTTGAGGCTGTGGAGGACGCTGCTTATAGCCTAAAAGTGTGCGAGACCCGTTGGACCCCGGAAGAAGAGAGGAACGTTCAGGGTAACGGCTTATAACCGCATGGCTTCCAAGGTACCCACTTTTCCATCCTTCAAGTAGGAGTCTTTCCGACCTGACATCGCGCAGTTATCTAAACTAGTAGAGTCTTTTAATATTTAGGCTGAGTTTTAAGAAATTTGTAGTGGCAATAATATTCACCAAACCGAACCTATTTGACGACCCTGAATCCCTTGAGGTTGGCACTATCTATTACAGTGGTTATAATATCTTAATTGTTAACTGTATATGAGCATACGAGATAAAAATAAATTGTGGCAATTGAGAGGGAGCTGTTTTATTTAAATTTTTTAATTACAATACAAGGAACGGTAACTTTTATAAATTTCTGCAAGCCGGACAACCTCTTTTTCACGTGCAGACAATTCACCATCTTCTCAGTCTGCACCGGTGGCGGTTCAATTCCAGTCACCAAGCCGCCAGGAAAAAAATCCTTTCTTGCAACTTGTTTGTTTTGTAGTAATGTTCGAGATTATTTAATCACTGTTTTTGAGTTAAGACAGGAACTTAAATTCCAGAACAAAATAGTTACCAATAGTTTCGTGATAAAATTAACACAGGATTGCGACTACTCTGTGCTAAAATTCGTTTTATCCAGAAAAGATACGAGTATCATAAATATTTAACCCTATCACAGCTTCAGGGCAATAATGTTGCCAGTTCCGAGAAGAAGCGCTTTCCAGAAAATGGTTATAAAGCATACTCTAAGCTCATATTAAAACGACAAAGGGGAATGTTGAAGGTGTAATAAGAAAAACTGTCTTATAATTCAGAATTAATGCAATGTATAATGCTGAAAGCTGGTACAGGGCGCAATATGGATGGTGACTATAAATTCTTCTTTGCATCGACGACACTGCGAATATGATTGGTGAGTGGTCGGGTGGGAATAGGGTTGCCAGGTGTCCGGGTTTAGCCGGACATGTTTGGCTCTTTAAGGACTTGTCCGGCCAAAAAATATTCTCTTGTCCGGCCTGTCCGGCTTTTATTAGGCTTTTTATGTGGCTGCCGCGTCAGTTAAATGTCAAGCCACAGAATAATATCAAAAATGTCCAGCCAAATTAAGCACGAGTCCGGCTTTTGTGTTTTTGGACCTAGCAACCCTAGGTGGGAAACTCGTTTACTCTAGAAAATAAGGGTATACTGGTAAGATCAAACGTTATGGTTAATATATTCGGGTAATTTGTTTCAAATGAAGCCCAATTCTAAGAAATTAATTATAAAGGGTTCCATGTAAATTGATACGGATCTCCTTTGTATGCCAGCGATAAATAAATATCAAAACGTTTTACCATGTGGTAGTAAATCAAATTCAGGGGTAGATCAAATACCAAAACATTTCACTGTATTTAAATAAATAAATAAAAGTCTATTTAACAACTTTAACATTTTACATTGCTTACATTGCATTGTTGTACATACATTTCCTTAAAGACCCGTTTAATGCTAAGGTTTTGGTTTGGTTATACACATTTTTTTCCAGCAAGGTAGTTTGTCTCTGTTAGAATGATATTTTTTGTTAAAAAATGTGTTTGAGCTCGTAGTAGGTATGCCCTCGTAAAAATACACACACGTTGAAACCTATACTTTGTCATAAGCACTATAAAAACTTTCCAGCATAAAGCGTTCGCGTCTGTTTCTTTGCATCATTGTCTGGACGTAATCTCAATAAACCTGCCTTTTCCACAACATTGTCCCATCGATGCAGCTTAAACAATACGGTGTGTCTGACGTTGAATTCATTATCTCGCAGTATTGTCGCTGGATGCTGATAGTTCCGTTGTTAGCAACTTTCGGAGATACGTTTTCCAACTTCGTCTTAAGCCTTGTTCGCACTAGCACAGAACAATAATTAGTGTACTAGTCGAGTAATTTAGTCGAGTGATGAGTAATTTAGAAGCTAAACGTTGAATAACCCACGATAAGCGAACAGTGAAGAAGGTGTCGGACTGCCCGACTCGACATCCGAGGAACGTGGGTTCGAACCGCCCCTCGACTATTGTGGTGAGCCCACTCGTAACACAAGCTTTAGCAACATTTAGCTTACCACGACGGGCTAACGGGACTAATAGTAATTATTTTGTGCAATATAAATTACTAATATTATTTTAAAAAAGAAACGTGTCGGAACACCAAAAATTTGGTCGAGTAGAATACTAAATCGATAATCGAGCCAATCCATTTTTTTATATTTTGACAGGCGATTAGACCCACCATGCGTCCCTCTCTGCTCACTAGCTCGACGGCTCAACGACTCCGAACGGTTTAGTTGGGTTCACATAAAACCACTAATAAAATTACTTGTAAACTGTACTCAACCGTACTGTAGGTGGACCGACGATCTGGTGAGGGTCGCGGGAGGTGCCTGGATACGGGCGGCGCAAGACCGGCCGTTGTGGAAATCTTTGGGGGAGGCCTTTATTCAGCAGTGGAAGTCAACTGGCTGAAACGAACGAACTCGACCAAAGTGCGAACGATCTTTTTACCAGTAGCGATTAGTTCAGTTACTGAAGGCGAGTTACTCTACTAATTACTCTACTAGTGCGAACAAGGCTTTACAATGTGTACGAAGTTGCTTGAAATCTATCTCGGGCCTTGGGTGAAGTTGCTGCGACACTTCGGGTATTAGCAGTTGCAGACATTTCTTGTAGTGGTGTGACTCATTTAGGACTTTGAATCGAAATGAGGTTTTACACTCTGATATTGGCAAAATTACTACCAAGTATTCACGTGCTTTGATTCTGTGGTTTGCTAAACTAAGTACATAATCTAAGTACATCTTAGTATTGTATGAAATTCGAGGCAACATGAGTCATCATCATTATCATCATCTCAGCCATAGGACGTCCACTGCTGAACATAGGCCTCCCTCAACGCTTTCTATGTTGCCCGGTTGGTAGCAGCCTGCGTCCAGCGCCTTCCTGCTACCTTTATGATGTCGTCGGTCCACCTTGTACGTGGACGTCGCTCTCTGCGTTTGCCAACATGGGTAAGTGGTAATAAATAGGTAGGTACCTCCTCAATTTATTTATAGTAGAATAAATAATATTGTATGCCTAAATTATTTTACATGACAGCGATATCTCCTATTTATTTAAATGCCCACTAATCATTGTCGTCTCATAACAGTATCTGTAATTGAGGGAAAAAAAATAGGTCTTTGTGTTACATACAAATAGGTGATTCAAGTCTAGTCATTAAAAAAATCCTATAGTTGTCTACCAGAAACAAATATTCCAGATTTTCTTAGCATAAATAACGTCGTAGTGCTAATCAATAAGATTATTTTTTTATATAAGATTGTATCATAATATCCTGCTCAGATGTCGTATGATTTCATACTTATATTCTTTCATTCAGTCACAACAATAAATAATATTTTAAAGATTAACATTTACGGTGATTACTATTATCGCATCATACCTATAACATCCTGTTACTTCATTCAATAAGATAGTATCTTACTGGATAACTATACATTGATTGTTGAGTTTGTAAGTATATAACTGGACTAAAATATGTACGAAATTACGAATAGATAAAGCTTTATAAGTAAGAGATACCTACATACTAAAGTTAAAAAATTACAGAACTCAATAAAATCGAACTAAAATTGTTCGACGTAAGTAAAATAATATGATAATTTCTACTTTTAAGTAGGTATTATTGACGATAAAATATCTGTTTTCTGAATAAAGGCTTATCAGCCTATCTTGAAGTACGTAGTAATTTGATTATTTTAATCAAATTAAAAGTTGCGTATTATAATAACATTACCTAAATATCAAGTAGTTGGTATTCAATCTTGGAAGTTTCGTTATAAGATGATATTATGTGATTTAATAAAAAATCTTTTTTGGAATTTATTGAGATTTTTTAAAGGGAACCCTGTTCTGTTCTAAGCATGAGAATACAAAAGATTAAGACAAAAGACGTTCGAAATCCCAATTAACATTCCGTCAAAAATGCCGACCGATTCACGTTACGACTTCGACTTGATCATTGAAACGCACCGATATAATTAGTTAGCGACGATCCAGCGATAATTGCGAACTGTTTGCTCGCCTCGCGCTATCAGATCCAGCTTAAGCGGACCCGGACGTTTCCGTCGACGCGAAGGACCGCTTCCGCCGGAAGTCGACGGGGGCGGATCTAGTGATGTTAGTGGTTTTATGTTGAGGCTTGTGAACTGCATGATTAATAAAATTAATTAAACATCGGTCAAAAGTTGCAATAAAGTATCATAATTTGACTTTCTTGATTGGGTCATAAGGTGATTCATATTTTTTTCAGCGCTATCGGCTTTAATGAATTGCATTTAATGGAAATATTGTTGAAGTAAAAATTACATAACTATACTATAAGTTAGGTTATAAAACGAACCCTAACTATGAAATCTGCAGGCAAAGTTCATACTCATAAATTCAAAATTTCTTTTTCAAATCTCTTTTCGGATATAGCTGACTGCGAGTTTCAAACGATAAGCTCCCGATTAAATCGATCCAGCTTCGTCTATGGAACCGAAGTTCTAAGGGGATCTGTAGGATCAGCTGAACTAAAATCGCATCACTACTAAGAACAATGGCGACAACCGGGTTGGTCGCGAACGAGCTAAGCGGATCCCAAACAATATCTATGAAACGATTCGCGTTCCCTAAGTAATTATTTAACTTCGGCTTGAATTATGGTTTGCTTTATGCCCTGAATATTACCTCGTATTTTCGAGTAAATGAAAAATACGTTTCAATTTGCGAGCTAATAACTAACGTGAGAAGTTAATTAGGGAGGGAAAGTTCAAAGTATAATTTATACAGCGGTGAACTGATCCTAAGATTTTGAAACAGGAGGAGTCTCCAACGATGAAACACTCCGAAGACGCATTTAATTAGAGAGAGACACGCGATTCCTGTCTCTGTGTAAGTTTCAAACTGCACCTAAGTTTTGCAAGCTGCCAAAGTACCTTTAGCAAATATTAATTGGGGGTAAGTTTAAAGCAGTATGTTACTAACTCCATTCAAAGACAAATACCCACTTACTAGATGACTTGTAGTTTGAGTTCGAGAGTGTTAGAATTAGGAGCTCAAAATATCAGCTGGGAAGATGTGGTTAAGTCCACAGAATCAGCTATTTGTACCCGCTTTAATATACAAATCTCTTTGTATACAGCTTTAAGCACATTAAGTATCTAAGGAGATAATATCTCAGTAGCATAAGCATATTTTGCTTTAGACGCCTCGTGGAAAACGAAAAAAAGTTTGTCTCAAGAAGATTTATATACCAACCGGTTCTTCGCTAAAATTATAACATGGTATTGATTTATTTGCCGTTGACATGGCTCCATGGGGCTACACCCCATAAATTTCCTCTGATTTAAGTTTAAAATGAAACAAAATAAGAACAAACGATAGCAATTTATGATTGCCCTTTCAAACGCAAAACCACTCCCCGATTCGCATTTCAAAGTCCCTTGAATTTCTCCGCCAGTGTATAAGTATTTGCTCAAATTTTCCAAGATGGAGTGCAATCAAGAGCAGTTCGATCGCAACAACTCCGAAGTTTCTGTCTGGAGTCCAACTTGTGACCCGTGGAGAGGTTTTATCTTCATTTCGAGGCTGATGAAATTTCGAAACTTCAACACGATTGAATTTACCGTAACTACCGACCCGACCGAAGTTTGAAAGAATAAGTTTGAATAAACTAATGTTAACATAACAAGTCATAATAAAATTCAGGTATTCGTTGTTAAAATTATCAGGAATCTTGGCACGTGATTCGTTAACGTTAAGTTTGTTTCGTCTGACTTTTCAGCTTTCGGAAGGAATAAAATTTTGACATGAAATATATTTACGGAAATATAAGTATATATACGGAAAGTAATAAGACAGTAGTAAAAATAACTCCGAGTAATTACGTCGCCAATAGGTATGTTTGTTTTAATATTATTTGAAATCTGAGAAAGGTTCTTATGAAAAGCAAAATTGAAAAAGTTTTCCAGAAACTTTTCAACTTCGGGGAAACTGAAATCTTTGTCTATAATGGGTTTATATGGGATACTCGTATTTTAATAATTGGGCGATGTCTGTTGATCAACTATTAGGTATTTAATAGGTTTAAAATTTAAAGTATCTAATTACTCTTTTGATAAGAAAATAAAACGTAAAGCTTTTTATTTTCTCAAAGGCTGACAGAGAGGAAATGAGTGTTCTTTGCGTTCTAGTCTCACAGACTTTTATATTTTTGAAATGGTAATTAATCAATAAACTGTTTTTATATTATTTTTTCTTTTGGGTTGTAATAATAGGATGATTATCTTATTCTATAATTTTATAATAATTAAGTACTAACATTGACATCAGAATGACAGTTTTTATAGCTATTTTTTACTAGCGAGATCATTTTTAATAAAACTCATTGATTGATTAACTTACAATTTCTACAAGCCTTCGATTGTAATATTTATATGATTGTCATACCTTAAACAGTTTTAGTTCACCAATAAAAGGTAAATAAAAGGTGAAAAAGTGACTTATAACTGGCGCAGTGTTCGCAATGAGACTTACGGCCCGATCTGCAATCGTAGCCAGATTTATAGAGCTTAGAAATGGCTGGAGCTACCAAGTTATTTTCAGACTAAAAGAAGAGCCTTAAAAGAAGTTACTATCGAAAAAGCGTTTGAATAGGATTGGGATTTTTGATTTTACACATACTGAAGTAATAAATCTAAAAGTATTTAAAAAAAAACACTAGCCTTATGCGATGATCAATTCGTTCCATTGAATTCCAAGATAACCGAGCTTACGAGTAAAATACTGCATGTATCTACTATTTTTAGTTCCTTTTTACGAGTCTAAGTCTACACACGAATAGAGTAAACTTTCCTCCCAAAATTCCATTCATTAGACCGTAACATGGAATAGAAACTTAGAGAAAAGTTCACTGCTTAAAATTTACATTTGATTCCAGAAACTGCAGAAACTGGAGCACGGTCTGGAATACAAGTCTAAACTAAGGGATTCCAGTTTCTAAACACATTTTTTGGCTAAGTAAGGGAAGAAAATGTGTGTTAAAATCAAATACCTACCAGAAAAGATTTTTTTTTATACCAAAATTTTAATTCTTGTGATAATTTTGTATAACGGAAATTTATATACTTTGTCTGATCGAGAGATCAATTTATTTATTATACTCGTAATGAGTACTCATGTCAAATACCTACTAATCAGAGAGGAATCTACATAGAAACATACCTTTAAACCACTCATAATGTAATTAAAGTGATAAAATTAGAACACAACGCTTTCAGTTGATAAAATCGCACATTTCCCTGTAATTCATGTCTCGTTACGCCCATCAGAAGAATTATAGCTTCATTGCCGCCCAAACTTGCAAGTTTTGTTTTTGTTTTCAATTTCATGCAAAGCGATTCTATAAATTTTAAAATCGCTACCCAGACGGGAAGTCAGATCGAAATCGCGGCCGGGAGGAAATTGCTCATTCTCACGCGACGAACCGCCTTTACTCCAGGGATTCTGCACTAATGGAAAAAGTTAAAAAAATACACAAAACTTTACTAGGCACGGACCTAGGGGCGCCTGGCGACAACCTAAGGGGGCACCAGGGTAAGATGGGGGCGCTTTGTAAAAAAAATAATTGTGTCACAAAGCGCAAGTTATTCTATCGATAGTTAATTTGAATCGGTCAGTTGGATTTTGGACATATTTACCTACTCGACGATTTTGACCATTTTTCTTTAAGGGGCGCCACAAAAAAAAATAGCACCGATTAGAAAAAAACCGGCCAAGTGCGAGTCGGGCTCGCACACCGAGGGTTCCGCCGTACAAACGTAGCGGTTTACAATTTATGACGTATTAAATCAAATTACTTACTTGATTCCGTTGCGAGTAGTGGCGAATTTCAAAATATGCGGTATGATTATTTTTTATTTATTTATTTTTCCTATATTTGCATTATAGGTAGGTACCTACCTCAGCGTTTTGAATTTTTGCGTTGATTTAGAATTTCTCACAGTTTAGAGGCAATTAGATTTAAGAAGTGTTTGATATGAATTTCAACTTTAATATCTCTACGCGTTCATGTGAAAAAGGGTAGGGTAGAGTGTCGAAAAGGACATTGTCAGAAACCGCCTAAAAAACCGCCCAAAAACATTAACCCATCATAATTATTTTCTATTTTTTTTAATACATTAAGCACCCTTTCGTTCTAATGGACACTTAAGCATTGAAAAATTAAATAAATAAGTCTTTTAACGTTTATTCTATAATACTATTACAACTTCCGGACGTTTTGGTGCGTGGCATGGTCTAAAACCTATCAAGTTCCATAATTTTTGCCGATAAAATCTGTACGAGGCATTACCGTACTTTATTGCTGGGAGTCCATGTATAGTTGTTCCTGCGGCCATCATAGACAATAAAATATCGATTTTGAAAATAAAATAAATCGATTAAACTGCTTTGAAGACTAGATTTGCGTTAAAAGCTAAAAAGATATTGACACTATTACAAGAAGCTATCTAAAGTGTCCAACTGGTCGAAGGTCGTAAATAAAATAAAAATAATTAGGACCATAAACTGATATTCATGGTATCATAACTGTAAAAGTGTCAGAATCCGATGTTGAATCCAATGCCAGTTGAAGTGTGAGGAACATATATCAACCTAGTATAGTTGCCAGTCTCTCATAATCTATGCCAATGAGGGTTTTCGCGATTGAAAAATCCGCCAGATGGCAAAACGTAGACGTGAGGTCCAAATGCTGCATGATTGGTTATTTTTGACATGACATTGACAGATATCCACCAATCATGCAGCATTTGGACCTCGCGTCTACGTATTGCCATCTCGCGGATTTTTCAATCGCGAAAACCCTCATTCATAGCACATTAATAATAGACCAAATGAACTTTTATAGATTGTGAAAGAGAAGATAAAGATTTTATTATTTTATTAAAATCTTGCCACGAAGTAGTTTTTCAGTAGAAACCAGGATTGGATAATCGCTACAGGCAAGTATCAGAACATTTTATAAATATTTTTAATCGATTATATCCTTGTGAATCGTTTTAATAAATTGTCATTTTACTTTTTCAATTAAAACTTTTTCAATCCCTAGTCTTGTCAAACTGTCATAATGTCAACAAATTATAAATGTCACGTCAGTTGACTCAATTTCAGTCTTCTGTGCGTTTATTGTATTTTTATTTCAATGAAATAGTGCTAAAGGGTTAGTACTAAAAGTGAAAGCCTTTTTTCAGAAAGAAAACCAATGTGGTGCCCTTATTATTCATATTGTTTGAAAGTTACAAGTCAGTGATACAGAGTTGCCGACATTATAACTCGGGTGTCATACTTGCTATCGAACGTCGAAGTATCTATTGTCTAGATATTGACAACTATGCATCAACGGGTCGCTACATCTACGGTACTCTATATTAATTAGTACGTTACAATGAATGTTTTTTTATCGAACGTCGATGTATTTATTGTCTAGATATCGACAACTATGCATCAACGGGTCGCTACATTTACAGTACTCCATAATAATTAGTAGGTACGTTACAATGAATGTTGCTGTATCTATTTGTATTCCCGCTTTGGCATGGGTTTTTTAACGTACGCCCGCAACCCACGTATTTGCTCGCAAGGACTTCGTCACACACACGCACGCGTATGTACTCAAATGTCTCCGCAGCGCCTAGTCGTTGTTGCCCCGTTCCGTTGACAGCAATATGGGATCATCTTTAATATATCTGTAACAGTTTCAAAATCCGATTAAAAATCCAATGCCGCTTAAAGTGAGAGAAATGTCTAAAGTTCTAATAGAATTGAAAGTTTTATTCGGTCAAAATTCTTATAGCAATAATTAGTAATACATTTCAAATATTAAGTACCTATACAGGGTGGAAACGATAAGTGATCTAACTCGATTATTTCTAAACTACACAAGATACCGAAAAACTGATTACTGATCCTGAAAGTGCTTCACGAGCTCTTTCAAACGATATTAGTAATAGGTTACAGACTGGATAATATCCGAAAATTCAATGTTACTAGCTTCCATACATTTAGTACTGCCACAGTAATGGCACTCATTACTTGATAATGTTAGCAAGTAAAGCCTGACACTGATTAAACAACCGATTGATTTCATGACTTTTAATATGGAGTACCGTAGATGTAGCGACCCGTTGATTTCATGACTTTTAATATGGAGTACCGTAGATGTAGCGACCCGTTGATGCATAGTTGTCGATATCTAGACAATAGATACTTCAACGTTCGATAGCAAGTATGACACCCTTATAACGGGTGAGTGATACCATACCAAAGAAGAAGTTTTCCTAAACACACACACTTGTGTTATTTTTATATGTGATCAAATAAAAAGGATTAATTCTACTGCTCAAATGGAATAACTTATCCCAAGAGACAGAATATAAAAAAAAAAACCTCTCCATAGAAATTATCACCATCACGAGGATGTGAATTTTTTTGAGAATTTGATATTGGTCCTGTAAGAAAAGTAGTTGTATTTCAGTAGTAGAATCAACCCTTCTTGTTTCATCAGCAAGAGTAACTATAAAAACGCCCTGTAGGTAGGTATTATTAAGCTGAAGAGTTTGTTTAGTGTCAAAGACTGTCACACAGTGTAACTTAAATTGGCATATTATGATAATGAACAGAAAAAACTTAAATAAATATTTATGTTAATATTTTTTGTATTTATTTATTTTCCCAAAGCTTCACAGTGACAGCTGAAACAGCAATACTGTTGTAAAACTAAACTTGGAACAAACTGTTACAAATATTTTACAAATTAAAATAAAACCGCATGTTGCTTTACTTTCTCGTATAGGTAATAAATGTAATTAATGGCTAGATTATTAATGTTACTTTGTTACCCTCAATAGTGAGGAGATCTTATAAAATGGTAACCCTGATTTTCATTGTCATTCAAGTGCTCTTTCTTCGCATAGGCTTCTGTGATTTGGCCAAGGGCCACACACATTGCGATAACATTATGCGACATTGATTTGACAGCAGCGGAGTGAAGTCTTGCGACTATGCAAAATGATACCCTGTAATCGTAGCGCATATAGACATAGACGGGGCGGGGCACATAGCTCGTAGAGCTGATGGCCGCTGGGGCAGGAAAGTTCTTGAGTGGCGACCACGAGCCGAAAGACGTAGCGTGGGCAGGCCTCCCACTAGGTGGACCGACGATCTGGTGAAGGTCGCGGGAGGTGCCTGTATGCGAGCGGTGCAGGATCGGTCTTCGTGGAAATCCTTGGGGGAGGCCTTTGTCCAGCAGTGGACGTCTTTTCGGCTGAAACGAACGAACGAACGATACGTATTACCACTATTTACCAGACATTACTATTTATTGCATACTCGCCGGATTACACGTAGGAGCACGCGCGTTACAGCTTCGGCCTTGCATTATTATAAGATCTTGTTCCGCCCTTTTACGAACTTCCTCCGTGAGGATATCCCCGCCGAATTCTATGATGCAATGTCAACCCACCACAAGGTGGACCGACGACCTGATAAAGGTAGCGGGAAGGCGCTGGATGCAGGCTGCTACCAACCGTGCGATGTGGAAGTCATTGGGGGAGGCCTATGTTCAGTAGTGGACGTCCTGTGGCTGAAATGATGATGATGATGATGAAATGAATGAAAATGACAAATCTTCGAACGTGTATAATACCGTGCCAAAGTAATCATATAATTTTGGCACCTTAATAACTATTGCCGTTTTTGTTGTAAAGATCATGCAGCGCTACTTGCGGATATTATTGGAAAGAAAACTATGTGGGCTCTAGATCTGAAGCCGCTTTAACGAACACGAAGTGCTCATACAATGCGGCGTATTTTCTTCCAGTCTTTAGTCAGGACTTTAGTTGAATTAAATCCCCGGTTGAACGTGATATAGCCGCACTAGAATACGATGCTTTTTTGCATAATCGCAAGACTTCGTTCCAGTGTCGACCGAATGTTATCACGATGTATGTGGCCCAGGGGTTACCGTAGCCGCTAAGGTTTGAAACTTCTTGCTTAAAATATTGTAGTCTTTGGCATAGACTACGACGGTAGTCATGGAGATAGGAGTTTGTTATCTCGTGTCAGATGTAAATGGTGAAAAGAAAACTCATGATTCGTGTTATTTTTATGCAATATGTAGGTATTTTATAAAAGTGGAACCCCGAGTGATCTCCAAAACCCATTCTATTATTATATACGATTCGGCTTCGATATCTATAATACAATAGGAGTTTATTTCATGTGTCAGATGACAAGGGTGGAAACAACCTACGATTCATGTTATTTATTTACGTGCAATATGTGGGCATATTATAAAAGTGGAATGCCGAGTTGTATTTCTAAAACTTGTTCTATTATTTTATACTATTTGGCTGCGACTCGGCGTGACGACAATACAAAACATTTTTCGCGAATCGGTGTTCATACATTCACACAATACATTAGACGCCATGTTGTCATAAACGACATATTATAAAATCGCTGTGATTTAATATTCTTAATCATTAATTTTATGGCAAGTGTCCATCAGGAATCATTGTTCTTACACACAGAATCGTATTATTTCGCTTTCGGGTAGTAATATGTCAAAATTGTTGGTTCTTAGGCGAACAATGTATGGAGAACGAACATTGTCCTACATAGTTGAAAATATCGACATAATCGGCTGTATCTTTTGATTGGCTTGGCTTAGAAGTTTGATATTTTCACAGCTTAAAGGGACAATAGACCTGAGTATTTCATGTGAATTTCAGCTTGATACGTTCACGCGTTCTTGAGATAAAGGGTCTTGACAGACGGACGGACGGACAACAAAGTGATCCTATAAGGGTTCCGTTTTTTCCTTTTGAGGTACGGAACCCTAAAAATCGTAGATCCCTTGCTGCCTCTACTATGCGCACCGGCCGATTTGTCGCTGTTAAAGTATTACTAGTGCACAAACTACAGATTACTAATGGAACAATCTAAGTTTTAATTGTGTTTCAGATTAATATTCATGAAGTTTCACAATATTTCTGAAGTAATCATCTAGTTGGGAGTGAGTAGACATTTTTAGAATAGATTGAAACTACGCTTCTGCGTGGGCCAGAGTTGTAATGGCGATCGGTTTTGATCAAACTTTACTTACTTCTTACTCATTAAGAATTATTAGTATTCAGCTCGCAATAAACAGGTACATTCTTTATTAAATTATACCATAAAGAAATTATCAAACATCAAATGGAATAAATGACATTCATGAAACATACCTACGTTCTCAACGTGGTCACACTTTTATAATTCGTGACAAATCACGAGTAAAGCCACCGGAAAAGGCTAGGCTTTTCATTAATACGTAACCACATTCAGGTACAGTTTTATCAAACCTTACCTTATCATTTGCCTAACAGCATTAGTGAGTCACAAGCGATTATCAGTCATGTAACTGGTAATTCGATAGCTAATACATGCTAGTTTTGAACCGTGAGACGTCTAAATAAGGTTCAATTTTCAGGAATGTTTTACATGCTGTGCCCTGTGAAACGTGACTCTTTTTCACGTGTATTCGTTTTTACCCCTTGCATACCTAATACGGGGATAGTATGCGTCCAGTCGACAGCACGTCAGCCTATACCTTTTTGCTGGAAAATCTTTTATAGCACAGTTAGCGTCAAATAGTTCGTGACACCTAAAGTGGCCAAAAACTTGACAAAAAACAGCAAACAAACAATTTGACGCTAACTATACCTACACTGAACTTTCCCACCAAACTCATTGACAGGGGAGCGCCACCAACGTTCAACAGTAGGTACAACGTGTAGTTTCCAATATGGCAAAAATCGGAACCAGCGATCCGGTATTGACGGTGGCGCCCCCCTGTCAATGTCATAGTGGGTGGGACAGTTCAGTGTATTGGGTCTTTACAGTGTTGTTACATTGATTTACGTCCTAAGAATGCTTTGGGAAATAAGGGACGCCCGCCTAGACGAGTGGGCCAATAGAATGGGTACCCAATCCCATCCCCACTGAAGCAGAACATAACGTCTCTAACGTGATAAAAAAATGAAAAAAATCGACTGCCACAGTTTGGACTTGAGCCCACGACTATCAGGGATAGGTTAGGTAGGTTTTACCATTGAGCTACGAAGTCATTGGTCTATATCTGTTACATTTAAGCAGATGAAGCTGAAAATTGTTGAATTTGTATGCCAGAAATATGGTAAAGTTTTTGTTATGTGAAGAAACAACTGCGTAATTGAAAACTGAAAGAAAATCTATAATATATAAAGCTCGATTACTGAATGTTCTTAATATGTTAATTTATTATAGTTTCCTCTGCAGTTATTTACCTATATTTTTCAGTTAAATCTTTATTTTAAGTTTAACAATAGCAGTAATATACGTCTTGAACCAAAATAAGTTAATTAATTAGGCATCAGAACCTTTATTAATTAGTTTAATTATAAATACAAATCCGGGGAATACTAAGGAGATTTGAACTAATTAGCTTGCTTTTAGACAAGAAAATAATTCTCTGATGAGTTTACTATTTATGTAACTCGACTCATGACCGGACTAGAGAGTCAGTGTGGTTGGTTACAGGTTCGCATCTCGGTTGTGCGTTAAAAAACTCTTCATATTTGATAAGCAATATCATATTAATAGTTTTCATCGCTGAAATAAGAAATAACAGATCCCTAATACAAACTTTCGTCCCACCAATTCACCCTTTTCTATATTTATTTTTGCGACAAAAAGTATGAAGCGATGTCTTTCTTCTCTAAGGTCCAATCTACTTCTTTACCAAACTTCATCAAAATTGGGTTATTTAATTATCTGAATTTTATATAAAATTCGTTAATCTTATATCTATAATCTTTTAACCCTTTATCTGCTTAGCTTGGGACTTTTTGTATTATCAAATTATCTCTTGATAGTCAGAGATGCCTTCTATAAATAACAATGCATAATAAAAAATAATATCAAGTACGGATGCCAACAAAAGATATTTTGGCGAAAATTTACTATAAACAATGAATCAGCGATACGGTACGAATATCAGTTAAGCGTAGATAAGTGCTAATATGAAAATCTTGTATTCTGAAACCTTACAGCAGTGTTGTTCTAACCGTGGTGACGAGTGCTGTGTGTTAACCAAACACCGATTTTAATTACTGACTTTACTCGCCAAGGACTTAAAATCTGCAAATATGTGGTAAATACTTTAATTATTTTGTTCTAAAATTGTATATTTTTAACATGAATCGTATGTTTATGTGGTGATATGATTGCAAAATGTGACTTAATCTTCAAAAAGAATAAGTAGAGTAAAATGTTTCAAAACATATTTCAATAGCAAATCTTATATTTAAAACGAAAAATCGTTTTTAAATGTGTTTAGAGACTGGGAGAATATTAATGCCTTAGAAATAAATACTTACCTAATACTTGGACAAACATTGCATCTAAACATTACTCTATAAAACATTGATGATGAATTCAAGGCCATGATGACGTCTTCCCAGATGCATCGATCCATGACTCGGGCTATTGTCAATGCTAGAAACTCGTTTCGTCACACTTTTGTAATTTTCCAACATTAAAGTAAATTCGTCATAAGTCTAAATAAAGGTACGCATTAATTTTTAATTAGAAAAACATTGTGAGAGTGAGTCTGTGGCAAATCGACAAAAACACTGTGTGTCACACTACATTTACGGCCGTATTCACAAACATTACTATGAGGTCTCACAGTGCGCGTGGACGCACAGGGTCAGACACGAACCAATCACAGAGCTCTTCAACACTGTGCTGCTTCACTTAAGCAAGTATCGTTTGTGAATACGGGTGTTACTTATTATATCTATTGAATATCATATTGGTGCTGCTTTTCCACCTCTTCCTTTATCACCAACTCAAACTTCAATCAATCGAATTAGGTAGTTTTAAATAGGTAGTTCGCAAAACTCAACCCTTATCATCACTGAAGAGAATTAAAAATTAAAAATAATACTTTATCGTTGTAAGTAGCTGATGTTTGAAATAATTAATTGATAACGCACTTTGTTGACGCCATATGTGCCTCCGTATTTATTCAGTTGGCTAAAACTTGGCTTAGTGTGATATAGAAATGAATAAAGACTTACAAAAGTATCATAACAGTTTATTTCTTTAACTACAGAGAAACTATGGCATCGTTGTAGCAGTTGTAGTGGCAAATCGAATTTGTAATCAAAATCCATAGTCTAGTATTAAATGGCGACTGTAACTACGCCATCATAATATCAAAGCTCAGTACTGTAGCACCTTAAGTTGTAATTGTTGTGATTTTAAAACCAAAATATAGCCTAATGTCAACTGTCTCAACTTGCCTCTATCACTTCATTATGAGATCATTAGAAATATAAATTAGTTAGATTAGATTATTATGCGATTACTTCATAGATAAGTAGGTATTTTCAGTACCGTCGGTTCATAGATTGCGAAAAATACCTGATTCCAGTCATATTTTCCAGCCGTGCCTAAGTACTAAAATTTTAAAAAATATTTGAGCAAATAAAGATAATTATGTAATGGTTAATGAAAGGCGTTTTCAAAAATATTAACGTAGTTTCCTCTTGACCCAAAATGACTTATTTTTGAAACAATATTAAAATAAGGAGCTATGTTTTAAGGAGCGCGATGTTTAAGGTGCTGATAATTTTCTTCTTTTACAGCTGTGTGTGCAATTTACTGTGCAAAATCATCAGCTTCATCTTGTCACTGCTGTTTATAGTGGCAATAATACTCATCATCCTATGGGCTACAAAAGTTATATTCAATAACGATGAAAAACCCGAGGAAGTCACCAGAGAAGCATATGGAAGACTAGCTTTGCTCAAAAATGATGTTATCTCAAAATTAAGTTAGACTTTAAATAAAATCCTTAACACCTCCTTAATTTATGTTACCTTTGTATTGTTATAAGTGCCCTAAGCTCTCTTAATGATTAAATATTATGACTGTTAAGCAGTTAAGTAGCTGCTAAACCTAAAAATTTAATAGCAAGCAGCAAGAACCAATTGCAGGCTTGATATTAAATCTAACTTGATCACCATTTGGTACCACACGCCCCCGCGTGTGGTACCAAATGGGGCGTTAAAAAATCAGTGGTTTGAAAATTATTTATATTACAGCCTACCTTAAAATAAAATGTACTTGAGACCGCCACTTATCTCTTAAATTATTATTTCTTAGTAAATAAGTACTAAATATACTTTAGGCTTATTCACATAAGTCTCCTGTGTGTCCTCAAAACTACTTACTTGTTCACTGTACAAGTAAAAACTGTATTTCATTATCTAACTAAAATATCTTGCTGTTACTTTATATTCTTTATGCGAGTAAAAGAAAAAGGAAGTAACATACAATAATGTTTGAATATTTTGATAAATATTATTTGAAAGGATGTAAGTGCTTGGTCAGGTGAAACGCGCGGGCGCGGGCGAGGGCGCAGGCTTATGAAACACGTACGGGCGCCACTATGTTTCAGTACAATGCACTGCACCCACACCCGTGCCCGTGTGTCCATCCTGGCCAAGCATATTTAATCAGGATGTTTTTTTATAAACAACAAATCTTGTAAATAATAAATATATTTTAGTAAATAAAACCTTTTTATTGATACCTTATTTTATTTGTCTCTTTTATCATTATCTACCTCTTTGACACAGTCAAACTAGTCAAAGAGATTCTTTCTGAAAGGAAAATAAAATAAATAAGCCACCAGTTTCTTTGTCCAGAAATATTGAACTGACGAATAGTTTTCTAGGCGTGCATGCGTTACTCACACAGCATGTAATGTAAGTATACATATTTTTATCGCTGTTATCTTATCGGAAACACTCAATCGATATCTCACGTGCCATAGAACATTTCAATCGATAGCTTATCCAGTATCCACAGTTCGCGTCAATACTTTCCATTTATGTATGATAAAAGTCTTTAACAGAAACTGGACCGAGTGATATCATTTTCACGGTGCACATTATGCCCCCAATAAAGATAATTTGGTATCAGTTGTAAGTGGACTGTTTGGCTTGCAAGGTTGCTTACAACTAATGGTAGCATCATAAGCGGGAACAGGAGTGTTGTATAGTAGAGTATACATACTTAAGTACCTACACTATATATACGTACATGGTCTTTTTGTCGTTGGATTCTTTTTACCCCTGGCCTGGGTGGCCCAGAAGATTCGCACTATCGCGATGTGTAACCATGTATTCGCGCGTAGGCACTTGTACTTTATTGCATAGTCGAAAGTCTTCGGTCCACCTGTCGCGGTTATTTGTGGCCCAGGGGAATAGTTATGAACTGCTATAGAAATCTGACATACTAGATTTTTATACCAGTTCATTTAATCTGACACGTTATGAACTCTGTTGTCACAACTTTCGCGATACCCTTGGGCCACAACACAATACTCAATCATTTCTCATTATTCCACAGGTGATCAGATCAAAAAAGGTGTTTTTGACAAGCACAAATTATTTTATCTCCTGAACGTATGAGTAACCTTATTATTTTTTGGACATGTGGTTTGTATGAACCAAACTTATATGTAGAGCGATATAGCAGATAGAGTTGTATTACATTACACTTCCTATCTTATTTCTTTAATACACACTGAATAACGTTTTTTTGCCTAATTTCAGCTGCATATTTAGTTTAGCATGTCAAGTGATACACATTATTATAGCAGGACTCTTCATAGCCATCCTAGTTTATTTCACAGTCTACGTTTACAAGCTTGCAACGACATCTTGTTAGTATCTTTCTTTAAAGCTTAATGTTAAAAAAACTAGTAACTATTTTTTTAAATCTAATCAAAACTTTTTTCAGGATTGAATGGCGTTAATAATATGTTATTAAAATACATTTAAGCATAATATTTCGTTATGTACATAAACTTACGCAAGGTATACGATGAAATGGAATAACGTACTAGGTAAGTATAGGTTAGTAACATGAGAATTAAGTCAAAATCTTATGCCATTAAGTCTGGCACTCATAATAATCTATCCTTAATTAAAATTGAAAACTTGTGTTCTGATTTTATCATCGCTTAATGAAATGTATTGATTTTAGAATTAATATTATTACGGATTGCTTTCTTTATGAATTCCATAGTAAAGTTTAGTTTCATTTGTATTTCTGTCAATAGCATACTGGTTCACAGCGTCATGAAACGTTCTATACCATCCAGCTGTTTTTCTGTTATTATAACAAGATTAAATAAAATAAAAGTGCCACACAAATTCTCTATGGCTATTGCAGTGAAACCTTTCACGTATCTCATATCTATATTTGGTATGAAAATGATTGAATATTCCAACGATGAAATTATCAAAGTTAAAGCATTCAGCAAACTATATTCTGTGTCTTTTGTGGCGGCCATCATCTCTCTTACAATATTTGTTAAGCCAGTGAGTTGGAAATATACGCAACTGGATATTCCTTTGAACATTCTAACAAAAAGTTATGGGATACTTCATACTGCTGAGGCGCTTTACTCAGTTTTAATTGTATCCTTTGCAAATAGTCAGAACTATGTTGAAATGTTTGGTGTACTGAGCAAAATTGACTGGCACTTTGGCACATCTAAGAAGATGTTTCTGACCAGGAGAATCATGGGTGTGTGCTTACTAATATTGCCAATCGTACAGGTGTTGTCCACGTGTTACTTGAGAAAATTTAACATTCGTAACTTTGGTGCCCATTTGTCTTTCTTTCTAATAATGTTGCAAGGGTCAATAATATTGCTTTTCATTCTGAACATATTTATGAAGCACTTCGTATTAAACAATTTGCTGCTGAAGAAAACTTCTGGGGCTATCTCTGAGCATAAGAAGATTCTATTTGAGAGATCATTTGTAAGCAGTGTGTTCAAAGTAAGTATAGTTAATAACTTAGGCTAAAGCTCTATTTATTTATCAGTGACTAGTTCTAAAAAGTTCCACTCACAAATATGTTGACTTACATTTATCTATTCATATAGATTAAACCTTTTTTTATCACACTGCTAAAGATAAAAGTGTGTTACGTGTATGATTAACAATTTTGCACTCAAAGTGTACTAAGATCTACAATAAATTCTTTGATTACTAATATTCAAAGGTTACCTATAAAATTTCCATCAAATAAATAAAATTTGACTTTTGATCGCATATCAGATAAACTCTATGTTTTACTTTTGCTATCCTAATACTACACTGCATATTCCAGAGCATGCTACGAGAACCTGTGATAGTTGAAAACTCTAAAAAACAATATTGCTGGTTTGAACTCATGCAGATATACGACAAAGTTGCTGACTGTGTCTACATATTCAACAAAATCTATTCTGGACAGGTAATTTCAATTATTTTCTGCAAAATAGCGCCTAAGTAAAGCAACTAAAGGTAATATTGTACCATAGCTAGCTCTGGAGTGGAGGCCGCGTACCGGAAAACGCAGCGTGGGACGTCCACCCAGAAGGTGGACCGACGACATCATAAAGATAGCAGGAAGGCGCTGGACGAAGGCCGCTACCAACCGGGCAACATGGAAAGCATTTGGGGAGGTCTATGTTCAGCAGAGGACGTCCTATTATGGCTGAGATGATGATGATGATGATATGCCATAGCTTAATATGTGAAATCTATATGTATTGTAACAATTTTAAGTAAACTAGCCGAAGAATACAGACTTTGGGAAGGTGAAAGTTTGGTCGGTTTCCAATTTGTATGAATCGGCCGATACCAATCGATGTAATGTGCGCACTTCCATACAAATGTTCATACTGATTAAAAGCCCGATCAAACTATCGGTCGAGTAAAAGTCTCTAGTCTGCGCGGTGTCTAAACTAAGGCTGGGTTGCACATCTTACTTTAACTTTGACAAACGTCAAAAATTCTGCTAAGCTCCGTACAAAAAACACACCGGTTATCGTTATAGTTTTAGATGGTGCAACTCAGCTTAAGAAGTTAAGACTATTTTTCAACTGTAAAAAAAAGCCTATTCTATCTTTTTCAGGTTTTTTTGATGTTCACCTCTTGGGTCATTTGCACCCTGTTGATCATTTGCAGAATGTTATCGCCAACAGTAAATGTAAATAAAAGTTATTTAAAAATCTAAACTTGTACTGAAATTTAGAGGTCTTTAATTATATTTTTTTCAGTTTTCAGAAGTAATTTTTAGTGACATCTTCATGTACACTTCTATCAATGGACGTCCCATATTCATGACGAAGATGTGTGAATTATTTATAGAGGAAAGAAAGAAAACATTGGAAATTCTAATAAATTATTTAGTCCATGGGAATTTAGGTAAGAGTCTTATGGTTCTATCTTATCTACATAGTCGTTATGTTAAAATTAAACCATTGTATCTCAACTAGTCGATTGTTACTAGTACCACAGAATAATAATAAGTGTAGGAGTAACAATAATTGTGACATACCTATTTTAGTCTATTACGGGACTATTTCCACCAACACCACCTCTCGTTCCCATCGTTGCAATTCCTGTGTAGCCAAGATCTACGGCTTGACCGCCAATAAAAACCCAACCGTGAAGGTCAAGTTTGTTCCTTGGGAAAATTAAACTATCATTGGATCTGCAACGAATTTAATCAGAAGAACATAGAAGGAGCTATTATAAAATAGTAAAATTCTAAAACTGTTAGTTTTTACTGCAATACCGTAGCACTATTTAAATGGTATTTTTGCTGTCAAAACAAATGGTGATATGCAATGAAAACGCCTGATATTTTTCTGCAGGCAATCTGCCAACACGTTCCGATTTTTGCTGTCTTCAGTCTGTCTGTGTAATTTACGCTTGACAAATAAATTCAGGCGCTAACATTGTCTAGTACCCATATAGTACAAGCTTTGCTTATTTTAGGACTAGAGGCGCAGTGTAAAATGTCCAAGGATATTTATTTATTGTTTTTATATTTATTTAAATCCTACATGAAGTGGCATAAACTGCATGTTAGACTTACTTATAGAAATTTGTTAAACTTTGATGTTCTTTTATTATTAGAAAAATAATGATAAATAATGGGTCTTTGGAATTAATTAACAAAGCGTTACAATCCTGCTATCTTATAAAACCACACTTTTAATAATACCGTAAATATCCGATCTATGATCGTAGTAGAGTAGAATCGATTATCGAACACATGCCTTTTACTGTCATATTCTACTTTCAAGACAACGTTTCTATAAATTATTCATCTAGCTCTGACCAAAATCCAACTCTCGCATCCTCCTGGCCCCCTAGCCCTCACTAGGTCTCCCTTTGTGCAGTTAGAACACAAAGGGATAGGTGAGCTATAATCTGAAGCTCCTCACCGCAATCCTTGTCAAAGTGGGTTCCTTTTATAAATAATAAAAATCTTACTATCTTACAAAATAGGTATTTTCGATGTGAAAGTTTGTGAGGATGGATGTTTGTTACTGTATCACAAAAAAATACTAAATGGATTTTGTAGAAACTGCAGTATTATTGTTAAGGATGATATGTAGGATTAACACAAGGGTAGTAGTTAATGACAATATAGAGTTTCACGCGAGCGAAGAAGCGGACAAAATCTAATAGATTTTAAAAAGTCCAATACCTAATAGAAAAGAGAGATAGAATTTATAATGGGTTCAGACAGTTATAGTCAATTACAAAAAAGATTACCATAACATTTCATGAAAGAATAATTATTTATTACTGACAGGATTGCTACCATCATACCATGTAACATCGTAATCATGGCGCTAGCTACAGTGCCGATATATCGGAGACTCGAAATTAAGGTACATGGTAGCAATCCCATCAATAATAATTATTTCATGAAAGGTTATCATAACATTTTATACATATAATATGTTTCAGACGAAGCTTATAGAGATCAAGTGCTAACAATGATAGACCTGGTAGAGACGAGGAAACTAGAAATAACTGCAAATGTGTTCACAGTAAACGCGCCAATAGTCCTCGGCTTCTGTGGACAGACGATCTCGTACGCCGTAATCATGATACAGTATTTTTACTTGTACCTGTTCGCAGAATGATGTATGTAAACGTAGTAGTAACGAATAAATACTTCGATTGGTTCTTGATTGTTTCATTTCAAATTCAAAATAGCAGTAGGATCTTCTCGGGGCACTCATACACATTTATTTTGAAATATAGCTTGGTCTACCATCACTTCAGGACAATACATTGGACTAACTTGATTTTGATTCTGTTTACTTAATTATGCATAACACAATACAATCAAATCTATTAGGTTCTTCTGTAATAAGGGCAACGTCCGTGATAATCTGACTGAAGAACTATAACGTTAACGAGATGATTCATTTCCATACTTTTTACGATCAAAAGTAATAGTACTGAATTACCACGCAGTTTTGTGACTCATTTTTATGCAATGCAATTCTATTATGATTAATTCCAGTCTACTGTTTATTTCACTCCAAATGAAAACGGTTTTATAGAGTCTTGCAATTTAATTTTGTCCTGCAAACTTATATGCAAGTGCTCTCTTATTTCCCCCGGGAGAAATGAAATCCGACACAAAAATATGAAATGCTCCGTATAAGAAATAAACGCAACATTGTCCAACACTGTCTAAGATTACTCTATTGTGTGGCGCCATTTTAGTTTTTGTTACCTGAATGTTGTATCGTTTTTGTCTATGTAATATTGAAATTTCGCAGTACTGGTAATTGCCCATGGTAATTGCTATGTTATACGTGTACACCGTGTAATCTGTGACTCTATCAAAAATGTTTTTCTAATAGAATGAAGGTAGGTCCTACTAAAATTATCATGTACCTACTAGTACATTCTGTAATTGCGAATCAAACAAAGAATTTAAATGCTGCTAAATTAATTTTCTAGACTGAATATTTTATTAATTTAAACTTCATAAATAAATTTTAATATAAGTTGACTCAATGCCATCTAAAGCAATTCCGTAGAAACTTTACCTTTTCTGCCCAACCGGTGTAGAGCAGTAACCTTTCGTAGCGTTAGTTCGTCACTTTTCCGGTAGATGTCAGGCTATGGATATAATTTTCTTTACAAAAAGTATTGTTTATTTTTTCTGATATAGATAGTGTAATAATATAATATGTGCTTGTTGATAAATTTTCCACTACATTCGGCACGCATGTGTTATTTGAACACGTGTTTTAAGGGCATAACTTTAGGTTGGTCAAATAACGCCTTATCTGTCTCAGATCATCAATCATGCTCGTCCCAGTTTCATCAATTTTCATGAAGGTATCCATCCTATAAAAAAAATGTTGTATTGAATCATAGTACCTACAGTTTTCCTGAAACAGATATCTAATTATTAAAACTTAGCTCTTCATAAAAAGTTTATGGTGTGTTTGTTAACATTGAGCAACTTATCTACGTCATTATTTCTCAATCGTGACGTGTCTGCAGACTGTTGAGCCACGCCAGTATTCGTCAGTGTTGTAAGTATGACGTCACGAACTTAGATTTTGTTAGGTAGGGGTGGAAAATCTTGTTTGCGATCATTCGATCTTATGACAACGAATCAAGGTTTAAAATTAAAAGTAGATGACATGGGAAATGTACGGAAGGTTTTTTTTACAATTTACCGTTTTCATAGCATACACCGTAATTGTTAATGTTATTGTGATTTAATTGGATACTTAAAATTTTTGTTTATCCACAACGAGGAAGCTCTTGGCCTGTATCTCACCTGATGTTAAGTGATGATCAGGCCGAAGGTGGAAGCGAGCGTCACCCGGAATCCTCAACCACGGAGGAACTGGCTATCTTACCTCTAACTGCCGGTACACAACAATTCTGCTAACATTGTTGTTATGGCGACAGACTTAGGTAAGATGGTGGTAGCTTGCCAGGCGGACTTAGAACAAGCCCTACCACCTACCAAACCGAACAGAAAAATCTGCCCCCACTAGGTATCGAACCCGGGACCTCTGCGTCTGAAGTGGTCTTACCACTAGACCACAGAGGCGGTTAAGACTACACTAACATTTGTGTGATTAAGGGCAAAAATGTAGAGTCTTATGTGCTGTTTACTGGACAAAGGTTGAGTAACTTACGCCATTATTTTATCAGTGACGTGACTAGAAACTGTTGAGACATGCAGCACAACATGCAAGTATTTTATATGTAGTTGTAACAGTTATGACGCTTTGGACTTTGAACATGTTGGGGTACCGAAAAACCTTACAAGAGATAAAATATTGTAAGTTATAAAAAATGTTTTAGTCATCTACTGCGACGGTCTGCTTTGTCTTATTTTAAATAACTCTTTCATCATCATCAACATTTCAGCCATAACTCTTTCTTCCTTCTTCTTCTTTCTTTTCAGCCAAATGACGTCCACTGCTGGACAAAGGCCTCCCCCAAGGTTTTCCACAATGAACGGTCCTGCGCTGCCCGCATCCAGGCTCTTCCCGCGACCTTTACCAGATCGTCGGTCCACCTAGTAGGAGGCCTGCCCACGCTAGGTCGCCACTCGAGAACTTTCCTGCCCTAACGGCGGCTCTCTTTAATTAAGGGTAATAAATTAGAAAATTGATTAAAATTAAACAGGTTTTTTCCCAAAAAAGGTTCTTTCTAGAAAATCCCAAAAACAGAGGAATAGCTAAATAAAAATTTAACACTAAAGATATTCGTCATCTACAAAATTAAAAGGAAACCTCTTATTTACTTTCGTAATTAGAAATATCATTTAACTTTATATTTACCTAACATCATTCAAGTGTCATTGATGACTAATTTCTTCTCATTCAAATGGAGCTGATAACAAAAACCGGCTTAGCAATTATGTAAACAGTGTTTTGTGAAAATGCCTTTCAATAGTCGAATAGTTTCAAAATGGCCGCCTCGTACGATAGAGAGGCAACCAGGCCACGTCATTTTGTTGCACCATGTCGCAGTGCAAACAAAAAATCGGTGCTACAAAATAAATCTAGAAATTATTTATAAAGATCTCTAAGGCAAATATGATTTCCAGTAATCCTGAATTATTATGTAAATTACAATTATTAATAATTATTATTTTCCGTAAATAAAAAGTACCTACTTATACTTTTTATAAACACTGTAGGTAAATCAACACATACTATATTTTTTATAATATTATTATTTTTTACTTTAAAATTTAATATACGCTTTATTTTACTACATAAGTACAGACCTACATAAATAAAATACATAATCAGAAAATCGTAACCAGCTACCGCATCCTAGTCATTTCCTTCAATGGCCGCTTGCCAGTCATTCCACGTCGCACACGTCACTACACTACCATAGATAATTCCAACGCCAGACAGCTCAGCCGAACCGTTCGTCCGTTCCACAATCCACTCAGAAGTGTGCCGGTGTCGACTGTCGCTCCGGTCCGCCAGTCGAGTGCCGCATTCCCTACACGCTCCACGCTCGTCTGCTTTCTACGCAAAAATGTCTGGATGTGAGTCATTTTTACTTATTTTATCCTTATACTTTAATAATGAAGTACATTAGAATCAGATTTGATTGTTGGAAACAGGTTAGAGTTGTTTTTTGTTGCTGCCTAGTTAAGTTTCTCTTTTGTTTTGACAATTATTACCCGTTGTGTGCGGTGAACGATGCAAATTACGCAGCGCGTCACATGATTTTCGCTTCATTATTTGAGTACGTCGTTAATTATTATTGTCGTCTCAGTTAGGACATCTACCTAAATCCGAAGGCTTTGCAATAGACAATGGTTGCTTCGCGGAATTTCACGCGTTGTTTATTTATTTACCGCAACAGACGCCGACCGGCTTGCGAAACTTACCGGTTTTCTATTTTTAATAACAGACTGATTTGACCTCCAAATTATGTTGTACGTTTCCCATGCATTATAGTGCTTGTAATTTATACTTATTATTATGAGTACGTTAGCTGATTTTGAAAATTGTTGGAAAATTATTGAGGAAAACATGATTTCAGTATCCAGGAAAATTACTAATTTTCACCTCAAAAGTTTCAAAATTAATTCACTGTTATAGCTATTTTGCGCACGTTTGTCACAAAATAACTATTTTTGCTGTTGTAAATGTTACGAAGGTAAATAATGAGTTAACGGTCTTATCTTCGCACAGTTAACTCTCATTCAGATAAAATAAGATAACAGCAAGTTTACAAACTATAAAATGTCAAATACTTCTAACTCAAAATAACTTAATAAGTAATTGTAAAATATGCAATGGGTAAAAACGGAAAATTTCATTATTTAATATTTTTCCCTTTGGAATTTCCTCTCATAGTCGTATTATTTTGTTGTTCTATACTAATAATTCATTAATACATAACGTTATCGGTTAGTTTAGAACCGTTTTGTTTATCAGTAAAAACGGTTAACTTAATTTAAATGAGTCACGCATTACTCACAAAATATTGATAACAAAATTTTAACCATTGTGTTCAGTCAAAGTACAAAATTAACATAAAAACGGATTAACAATCAAAATGAATCACAAACAGTATGTAATCACACAATGTCTAATAGGGACAGAGCATCAATGATAAATGTTGCGAAAACGGCTCAACGAGTAAACAATATACGAGTACACCTGAAACAAATGAAGATTAATAAAATCGATTTATTCGATAAAGCTCCTAAATTGATTAGTAATATTACTATTTCAGATCCGTACAACAACCCGCAGTACCCTCCTCAATACCCACCACAGTATCCCCCGCCCCAGAACCAGATCTACCCCCAAATATACCAGCAAGCGTATGGTGCCCCTGGGCAGCCAGGACAGCCAGGGTTCCCTAGCGCCCCTCCGGCGGGCATGAACCCAGCTGCGATGTCGTACCCTGGAGCCCCCATGCCGCATATACAACCAACACCAGCTTACCCTGGATTTCCTGCAGGACGTACGTAAATTTTCATCAATTTCTCTTTCAGAAGTCTTTTACGCATGAATGCCTCATTCTTCGGACAAAATGTCTTGACAAAATGTAAATTCTCCTTTTGTATACATATACGTATGTGCATGATACTGAAGCTGTGTCATTTGAGTAACAAAAGGGCATCAGTTCGTATAAAAACAAAGTGCAAGATGTTCTTTCTTGAAAACCTGCATGTAATCTTAAGAACAATGGTGTAGTCGTCTCTATAAAGTTCGTGTCATGGCTAGTGGTAGTGGCAGGTATCAACATTATTTCGATATGAACACCAGGTAGGTAATACAATACAAAGTTCTAACCACTGGTTTTCGTCACGAAATACCGTTAATCAAGGAGGCATTGTTACCAAGGTACTGTTTGACCCTGGTCATAACATATTATCAAACGATTATAACACACTCATGCACCTACATTTTTAAAGAATCAAATTATGTGTATTCCAGAGCCACATCAACCACCACCTGTAGAATGGATTGCCAGCAATGACTACGCTGCAGAAGGCTTGGTACACAGAGCTGTGGTAGCTGGTTACGAGGGCCACGATGGAAGCCCTCTCTGGGTGATCAGGGCGCACCATGAAGGCGATACTATCCCCGGAAAGCTAGCGATCAAACACAAATCTGCCTATATACCTTGGGGAGGCCAGGAGATCAGAGTACACAATTTCGAGGTATGTGGAAAAGGGTCTCACAAAATAATTCCGTAAATTTTGATTCCAAAAGACTAAGGCAAAGCAAACATTTCGATGATTCAATAGACTAAATTTAATAACACGTCAAGGTTAGCTAGCTACTCGATCCTAAATGAAAATAGCTAGTCGCGATATTAATAACTTTCAATTGAGAATTTGGGAATGGACATGCTGCATGCTTATATTAGAAAAATGAACCTTGTTATTCTTCCTTCTTGCCGAATCTTTAGAGAGCTTGTGAGATTTTAGGTAACGTTTGATGATGATGATGAAGGTAATGCGGTTATCACATATTGAAAATTCTACACTATGCATGTTTTTTGTTAGATTGTATGTAATACTCGTTAGATTACTTATTGCCACAGTTAAAAACCGCAAGGCCTGCTGACTGTCTTTACTAATTCACCGTTTTAACTTTGAAGGTGGTCAGACGAAAAATTAGGTACAAACTGTTCCTTTCAACACTGTATACAGCTCTATTCACCATCTTTAACGTTAAAAAAAATATTATAATTCCAGGTCTGCGTAGCTGATCCGCAAAGAGTCAGATGGATAGAAAGCGGCAACGGGTCTACACCTCCCAACGCAATTCCAGGAGGACGTACGTCATCAGGAGAAACTTTGTACATCGGCAGAGCCAAGCACCAAGGATCACTGACACCAGGAAAGGTAAGCATACTTTCTTCAGCAATAAAAAACTCTTTAAACGTCCATCAAATTATAAAGAAATCAAAACCTCGTCAAGGGTTTCATAAAAAAGCTACTGCTCAAGTGTAAGACCCCTATCCGGGGCTAAAGTAATCGTTAGGTTTTAGGTACGACTAATGATTTAATGTCTCTGATGGCTATTATTATTTTTAAAAATCAAACGGCAAACAAATCTCTTCTCCTCAGTGCCAGATGCGTGCTTTTTTTGTGCTTGGCCGGGCCCGGCGTATCACCGAAATTCTGTTTGCTTGTAAAGCACATATTGGTGGAGAACATCATAGGGTTGGATACCTCACTCACTAGATTCACTTGAAATTGGCGAACGCTTAGATGAGTGCCGAATTTAAAAACACTGCTGTTGCGCACGGGCGCTTTTCCAAATTCGAACTGACACCTGTTACGTCACTGAGTGAATGTTGCCAGTTTGTTGTAAAAAATGAAATTAAGAAAAAATACAAATTCCCTCAAGTTTGTGTTGTTTTATCTTAGAGTAAAATTAAGTAACTAATAAACCTATTTCGGTAAAAAAAACAGTCGCTAAATACTTCAGTATGAACCTTGGAAAATATTGTTCTATGACATCTGAAATCGAAAATGGTTATAATTTGTTTTTTTTTTTTGTTTCAGATCCACCCAAGCCACAAAGTAATGTACATGTCGTTCGCTGGAAACGAACTCCCACACCACAATTACGAAGTACTTTGTACCGTTTAGAACTTTTACAAAATTAATCTGATTGTTAAGATTTTTGATCTGATATTTACTTGTTATTATGATTTCAGAATGTCTGTATTAATGGAATGCTACGTAAAGCATGTTTATTTTATAATATTTTTTTCTATGAAATTGTTTTATTTTCAAGCCAAAACACTTATTTTTAATTTGAAAATCAGCATAAATGGGTATATCCTGAGGTTTAGAAAATTAATTAATCTAAGTAAGCTCAATTCCTCTCATTGCAAATATTGCGTTAATTATTTTACCATTACTTGCCGATGAATTATGGTTCAAAGTAGGTAACTACGTATGAGATAAATTATATTTTGATTGCGATAGTAATAGGGAATCAGACCTATTTATTCTGAAGGTCTAATAATACAAACTTCATAATTTTTATTGTATCTTTATTAGTAATTTTTATCAAACACCTAAGTACTTGGACGTTTACTAATTCACTGCGATCTACAATAGTCAATATAGCACAGACTACAATCAAAAACTTAAGTACTAATTAACTTAAAAATAATAAGAGTCTACTCCACAAATCGCTTCTAAAAATATAACACATAATAAATATTTTCTTTACAGGAACAATTATTTTAGAAGTTTAGGTTTCACCAAAACATTTCCTTTCAAGTATTATAATAAAATCACAAATATTTATATATTTTAATTATCACAGCTTTATGCGTATCGACAAACAATTGAAAATCAGTTTACTTTAATATGGAATATCATATTATCTCGATTTTTGCACTTTCAGTACAGGACTTTCTGCCGTCGGTAATATCGTCATTTTGTCACAGCCGTATTTAGTATTTAGCATTATCTACATCTTTAAGCTTTTGACACACAAGCGGCATGCTGCAGCGTTAGTATGGTACAGTCAGCGTCAAATAGTTCGTGACACCCAAAGTGGCCAAAAATTCGACAACACAACCTTATTCTATTGTAACAAAGACGTGTTGCGAACTTATTGGCTATTTTAGGTGAAATATAATGACGCTGACTGTTCGATGTCTCCATAGAACTTTTTGACAACACGACACGACAAGACGCGAAGCAATAGCTTAAGAAACGACGATACTTATTCACGCCACTCATGCTCGCTGTTTGCCAGACTTACCCTCGTTTACAACTTTATATCTGTCAAATTTTAATCATCTATTAACATAGGTTTGTATTGTAAAGATTAAATACCTACGTTTGTATTGTAAAGTTTAAATACCAACTATTCATAATTCGGTATCATGGTCCCAACATTACACTAATCTTTTGTTTATTTTAAACCTTAAAGTTTACTGGTACACATCATACTTTCAGTGAACCCCATTTCTATTTGAGATTGGTTTACGTTATCTATGGTATCGGTACCAGCGTTTGAATGAACATCGGGAGCTTTATGGTCAACCGCGTGGTTCTCAGCTTCAAAAGCTTTGTTGTCTATGCCAGCTTTTTCGGGTTTATTTTCGACGTTGCCGATGGTGTCTGCGTTCGCGTTTGACTTGTCTGGTTGGCCATGTTTCTTATTCGCCAAGTATAACCACCTGCAATTTGAATATAAATTGCGCGTAAGCATAATTTGGTATCATAGCGAGTTGGCTCTTACACGGTAATATAAGGCCTGGTAAAATTAGCACCAAACTTTATACAGCCTTATTAATTCGAGCTAGGTGAAAATTAATTTCGACAGTTCAGTCACGGTAACATTACCATAGTTCAGTGTATTCGCGAATGTTCAAGTAATTACACATTTTATAAGAGCAGCTTTAAAATGTCCTATAGTATTAGTACCGTGTGGTGACGGCAGAGTAGAATACATTTGTCACCAACCCCTACTCTTCCCGCGGGTGTCGTAAGAGGCGACTTAGGGACTACACATCAAACAGAGAATGGGCAGCAGCGCTCTCTGAAAAACATCAATCTTTTAAACTGCGATCTCCAACCCGCCTGCCTAGCGTGGAGATTATGGCAAAACCCTCCACTATAGTGGAGGAGGCTCATAGTCCAGCAGTGGACTGTAAAGGGCTGTTGATGATGATGATGATAGTAAAAACAAGGTAATTTAAAATATTGATACACCTAAGTTAGATTATCAACAAATAACTTACAAGAATATCACCACGGCAGGAACTGTAAGTCCTCCTCCAAGAAGGAAGAAGGCTCCAGGGAAGGTCTTTATGGTAGCAGTATACACTGAAGTGTACATAGGAGCGTACACTAAAGGCATCATAGCTTCGGCTACTCCAAAGAACGAGTTCACTTTGCCTGGAAAAAGAAAAAGTTACAAGTTACGAATAAAATTTAAGGATACGAATAATAGGTATGATAGTATGAATCGTTACAGCCAAATGACGTCCACTGCTGGACAAAGGCCTCCCCCAAGGTTTTCCACAATGAACGGTCCTGCGCTGCCCGCATCCAGGATCTTCCCGCGACCTTTACCAGATCGTCGGTCCACCTAGTAGGAGGCCTGCCCACGCTACGTCTTCCAGCCCGTGGTCGCCACTCGAGAACTTTCCTGCCCCAACGGCCATCGTCTCTACGAGCTATGTGCCCCGCCCACTGCCACTTGATTTTATCAATTCTGCGAGCTATGTCGGTTACTTTGGTTCTCCTGCGGATCTCCTCATTTCTGATTCGATCACGCAGCAGATAGTATGAATACCTACTGCTATTAGAAAATCGAAACTAATAAAACTTTCTGAAGAAGCAAAGCTAAATGGCATTAACTTCGCCTTTTGTATTACTCTTTTTATATTACATGTATGTGCAATTGAAGTTTTAAATAAAACTGCCTGACGTCTTTTAACCGATCATATTTGTTTTTGGACTTGTTGATTTTGATAGCAACATTGTTATTATAAGGTGCGTACGGATTGCGCGTACCCTATAGTCTTTTTCACGTAAGATGATCCGTATGACACTTCAAGGTTATCCATATTACGCATACTACATATGCAGAATATTTTTGAAAAAATATTTGTATTTTATTAGCAATATAATAAAAAAATAATTAACTACTTGTCTTGAAATATATAGTAAAATCTGAGTCTATTGATTATATTTTAATTAAATACGATGTAAAAATATTTTTTATTTAATGTACGCAATGTGTGAAACGGAATAGATTTAGTGCTGGGGTATTTCTTGTATAATAAAATCGATTATTTCCGCGGTTCATTAATCGATTGCAGTGAATACTTAGTTATTAAAACATCACAAAAATCAAATATATTTTTCGATTATTGACTTTAATAAACGCATTGAAAATAAATTAATAGTTTTTAATTTAAAGAAACAGAACCAGTACTTTTTAGGAATTCTTTTTTTTGAACACGAACCATGAAATTTAAATATTATCAATAAAAATTGTTACAATAATATTTGTAATTAAAAAAAAACATGTTTTTTGTTAAATAACACCTATACAAAATATTTCTCTAAAAGTAGGTTTTACTAACTCTTCGAAACAAATCGATAGATAAATCGCTATGGTTTAGTTAAGTGACATCTCTAAATCTTTCAAACTCGAAACGTCATACGGATCATCTTAGGTGAAAAAGACTATAGTACGCGTACTCAGTTTACGCGTATCCAGAACGCCTAGTCCATACATATATATGGACTGGTCCATACATACATGGACACCTTTACAGCAGCTAAAGGACGAAGCACACATATCAACCCGGAAACGGATCGTAACCGTATCAACTCAAGGCGGTTGACAGTGCGGCTAAAGGCGATATGATGTTGATCCCTTTCCGGGTTGATAAGTGTGTTATGACCTTAAACAAACTTAACTTTAACTTTACGTACTCACCCAGCTCATCTCTTTCAACCAATTTAGAGACCATAGATCTCATAGCAATGAAAGAAGTCCCATTGAAAATCTCGATCAATGGGGCTGAAAGAAAAATTAAAAATTAGCATATTTAAATATATTTTTTAACTCAAATGTAATAAAACATTAATACCTATGTAGATGTGCCAGGTTTTGGTAGCGAAAGCATACATGAACCCGGCTAGGATCTTGCTGGTACAAGATATAACCCCGATGATGGCGTCGTCGAACTTCAAAAGATGGCTGAAGACCCCCACCGAGAACAAAGTTCCTGGAAAAATAATTGGAACAGAATTAAAATGAAAAGTTCTATTTTACATGATATTTTCAATATGTTTACTCAAATACTTGTAAACTTTTTTTTGCTATTCATATTTGATGCACATCGAAAAAACTATTGAATTAGTCTACAACATTGAACTAATATTACTAGCGTAGTACACTATCCCCCTTATTAATAAAAGTTACACCCTAGTTGAACTTATGGAAATGTCATTTTAAGCCAAAGTTCATCCTAGGTGTAACTTTTTATTAATAAGAGGGTATGTCAATGGTCTACAAGAACAATAACGACGCGGATAAGCAATGCTACTCAAAATGTACGCAAAATACATCAACATGATTTTCAGATACAAAATTCTAATGTGCTTGCTCACCCAGAGGAGACCCACGTTCAAATTGAGTCAGTAATACTGGCTCCATTTGACTGAAGTAAGGCTAATTAGCTAAATGAGTACTGAATTAATTATAATAGCCACGATAGCTGAACGGTGAAGGGTCGGACTGGCCGACTCGAGATCCGAGGAACGCGGGTTCGAATCCCACCGCCCGCTCGACTATTGTGGTGGGCTCACCACAATTAGTCGAGAGGAAGCTTATTTACCACGAGGGGCTACCGGGACTTAATATTTGTGCAATACAATCTTTAAAAAAATATAAAACGTACCAACTAATGAAGTACACATCGCGTAAGTAGAGAACATGCTGAAGTCCACCTCGTTCCAGTTGAACCGGTATCTGGTGAATAAGTACATCACCGACATTTCACCTGGAAAAAATACAAAAGTATTTTATAATATTTATTTTACGTATAAATAATGATCTGTGAGTACAACGTACACACGGCCACACTGTTAACTATCCATTTCCGTTTTTGCTCTCGCTCTCATCAAATGGTGATTCTTTGCGATAGAACGAGACGACATGACAGACAATGGATAGTTAACACTGTTGCCGATGGTACATTGGCGTATCTAGGGTTATTTTTAGGGGGGGCTATCATAGCCCATGAGTGAGTAATTATCACTATCATCTTCAATAGTAGCCCAACATCCAGGTTCGTGCTACCGAAACCAATTGATTGCTTAAAACTTCTTAGATACATACTGTGAATGTTACGTTTTATTTCATTTCAGGTGCTGGCCGTACTAAATTTTTACAATAATTTGTTAGATTTAACTATTTTTAGTATACCTACTCATAGTACTCATACACAGCCTCGACGAAATTAATATTCCGTAGTGCACTGTGGAAAGTAAAACCTGTCATAGCGAAAGTCATGTTTATGTAAGTTACATTGTTTAATCAAACGCAGTGGAAAATAACAAGCAAGGCCAAAGAATTGTCAACCATTATTACATTCACATCATAAGACGAATTTTCAGCTTTAGAACGCCTTAGGCCGCTTGTACGGACAACGGCCCGATTTTTTCACCTGATTTATTGTGGGTTATGGTTTTTAATGAACTTGCATCGGACATACCTAACTATTTCGTAAATCGGTGTGTTTTTTAAAGTGATAACTGTGTTAGGTACTTGTACTGCAACCGGAGTAGTATTGCTGTGTTATAGCAGTGCCTCTTGCCCTTCGGGTATCCACGGAAGACCAGCGTCGTGGTGTCCCTTACGACACCTCGGCATGATGCTGAGTGGATGCCGTTTCGGTGACAAGCACATTACCTACCTACTCTATTTAGTTTTACTTTTGTTTCATATTTTTGATGCTGTTTTGTGTCGCTGAATAAAATATTTCATTTTCATTTACATAGGTTCGGCGAGAAAATTGACAGCAAACAAATGATATCCGTTTTTGACGGTCCGTCGTCCGGTAAAAAAACTGATGTCTACAAACGGCCTTACTTGAAGAAGTTGATGTCTTAAAATTACTCCCATGAAGTCATCAAACTTTTAAATAATCATTACTGGCACAAATTCAATGTTCTCGAGTGGAGACCACTAGCCAGAAGAAGTATTGTGAGCCCGCTAGGTGGACGACCATTTGGTGTAGGTCGCGGGAAGTATCTGGATGCGGGCAGCGCAGGACCGATCGTTGTAGAAATCATTGGGAGAGGCATTTGTCCAGCAGTGGACGTCATTTAGCTGGGCTGAAATTGACGAACACATCCAAAGAAACTATCTTACCATAAATAGGACCAATGACCACACACAGCACCACTACAAGCATGATGACCCGGAGTCTCCTTTTGTTCGGCCCGTTCTTGAAGGCTACCATGAGGGTTTCCTTGACGTATCGCGTATCGAAGAACTGGCGGAGCCATTCGCAACAGTTCTTCGCTGGTTTCTGAAAACAAGATCATTACAAAAGCTTATTATAAGGCAATGGTTTATTGCATCGAAGAATCAATATTGTTACAGTCTACAGAGACGTCACGTCTCAGCCAGTGAAAGAAGTTGTCATGGTATTTCGATTCAAGTTACAAGGTGTCATCATTCTTGTCCCAGAGTGATCTGGGTTCGATTCCTAGGTGTGTTTTGAATGAAAGAAAAGAAAGAAAGAAATATTTATTACGATGAACATCACTGAACAAAGAATGAACCACATTGGCGTCGATCCGATCGAACCATTTCAGTGTGCCTACCATGAGTTTACGTTAGGTGAGCTCGCTAGCGAATACGTCAAAAAATTCTATGAAGATTTTGTTTCTTGAAAGTAGCCGCTAGGGGCGCTGCACAATATGTCATACATTTAAATGTCATTTTTTTACGCAGTCGCTAGCGAGCACACCTAACGTAAACTCATGGTAGGCACACAGACGCCTGTACCCTGAGCACAATAACTCTCGTAATCGTGTTCTTTCTACAACTTAACCGTAGAGGCGTTATTTTGTTTTTCATACCATTTCATACGAGATATTTATTTGTACTCAGGGCACTGGTTACTGAACACGTCTGACAACAGGGTTCTACGCTCGATACAAAGGACTTATTTATAGATATCTTTTTGCGATCAACCAGTCGATTTCTACATTCGATTTTCTCACGAGACAACAAAATCCATTTCATAATAATAAGTAAGTGAGTGCTTAACACCCAATAGTAAAAGTGATTGTTTCGTATCGTGCTAAAAACGAATGACTGAAGGTCCTTCCTGTCAACAGAGTGTGACAATTTGGGTCAAGTTGATGGCCTTTTTATGCTCAAATAACGCCAATCATTGAACTTGGGGCCTATTACATAACGGACAAGAACAGTAACTGCCGGTTTTATCGTCAGTAAAAAGATTACAGAATGCCGAAGAATCTTCCACCGTCAAGGATGTATAATATTTTCTATTTTCTAAGTGTTACAATAAAATTGTGAATTGAACACTCTACTTTTAAGTTCAAGTACTGGTATTTGCATAATAATGAAATTCGTAGAATAGGAGGCTTCGATATAAATAGTAACAATATTATTATGTAAATGTAATATCGACTAATACATTATATTGTCATCTAGCTTAATAACGCTGACTGCAGGCTGCTGGCAGTATGGGCAAGTATGAAAGCACACATTAGGTACACCGATTTGGTATCGGCCGATTCCTCATAATTAGAAGCCGACCAAACATTAAACGTGAAGTTTAAGATAAATTAATTACTTAGTTTTGATATTTCTAAAAAAGAAGGAAAAGGAAACATTGATACAAATCCTTAAAATTAGGCTACTTAAATATCAAAAGTTTTTGGCTTCGGACCATTTCGTAATAAAACTTAGCTGGCTGCGAAGTGGAAAAAAAACCATTTCGAATCTTGTCAGTATGAAGCCAGCATTTGGTGAGACCTACTAGAGAAGTTGCAACTAACGCCCGTATTTACACACGATGCTTGCTTATGTGAAGCAGCAAATCGAACGCACAGCATTGAATAGAGCTCTGTGATTGTGTCACCCTATGCGTCCACGCGCACTGTGAGACCTCATAGTAATTTTTGTGAATACGGGCATACGACTCCAAATAATTTATAATACTAGATAGGTACCTACCCATTTTCAGTAACTTTGGTAACATCACAAAGACTACCTGCGTGGGAAAGGATAAGTGACAGGCAAAAATCGTGACTACGTGAGGGTCACACACGTTCAATCACAAAATCGCATTGATTGCTAAAACAAGGAATTAAAGTTAATTTAAATTATTTGTATATCACCATTCATAAAAGCACTAATGAGGAAATTCTGACTAAGTAATGAAATAGTTCCCTTTTTATTGTTCATTAATAAATAATTATGTTCTGTTTGTTCACTAAGAATTTTTCCTTCATTAGTGGTCGTACTAAACATGCACGACCACAATCATTAAGGTACCTACTTCTTTTTTGCATGAAAATTTTACCATTTGAGAATAAAGCCTTAAAATCATTAGTGACAGAAAACCAAATCGTATTTGTATAGTATGACAAAAATTTTGTATAAGTATTAAGTTATTTTCAATTATATTTTATCACAAATTAAAAATAATTGAAACAATAATTATGTACCTATAGGAAAATCATATTATTATCTTTTGTTTCAACATTGATGTTTATACAACTGCAAATTTATTGTTGAGAAAGTAGAGTGCTAAAACCTAATAACCTTATTTTATTTCTGAGTATGATGACACAACCATTATGACCAGCTCTATTATTAATTAACAAAGAAGTCGCATTATTTGTTAATAGTAAAAGTCAATAGAAAAAGCTGTACAACAATTGTAAATATGGGATAACAGTTATTCCATAGTAAATTTTTACTAAAGTTTTATACGCGTCCTGCATACATAGCAATATTAAAATTATGTTGTATAATTGCTTTGAAAAAATCTTTTTTTTTGTATTAGATGTTATTATTATTATAATGACCACCATTGTTTGTTCGTTTGTGTTATTATGTTGTTGTTTCAATAGTTTGTCCTATTAACGTGACGTGTAAATCGTATTCACTGTTACTATGATAGCGTGTCCAGAAAACCTTTGTATTTGTCACAAGTGTCATATAATAGTACTTAGTATAGTATATTATTAGTAACACATAATTAACATTATTGACACATAGACGTCTCTTTGCCCTGACATACATAGAACCCCTTCTCACCAATGATTGTTATCGACACATGCAACAATCATCTTATCCATTACACTATCAACTTAAAATAGTTACTGCATCAGAGCTATATTTAATTAGATACCTAGTATGAACTGGACTGTGACTGTCATCTTATCGTTCCAGTAATCGCATTAAACAGACAACTTCTTATTTAGTTCAATGAACCGTTTAATTTTGCAGCGCTGTCAAGGCGTCGACTTTACAAGCAACTAATTATAATAATACATTAATAAAATAAACCGTTCCGTTAATAGAGCAGAAACAAAAAATGTCCTTACCGTATTTAAGTCAGGCCTCTTGACTTCCTTGATCCTATAGTAGCCATAGAAGAAACTCAGAATGTATAACGAAGCACTCAACGAGAACACACCATAGAGTCCAATTTTCCGCACCAATATCCCACTGAGAGCAGCCCCCACTGGCACTCCGACTGAGTAAAACAGATTCACAACACCGATCCTTAACGTCCTTTGTTCTTCTGTAGTGACGTCCGCGATATAACTAAACACTCCCATAAACATCGTGAACCACCCTCCAGTCAAGGCAGGGAATATAGCTTCAGTCACTGCAGCAACCTCAACCGGCAGCTGATGAAAGAAATAGGTATTGACAATCAAACCTATACTCGTCAGAAATTCTCCAATGATTGGTAACAGCATGCAGAATTTTCTCTGTCCAATCTTGTCACTGTACGCTCCCAAAAAAATTAATATTCCACAGGGCAAGAATGACTGCAGCACGGTCTTCCAGCCAGCAACAGAAGCAACTAGAGTCTGAACTGCTTCCTCTTCAAGAGTATAATTAGCAGTCTCCCTTCTCGTTAAGGCATCACACACGTGATGATCGAACCCTAAATTAACTCTACAAGCTTTTTCCAAATATAAATTCTGAGTTGCTAAAGCTGACAGCACGGATGGCATCACGTAACATGCTAAAATCGGTTCTACAGTAATCATGGACATCACTCGTTTCGTTTTCTGAAAAATGTCCAACTCATCCCAATCGTCTACATCTTTTTTATCTTGATTGAGTTTTTCTTTATTAAAGCTATTCTTAATTACATTGGTTCCATTTAAGTCGCTGCCATTAATAGCCTTTTCAGCTTTGCTGTTTTCTAGATTCTTCGCGTCAGCCGTCATGACTGGTGCACGTATCTGAAACAAGGACGACACATATCAATGGAGTAAGTGCTGGTATCACACCACCCAGTAGTATTTATTGTGTCCGCGTGCCTACAGACGTAAACTTCATATTTCGCTCAATGGGCTTTGTACCTTTGATTGGTAAATGCAGTATACACCGGACGCCGTAATCATTTTATGATTGCCTACGTACTTAACGTAATCGTCGCCGACTGTTAGACAGAATTAACTTTACGTAGTCACAATGGTTTATCGAGGTAGACCATCGCAGTCACTAAGTCACGGAAAACGTTGTTTCTTTTGTTACATTGTTTACAGATGGGAATTTAATCTGCATTCTTATGTTTCAAACTAGCATTTTAGTACATTATTTAAAAAAGAGATAAAACACGTGCACGTTAATCAATACCTACCAGATTTTGGTCTACGAGTAGCTGTGGAATTTAATTTAACGGTTGAATTGATAGCTTGTGTCGCAGAAATAACTATTCGTCAGTAGATTACATTTTAAACTGATTGTCTGAACTAAATAAACTGTTCGTTATTTCTCTTATGTTTCCAAATCTTTGATTTAGTACATTTACACGGTTCTATCCAACCTGCAGTTTTATATCAATTTTAATAAACATCTGTAGAGTACTAGGTTTTATAGGATAAAGTATGTAAATAAAGTCTGTTTTGTACTATAATATGCAAATGAAATTCATAGAAAATAATTAAATTATAATAGTACACAGTGAAAAGAAAAAGAAAATAATGTCTTACGTCAATTGAGAAAGAATACAAAACATCAACTTGTTACGTCGTAATTATTAATTTAAGGGGTAAAGCATCGTGTTTTAACAAAACGTATATATACATAACTATGCCAGTTCCGTGGGCTGCTAATCATGGGTTGGTCAGGTCTTTTACAATTACATTCTATTGATGCTTTGTCCATCCATTTTATCTATTGAACGCGATCGATCGACACAATTCCACAATAGTTACATTGAATCATGAAACCTGTCCAAAAATTGACTACGAACTTGTCATGGTAGTATTCAATGCTGTAATTCGGTCTCTAACTGCTGTCATGTGCGTTGTGGGAGTATTATTTGCACAATACATCAGCTGGTACAAAAAATAACGCAGTGTCATCGCACTGACCTTGCTGTAACTGATTCCGCGTTACGGATCAAGGTCAGGGACTGGACGTGTACGTTTGCATAAAGGGTCTGGTGCTATCAATAAGAGGATGTCGCATTGACACAAACGCGAATCACTTTGGCAGTCTCGCAAGTTGAGGACATCTTGAATGGGCCGGATTTAATGTTTTGCACGTTGATGGGCGCGCAATTTGCATTTGTAGTGGTTTTGTTTACTACATTGTGTTGTATTGTCATTTAAACGCCTCCTTAAATTTTCAAGAAAATATATCAAATTATGTAGAGTTTTGTAACAACACGTGTAAATCGAATTTTACTAAATTCTCGGTACCTACTCTTTGTCAGTTTTTCATGGTGAATGGTAATCATTTGTAATAATTTAAAATTAAGGTGTAATTTTCCCTATGATTAGAGGAAATGATATTATTTTTCCAGGGTTACGTGATTTTTACAAAAACCTGTGTCACTTTAGAACCACTTTATAAAGTTTAAAAACATCATGACAATTGAAAAATCATCTAACCATGCAGAGCATGTCATACTTAAATGACGAATATGAAAATTTCCCACACACCAAGCTTTATTCATACATATTTTGGCAATCACTAAGGAAAACAATAATTTAGTTTTTATGAACAGTGTTTGTTTTTACGACCAGTTAAAGATGTCATACACATCCGTTTACAAAACTGATGGTTAGGTATATTTTATCCCGATATAACTCTTTCAAACATTGACTCTTAAGATGAATTGAGTGATTTGATTCAAGCTGTGCTAGTTTTTGTTAATAAGAGCCAATTAAGTAGTAATTTTATATTGCATACAAAGCTACTTGAGTTTTTATGTCACTTTTTATTTTAACCGAAATCAAATTACATTAAACTTTTGACATTGAAAAAAGCTTAGCCTAACCGACGAATGGTTACAAAAACCATTCACTTGTAAGTAACAGTCATAATCTTAGGGTGGCCTTGTCACAAATATCTATAAAAATTGCAAGCCAAGATTATGCAGATAAATGTTGTAGGCAAATTATTTTAATGGTTATTACACCAGACTTGATAACGCTATAAAAATTAAGGACCAAATCTTAATTCTCAATTAATCTAGTAATACGTTTATAGCGTTAGTTCTTTAGACCTGCATAGAGGTGATCACCTACCGGGATCACTGGTATGACTGTAAAGTTACGATACAAGATGCAATTTCGTTCTTGACATTTCTATTTCTGGAATTATTGGTTAAAGGTAGTTATTTACAGGTGAATGGTCTCGATGTAAGACGTCATTTGACAGAAAATTTAATAAACTATCACGTTTTTCAGTAATTTTTCAGCCTAAACCTATTTTACATTCTGAAAGAAGTCCCATTAAACATGTTTTATATCCGCACATAGCTTAGATTCAATAAATTGTAAAAATTTATAACTCTATGTTAGGGTGTCCCTTATTTTTCAAAGTTTTAAATTTGTAACGCATAGGTCTTAGTTTTGTTTGTTTGCCTCTAAAACACTCGAAAATAAATTTTTACCTTATTTGGAGTATGATAACCCGTGCCGACTTGCATCGAAACATGTTGCGCGGCAGTAGCGGTGCGTATTCGCGGTATTTGTCATTTGTTCTCAATTAATCTCGTGATAAACACCTATTGTTTGACATTTAGAAGATGGCTGTGGAATTAAGAAGCAATAAAAAAAGTATATTCTTAGTCGGGGACGTAAATTTATCAAATAATAGGCACCAATTTACCGTTAATCGTCAAGTTTTTGCAGTAGTTTTTAACATATTTTGCGAAGTTAATTAAATGTTATTGAAACCTCTAATCTTATCATTCGGGAGTGTATTATATTTTGGGAAAAGCTATAAATCCTACCAGAGCCTAACTGTGTAAAAAAAACTTGTGTATCTTCACCATGCTTGGAGGGAGTTGCAAGAAAAATTCAAGATTTATAAGATTTAAAAAAATCAAGATTTATAAGCGCCGCGGTGAGGAGGATTTAAAAACAAATAAAATATTTTAACAAAAACAAATAAAACCAAGGCGTCCAGAGTGTTAAGGTGTAGACAAAAAGTTAGTTAAGAAAGTAGAAAGTGCAAGACAAAGAAAATTAAATAAATAAATAAATAAAAATAGAGCAAATATGTTTCGGAGGTTTATCGTCATCTCTTACTACGCAAGATTCTATACAAACGCAAGGACATCACGACCAGCTTACCAGCTCTGAGGAAAGCCTTAAGGAACTCTTGACATCCACTTTCCAAAAGGTATATGAGAGTGTTGACAAATTGATTTCCAAAGCAGCCCTGAGCAAGTTTAGTCAACATCTTTGGTACTTCATATCAGAAGAAATTGCCGTTTTATCACTCTTTGATGATGAAGGTCATGAACAAACATCGTCAATATTGTAGTAAAAGTACAAAGAGAGAGTATGTATGATTCTGGGAAGAGATACATTCCATCTGAAGAAGGTATGATTATTTCTATGGTAAATAGGACTTTGTACTAATTTTTTATCCTGTTTGTAATGAATTGATAATAATACTGCCTTATTTATTGTTGTTGGAAAACCATTGAGTGGTTTTGTGTCTGTCAAGAGTATAAATTTATTTTCTCGATTGAAAATTGATAATAATTTCCCCCTGAGACACATTTCTATATGAGATAAAGATGTTGCCTATTTAAAGGCAAAAAAGTGCTTCTTTAAGGGTAGTTAATGATACAGCTGAAAGAGCTATAAAGCTTATGCAAGATTTTCATGGTTTGATCACTGCAAAGGAAGAGCAAAAGCTTTTTTTGCTACGCACAGTGTAGCAAAAATCAGGCCAATATTCAGGAGCATGGAAATCTGTATCCAGAATGTAAAAAAGGGTCCCTCAAAAGTAAAATATATTGTCTGATCTGTAATGTTATCTTCTTTTTATAAATATTTTATAAAAAATAAATATTTTAATTGATTTAGCTACATAACGAAACCAGCATTTTTCAAAATCTTCAGAGCTAAGTCGGCACGGGTTAATGTGGACGTAGGATGATGAAATTTTGTATTTAAGTATGTCTGAGTAGTACGAAAAGAAATAGAGGGTATGCATTTCAATATCTAAAAAAAATTTTTTTTCGGCCATATAAGGGACACCCTACTCTATGTCTATTGGGGACGAGTATACAGGGTGACATTGAAATCGTTGGCATCCTTTTAAACTAAGACTCTACTCATGATACATACGAGTAGTACGTTCCCTGAATATGAGACAAATCCAATGAGTTTTTTGTCTTAATTTTACTATTTATTTGTTTTAGTACAGTTAACAGCACGTCAAACTATACATTTTTTGTTGCACTATAACACCTACTACATCGAAATAAGATGCCACAGAGTTAAGTTTGGTGTTCTATCGTCTGTAGAAGATTTTGATTTTTGAAATTTTAACTCATCAAAGTTTCATAATCAGGGAATATACCATGAGTAGAGTCTTAGTTTAAAAGGATGCCAACGATTTAAAAGTCATCCTGTATTTTCAGTGTAAATGTTGCTAGAGATTGTATTAAAGAACCAAATTGAAATTTTGTCTTATCACGTGTCCATTCTTTCTTCGTAACTGAGGAGACAAAGGGTGGCTGTTTTGAAAACATTTTCAGCAAAATGTATCCAGTGTTTGAACAACAGGTAGCAGGTGAGAGTTTGTAAACATGACATGGTTATTTTAATAGGATACAAACGAAACAACGCATCCATTCATTCTTCTGCAGTTTAATGCCGTGTATGACACGCAAGCGCATACGCTACTTCTGGCGTTAGTTTCAGCCACTCATCTTAATTAAAACCCTTAAAACCTCACTACCTTCAAACATCTTATCTATCTACGATTATAAAAGCGGAAGGTCACTGACTCACTCATCACAAAATCTCAGAAACTACAAGTGCTAGGCGTCTCGAATTTTGAATGAGGGTTAGCTCACTAAGACGGGATTTTACAAAATTCAACTTCAACCCCTAAGGGGGTAAAACGGGATCCACGCGTACGAAGTCGCGGGCGGCCGCTAGAAACCCCTAAAGTAAAAATAAAGACTTGATTTGAAATGGTAAAGTAAAGTCTACATTGAACGTACTTTAAGAATAAAATTAATATCGATCACAGCTTGTTTTACGGTCTTCTCTACAACACTTTGCTATAAATATTTTCTTTCAAAGTGCTAATAGGACCCTAAACATAAAGAGACATGGAAATAGCCTATTTTTTGCAACGCTTACTTTATCAACATCAAAGAAAGAATATAGATAGGTATTACATGCAATAGTTCATACTAAAATGATTTACTATTTATTTTCGTCGTTGTTAAACTGAGACTTTTTTGTGCAACGGCGTATGGTTTTCCGTGTCGGTGCAATCTGGTAAAAAAATATGTCTCACGAATTAGCATCACTGTATCATCAATATTATGTTTCTTGTACCTATCCGTATCAGCCGGGTTACTCCTAAGGCGCAATATTCCTCATACAATAGTTTAATTACTCGTAAAATAACCAAATTGAATACATAAGTCTGGAATAGCAATAAAAAATTGAATTTAATAGAATAGGTACCAAAAATTTTGATTTCTGAGCGAATAAAAATAGATTTTATTTTTCGACTTTTCTGCTTAATATACGAGTAGTATAGTATTTTTTTTTATATGACAGGAGGCAAACGAGCAGACGGATCACCTGATGATAAGTGATTACCGTCGCCCATAGACACCCGTAGACCCAGGGGCGTTACAGGTGCGTTGCCGGCCTTTAAGGTGAAGAAAGCTCTCCTCTTGAAAGCTTGCAGGTCGTATCCGTCCGGAAAACCCGCAGACGACAGTCCATTCCACAGTTTGGTTGTACGGGGCAGGAAGTTTCTAGAGAAACGTACTGTTGCCGACCACTTTACTAAATGAAGTAAGAATATTATGTGTAGGAGATTGGGATAGGAATGGGATGGGATACCTTCGATTGAGCAGACTCCACAGGACGGTCCAAGCTTGGTTCTTCTTTCACTTTCACAAACACTTGAATTTTATTGAGATGAGTTTAGCGCGCGATTTGGGTTTATTTGAATTGGTTTATTTTGGATACTTATTTAGTAATTAACGCCCAGATAGGTAGGCGAAGCGGCGCGTTGCGATGCGAGAGCGAGACTGAAGGTGGGAGGGAGAGGATAGGAAAAAGGACTGTCAGAATGAGTGATAGAATAGTGTGACATGAGTTTGAATTGCATGAGGTTTTAATGCTGGCGCGTACAACTCCCCCGGCCTAGAGGTCTTCCTCTAGATTGAGTAGCGTTTGTAAAAAAAAAAGTTAAAAACGTAAAAAAACATGCGTTAGAGAGAACTAAACGAGTTAAATTAGCGTTAAAGTTGTGTTAAATTAAAGTTAATGTTAAAATAAAGTTAAGAACATTATTTGAGTTACTGTAAAGGAAGAGGACAAACTCTAACTACAGGCCGAACATAAGTACCGGTTGCAGTGCGAATCTTTAAGGTGCGAATGATTTTGTCCTTTCCGGGATATACTTCCACAACCACACCCAATGGCCAACAAAGAGGATGCGCATTGTCATCTTTTATAACAACAACAGAGCCCACATCTATCGGTTTGGTCACCGTATTCCACTTTTCACGGCGTTGTAGAGAAGTTAAATACTCCTGACTCCAGCGACGCCAAAAGCTTTGCACTAATTTATTGACTAACTGATAACGCGTTAACCGATTGTCAGAAATATCAGAGACATTCTCTACTGGTAAGAATTTCAGTGGAGTTATATTGAGAAAGTGATTGGGAGTGAGAGCGGATATATCAGATGGGTCAGAGCTAAGAACACACAATGGTCTACTATTCAATAAGCCTTCTATTTGTACAAGTACAGTGTTGAACTCTTCGTATGTTAACACTTGAAGACCAATAACTTTATAAAGATGCGTTTTTACATAACGAACATTTATCTCTGTGATGCCGTTAAAGTGCGGACCATATGGTGGACTATGAAGAAACTTAATGCGTTGTTCAGCCAAATGTGAACTTAAATAATTTTTGTGAGAGTCAGATTCTAAAAGAGCGTAAATTTCGTCAAGCTTGCGTTTAGCGCCAATGAAGTTAGTACCTCCGTCGCTATATATCATGGAAACGGGGCCTCTTCTACAAATGAATCGACGAAAAGCGGCGAGAAATAGATCAGAGCTTAAGTCTGAAACTAACTCTATGTGTAGAGCCTTAGTTGTAAGACAGCAAAATAAACAAATATAAGCCTTCTGGCTTTTAACACCTCTGCGGCGAATGTGAGTAATAAAGAAGGGACCTGCATAATCGACCGATGTATAAACAAAGGCTTTAGCTTCTGAAACGCGAAATGATGGCAAGTCGCCCATAAGAGGGTTTGTAGCTTTAGGGTTTAAACGAAAACAGATATTGCATTGATGCACTCTTTGACGTACTAAGTTACGTGCGGAAAGTATCCAAAATTTCTGTCTAAGCAGACTGAGTAGAAGTGAAGGACCAGTATGTAAATTACATACATGAAAGTAATCAACTAAAAGTTGAGTGAAGCGATGTTTAGGCGATAGAATGATTGGATGCTTTTGTCCATAGTTGAGTTGAGAGTGAGTGAGTCGACCTCCGACACGAAGTATATTATCAGAGTCAATGAAAGGGTTAAGTTTGAGAAGCGATTTGTTAAAGGGTTTATTATTTTTAATTGCGTGCATATCTTGAGTAAAAAATAGTGCCTGTATATGGCGTACTAAATAGAGTTCAGCGAGTTCTAAATCAGAGGATGTAACCACTCCGTCTGAACGTAGTATTTTAGCGAAGCGTAACACGTACACAGTAGCGCGTAATAATTTTGGGTACGTGGAAATGCGATCAATTAATCGATCGAAAAAGTGAGAGTTCGATTGAGAGTTTGTCTCTGAAACAAGAGCGATAGTTTTCTCTTCCAGTCGAACACTGTTAGATGAAACTTGAAATGGCTCGATAGGCCATTGCGAGATTGGCTGAGCTGTCCATTGAGGAGAGTGAAACCAATTTAATTGATTTAATAATGCTTTAGGAGTTACAGGTCGCGATATTACATCTGCAGGATTTTCATTTCCATTAACATGATGCCAAATTTTTGCGTTGAGTTTCGAATTAATTTCAGTAATTCTATTCGCAACAAATGTGTGAAATTTGTACGCGGGAGAATGTATCCACGTGAGAGTGACAGTCGAGTCTGAAAATGCGTAAATTGAGTTAACATGATAACGATTCTCTATACTATCGCGAACCGATAATAAAAGATTTGTCAAGAGCAGCGCTGCGCACAGTTCAAGCCGCGCAAGAGATATTTTCTTTAAAGGCGCGACACGCGATTTGGATGCGATAAGAAAGACTTCACCGGGTGAATCTGCATCAGAGCTCACGCGCACATAAACTACAGCTCCGTAGCATACTTCGCTGGCGTCCGCGAAGCCCATGATAGTGACGTGACAACCCGCGGTGATTCCTATATGACGAGATATTTTTAATTGCGATAAATAGTTAATCTCACTATCAAACCGATTCCATTTATTTTTTATTGAGTCTGGAACTGGCTGATCCCATTCAAGTTCGCGCTGCCAGCATTCTTGAATTAAGAGTTTGAGAAACGCTGTCACAGGGCCTAGCAAACCCAAAGGGTCGAATAATCTAGCGGTTGCGGAAAGAATCGTGCGTTTTGTGCATTGGTCAGAGTTAGTAGAGTTAATTTTGTAAAGAAAAACGTCATCATTAGGAAGCCACTGCATGCCTATGATTTTTGTCGTAATTTCTGAGTCAGTGTCAAAATCGACGAGCTGTGGATTTTTATGCGAATCGGGAATCTTATTTATAAGCTCAGGGTTGTTCGAGATCCACTTAACCATTTTAAACCCCCCGGCCATGAACATCTTAACCATTTGATGATAAGATTGTTCAGCTTTTTCTAACCCGTCCATCGATGAGACATAATCGTCCATATACATACAGGATTGAGCTTCAGACGCGGCGATAGGATAATTCGCGCGCTCGTCCTCAGCGAGTTGGCGAACGACACGCATAGCGAGGTAAGGCGAGCTAGAAACGCCAAAAGAAACCCTATTGTATTGATAAGTATCAATCGGTGATTCAGGATCAAATCGAAATAATATGCGTTGAAACGGGTGGTGATTTTGATCAAGCTTTACACAGAAATACATCTTTTCAATATCAGCAGATAAAGCGACTGAGAAAATGCGTAAGTTAATTAAAAGATCAAAAATATTACTTTGTAAGTTTGGGCCAGTGTAAAGAACATCATTTAACGACTTTCCAGAGGTTGTTTTACAACTTGCATCTAAAACGACTCGAGTTTTTGAAGTGAGTTTATCTGGTCGGTATACTGCATGATGAGGTATATAATAATTTGGAGTATTTTCCTCTGAATTCGATGCGTTTTCGACTTTTGACAGAAAACCGCGATCGATACAGTCTTGAATATTTTCATTATAGTTAGTGCGTAAGTCCGGAGTTGAGTCTAACTTTTTTTCTAAGTTATAGAAGCGACGCCTAGCAGTAAAATAAGAATCGCCGAGTTCTGATGGGTCGAGTTTAAATGGCAAAGAAACTGTATAAGTCCCAGAGTCGTCGCGAGAATGAGTTGATTGGAAAATGTTTTCACATATTTCGTCGTCAGGGCTGATGTGTCTCTTAGTAGGTACACTTTCAAGCTCCCAAAAGCGTTGCGTGAGTGATTCTAATGAGTGCGAGTCTACATTGCAAAAGAATGCTTTATTATCATTGCGTGAATGAGCTGAGTAGCACTGAGCGCGTCCCATAGCGAGATATCCGAGCGTGGTTTCGATAGCGATGACAGAGGATTGCGGTGAAGTTATTTTATTACTACCTAAAAGAAGCGGGAATATCTCATTGCCTAACAAACAATCGATTTCAGCAGGGATATCGAAGCTGTCATCAGCCATAGGAAGACCTTGTAAATGCGATAACTGGGTTATGTCAACCTTTACATTAGGTAAATAATCGGTTATTGTATCAATGACGCGTGCGTTAATTGTGTATTTACACCTGGGATCAAAGCGTGAGGCAATTGTGAAAGATACATATCCTAGCGACACACTTTCAGACTGACCTATGCCCTTAATAGTGGTAGGTAGCGGATTGACTTTTAAGTTCAGTCGCGCACAACATTTATTTGTGATAAAGTTGCTCATCGAACCTGTGTCTAGAAACACGCGTAATTTTTGACACGTCTTATTATTGTCATAAGTATACACTGACGCGGTGGGTAATAAGACCGTGGTACTAGATTCATCAGCGATCGACGGAGTGACTGCAGAGAGAGATACATTGTTGGTTGGCATCGATTGCAACGGCGGCGTGACCGGACCGGGCGCGGACATGGACGCGTCGGTCGGCGAAAGCGTCGCGCTGCAAGTCAGCTGTTGTGACGTCATAGGTCTATTCACGTTAAAGTTATCTATATGAATAAGAGTGTGATGTTTACGTTGGCAAACTGAGCAACGATTTTGAGATCTGCAATCTTTGATGTTATGAAAGCCTAAACAATTGAGACAAAAGTTACATTTAGTAACTAAAGAGTGGCGAGTTGGCGCATTTTTCGAGAGAAAATAACTGCATTTGAACAGGGCATGTTCAGGTTCCGTCTTACAAAGTTGACAATTCTTGCGTACAGAGGATGGAGTGTATGAGCCTTGCGAATTCGGTTGAGATTGGAAGTAATGTTGATTGGGTTTTACTCCAGAAGCTGTATTAGAAACAAACGACTGTGTCGGTTTCGAGTTTTTAGACTGCGATGCGAAATTCGTTTTATTATTAACGTACAGCTTATTCTGCGTAAAAGATGAGCGTAAAGAATGGATCTTATTCTGTTCTTTTATAAAAGTCTTGAGATCATTAAACGTAGGCATTTTTACGTGCTTAATGGATTGTTCAAATAAATTTAGAGTGTCTTTGTCTAATTTACTGAGAGCAATATGAGTCAAAATGAAATCGGAAAGGTCATCAATCTGTAAACGTCGTAAGGCAGCTTCAGCTGAGCAATACTGTTCCAAAAATTCATCTAAAGATTGCGATTTGAAATTTATTAACTGTTCCAAATACATAGAGGCTTGTACTCTTATGTCTTGGTATTTTTCTAATAGGTTGTTCCAAATTATGAAATAGTTCTCACCAGTAGGTGGAATACCCGAGCAAATTGTAAGTGCTTTTCCGGAAAGTTTTCCTATAAGGTATTGAGCCTTTTCACCTGGAGACAAACCAGTGTTCTCATGAATAAGCGTTTTAAAATTTTGGTAGAAAACGGGCCACTTGGAAGGGGCTCCGTCGAAAGAGACTAGTTCTAAAGGCGGTAATTTTTTTACGAAATCCTGTTTGCGACGCTCTGTGTTGGCCTTTAGTTGTGCGATGGAGCTTTGCACCGAAAGGATGTTACAGTACAAATCGTCAAACGAGTTGAGTGCGGCAAATGTAGGTTTGAGTTCCTCATCATTTTTCATATAACACAAATTAAGTTCGTCAATGGTATCAAGAAAATCCGATCTCGTTTTTTCAATCGAATGCATGCGAGACATGAAAATTTGTTCAATCTGAGGGTCGGAGACCTTTAGGCTGAGGTCGTATAGTTCCTGAACCCTCTGAAAAAGCGCTTCTTTTTTAGCTTCAAGCAAATTAATTTTGCGTTTTACTCCCTCCATTGTATTGTAGGTGAGCAAACACACGCACGAGAGCTAGCGTTAAAAAATGAGTTGAGTTGTGCGTATTTATTTATAATCCAGTAGGAAAATAAAATGCGTAGCGTATGTAAGCGAATTTGAAATTGAATTGAAATAAAATTTTAAAAGATTGAATTTAAAAATACACGTGTTTACAAACAACGAGTTGACGTTTGAGCGAATAGTAATTTCTAGAATGTGTCAAATATCAAACGAATCGAACTTTCCAGAAAGAATGTGTCAAACGAGCGAATTTTCTAGAATTTTCTAGAGAGTTGTCAAAATGACGGATGCGTGAAAATGTGTAGTTGTGATTTTCTGTAAGTGTAAAGGATAGGAAATGAACCATGCGGCTCGGTAGGACCAGAAAGGAGTTGTAGGAGATTGGGATAGGAATGGGATGGGATACCTTCGATTGAGCAGACTCCACAGGACGGTCCAAGCTTGGTTCTTCTTTCACTTTCACAAACACTTGAATTTTATTGAGATGAGTTTAGCGCGCGATTTGGGTTTATTTGAATTGGTTTATTTTGGATACTTATTTAGTAATTAACGCCCAGATAGGTAGGCGAAGCGGCGCGTTGCGATGCGAGAGCGAGACTGAAGGTGGGAGGGAGAGGATAGGAAAAAGGACTGTCAGAATGAGTGATAGAATAGTGTGACATGAGTTTGAATTGCATGAGGTTTTAATGCTGGCGCGTACATTATGAGTCTACGACATTTATTTTTTATAAGTACCTATATCTAAGGCCTATCCTTGGGGGAGGCCTTTGTCCAGCAGTGGACGTCTATCGGCTGAAACGAACGAACGAACGAACCATATCTAAATGACATTACAGTCAGCCAACAGTTTTCAATTTATAAAATAGACAAGTTGTAGAGACCACCTCTTGTAAAGATCTTAAATGCAGACGAAAATTTTTATGTTTTAATTGATGTGATTGGGAATCGAATCAAAGTACAAAGTTCGAAGTGTTAGTACAAAGCACATGGGGTTTTTAAGAGGAAACTTATACCTCTTTCTGATAGTTGTTATTCGATTTAAGATTTTAATTTAAACTTATTCGAAATCGTGACGAAACTAAGTAGTACTGTGAATAGAACTTTTTTGTAAGTAGGTACTTCAAAGAAGTGGAAGTACACAGGTAGGTAATTTGACGGTAATAATTGCAGGTATTCTGTTTGTAAGACATGTTAAATGAAACCTAATTTATTAACAGTTAGAGATTAATTTTGGCATTTAATTTTATTTTTCTAGCTGAAATGAAGTCGTAGAGTAAATACGGAACCCTAATAAGGTCAGAGTGACACTTAAGAGCTTAACAGTAAAAAAATATTTCTGCAGCATGAAACGTTTCAGACAAACATTACGCGTGTATGTTCTTTATCCAACGTCATGCAAAAAGTAATTATAAACCTCTCATTATATCAAAAACTGTTTTAACTGACTGCCAACCCATAGAACAATACGCTAACTACAAGCTAGTGAGTAATAAAGCCTTACAGGACACAATGGATGCAATTATCGGATGAGCATGTGAAGTTGGGCAACAAAGGAATGATGGACTTCGCAAGGCCGTATGAATACTTATTTTGACCCTTATCACAATACACTTAAGCTGCAATTAAATTGGTATCTGGACTGTATTTAATATGGCTGGGCGTTAAAGACATACATCATGAATGATGGCGCTATGAACGCTCCTTGATTTTAAGTTTGATAGGGTCGTATCACCTATTCGCGACCAAACGATGGATCACTCTTTAAAAACGGTGGAAAATACTTAGGATTGTCACCTGTTATGCATACAAGCTTCCACAGAAGGCTTCCTGTTTTGGTAGTTTGTCAATATGGTTATTTTCCTCTATATTTAAAGACTAATTTGACGTTTAGACGTAAATAGGGTGGAAGAGGCGAACAAATAACATGACCCTAGATTACTTCTGCTAAAAATGTAACTTATCATACGTGTTATTGTGTAGCTTTTAGAACTTTAGCTATTAGAACTGAAAATCCGGCCAGCTACGAGAAATCCTGTGTGCGGAATGTTCCGTACATTTTCACATCACAATTTTGTTGTTGTATCTTAGAAAATGTATATGTATTTGTGTTAATGTACCAAAGTTATGCTTTTGAATTACTTCACTTTCCTCAAAACCTCTCGCTACCTAAAAACATTATTTGGACAATCTTCTTTTGACACCCAAAACTCATGCTGCAATTATTAGGCTTTCATGTTCTCAAAACTGATAAAGAGAATCGTATGTGCGCAAAAAATCCGGAACTTTTTTCATGCATGTCATCACTACGTAATTTTTAGGGAAAAATTATGTAGTGATGACATGCATGAAAAAAGTTGCGGATTTTTTGCGCACACACGATTCAATGTTTATCCTAGGAAACCACCACAAAAAACAATGCGATAAAAGGCATCGAAATAGATGTTAAACAACATGACAATAGTGATGGTGATGGTATGAAGAAATAGAAAAAAAATATGATCTATTCGACAAATTAATGTATGTTAGTGAACAGATATTATTTATTTATTTATTTATTTATTACCAATATCATTCTGGGTTATCTACCAATTCTCTAGCAAATAACAAATACAATTTTTTCCCAAAAAATACCAACAGGTTATAAACGCAGCAGTTTTGTATTTGACACCTAGTTAGTAAGTACTATTTACCGGCATCAGAAAACTAAATAGCCAAAGTTTTCGCAGGTTTGTTTGTGAAGAAGTTTATGAATACTTAATAGGTATGTAATGTTGAACAAGTTTTACGAGCAGATAACACTGATTGTTCATAAATACATAGATTCGGCAAGTAATAATTAAGTAAAACCCAAAATACCAAAGGGAATTACCGTGTGTAAACAGCAGAAAAACACGGATTTAAAGTAATACGG